>NC_135497.1:88181456-88781456 GCF_052857255.1 Amblyomma americanum
TACCCGGGTTCGAACCCGACCGCGGCAGCCACGTATCGACGGAAGCGAAACGCTAAAGGTGCCCGTGTGCTTTGCGATGTCAGTGCACATAAAGATCCCCGGGTGGTCGAGCTTATTCCCAAGCCCCCCCCCCCCCCCCCCCCACTGCGGCACCTCTTTCTTCCTTTCTTCTCTCAGTTCCTCCTTTATCCCTTCCCTTCGGGTGTCCACCGAGATATGTGAGACTTACTACGCCATTTCCTTTCCTGAAAAACCAAGTTTCAATATTGTGTTCCGCACGCTGAATAGGCAGCGCGCCCACCATGCTAGACCAGCAGGTGTCAATGTTTCATCGCGAGAGGTTGGTCCCGCAATGAATGCTGTGGCCATTGCTGGAGTGCTGTGTGCGTACCATAACCTTGTCAGCGCTATTGCGTGCAGCACACATCTCTCTCTCTCAGTACCCCGCTTTGTACCCCGCGTATAGATAGATATGTTGGGCATGGGCAACATTGGGCTTGTCTGTTGCGGCTAGCAAACGGAAACACGTGGTGACCGCGTTGGCCGACCGCGGCAGCCACGTTTCGATGGAGGCGAAACGCTAAAAGCGCCCGTGTGCTGTGCGATGTCAGTGCACGTTAAAGATACGCAGGTGGTCGAACTTATTACCGAGCCCTCCACTCTAGCACCTCTTTCCTCCATTGTTGCTTCACTCCCTCCTCTCTCCATTCCCTTATGGCGCGGTTCTGTGTCCACCGAGATATGTGAGACATATGTGAGAGCATCGAATAATATTGTTTAATTTCCAACATCGGGATGGTCTCATGCACAGAACCGCATAACCGAAAGTCAGGCTAGGAACCATTCCTGCTAGCTTTACTGATTACATATTTTCATCCTCTGTTATTTATCCACACCCCAAGATACATGTAGTGTTCCTGTATATCATCCCGCACGGCGCTATAAAATTTCAAAGTCTGGAAAAACGGAAAAATTTGGCCCCCTCCCGTAGGCAGCATCGTATAATATTCAAACGCGCTGGGAAGCTCGTGTATTAATAGCGCAGAACTGAAACTTCGGCACATTCCTCAGCTAAGTGCATATTATACAAATCCCGGAAGTATTTTTGTAGGTGCTTTTATTCACGTTTTACTATTTTTTTGTACCCCAACCCATTCAGTTACGCGCCCTGTCGCCGCCACTACCGATGGCGCAGGTAGTTGATGTCCCAGAAAGCTGGGCGTAATGCTAGCAGCGTGTAGTGGAGTTCCCACGGTAAAAAGAAGATCTAAGAATCCCCGGAATAATTTCGACCACCTGGGGATCTTTAGCGTGCACTGACATCGCACAGCACACGGGCGCCTTAGCGTTTTGCCTCCATAAAAACGCAGTCGAACCCGACCGCGGCGGCTGCGTTTTTATGGAGGCAAAACGCTAAGGCGCCCGTGTGCTGTGCGATTTCAGTGCATGTTAAAGATCCCCAGGTGGTCGAAATTATTCTGGAGCCCTCCACTTCGGCACCTCTTTCTTCCTTTCTCTTTCACTCCCTCCTTTACCCCTTCCCCTACGTCGCGGTTCAGGTGTCCAACGATATATGAGACAGATACTGCGCCATTTCCTTTCCCCGAAAACAAATTATTAATATTATTATCCCCGAGCACACGCATCGCAGCAACCACGTCTGCCAAAGCGAAGACGACGACTGCTTCTGCAACGGCCTCCCGCGCCTTTCTTCCGAACGGGACGCGGCCCCTACGCTTAGAGGTGTGTGTAGTCGATCGCAGATTGATGTCGCGTGGTGTGATAACTGCGTTACTATTCGCATTAAAGTCACAATAAATTTGTGGAGCGCGACAGGATAAAAAAAGCTGAATGAGCGCAAACAAAGATTGAAAAGTGAAAACGGAGAAAAATAAATTTGAAACCGGCGCAATAATGCGCGTTGCGTAGCATGACGTTCATGCAGAACATGTTCGTTGCTGGTTCTAGTGTCGCTCGTCTTTACTGGGCTAGGCGTAGAGTGTACGCAGAGTTGTCCCAAAATGTCTGCTAATATGGGGTAATTGCTTCTGGTCTCAGTTTGAGCAGGTTTTTGCTCTGAATGAGTTATGACAACCAAAACACTTTTACGGTTGAGGTGAAACGCAAAAGGCGCCGCCCGTGTGCTGTGTGATGTCAGTGCACATTAAACATCTCCAGGTGATCGGAATTATACCGGAGTCGTTGTTGTTGTTGTTGTTAGCCTATCAAAAGCTGGCCCATACCCACACTGGGGGATCGGCCAAGAATCGGGTGGCTATTCACCTGAACGCAGTTAACAAAAAGGAAAAGCACGTGGGAGCGCAACACCGGTGAATTTTTCGTCATGAACAGAAAAGGAATGAGTGTTTTGATTTTAAAATTTTAAGAATAATAATAAAGAGAGGGATTAAATATTAATGATTTAGTCAAAATGTAATAATTGATAGAAAAGAAAAGGTTGGAACACTTAGCAAGGCAGTCGGTGAGATTCTATCAGGAAATTGTGAACAGCGGTACAAACAGAACTGTGGCTGAACCCAAATGTGGTGGCACCAAATGATAGCTAGAGCGGGCTGCTCAAACTAAGGCCAAGATGCTACAAGGGCTCCTCCAGCAACCTTTTTCTCAGTGAGTTGAATCGGCGACAATACAGCCAAAAATGTTCAATAGATTCTGGCTCACGGCAAAATGCACAAAGGGGAGAGAGCGCCAAACCCGACTTGTGTAAATAGAAATTTAGAGGGGGGATGCGGCAGCGCAGCCTCGTCAGCGATACTTCAAGCTGCCGAGAGCAACAAATTTTCCTGTTCCAATAATATTTAATGTGCTCATAATGCGCCGATGTTAAAAGTGATGTGTCTTGCGTGCTTAAAAACGCACTTCGCCAAAATCTAGATGCTGTAATATAGGCTGTAGCCGGGATGATTGGCAACACGGGGCCGCTGAGGGAAGCCTTTGCGAGATTATCAGCAATCTCATTTACTGTCACACTGCTGTGGCCGGGAACCCATACTAAATGAACAAGGCTCAAATGCGGAGGAAGTAGGGATAAGAAAGTTGATAAAATGGGACCGTCAACCTGTGCAACGAGGGACGAACACAAAGATAAAGAATCAGTAATTACTGCAACTGCTGTAATAGAGGGGTCTAGCTTGCGTAGAGCAAGTACAACTGCTAGAAACTGCTTGAAAAATAGGGGTGAAATCTGGAAGGCGCAGAGCAAAGGACCAGTCTAAATGCGAGCAAAAGATTCCCACACCTGCTTTTTCATTGCATTGCGATGCATCAGTGCCTATTGCTATATCTGTAGGTAGGGTCCTCAGATGATCTTCTAGAAGACCATTTAGAATACTCGGTGGCAAAAGTTTTGCATTTTTTGGGAATATGTCGTAGAAAACAATGTGGATAGTGGGCCCATTCCGAAGCGCAGGAAGGATATCATAAATGTTTACATCTAAAGGCTGAAGTAATCTTTGCAGAAACACTACCTGAGGGGAATTGAAACGAGACCAGGGGACACCAAAAAGGAGGTCGGCTGAGAATAGGAAATGCTTTGGGAACGGTGGAAATGGGATTCATAGATCCTGAGGGAAGTTTGCACAGTTAAAAATTGAAGTCGTGATAAGAGAGACGGAATGCGTGCTTCAAGGTACAGCACATTGATAGCCACAAATTTTGGAAGACCGAGGCACATGCGAAGTGCTTCCCTCTCTAAAAGGACGAGAGGGCGAAGTTTATATGTAGCCGACCCTGAAAACAACACTGATCCAAATTCTAAAATTGGCCTGACATACATTATGTAGATCATTATAGCGCATCTCTGCGCATGCCGTACCGGTGATGACATAATCTCCGTAACATGCCCACGGCACGAGCCCCTTTCGCCGCGACATGGGCAATGTGAGGTCGCCAAATGAGTTTGTTGTCATAAATGACCCCTAGGTATTTTAGGGATTGAACCTGCGGTATTATTTTTAACTGGCAAGTGAGAGAGACCACTACAGGAGTGAATAGAGGGAAAACAAGAGTGGCGCACTTGCCAACATTTAACTTCAGGTGTAATGCGCTCAACCAGTGCTCAAGTGTATTCAAATATGACTGCAACAGACCATACAGAGAATGTATATCTGGCGCAGCAGCAAAAAACGCAATGTCGTCCGCATAGACGTAAGTGCGTACATGGCGGTGGAGAGGAATTGAGTTTAACAGAATATTAAAGAGCACAGGAGAAAGAACAGCTCCTTGCGGTACACCTCGCGTTTGTCTATACCTCTCTGAATGAACACCATTATGGACGCAAAAGAATTCCCTGTTATGAAGAAATGCAGATATCCATGCAACCATATAATCTGGAAATTGAAGAGACTGTAGCCTATGTATCAGGATGGAGTGTTCTACACTGTCGTAAGCTTTGGCGACATCTAACGTAACCAAAGCCGCGACCAGGCGTTGACGACGAGCAAGGAGAATTCTGCTCTCAAGATCAGCATGTACATTCCATATCGAACACCGTGGCCGGAAACCGAGTTGGCACGGGCTGAGTATATTTTTGCGGTCCACAATGGCTGACACCCGAATTAGTAACAACATTTCTATCAACTTTACCACGTTGGATGTTAAAGAAATTGGCCTAATATTATCCAATTCATAGCCTCCACCCTGATTTTTAAGTAAAGGGATCACCTTGGACAGCTTCCACTCAGAAGGTATCCAAGCGTGTTTGAGAGAGTAGTTTATTAGGTGCAATAAGGAGTTGGGAGACTCTTCAAATAGAATCTTGAGCATCTTTGTGGTAACTCCATCAGGGCCAGGAGCAGCAGCTGACAATCTCTGGACAACTTGTGAAAACTCTGATAGATTTACTTGTGAGGCATTATCATTTGGTACGACTGGTGCAAACAACAATGGTCGCATAGGTAGTAAAGACGAGAACCGCTTTTGCAGGCCTGTGGCTATTAATTCAACCGCGTGGATAGCTTCTACAGGTGACAAAACTAATGACTGAAAATTATGAGAGGACATGAGCTGTTTCCTAGACCGTAGAAAACCAAATAGTGCACGTCGGTTGCCCGCCTTTGAAAGATAATCGAAGTGTTCTGAGTCATATTTTTCCTTTGCGCGAGAAACTGTGCGTTTAAAGGTGGCTGCAATAAATTTATAATCATTCCAGTTATTCGGACATTGGTTATGAAGAAGCTTTTTCCATGCTGCCTTCCTCCGCCTGTAATCTCTTGTACAGTCCGCATTCCACCAGTTAGAAGAATTCCCTTTTGTTGGCCTCACCAGGAACTTCGACTTTTCACGGCTTTCCTCAATAGCCAGACATATGCTTGCTGACTGGTGGACCTCGGCGATGTTAGACACTGGAGCAAGGGCAGAGCGCAACGCCGTCTGAAATCTGTCATAATTTACATGTGACCGCAACTGAGAAGACGCCGGAGTAACACGACATATGATATCAAAATGAATAGGGATATGATCACTTGAAGTGCCGCTATCAACTGTCGACCAATTCGTTACGCCAATTCCAGGACTAATGAACGTGAGATCTAAAACAGATTGAGTGTGTGAGCGAAGATAAGTGGCCGATCCTGAATTTAAGCACATCAGGTTGTGATCAGAAACCCAGTCCCAAAGGCGCTTGCCGCATGAATTAGTCCTAAAACCCCAAGACACATGGTGAGAATTGAAGTCCCCAGCCACGATAACTGGGTTTTTACAGTTTACGAGTAAAAAATCCAGAGGTCTAACATCCTGGACTCCATTGGGGAAATAACAATTTGCTATCGAAAATGAAGAGCACCCAGGAAGTACAAAGTCTATTGCCAAAATCTCACAGTCAGGAGACATTTGTTGAAAAGATACCACAGCCCTGTGGCAAAATTTTGAAGAGACTAAAGTAAGTAAACCCCCGCCTCTTGACTGGCGGTCTAGGCGAAATGACCGGTAATTTTTGATATGAAAATGTTTGTCGGTTGAAAGCCACGTTTCTTGCAGAATTATGACATCCGGATTAAGCTGAGTAGAAAGGCAGTGTAAATCTGTGGAAGCGGAAAGAATAGAGCGACAGTTCAACTGCAGAACTCGCAACGACGCTATGGTTGCGAAAGTCTAGCAGCAGCAACTGCCTGCTCCAAAATGGTATCCTTGGGTTTAGTGCCAAGCTACTTCTTCTTTGATTTGAGCTGGGTGCCCTGAGAAGACAACGAATGAGACATGGGGGACCCACTGCGCTTAAGAAGCCGCGCATCAGGCTCCACCGTCTCGGAATCATACATTATATCAACATCCCTCGAAGTACCCGAGGTAGGTACAGCGGAAGTGACAGAAGTTTGTTCCTGGGGTTGTGATGCTACTGGAATTTGAGACCGGATAAGAGGAGAGGGAATTGCTGTCGAAAGAGGTGCCAAACTAGCCTGCACGGCATGTGTAATCTGAGTCGCTAGAACATTTGTAAAGCACTCCGACACACTTGCGACAATCTTTTCTACCATTTTAGACATCGAAGCCTCCACAGCAGCCGCAATTGCCTGGGACAGCGTTGAGTCTAACATTACACCTTGCCGAGCGGTCACACCGGCATAACCGTGGGCACGTTCTTTGACCTCTGAAATAGCGTCACGGCGCGAACAGCGTTTCCTGTCAATTATTTCCAGAATTTGAATTTCCTGAGCTCGAGAGGGACAATTTGAGTAGTTTGCAGAGTGCGCACCACCACAAAGGCAGCACTTCTCATTCTTCTCAGTGCAGGTGCTCGTTGAATGACCATCCCCGCAGTCGCAACACCTCAAGTTGGATTTGCAACCGCAGTTGTTACACTGCAGAGGCCGAGATGATAATGGGTCTACCCGAAAAATTAGAGGCCATGCCTTGATTTCAGAGGGGCAGGAAGTGCCGGCAAAGGTAGCAATCACTGATTCAGTGGGCATCCGCACGTTGTTTACATCCCGGCTACAGCGGTGCACAGCAACAACACCTGCAGCCGACAGAAGCTCAAGAGTCTCTGCCGGAGAGAGGGAAAAGTCGACACCTCGTACAATACCTTTCGTGCACGCCAGATGAGAAGGGATGAAAGAACTTACCCGAAGGGAGGCAAAGGATGAGGAGTTTAGTAAATCTCTGACATAGGCGAGGTCTGGCGATCTGCACAGAATCCCACCGCGTCCAAACTGGCGAACCTCTGAGATTGACTCATAATGAGAAGTCGCGGACTGGAGAGCAGCCCGAACAGCACCAGAGTTGTTCATCCTGATAGCACCACCATCCTTAGGCACCAGCGCGACAGGGATACTGCCGACACCACTGCGCAAAAAAGCTTCCAACGGTAGGAGATCAGTGGACAGAGAAGCCGACCAGAGGGAACTCCCCTGGCCGGGAGACTGGGTGGACATAGCCCGGGCTTAATGCCTTACCGCGCAAAGACGCAGAGAGAAAATGCCACAATCAGCCACCCGAAACATAGCCGATCGTTCCCAGCAGAGCAGAGCCGTCGGGGCAGCGATGAACAGAACCTACTTCTTCCTTCCTTTCTTCTTTCACTCCCTCCTTTGTCCCGTTCCTTACGGCCCGGTTCCGCGGTGCCTACCGACATATGTGAGACAATTCCCGCGCCACTTTCTTTCCTCAAAACAAAATTTCAATTTTTTTCGCCAAGGCTGTTTTATGGCCAACAGACCCATATCTTCCGGATGTAGTGTGGTACTTACCAAAAATCACCCTATGACAATGACTAGTGCCATGTTACACCGTGTGAGAGGAGTTTTTTCTGGAAAAACATATAAAAGTGCGCAAATTTGTATAGTACGCTAAAACGTCCTTTCTTGCAGCAGATTGCACGTATGGTTAACGGAATAATGGCGCAGATCAAGCGACAGGACAGCAGGAGAGCACAAACACGCACAAGCGTCAACTTACAACGTTATTGTTTGGCTGCCAATATGCCGAATGGGACCTGTTTATAACTATTTTTATGCTGTGAAAAGCATATCTTGCCGTCGCCAGATATATCTGCAGCGCACTCAGGTATTTTATGCACTAGAAGGTCCACGGTCGATTAAAACTTCATGGGAAGTTTTATTCAACCCCTTTAGAGCGACACAGGGGCTCGTTTAGACAAGACTATGCACGGTGCTCATCGTCTGCGTCGCCTGCAATGACGCCTTTTGCGGTATTTCCCGCTCTTTGTTTATTTATTTACTTGTTTATTTATTTTGCTTGCGACGATAATCGCAGCGTCGGTACCCGAAAATCGCAGCATGTGAAAAAGGTCTTGCCCTCGCTAACCTCACACCACGGGGGCTTTCACGTGCGAGGGGATTAACCACGGTTGAAGAGGATTATCAGCAACGTACGTCACCACAAAAAGTACAACCCGAAAGCGATAGCATTTAGGAAATTATAAATTTAGTTCAATACATACTCTTCAGCGTGCGCATTTAAATCACAATCGCATATAAACTCACGATAAAGCACGAGAAACTTACAAGCTATAGATATGGTAAGAGCAAAAGTGTGATTTAGACAAATCAACCAATCGACACAGTTCTAGAAAAGAGCGTAGCGCTTACATTTCTAGATGACTTCAAAAACACGCAGGCTGCAAACACGCAGGCTGCAAACACGCGGCCGCGAAATTTTCTACCCCGTCCCGATGACTGAGAGGCGAGGGTACTGCAGAAAGGGGGCACCAGATCCCATCACATCATTCACCTTCGCCGGCGGTTCCGTGGAAGCAGAGAGAAATTGTGCCGCACAAGCAACAGCTCTCCCACCCTCCGGGTAAAGCCCGTCCATAACGTTTTCTATCAACAATCCTACGGCGCCTCCTCCTCACATAGCTCTCCAACTTCCGGTCTTGAACAAAAGCAGGGTTGACTTTGGTGGCTACTTTACGACTCCGTCAGGGGACGAAAATTTAAGTTGGGCTCCCTGGCTACTTTCTGACTACTTTGAACTTTTATTCTGGTGCAGTTACTAGCCACATTTTTTATAGCACCACCGCAAAATTTCGGCGCCTGAGCACTGACGCCCATTGCCAAAGGGTGGGCATACAGTCATGACAGGACTGCGCTTTTTCACTGTGTCGTCATCCACCATACTCCGGCATGGTGTTAATGCCCTTTTTGTGAGCCTTGGCATACGGACGCAGCAGGCAGGATAGGTGCCACATTTTTTCCAAAGGCAACCCGGCTATATGGTTTTCCCCTCAGTCTTACAGTGGAGCCCTTGTGCCACCCCCAAGGTCTAAATCTCTGTAAGGCAAGGCGGACCCTTCTCCTCACCTTTGAAGACGTTTTGATTTTTAGGGAAGCCGTAAGGCCTCCACTAAACGAGTGAGAAGCAAACAATGCAGATTGGTAACTTTTGCAAAGACGGTATCTCTACAGCACGGCTACCTAATTCCTTGTTCCTATAAATATTTCTTGACACGTAGGGTTCTAAAGTTTTATAGACACTCTCTCTTCTTTCATGATCTTCGTTTTGTATGCCTTTTTCTGCTGGCAGTCCATCTGGCTTTTTCACGTTGTCTTGTCAGCTCCTCTCGCTCAAAGAGCCCTGTTGGTCACGTTGAAGACACCTTCAAAAAAACAGAGGAACGACGCCACTAATTTGCATTTTTCATTATATGCTATTCTTTGCTTTTCACTTGGTATCCTTATAGCAGGAGGTGTAAAGCGCTGAGGCATTAGCTGATTGGGCAAATATACAAGTGAACAAAATTAGGTGCCGTGACATATTAACATCCACCGTGCAACTGATATGACATATTAAAAAGGCTAGCCTTGACTGCCCAGGCTGAGAAAGTAAGGTATTTTTAAGGGGAAGGTTTGGCTGTAAACCTGAGAGGGACTTCAGCGCTGAATTCCCTTCCTTGCAAGCTTTCATAAAGTGAAACATAATCTCGAGAAAATACAGGCGAATAGTGCGGACATCAACATCAGCGCGATGCACTGCCATGCGCATTCGTCACATGCTACACAGCGCAATCAGCATTACGATCAGCATAACAGAAGCCGGGCAGCGGCTCTCCACGTCAGACCGCCCATCCTTGTCCACCTGTTGAGATAATGGTTTCGGTATCTTAGGTGCACGCAATCGGTTCCTAGTATGCATGCTCTGTGGCCAGGTTTTAGTTTCAGTTCTATTCTGTGTATTTTGTCGTTATGGCATAAATGACGGTTATATGTTGTCTATAGTGTGCAGTGTCTTTCTGTGCGGAGCATACTATAGTATACCTATACCCAGGGAACTGCGCACAAATTGTGCGACACATTCCTGCTCAAATTCATTCGAAAAGTAAGAAAAATCATCTTTTAATTTCTGACAGTCTGTGTGGCTGTTTAGCGCATATAGGCGCAATATTGAGACTGATAAACAAGCAAATATAAAGGGCACTTTTTTCTAACCGCTTACGGATTTTTAAGAAGGCGCTGATAGTATCATGAATGCCGCCTTCACTGTATACGTATTTGGCATGACACCGAGGCTAGCTGTGGGTGCTGCAGACAGGTGTTCCATATATGTGCATTGTGACGGCTGCCGTGGGCAGCAGGCGCTCTTCTTTGGCAACTGGCATTGAGCTTTGCGGCACGCTTTCTACCGTCAGCGGCCTCGAATAAGCAGCACGGCGACAACGCGCAGATTTTCGCTTTCCGCTTTGGCTCAGCCCAGAATGGAACGGTGTGGACGCTCTTGGCTAGCGAGTTACTCTCTTTCACCAAAAATAATTGCAAAGGAAGTCTACTAACGACTGCTGCCCGGTCGTATCTTGGTGACTAAGTTATGTTAATCACTAATGCTCAAAGTGCTTGCCTTCTACCGCCACGTACGCATGCCATGAATCTCTCCTTCATGGATTTCAGCACTCGTTTCACAACCTTCAGGGCTACATTCGCTCATGTCGTGGTGATTCTTTGAAGTCTGCCACGTCTTCATGTTCAGTTGCGTAGACTTTGTTCTTGACGTAACCCCAAAGAAAGAAATCCCCTGGAGCTCGGTCGGGTGACCTCGGTGGCCAGAAGTGGGTCCACCGCGCCCTATCCACTGACCGGTGAAGTTGCTCAGCCCCTTGCACGCGACGATGGAATGCGCAGGCGCCCCTTCGTGCTGAAACCACGAGCCGTGAACTTGGCTTAAGGGGACGGCAGACATTAAATCGTCAACAGCACCACTTACAATGCACGCCATGTCTCAGTTCACTGTTAGGTCTTCTTCTAGTGTGTACGGCCTCACTACTCGATCTGAGTAACTGCCACACCAGACATTCCCTGACCGCGCCGGACTTGGTGGTTGTGTTCTCGGAGCCAGTGCTGGCTCTGATCAGACCGGCAGTGGGCACTGTAGATAATAACTTCCCCATTACAGCAGAAGTGAGCCTCGTACGTCCACAGAACTTCCCTAAAGAAGTCAGAGTCTTCATCACTTTCGATCAACGCCCAGTTGCCGAATTCATACCGCTTATTATAATCGTTTTCACTGAGATCCTGATGCAGAGATAAGTGGTAAGGATGAAAATTATGCTTCCTGAGCACTCTTGAAATTGAAGACGAGAAAGATCCAACAGCCTCGACGATTTGTCGGACGCTCGCTTCAGGGTATGCACGAACGTAGGCGAGAACATTTATCTCGAATTCCTCATTCAGGATAACTCCCTCTGCCTTTCTTGAATAAAGCACACTGGTCCGGAACTGTTTGTGCACTTTGGCGAACAATACGTGTGACGGAACCGCGCGGCCAGTATTCTCGGAGGCGCAGAGTTTTGAGGCAAGCCGAGCATTGCCATTTTTTTAAGCCTCCCCTCAGCCACCGAGTATCGCGGTTGGAGCTTCCGGACAGTTACAACGCAGTCGACATTGCAGTTTTGCGCGTCCTGTGTTCAGGATCGACAGCTGGCAGCAGCGCCGTGTAGTGCACTTTGCAATGAAAAATACTGAATCGCCAGCCAATAGCGTCAACACCGTTCCATTCTTGGCTAACCCAGAGCGGAAAGGGAAAATTTGCGCGTTGTCGCTGTGCTACTTATTCGAGGCCGCTGACGGCAGAAAACGCGCCGCAAAGCTCAATGGCAAAGACGAAAGAAGAGCGCGTGCTGCCCACGGCAGCCGTGACAATGCACGGATCTCTAACACCTCTCTGCGGCACCTACAGCTATAGCCTCGGTGTCGTGTAGGTACTCTACCACAGACGTGTGTCATCGCCATTACGTCAGTCCCTTCCGCAGTATTGTGGCTGGGATTTGCGCCGCACTCTGGACGTCGAGTTTCCGAATCGGATTCGAAAAGGCTGAAGTTTCAATCGCGAATATCTCAATACCTGTTGCAATTAGACACGTGCTGCTGCAGTTTGTATTAGCCTCGAATCGTTACAGTCTGCAAACTTGTGATTGCAATACGCGGCATTAAGTGAAGTACTAAAAAATATAATGACATTCGGTTAAAGAATTAAAAATTATGAGACCACTGCGCCACCCGCATTGGAGGAATGCGTAAGTAGTGACGCCTCCTCACCCCTCTTTGCCCCTTTCCCCCCAAATTAATTAAGTTCCGTCATTGCCCATTTTGAGTTTTGAAATTTGGCGCCACGCTTTAGCTCCGCCCTCTTCCGGTGTTTTCATATTTGGTGCCACTCTTGCTCAGGCCCCGCCCATTTTTTGGACATTTTTGGCTCTAATTATTTAACTAAGTACCCCACATAGCGCCGCATGACTTTCCCTGCGAGATTTTTTTATGGTCTATCTAATGCAACAGTTCTGTTTATTATATCTCAATTGGTTCGACGACAAGCTCGTGATGACACGAAACCGCGAACATAGCCATACAATGCTTACGCATAAACAACTCTGTCTGCTATGTTCTTATCTTGTGTCCGCCGAGCCAAATACACGTTCAGTGAAGGCGGTATTCGCGATACTATCATCGTCTTTTTAAAAACTGAAAGCAGTTAAAAGAAAAAAAAATACCCTGTATAATTGCTTTCTTTCGAAACTCGTGTACTGACCATTGGTCTAGGGAACCATAATATTTAGGAATGTATTAAAATCGCAAAAAATGATTGTTCACATTATCAGTAACTTTCTTCATAATAGTCACTCGTGGCCTGTTCAAATCAATAGGAACATCCACAGCCTCTTATTTTTATATTAAGATACTTGGATATGCTGATATAAATCCAACTGCAAACACACACATCATTTCTTTAATAATCTTTCCACCACCCACCCGACCTTCTCCTGAACGTTTGGATGTACCTTACAACATACCGTGTTACGGAACAGGTGTGGATCGCAGGCTTAGAGTGAAGATTCCCCACGTACAAAAAAAAAACCTGCGTTTACCTGTGGAATAACCGGTATTTGGAAATGCATCATTAAGTTATTTTTTTTATTTCGCATTTTTTTCTTCCATTTGACTACCTGTGTGCCCAAAGGAATTTTAATGCGTCTTTTAACCTTCCCCTTGTCTTTGTTCATCTTAGGTTGTGATACAAGTACCTGCAACATTTTTCATAAATGCACCGGGACTGTGTTTGCAATCCTCATAATATCAGGTGTTTCTGAGAAGCCCACTAGTAATTAAAAAAAGGATTTTTGAGATAGAGAAGATTTCTGCGGCATATATAGCAACACTAGTGTTGGCGGACGTAAAAAAAACAGGCGAATCATCTTAAACTAGTAAAATAAAGCCGGCTACAAGTCACTAATTTCAATCAGGAGCCTATTAAATCAGGCATTAAAATTTAGTCCGCCACCTCTGGTATTGCTATACCGCAAAGCGGTTCGGTTTACCTCAAAAACTCTAAAAATTAGTGGGGACCTTACCTGAAACACCCGGTATGTGTCAGTTTGTTCTTTATTGACAAGTGTCAGTCATTTCCCACTGTTGCGAAATGTAAAACATTCCCTGCTGCAGCTGCCTGTTAATGGTGCGTGGCCCGAGTGAAAACGTTACCTGGGCTTTCATGTTGAAAAAAATCAGTAAATAATAAAGGGTAAGTCCGTGGCGTGGGCACACAGCTGTCATACGCTTCCAAAAAATGCTTGAGACCTCTCGCCCAAGGGCGGAAATGTTCACTGTGTTACGCTGGTCCTTTTCATGAGTGAGCAATTGGGCACTGCAACGCTCATCCTGGCATGCTCTCAGGTGACCCGACAACGACTGATAATGAGCTGCTTTTGCAGCAAAAAATGTCAGATATTACACCCGTAGCTGAATAAGTTCCTCTCCTTCTGACCTCCTTGCAGAAATAATTTTTCTGTCTGTCTCAGCTGTCCCGCGCCAACTGCTTCCATCCTCTCCAAACAGATTTAATTTCCTCAAACAGATGTAGCTTTCACTTTGCATAACTTATTAAGCGGACAACGCGTGGAAACGTATAATCGTGCAGAACATTGACCATTTGACTGACACTTGACCGTATTTTCCAAGCATGCATTGTCGATCCCTTACGCCACACCCCTCCCTTCACCCCCTGGTTCTTTGCCGACACCAGCTGTACGTTCCCCTCCCTTGGCATCCACTCTTACCCCAACGTACCCCTGGTTACCTTGTCTGTGCATGATTCCGGTTAAAATCAATTTCCCCCTCTTCATTTGTATTCCTGGCGCACATGTCCAATAACCGATATGAGTGCAAACATCTTGAGCAACACGTAAAGTCGTGGCGCAGACGTACAGCTCAGTATACGTGTGCTGGAAAACACCCGATATGACACTTGGAGGCCCGAATAGTTCAGTTCAAAATGGATGGAACTTTATTAAGAGCAGTCACAGACGGAAATTTGTACATTCTACAGTCTACTGAAAGCAAGCTGGCAGCTCAATGAGTAAACTGTTTCGCTGCTACAGCAATCGGCTACAGTCGTCCAAGTGCGCGTGAGCTATGCAAACACCCAGATTTTTCAGCCATAGGCTGACTGTTCAAACAATGCGGGCAACTCTGCCAGGTCAACCTCGTTCCTCGTGCCCAGGTTGACAGTTTTCATCTGTCAAAAACTGTCAACCTGGGCGCGAGGAACGAGGTTTTCATCTGTCATTCAAAACCATACAAGCCTATCACCCTAGACAACATCCGCCCCATTTCTCTTACATCCTGCCTAGGCAAGGTCTTCGAGCACATAATTCTTGCTCGGCTAACAACGTACATGGAAGACAACCACCTTTTCCCCCACAGTATGCTCGGCTTTCGTTCGCATCTATCTGCGCAGGACGCCCTACTTCAAATTACGCATGACGTGCTTGGTGATACTATCCCCCACCACACTAAAGCAATCCTGGCAGTTGACCTCACCAAGGCATTTGACAGAATTCGACACGATGCCATCTTACGGGAACTGCAGGCTCTACAGGTAGGCCCTAAAACCTACAATTACGCTCGCGCGTTTCTCTCGGGCCGCACTGCCTCCCTGCACATAGATCAGATTACCACATCATTCCCACATGGATCCCATCATTCCCATCAGATTACCACATCACAGATTACCTTATACACTCGGAGAGCTCGGAACCCCCCAAGGGGCGGTCCTTTCTCCCCTTTTCTTTAACGTTGCTCTCATCCCCCTAGCTCACAAACTGGCTCTAATCCCACACCTAAAGCATACCCTGTACTCTGATGATATTACCACATGGACCACTCATGGCTCTGACGGGGAAATTGAGGAAACTCTTCAGTTAGCAGCAGACACCATCTCCTCTCACGCGTCATCCATCGGGCTCGAGTGTTCCCCATCTAAGTCCGCGTTCTTCCTAATTAGGCAAAAATCTAGCGCTAACTCGCCCATCCAAATCAATTTAAAAGGATCCCCTATCCCCATCACACCCGCCCTCCGCATCCTTGGCCTCCTCTTGCAGGATTCTGGACGAAATGAACATACCCTTAAAAGGCTCAAGGCCTCCACGCAATCCGTGTTGCACCTTCTACGCCGAGTGTCCTCCCTTAACAAGGGTTTAGACGAAGCGGACAACATGAAAGTAGTGCACGCATTTACGCTTAGCCGCATTCTATACGCTACCCCATATCTCAAATTGAACCGCACGGAAACCGAACGCGTGAACGCAATGATCCGCCTTGCGACTAAGGCAGCCCTAAACCTACCTCGTAGCACTAGCACAGCCAAACTTCTTGCACTAGGCATGCATAACACCATTCAGGAACTAGTTGACGCGCACCTTCAGACACAGTACCTTAGACTTGCCACGAGCGCGACTGGCCGCCATATACTCTCCTCCCTTCGCATCAACATACCCGCTAACCAGTCAACCCTTATACCCATCCCTCGACACATCCATGCACCTCTCGTTGTGAAACCCCTTCCTCGAAACGTCCATCCCAAATATCACATCCCTCGCCGCGTAGCTCGCGCTAATGCCCTCCATAAGTATTATGGGCAAGCCCACGATGCCGTTTGGGTAGACGCCGCATGTACAGCGCATGAAGCTGCAGCAGTTGCCTACAATCCAACCCTACCTCACCCCCTAACTCACCGTCTTCCCTCGGGCTCTACGCCTGAGGAGGCAGAGGAGACCGCCATCGTCCTAGCCCTTGCACATTCGGGCGCCCAATACATCTTCAGCGACTCCAAAACGGCTCTGTCCAACTTTGCCAGGGGCAGGATTCACGCCCCTGCCTGGCAATTGTTGAACACTCCTACCCAAAATTTACCGCGCAGGGTAGAGCTTCAGTGGGTGCCGGCTCACTCTGGGAACCCTGGAAACGAGGCTGCCGTTAAATTGGCCTGAGGTCTGATTTGCCGGGCTCAGGACAGTCTCGATCCAGGATTCTCGAGGGAGGGGGCGCACACCTTTGCGGAGCTCACGCAAATACCCCGTTTGGACCGTCGGACTTACCCTCCTCCCCACCCCTCTCTTACGCACTCCCAACAGATCCTCTTCAGACGCCTCCAGACCCGCTCTCTGTCATCCCCTCAGCTTTTATCCCACTATTGCTGCACATCCCCTGCATGCTCCCTATGCGGTGACCCCCACGCCACGCTCTCCCATATCCTTTTCAGCTGCCCTGCTGACCCTCCCCCGCGGGGACAGCACGCCATCTCGAGCTGGGAGGACTGGGAGGTCCTGCTTATGTCTGCAGACCCGACATCGCAGCTTGCTGCGGTGACTCGGGCTGCCGGCGTCATGTCCCGGCATGACCTACTTGATGCAGTGCGGGACCGCGCAGTGGCCCAGGGACCCAGCTGGGTCTAAAACTCACTTGCTCAACAAAGTTTTTCTGTCTGTCTGTCTGCTCATCTGTCACTGGTGGCCAGAGATGTCCGCACTGATATGAGATGAGGGACCAAAGAAGGGGCCGTACATAAAATAAGAAACTGAATACTGCTGACTTATATGGAAGCGCCCTTGTCTCAGGTGTGCGAGGATAACGTCCAGATTGCTGGAGTTGGAGTTCAGCTGCCATCTCGTAAAGAGAGACGTCGGTTCTTTTGCCGCTGTCAAGCTGACCTTGTCTCTTGAAGATGCATCCCTTACGCTGTTCGGGGGTGCGACACAAGCAGGATGAATGCGAAGCCGTTGTCATCAGTGGTGAGAAATTCTAGCGGGCTCGCATATAATATATTATCGATGTCTCAATCTGTAGCCGCTTGCATCGCACAGACAGCATCACACTTATATGCGGGAGAGAAGATGAGCTTTAAAGTTTCCCCTTAGTGAAAAACGCGCAAAACAGTACCTACACAACAATAAAGATGACTGCCATTGCCCAAATGAACAACCATCATACAAGGACGAGCGTTCCAGCGTCCCCAGCGCAGGCATTTTCCTCTTTTCGTTCGAGTCAGTCAAGTAAGTTTCTGTGTGGTCTATTTTTTATCAAAAAGCACGCACTGGAAAGTCTTGTCGCTTAAGGGGTGAATCCGATCGCTTCATGGGGAACTGTTCTCAGCGCGAACAGCGTTGCCGGTAAACAGCTATCCCTGTCTTTTTTCCGTTCATAGCACAACGCGCGCAGAACCCTTTTGAGCACGGAGTGCATTTTCTCGACACTGTTCGACTGGGGATGATATACCGGTCTGTATATTAGCTTGATATCGCACCTCTTCGAAAAAGGTGGTTGTTAAGGAGCTGGTGAACACGGTTCGCTTATCCGCCTGAATCTCCGCGGAAAAACCGATTCGTGCAAAGGTGCTGAGCAAAGCGTCCACTATGTCTGAATAACTTAGTTCTTTGAGGGGGACTGCTTCAGAGAATTTGTTGCTGGACACAGCATGGTAAGGAGATACTTGTATCCTGATTTCGACTGCGGTAGGGGCCCTACCGTGTCGATCACTAACCGCCGAAAAGGCTCGGTGATCAGGGGAACCAATTTCAGGGTTGCTTTTCATTTGTCTCCTGGTTTCCCGACTCGTTGACATGCGTCACACGACTTCACGTACCGCTCAACGTCTTTGAAGCACCCTGGCCAGTAGCACTTCATTAAAAGTCGCTCTTTCGTTTTGTTAATCTCCAAGTGCACCGACCAGCTGTTCCCATGACACAAGCTCAGAAAGAGCCCGGTATTTTTCCGGAATTGCTAGCTGATCAAACGTCTTGCCTTTGCGATCTCTGTCGTGCCTGTACAGCAGTCCGCCTTTTTCGAATATCGTGATGTTACGCCTCGCTACGTCCTCTTCCACGGTAGCGTGAAGGCGCCTCCTACTAGGGTCGTTCATTTGCTCTGCCTTCAACCTCTCTCTGTCTATTTCCAAAAGCCGCGAAAAACTGCGCGAAGTGGGGGCAAATACTGATGCTCCAGTGGGCTCTATTTCCTGTGGTTCCCTTGGCCCCGCAGCTGCGTTGATGTCGCCTGATCTAGGGACAACCTCGACCTCTTGTTCAGCCACTAGGTTTGGCTCCATGATTTCAGGTTCTGCTCCGATTTCCGCCTCTCCCTGTCCCGGGTCCTGTGTTAACTGAGCGGCGAGCTGGCGGGTTTTAGAGCGCGTTAGTGCCTGTACTTTTCCTTCTCCAAAGATCTGTCCTCGCTCACGCAACAGTCGGTCAGACCGGTTCCAGAACAGATAAGGATATTCCAGCGGAACTGTTTTCGAGACGGCTGCCTCCGTCATCAGTTTTTCCAAACGGGCCTGAAATCTCAACCCTTGCCATAGGTAAGCAAACACTGTGTTCCTGCAAAAACCTGTTTAATCCACGTTACTTCTCCCGTGAAGTCCTCAGACGTAACATAGGATGGGTGCACTACATCCATCGTAGCCGCACTGTCCCTGAGCACCTTACAAGGCTTGCCATTTACCCCTAACTCAAGAAGGTAGAGGCGAAGCAGTTCTAGGTTTTCATCACTACCGTTTACATACAAGAACACCATTCGCTGGTTTCTACATCTTGCAGCGATGTGCCCTTTTTCCTGGCAGTTATAACACCGCAACGGTTGCCTGGCCTCGAACTCCTTTTTCCGCGCCTTTTCTACCCCTTCGTCCTTTGTTTGATTACCGCTCTCCTCTGAAGCATTTTCGGTGACCGTTTTTTGTGTTGAACCCTGTCCCACGTTTCCATTTAGATACGGTCGTCTAGAAGAAAAATACGTTCCTGAGTTAGTTCCTCTTTTTGACTGGCCTTCCTCCGCATTCGCCTTTCTCCGCGTGGAGAATTCGTCTGCGAGTTGAGCTGCTCGCTCGACTGTCTCTGCCTTTTCTTTGTCCTGCACCTAGAGTTTTACGGATGGTGGAATGCTGCGGAAAAACTGCCCCAGACAGTCGCACTCAACTGCCTTGTTCTTGCTTTCGTACACGCCTGCCCCCTTAAGCCACTCTACAAGGTTGTTTTTCAATGTGTACGCAAACTCCGCATTATCCTCATTGCTTTTTTTTGTTCCCTCCCTAAAACGCTGCCGAAATGCCTCATCTGAAAGGCGATATTTCTTCAGTAGAGCGTATTTCACCTTGTCATAATTTTCCGCATCCTTTACGCTAAGTCTGGCGATCACATTAGCCGCCTCGCACGGTAAAAGACCTAGAAGGCGTTGTGACCACAAGTTCTCGGCGATTTTCTCTTTTGGCACGCCCTTTCATATGGTGAATTTCAATCGCAGGCCCGGAGCGGTCTGCACGCTCTGTGACAGGGCGCCTGAATCCGGCGCAGAGCGCGTGTCCTGAAATTGCGATTGGAGTACACTTGCTCTGGCCAGAGCATGCAGGCCAGAGCATGTAGGACGCCGCTATCGCCGCTGAAAAAGAACGTCACGCAAACTTCCGGTTGGGTCCGCCGATTTCGGCGGAGCAGTCCCGACTGCTCGACGGAGCAATCTCGGCTCGGCAACCGCTCCCTGTCTACGATTGGAAGACGCGATCCGTGCCTCAGATCTGCGTTTGGAACACAGTTGCTCCGAAAAGAGCAGGAAACGTTGCTCCAGAAGTGCTCCAACTCTGCGATTGGAAGTCACCAATAGTTAATTAGGTAGAGACCGACGTCTTCGCCAATCTTGTAGGGATACATCCAATTGTCTGTACGGTGATACTCTACCCTGTTTAATCTATCATGAATGTTTGCTCCCCCGTTCTGGGCTGCCAGACGCTGGCTTTCGAGTTGGAGCTCCATCATTTTCAGTTGTCTCTGCTCGGCGGCTTGCTTTTTTTTACCATCTGCTTTCATTTTTCTTTCTCTGCTTTCTTTTTTTGCCATTCTAGCTCTTTTTTGCCGTTTCCCACGCCATTGGCTTCCCTTCTTCGTCCGCATCGCAATTATCGATTGCTTTTATGATTGCCCCTTTCCTCATTCCTTCCTCCACTTCCACACCCAACTCTTCACCTATCAGCAACAGCTCTTCCTTACCAATCTTCCTGAAGTCCATGATCGCTGCCCCAAATGGTGGCTTTGCCCATTCACTAATGTTCTATGGTTCTGTGCAAACTACACTGTGCTACACACACCCGATTACCAGCAGTTCAAACTTTTTACCAAGAGTTTAAAGCCTGGTGAATAATAGAACAAAGACAAAGCGCTCACCCGTACATGCGGAACGCTGTTACCTGGTCCATCCCAAGTGCTGCCAACCAGTTGTTGAATGTGGGGATCGGGGTCGCTTCTCGACACAATCTCGGTCAAGATGACGCCCGCTCCGACCCGGACAGGAGTGCCGCTGAGTGAAGGGTTCGTTAGTGGAGAAAGATACGGTTTATTTTACATACCTAAAAGCTTTTGAGTTCAGAAGTGAGCTGCTTCAACTGCACCTGCAGTCCAGCTTTATAGACCTCCTGCATGTTTGTAAACAAACGAGGTGGCGCTGCAGTCGCTAGCGAGCTCGTGGTAGGCAAAAGGTCGGGGAGTGGCGTCGCGGATAGGTGTTGAGCGCGGGTTTTCAAGGCTTGTAGGCGCGTTTCCAGTTTCTGCGAATCATAGCAATGGTCGATGCTTCCAACTTAGTAATTTGTTGAAGTACACGAGCTCGCGTTGGCCACGTGCGGCCTATAAAGAGAAATAGTTTGCCACTGTATTGTGTATTTGGTTAGTAGTAAACATGTAGAAAGCGTTCCTGCCGTTTATGCGCTAGGCATTGAATAAAACAAGTTTTGACACTGTGCACTAGCCGGAATGATTTTACTTCGGGATAATAGTGAGGGGAAGTACTGGCCTTGTTTCGTCGGAGCAGACATGCGCTCATCGTCTGCTGACATACGTACGTGTCGCGCTGTGCGAAAAGTGGGGACAGCGTCGTGTCCCTCATCTCCTGTCTCGCTTAGCGCTGTTTTTAGCCGCATGACCACGCACCAGCCAGGCCGACTTGTCCTCTTATTAGGCTGGTCGATTTGGTGAAAATTTTTGATTTCTAGAATTATTTTCTTTCCTAGCCCTGAAGTCTAGTTTCGTGACGAAAAATTATAGCAAATTATTGAGTACAACTATATAAAATACGCTTTTTAGAAGTGTGGTCATCAAAAATTGTGAGGCAATTTCTTTGATTTCAGTGCCGCATTTCTTTGACCAAAGCGAAAGCGAAGATGCCATAAACGAGGGAATAAACTTTAAGGTTCGTTTTGTGACCTCTCACATTTTCTGCGACTGGATCACTCACCTTCGTAATTCGCATGAAAATCAAATGATTCCATTTGTCGCAAACTATTCCTGAGACGTTGAGGAGCGTAATAAATCTCTCGATTTTTTCTCTACACGTGCAGTACTGTGTTATTTCTTGTAAGAAGCGTTTTCATGTAACTATGCATGCATAAGTACTTATCATATAGAAAAAGAACTAATCGCGTCATCGTAATGAACAGGGCTTTATGTACATGCTGGCATAAAAAAAACCGCACTATCTACTAAATTATTTGAGACCTTGGGGGGACTTGACGAAGGTGTTAATTATAATTACCCAGAACTGCACCAGGTATAGCTATAAATAAAGGGAATTAGTGAAACTAGCGTAGGAATTTCATATTTGCACCAAGTTTAGTTACATATCGCATGCATGAATAACGAAAACACTTTTCATTGCCGCGTCCCCTCTCAATCTCGCCACGTGTCTGTTAGTAGCACGCCTTCGGCTGCTTCTTTCCAAACAAGCTTCGCGATCATGTACTACCTCATGAAACATGACACATGCATGATGCAATGTAAAAGCATATGGCGTTTAGCACACTTAAGGTACGCTATTCTAAGCACACAAACGCGACCGCGCAAGATTGACACAACTTACCAGACTTCTATCTACTCGAATGAAATAATTACCTCGTCAAATCAAGAAACAGTTTCAAGTAAATATTGAATGTCATAAAACGCGCCATTAAAACATGGTGTGCTATTAACAAAAAAACGCATTACTTGGGGGCGAGTGAACCTGTCGGCGCCCCGTGCACTCCGGCTCAAGGTGATAAGTACGTGTGCAGCTGCATATGTCTTTTTTTTCCTTGAGAAATTATCAGCCTACTATCCTGAAGTTCAGGTGAAAGAACGCAGTAACTCGCAAGTTATTAAGTGCATTGAGTGGCAGTGCCTATCGACTCCCAGACTTCGCGCTTTACTACCGCGGCCCAGTGCCTGTTAGCCAGTTTCCGAATGCGGCATTTATGCGCGAGAAACCTATCGAGGCTAATTTAATATTTTTATGCTACTACGCGGATCCAGCAGTGACGCACTGGTCAATACATGTTGCTTCTGCAGTGCACAGGCTTGAAGCAGCTGCCGGTAGCTGCGGACTGCTGTAGGCACGGGCAAGCGGAACCTGTTTTGCCTACCATGCGAAAGTCGCTGCTAACATCAGCGCCACCGCATCTTCGTGACGTTGCGGGGTGAAGGAGGTCCATACACTGCGTCTTCCCTAAATTCCCCAGGTAGGGGAAGCCCTCGCCGTGGTGGGTGCGGCCAAAACTCACTTTCCATACAAACAGGCACCTCTGCACACATGGACACGCCCCTGGCATAAGTTGAGCACGAGGGAGAGGGGTATGCGGCCAGGACCCCGCAGGGCTGGTAGGGACGTCAGCTGGTCGGCCCGCTCTCCGCCGATCGGCGAACTTCGAACAAGCCTAGGCGCAAAGCCGGAGCGCCCCGTCGGGAGATAATCCCCAGTGGTTGTGACATTGTTGATGGCCGGCGAAGCCTGTGGACGAGCCGCCGTGGCGATCCGTTCCCACGTCGGTGTTGTGTCCTGGAAGCCAGGGGTAGTCGGTTCGGTAGAGACGCCGGGGAAAATCAGAAGACAGCCGGAACCACTTCGCTGGCGGCGGCGACGACCCCTTAAAGGGATTTTCGCAGAACTCTGCTCCCCGCTTGTTCCACGCCACGACCGGGCGAGTGTGGTAAATGCGCCCCGCAGAGACCTGGCGAGAGATGCTATCTTGGTGGCAATCTCGGGACCCGCTGGTGCCAATCTTAATATCAGCTGGCGTCAATTCCTAATAGAGCCTGGGCCAAGTGCGCACTGTTCTCCCATGCTCCCACTAGTAGATGTACACCTGCTCCATGCGAAAGGTACGTCTTGCTGCAGGCTATAAGGCACCCGCTTCTCAGTATCCAAGCAAGTAGAGCGATGTTCGGGCTGCAAGACGACCGCGGCTGTTGCAGCTCAAACATGGCTCGGTGCTGCGCCATGGAAGCAGCACTTACAGCAGTGCAGCGGCGTACGCCGTCGAAGCTCTGCCGAGAACCGTGGGTGCGCGTGCAGGGTCAAGTGGAAGCACCCTGTCGCCGCACCAAGCGTTAACGTTGCAGTCTGCAAAACACACCGATCCTATCGGTTTCGGCTCCGAGCTCCGTGTCGTCGCACAGCGACGCAGGGCAGGAGGAATGCTTGCGACTCGAAAGATGCTCTGCTTGAACGGGTCATTCGCTCTGGCGACTGGTGCGGAACGCCACCAGGGGGCACGAAAGCGGTGAGCTGCCCTAGAGGGAAGGCAGCTCCCTTCATCTTTATTTTTCTGGAGATTTACCATGCGATTTACTTTTTACCATGCCAAGATTTCAGGTATTTCGTACAAAAGTGCGGTTTTGTACACAAAACGGTTATGAGTGCGAAACAAAAATTCAAAACTAGTGATGCCTTTAGAACGCATCGATTCCAAACTTTTGCCGACCGGTTGGTACAAGTTTTGCGTTCTACAGCAATAAAAAATATATTTATGAGAAGCACTCCGTTTTGGAGGTTATTTGTTTCGAAAAGTATCGGCTACGTAACTAAGACCAGCTTTGGCAAGCAGCAGGAAAACAAGCATACACAGCTGTTTCCTCATTCCTCGTACATTACCAGTACCGCCACATTCTATGTGCCTGCAAGAAATAATGGGCAGATTTAGGAAACGCGCATCGCGGGCAACGTATACGCGTCCCACTGAATCGTCATATCCGAGAACGGCTTTCCGTACAGTCGATTAAAATATTTTTTTCGGACCTTCACGAACTCTTGGCGGTGATTTGTAAATGTGTCGTCTGTACTCAGCTGGAGCAGAAATGGGCGCGTTTTCCCGGAACGCGTGGCATCTTTCAATTCGATGTCTGATGTCACACTTCCCCCTGCGTGCAAGGGCCCGTAAGCGACGTCCAGGAAATCGTCAAGGACGCCCCTTTTCATGAAGCGATGAAAGGTCCTTTTTGGGTGTTATACAGAACTAGCTTATCAGGTTCATTTCCTGAGCCGTCACAAATGTGTGGGCTAGTAGAGAACCTGCACGTTTACCTTACGTTCCTAATTGATTTCTTTTTACGCACCCTCATCTTTGTCTAGGCTGAACCAAAAACTGTTAAAGCTGCTCATTAAAGGACTCGACTTCATAAACCATGACGCCTCCCTATGACTTCTCCGGATCAGACTATGTAGTCTTGATATGCCCACTTCGACATATACCTGCATGCAGCTGGTACTTCCGGTTCCCCAGCGACTCTATTCTCCGTTCGGATTACCTTCCCAGTACCGCTCATCTTGGCGTGCCGCTCACGTTGTTGTTGTTTGCCGCTCACGTGCTACCGGGAGTGATTACATTTCTTTTTTTCTTTCCCCTTTTATTGCACCGTACTGCTGCCACCTATGACCTCTTTCAGAGTAAGAAAAAGTCATCTACATCCTGTTGGTCCCCTTCAACCTATAGACTTACCTCTTAACCTGTTTCTTACGTTGGCCTCGACTTCCAGAGTCCTTTCCCGACGTCCCATACAAACAATAACTGGATTGACATTGCAGCTTACTGGGCGAACAGGTACGATGTGACACGCCCGTTAGCCAGAAGGCATGGTACCGCATTTGCAGAGTTTGTTTTGCAAGACATTCTTCACCATGGTGCTACACGAGTGTTAGCGATCGAGGTCGCTACTTTCTGACGGAACTAAGCGATGATATCTTCCACTTGCATTACATCCGCACAAGCTGACAAACTATGGTCCCCAAACCGATGGTCTTACTTAACATCTCAATTGAACATTGACCGTTTTGCTGTGAAGCTACATCTCTACCGAGCAGTGCTTGAGGCATGGTTCTACGTTATGTTACGTTCGTCTAGAAGTCTTCCCGCCGCAACACCGCCGGCTCAATCCCACAGTACGCTCGACATGCCATCGCGCAATGCCACCACGCGAGACATCATTTGCACCAGCCGCCTGCGCCTGCCTTTCCACGTCATAAACCTATCTTCAGTCAGTTCACGACCGCTGATATCGGCAAGCCCATTTCCCACCAGGCTGGCTCTACCTTCGGTGGTGTCCATATCGCCCAGTCGGACTATATGGGAAATCCTTTCCCTGTACAATGGCCGTCACCTCGTGGTCCGGAAGTTAGCCGAAGTGATACACGAAATTGCACCACTCGATTCTCCAAAGTGGTCCACCTCTCCCGCGGCTGGTGCGGTTCATAGTGTTCACCTTTTAAACCTTACGCAGCTGTTGATCCGCTTTCAGATTAGCGCCGGGGACGTTGTATCACGACGATGCATGCGGAAAACGACGAAGAGCGGTTCTTGTTCAAGGTGTTTCTTGCGTAACTAGCTGTTGGGGGGGGGGGGGGGGGCAAATGTGCCTGTTTTACTTTGTGTTGCAAATTATCCAATACAGTTTTTCTTTTAAAAACTGTGAAAGATATTTTGCTGCGGTCTCTGAATAAGGATTTTTCCCCAAGGCTCGCAATCCTGAAAATTTTCAAATTAAGGGAAAATATTGACAATTTAACTAACCTGCTTTTTTAGTCTGAGATTTTAGGGCATAAGGCTATATTGCAAATTGAAGGTTTTTAAAATAGAAAATCAACTCGGTTTTAAAATCTCCAAGTGCGGACTGTGGTTCGAAATGTCGAAAGTGAAAATATGGTTTTGAAGACTATAGTTAGGTTGGTTTTCCTGTGCCGCTCATTGATCAAATGAAGTTAGTTGAGTATTAAGCAGAGAAAATAATAATGCAGTTCATACATGTTATGATGTATAAGATGCTAGCGTTGTATCCGTGTCAGCACCACGTTTATCGAAACAATCTGATGAATGCGCAACATGGGAAAGTCAACCGGAGTGCGTTCGCTGATACGTTTTTTACTTTGGATATATCTCGAACCATATTGCCATTTTGAAAACATGGAAAAAAAGCCCTCTTGAAGTCAGTTTTCGCGGGCTTCAACTTCGCAATATAAACCTGTAACCTGAAGGCAAAAATATTAGTTCGCTTATATAATTTTAGGTGATTATTCGTCTATAGTTGTGTTTTATTACCTAAATACTGTAAGCCTTATAGCATACGCAATCTACGATCACAGACCCCGCCGTCGTATTTCACGGCTTTCAAATGAAATACCTCTACACAAAAATCTCAATGCACACGATATATTTCCCCCTATCTGATGATATCTTCACGCTGTACAGTTCACAGATGCACAGCGACGCAGGGCAATCATGTTATAATGCGGCGGGTCGGGGGAGGGGGCGAAACACGCGGTATCACCCTACTGACTGCGCTGTTTTTGCCACAACGCTCCATGCACACACTCGCCAAGACACCATGGCTTGAGAGACAAACCAGTATCGATGTGTCCTTCTCCTTGATAAATAGAAAGCTCAGTACTTTAGTTTTCCGACGAGAAAGTCCTCGATAGAACTTAAAACCACACATATCCTACGGCGTATTCTTCGTCCTCTTTGCCAAAGCCTGCGCCACGATCCTCTCCTTACCCTGCCACCATTAGGACTCCACCCGTCCGGCTTGTAATTTATACCGGAGGCGAAGTCCATTCGTAGGGGTCAGTAGAGGCAGCGTCGTGGAGGATGGGCGCAATGCCTATCGCGAAGGGTCGAACACCGGTCGCTCCACACGTTCATCTTTCAGCCAACCTTGGTCGCTTAGAAACGATGCAGAATAAAACCAAAGAGCTGCCACTCAACGTCCTGCACAAGGGGCAGCTGTCTTGCGAAGCCTCCAGCATTCGGCTACCCTAGACATTCGTCTGTCTGTCGGTCATTGCTGACTGTAGGCACGACAACGAAGATGACGCGGCAGCTGCAACTTGACGTCTCTTTCGCCGTGCCTCGATCTGATGTCTCGCTGGCCATCATCATCAGCAGACGAGGTGCGCTCCTTCTGCAGGCAGTGCACAAGTTCTTCCTCATCTTCCATGGCACCACGGAGGCCAGATGGCGAAAGCGCAGCGGGAGCATCGTGAGCGGAGTCTGGGGTAAGACGAAGGAGTCGATTAGCAGCCTTGGCCAGTGGCAGGTGACCAATTTCTTCCTCGCAACCTTTGAAAGCATGGAGGTAGTGAGGCGCAAGTACTCCAGTTGCATCTTCAGTAGGACCAAACGTGAGGCGGGAGGAGACTAATAGCATCAGGAACAAGTTGTTGCAGGAGCTCCACTAGTTCTGGATGTTCAGTGACGTTGATGGCAGTTGGCGAAAAGCGCACAGAACTCATCTGTACCAAGGTTTGTCATGAGGCCGAAAACTCCATCAACGCCGTGCACAAAGCCTTCCTGCAGGACGTCGAGATCTTCCGCATCTGCCGACTGCGGTTAGTCCAGTTGGCGCAAGTGAACGAGATTGGCACGATAGCAGCAGGGCCTGTCGCTAGTTGGAAGAGACGAAGAGTAGTGCAGTGGGTAGCCGGCAGCTCGAAGTGGTCAATGTTCAGAAGCCGATTACGTGGGCCGCGTGCCAGCAGTACAAACACACCCTGGACGTAGACAGCCATGACACAGGTCCCGGCGTCTGCTGTAGGCCGGAGAAGGTGTTCATACTGTCCGTAGTGCTCTTTTTTATCGCCGGGCACACGTTTTTCGTTTAGATAAGGATGGGTAAGGTGCATGTTTCTGTGCGTGAAATCGCTGAGGTGTTCTGGAGCCTGGGCCAAGTGCAATGCGTTCTCCCATGCTCCCACGAGCACAGGTACACCTGCTCCACGTGAAAGGTACGTCTTGCTGCAGGCTATAAGGCACCCGCTTCTCGGTATCCGAGCAAATTGAGCGATGTTCGGGCTGCAAGACGACCGCGGCTGTTCAAGCTCAAACATGGCTCTGTGCTGCGCCATGGAAGCAGCACTTAAAGCAGTGCAGCGGCGTACACCGTCGGCGCTCTGCCGAGAACCGTGGGCGCACGAGCAAAGCCAAGCGGAAGCACCCTGTCGCCGCACCAAGCGTTGACGTTGCGGTCTGCAAAACATACCTATGCCCTCGGTTTCGGCTCCGAGCTCAGTGTCGTCGCACAGCGAAGTAGGGCAGGAGCCAGGCTTGCGACTCGAAAGATTCCCAAGGAGTCAGGGCTCGTTCGCTATGGCGACTGGTGCGGAACGCCGCCCAGGGGCACGAAAGCAATGAGCTGTTGTTGTTGTTAGCCTATCAAAAGATGGCACATACCCACACTGGGGGATCGGCCAAGAATCGGGTGGCGATTCACCTGAACGCAGTTAACAAAAAGGAAAAGCACGTGGGAGCGCAACACCGGTGAGTTTTTCGTCATGAACAGAAAAGGGATGAGTGTTTTGATTTTAAAATTTTAAGAATAATAATAAAGAGAGGGATTAAATATTAATGATTTAGTCAAAATGTAATAATTGATAGAAAAGAAAAGGTTGGAACACTTAGCAAGGCAGTCGGTGAGATTCTATCAGGAAATTTTGAACAGCGGTGCAAACAGATCTGTGGATGAACCAAAATGTGGTGGCGCCAAATGATAGCAAGAGCGGGCTGCTCAAACTAAGGCCAAAATGCTGCAAGGGCTCCTCCAGCAACCTTTTTCTCAGTGAGTTGAATCGGTGACAATACAGCCAAAAATGTTCAATAGATTCTGGCTCACGGCAAAATGCACAAAGGGGAGAGAGCGCCAAACCCGACTTGTGTAAATAGAAATTTAGAGGGGGGATGCGGCAGCGCAGCCTCGTCAGTGATACTTCAAGCTGCCGAGAGCAACAAATTTTCCTGTTCCAATAATATTTAAGGTGCTCATAATCCGCCGATGTTAAAAGTGATGTGTCTTGCGTGCTTAAAAACACACGTCGCCGAAATCTAGATGCTGTAATGTAGGCTGTAGCCGGGATGATTGGCAACACGGGGCCGCTGAGGGAAGCCTTTGCGAGATTATCAGCAATCTCATTTACTGTCACACTGCTGTGGCCGGGAACCCACACTAAATGAATAAGGCTCAAATGCGGAGGAACTAGAGATAAGAAAGTTGATAAAATGGGACCGTCAACCTGTGCAGCGAGGGACGAACACAAAGATAAAGAATCAGTAATTACTGCAACTGCTGTAATAGAGGGGTCTAGCTTGCGTAGAGCAAGTACAACTGCTAGAAACTCTGCTTGAAAAATAGGGGTGAAATCTGGAAGGCGCAGAGAAAAGGACCAGTCTAAATGCGAGCAAAATATTCCCACACCTGCTTTTTCATTGCATTTCGATGCATCAGTGGCTATTGCTATATCTGTAGGTAGGGTCCTCAGATGATCTTCTAGAAGACCATTTAGAATACTCGGTGGCAAAAGTTTTGCATTTTTTGGGAATATGTCGTCGAAAACAATGTGGATAGTGAGAGAGACGGCAGTTCTCTTCATGTTTCTCTTCCACGCGATTAGGTATTAAAAGTCGGCCAGATGCCGGTTTCATGTATTGTGTGAACGCAGGATTTTGGGCGCCTTTGTTCACTGCCCAGAAACGGGACAGGTACCTTGTCTTGTGCTGTAGTGTTTCTGCCATTCATTATCTATAAGTGTCGCCTTCTGGGGATCTGTCTGCTTTCGGAGTAACAACTTTCGTGATTTGCTTCACTTTTTCTCTCTCGTAGTTTTGGTGATCTCCCTCGCACGTTCTTCTTAAAGGGAAGCTGATGAGCCGTGGGCGTTTGGACGTGGGCAAGCTTATGATCCACGAATATAGTTTTTTTGTCGATTTGATTCCTACAGGAGCCGGCAATCGCCGATAAAAAGAAATACTTATGGGGACACTTAAGCTTCCCTTAAATGGCATGACGCCATAGCGTTAATGAGACCCTTCAGCGGCTTGGGGTCCTCTGTGCGTATCACTTCGCGAAGGTATTATTTCTTTCAGCATAAACGCTTAACCTTCTCTTAAGAGCAGACTGCGATAGAATTAGAGATGCAACCCGTGCAGCTACTCTTTCTCTGTCGTCTTCAGGTTCAACCTACATTAGTCATTCTCTACCTTACCTTCATAGACAGCGGGGAGTCCCCATACCTCTCTTGGCGCAGTGTTGCAGCGGTAAGGCTATGCGCCACTGTACCGGCAGGTGTCTGTTTCAAACACAACAACCGATGGGACTTGTGACACCCAGGTTGCTCTTCACTTTCGCTCCTAACCATTAGACACCTTTAGTATACCGTGTACCATGTTACCGTTACCGTTACCGGAGTAGCTGGAGCCCGCCCACTGCCGGTGTGCATGCGCTGATTGGTCCAGGTGCTCGAGGGGCGCGGAGCTGTCGGGTACCTGGCGCCATCAAGACGATTTTCGCAGGCGCATTGGCTGCGCGTGGGCTTCCGGTACTCCGGTATCGGTAACGGCAACACGGTACACGGCATGCTAAAGGTATCTATTAATTCAACTGCCATCTGCCACGGTAGGCAGGTTGTGATAACTTTGTAAGGTCACGTTACCTAGGTTGCAGGTGGCAGCGACGGTGCATTCCTTGTCTAGTCCGGCCATGCCAGCGGAAACCAGCGGCGGGACGTCAGCACTTGGGTCCCTCGTTTCCCCGTCTCCGCCAGCCGCGCTCACTTCTGTGCGTCTGCCGTTCGACTGAGACCGGGATCGGATGCGATAGGCTGCGCTGATCTTGGTTCTCTCTTCAAGCTTACTAAGGAGTGTTGACGGAGCAGTGCAAGTCCAAATGAAACGTCGGGCTGATCAAGCTCGTGGTGTGAACAGCCTTCCGCTGTACGACCACTATCGGTTGGGACGACGCCAGCTTTCACTGCTACTCGCCAGATAACAGGCTAGGAGCGCAGTATGTTTCGGCATTGATATGTGAAAAAATCAAACTTTCGCGAACAGTGTGCACCTCGGATCACTTCCGTGACAATGATACCAGATACCTTCTAGATAATGTGTCCACTGGGGTTGCTAACGAAGACAGCTGCACAGGAGCACGGCCATGTAAGAGTACTCGGCGTAGCGCAAGTAGTCCCCGGCTTCGCTTGGTCGTCGACGCGGCCGCAGTCGAGGTGCATTGAAGGAGAAACCACAAAGGCTCATACGCTTGTAAGGGCAGTGTCGCAGGATGTGGCTGGCATTCCTGCAGTGAAAGCACAATGAGCGGTTTTCTTGGGTTTTCCAGGCGTCGCACATCCTGCGGCTTGTGTGTCGATTGTGGATCGTAGATCCGTATCGTAACATGGAACGTATTCTAGGGGGCAGCGTTCTAGCACGGCTGGTGCATGTCGAAGAGAGCTTGGGGCGTCTCTTAGGGGCCTACGATTACGTACTGCAGCGGCGGAAATCATAGCTTAGGCTTCCGTTAAAGTCGGCAACGAAGGGCGAGCCAAGCATATCGCGGACTGCCTCGCGGTTGATGTTAGCGTCGCTACCATAAGTGGGTGGGAAGATGGTAGCAGCGGATGCAGCTATTCCCGAACAATCTCGCGGATGACATTCCGTAGGTTGTTTCCTGTTGTAGGCGTGCCGTCTGAGTAGCTTGCTGAGAGAACATGGACCGATCGGTTTTACTGGTGGGTGCGTTCAGGAGGCTCCTCGACGGTCGAAACCCCTTCGGTGAATTCTGGGGCAGTTTTGGGCAGTTCGACAGGCAAACAGCTGCCTTTATTTACGCTGCACATTAGCACGTTCCCTTCTTTTTTTCCTCGGCCATATCGGGATCGGCGCGGCGAAAAAGATGCTTCATCTCTGCGACATGAGCGAAGACGCGGGCTCGTACGGAAGTTGAATCTTCGACTGAAGGATGCAACTGAGCTCTTCCTTTTCAGACGACGGTTGCTATAGCATTCAAAAGCTCCCTTTTGAGTGCATCCCAAGTCTGCAAAGAAGCTTCAGGACATTTATACCAGGCCTGGGCAAGCCCTTGAAGTTCGAAGGAGACACCTAGATTTCGCTGAGCCATCCCACGCGTTCATTGCTGCCACGCAGTCCAAGAGGGAGTCTAGCCATTCTTCCGCATGTTCATGAGGCAGTTCTTGGAAAATGGGCGACTCACGGGTCTGCATGAAAACCAGAGGCGGTGTCTGTGCGGCAGGTCCCATCTTCGGAAGCGTGGCGGGTTTTCGATGCAGCACCTCCAACCAAAGGTCTTGTGATAGTGACGACAGTCCGACAGTAAGGAAGGCGGCGAAAAGCCTCCAAAAGGAGCTCTTTATTGGGCAGATTTGCGCTGTCGGAGAAAAGAATCCCCGCCGCTCTCGGCGGTGCTCAATTAAAACTGACAAACAACTTTCGAGATAAGGCGCGCAGAGGACATAGGATGCAGAAGTAGCTACGCAGAGCTACAAACATTCCAGATAAGTATGACCGCATTTATCGTCACAAAGTGATAAAGCTGCGTTCGGCGGGTTTGAGCATAAGAAAACATTGCAAAGCTTCGCGCTAGTATCATAATTCTACGTGTGGTGACTCTTAACGACAACAGCCCTGGCACAATGCACTCATTTCTATGCTCTTTTGTAACGCTGTGAAAAGTTTTCTTCACTTTTTTTTTCTTTTTTTCTGCATAATTTCACCCTTTTGTGACCCTTATTACTTTTTACCTTTTCTGTTGCTCTGCTGCACATATGTCGTTTTCTTCTCACTGTGCTACGACTTATCCTGTAGTGCACACTTTGCCTGACTTTTTTGTAGCGTTATTTTTGTCCTAGCCCTCGCGGCACATTTTGATTAACTTGTGCTTCCTAACTAGTCGCATCTCTCATTGTACACTGTACTTTGCCCCATTTCCTGTCACGGCCTCAAATTGAGGCGGACAGTTATAGTCTGCTTGAACTTTACCGAGTTCTGTCTGCGATCACTTCGAAGAAAAAACTGCGCAGGGGACTGTGCGTCTGCTTCTCTTCTGTGCCTCCCCCCTTTAACCGTTTTATATATGTCTACAGTTCGTGCCCTACCAACCATAGCCCGCCATCGTACGCCCCTTAAATGCGATGCATGTTCGTAAACTTAACTTGCCATTACTTCAAGCGGAATGGACCTTCCTTTGCGAATGCGGCTACGCTGCGTTTGCACAAACGTAACACTCTGGCAAACCTGTCGGAGTGTGAGCGCGTCGTAGCGTCTGATATTCTTTTCATGGTTCGTAACTCGGCTTAAAGAACCACACTTCTTCTGCATGCTTCGATGCGAAAATAAACGTTTCGCTTTGAACTTCTGCGGCGGCCTAGTGTTATAGCACTCGCCTCATCTGCGTAGATACGAGCTTCAAATCCGTTAGGGCCAAAGAACTCGCTATAGATATCCTGCTGGGGAATGAGCGTTAGGGAGTCAGGTGCTTAGCTTTCCCAATGCCGGAAACATCGCGTTTCGGTGGTTAACGTCAAACATTTAGCCATCCTGCGGACACAAGGCCCGATTTCGGTCGTGCTCCCTTCCAAGCAGAAGTTTCTGAGCTTCATGCTTTCCAATGAACAAACGCAAGTCATAATGCTGACTCCCTCCCAGCATCGTATTCCGGGCATTGCATGTCATTTCTTTACACCCATAGTGGTACGCCGTTGACCTTGAAGTGCTGTAGAAAGGTTCGCTACCAGGCACAGCATTTTTATGCTCGGCGAATGACGCTCACATCGCGTGCTCCTTGAGGAGTGCCGCGCGAATGTCAGGCATGGCTTACTCTGTACGCTCGGAGGCCTATTACCGTTCCCCGGCTTCTGCGATCATGGCAGGTCCTGTGGAATTACTGTGGAAAGTCCGGCTGCGCCAGAGCCAGCCGGCGGCCGGAGCCTGTGGGCCTGCTGCGATCAAAAGGACGTGGTGGGTGCGGTAGTTTTCGAGGGAGTCGTCACCGTGGCCTGAGTGAGCGGCCAGGCAGGGCCAAACGCAGAGACAAAGACGAGCAAGCCAGGAGGGGCGCTACTTGCTCTCCGCGTTGGGGTCCACGCGTTGCACGTCGACCGCCTGCCAGCCCTACGTTTGCGAACACTCATTCGACTGGAAACAACAGCCGTGCGAAGATCTGGCTTCATGTACGGCGCGGACGCTCGGGGCGCTCGCGAGCCGCGCTCGGCACCCAAACGAAGACACTCGCCTCGGCGCTTTCCGACCGGGAAGACGATCTAGGAGGCGCCCTCGTTTGCGCACGCTTGCGGCGAGACCCCCACGACAACGGTCTGCAGCTGATGCAGCGGTTTCTGGGGGAGCGAGGCTTGCCCGGGCCCTACCTGCCTATTGCTAAAAAGACCTGTTGACAAACTGGAACCTGCGCATTTGGCTGCGGGTGGACGTCACTTTTGGCGAAAACCAGGACCCCACCTTACAATTTCGACAGAGTCTCGAGCTTGTAGAGATAGATCGAGGACGGGCACACGAGGCAGGGCTCAGACTACGAGCTCTGGATGAGGAAGGTCTTGATGCCATTTTGAAATCCAGTTGGAATAGAAACGCCAGCGTAACTTTTCTTGTCAAGATCGTGGATAGCCTGGTCACTCATCTAATGGCCGCAGCAGCCCAGCAGTTGCAACCACCCTCAGTAAGGTCGACGGGCTCCGCTGGGCGCGGCCGAGACGTGGCTCGACGTGCTGGACCGGTGTCTCGTGCTGCAACAAGGCAGTGCTCTCAGAGGCACCCTCCAGCATTGTTAATCGCGACCTTCTTCCGACAAGTGTATACCTGATCGGGCTGTACTCCGACACGGAGACGCACCTGGCGCTCAGCGTCGGGCTCTGCGTCATCGAGGAGCTCGGCTGGATTATTAAGACGAGCTTTGAGACATCTCACGGAACTGCCGAAGGCTGGAGGACGCAAAGCTGCCTCTCGCAGGCGAGAAAAAATTAGTGCCCAACATCACGCTAACGCTTCGAGATGGCGTCTCAATCCGAACCAGCAGCAGAAGAGGGGCGTTCCAATGAAAGGAGCTCATTATGAAGGTGTACTGAGACTGCTCGTAACAAGGCGTTCTACAGGACCACTAAACGTACATTTCCTCAACGCCACCGGTGCGCACAGAAATTGCAGGGATAATGTTGTAGTACAGAGAAGCATGGGTAAGATAACGAACTATGATATTCTACAGCTGAAATCAAGAGGAGCAAATGAACTTTAATGGGGAAATTTTATGTGCGTACTAGATAACCGCTATCTTCACCCATTAGATTTGGTTTGGTTTATGGGGGTCTAACGTCCCAAAGTGACTCAGGCTTTGAGGTACACCGTAGTCAGGGACTCCGGACTCCCGCCCAAGGATAGCATAGCGAAAGTCGAGGCTCGCTTTTCAGGCAAGTCGGCATTGCAGAAGATGTGTGCCCGCCGCCAAGAGCCACTCAGTAAAAAAAGCAGCTGTTGTCCCTGGAAACGAGGCGACTGGGCCCTCGAACAGCGAAGACCATCCTAAGACCATCTGCCCGAGGGCCCATTCTTCTGACAAGTGTGCAGAGGTGCAATCGGCCGACACCGACAGGGGTGCACGCAGGACTGGTGCCCACCGTCGATCAGGAAGCAGATCTCGGCGTACCGGAGGTGAGAAGCGCCACCTAAGCAGCGGTGGCCGACTACGTCACTCTGGATCTCGTCGCCGGTCTCTGGCCAGCTCCTCTGGACACAGTACTTCAGGCAAGTGGGCGCCCAAGAAGCACCGCCATTCCCGCTCAAGGTCTTCAAAGTGCAGCGCCGGTCGGAAGTGCAGAGCCTCCGCTAGGGGGAGGCTCCCGCAGGCAGCCGGAGGAAGCGCAGGGCAACAAAGGACTAGAGCAGGATAGAAGCTACCGGCCAGAGCTATTCCAGCCGCAAGAAAGAAACCGATCTGAACAAGCACGGGTTACCAGGAAAGGCGAGGAAGAACCACGGAACAAGATAGCACTCCGTGTGCTAAAAAAAATGTACTTCATAGATCCTGAAAAAAGAAACATGGCCAAAAAGGCTGCCAGCGAAAAACACGCACAGGCATCTGAGACACCCCACGACGAGGCCAGTGGCTCGTGCAACAAGGACCATAATGTAGAACTGCAGAAACCGGTTTCCGCCAGAAAATCGTATACAGCCACGTGGGAGCTGTCCTGGTGCTGACGAAACAAAACTGGAATTTGATCGTGAGCTGCAAATACATTACATTCACTTGCTCTGACGTGCACACTCATGTGTTTTGATTGTTGGCATCAGCACATTGGTAATGTCGTTGGCCAAATATATGTGCGAAAGCACCTTTTCACTCTTATTTGCCGCGGTGACTGAGTGGTTATGGCGCTCGGCTGCTGGCCCGAAAGACGCGGGTTCGATCCAGGCCGCGGCGGTAGAATTTCGATGGAGGAAAAATTCTAGAGGCTCGTGTACTGTGCGATGTCAGTGCACGTTAAAGAACCCCAGGTGGTCGAAATTTCCGGAGCCCTTCACTACGGCGTTTCTCATAGCCCGAGTCGCTTTGGGACGTTAAACCCTCATAAATCAAAGCAAACCAAAAACGTGATGACCATCGCCGCTGCGACTCAACAAATTTGGGCCATTTCTTGCGCCATTATAAAAACGCACGCTTGCGGGGTACAGAAAGCGACGTCAGTCAAATCTCGACACTCCGTGGCGACGTATCAAGTGATAATCGCTACCCCACCAGCGTCGGAGCAACTAAGTGGCGAGGAGTGGGGAACAGCGCAGCACGGGCTGTGCAGCGATTGTCGCGCGGTGCGTTGCTACGGGGTATTGCTATGGGGTGCCACGATTAGATGGACATCGCTTTGCGCTCCCCGCAGGGGCGCCACGTTCAAACGGCACCAGAAATGGCCCAAATTTGTTTACTCACAGGGGCACGGGTAATCGCGTTTTCGAAATTCTATAAACTGATACTATGATGATGATGGATTTTTATGACTCAAGGGCATCTTTGGCCAAAGAGCGCCATGTCACAAGGTAGTTTTCATTGCGCAAGGTGGAGTCAAAGACCCATTTCTCAAGCATTTCACCCTAAAGAAGCCGAGCGCCGGGCAGAGGAAAGCTTGTACCCATTGTATCACCGGTAGGTACCCGGCGGCGCTGGGGATCGAACCCCGCACCTCCCACATGCGAGGCGGATGCTCAAGCCACTAGGCCACCGCTACGATTGAGAAGCTGATATTGCTATTACTAACGGCCGACCACAAATCTCTAAATGTGATCAGACGCTTATCGGTAATAACTAAAAAGATAACTATTGTAATTTAGTCAATCACTTTACTAGTTAATATTACTGGCCTGTCTTCTGACGCCCGCCGACACTGACATTACTGTGCGTGAATATCTTTACCTCAGAAATCCTATTTTAAAAAAAATTAGTGGCGGGCTTCCCTTAAACATCTGGTATGTCTTCTAATCTCACTTCCCGCCTAACTAATGCCGGTCCCGGCTAGTTTACCTTCACTTGGTGGGCAATCTTTTACACTAATAGGCCAAGCCGCCGTGGTGGCTCAGTGGTTATAGTGCTCGGCTGCTGACCCGAAAGACGCGGGCTCGATCCCGGCCGCGGCGGTCGAATTTCGATGGAGGCGAAACTCTAGAGGCCCGTGTACTGTGCGATGTCAGTGCACGTAAAAGAACCCCAGGTGGTCGAAAATTCTGGAGTCCTTGACTACGGTGTCCCTCAAAGCCTGAGTTACTTTGGGACGTTAGACCCCCATAAACCAAAACAACCCTAATGGGTGAAGATAGCGGTTATCTAGTTCGCACATAAAATTTTCCCATTAAAGTTCATTTGCTCCTCTTGATTTCAGCTGTAGAATATCATAGTTCGTTATCTTACCCATGCTGCTCTGTACTACAACATTATCCCTGCCATTTCTGTGCGCACCGGTGGCGTTGAGGAAATATACGTTTATTGGTCCTGTAGAAGGCCTTGTTACGAGCAGTCTCAGTACACCTTCATAATGAGCTCCTTTCATTGGAACGCTCCTCTTCTGCTGCTGGTTCGGATTGAGACGCCATCTCGAAGCGTTAGCGTGATGTTGGGCACTAATTTTTTTCTCGCCTGCGAGAGGCAGCTTTGCGTCTTTCAGCCTTCGGCAGTTCCGTGAGGTGTCTCAAAGCTCGTCTTAATAATCCAGCCGAGCGCCTCGATGACGCAGAGCCCGACGCTGAGCGCCAGGTGCGTCTCCGTGTCGGAGTCCAGCCCGATCAGGTACACACTTGTCGGAAGAAGGTCGCGATTAAAATGCTGGAGGGTGCTTCTGTGAGCACTGCCTTGTTGCAGCACGAGACACCGGTCCAGCACGTCGAGCCACGTCTCGGCCGCGCCAAGCGGAGCCCGTCGACCTTACTGAGGGTGGTTGCAACTGCTGGGCTGCTGCGGCCATTAGATGAGTGACCAGGCTATCCACGATCTTGACAAGAAAAGTTACGCTGGCGTTTCTATTCCAACTGGATTTCACAAATGGCATCAAGACCTTCCTCATCCAGAGCTCGTAGTCTGTGCCCTGCCTCGTGTGCCCGTCCTCGATCCATCTCGACAAGCTCGAGACTCTGTCGAAATTGTAAGGTCGGGTCCTGGTTTTCGCCAAAAGTGACGTCCACCCGCAGCCAAATGCGCAGGTTCCAGTTTGTCAACAGGTCTATTTAGCAATAGGCAGGTAGGGCCCGGGCAACCCTCGCTCCCCCAGAAACCGCTGCATCCACTGCAGACCGTAGTCGTGGGGGTCTCGCCGCAAGCGTGCGCAAACGAGGGCGCCCCCTAGGTCATCTTCCCGGTCGGAAAGCGCCGAGGCGAGTGTCTGCGTTTGGGTGCCGAGCGCGGCTCGCGAGCGCCCCGAGCGTCCGCGCCGTACATGAAGCCAGATCTTCGCACGGCTGTTGTTTCCAGTCGAATGAGTGTTCGCAAACGTAGGGCTGGCAGGCGGTCGACGTGCAACGCGTGGACCCCAACGCGGAGAGCAAGTAGCGCCCCTCCTGGCTTGCTCGTCTTTGTCTCTGCGTTTGGCCCTGCCTGGCCGCTCACTCAGGACACGGTGACGACTCTCTCGAAAACTACCGCACCCACCACGTCCTAGCGATCGCAGCAGGCCCACAGGCACCGGCCGCCGGCTGGCTCTGGCGCAGCCGGACTTTCCACAGTAATTCCACAGGACCTGCCATGATCGCAGCAGCCGGGGAACGGTAATAGGCCTCCGAGCGTACAGAGTAAGCCATGCCTGACATTCGCGCGGCACTCCTGAAGGAGCACGCGATGTGAGCGTCATTCGCCGAGCATAAAAATGCTGTGCCTGGTAGCGAACCTTTTTACAGCACTTCAAGGTCAACGGCGTACCACTATGGGTGTAAAGAAATGACATGCAATGCCCGGAATACGATGCTGGGAGGGAGTCAGCATTATGACTTGCGTTTGTTCATTGGAAAGCATGAAGCTAAGAAACTTCAGCTTGGAAGGGAGCACGACCGAAATCGGGCCTTGTGTCCGCAGGATGGCTAAATGTTTGACGTTAACCACCGAAACGCGATGTTTCCGGCATTGGGAAAGCTAAGCACCTGACTCCCTAACGCTCATTCCCCAGCAGGATATCTATAGCGAGTTCTTTGGCCCTAACGGATTTGAAGCTCGTATCTACGCAGATGAGGCGAGTGCTATAACACTAGGCCGCCGCAGAAGTTCAAAGCGAAACGTTTATTTTCGCATCAAAGCATGCAGAAGAAGTGTGGTTCTTTAAGCCGAGTTACGAACCATGAAAAGAATATCAGACGCTACGACGCGCTCACACTCCGACAGGTTTGCCAGAGTGTTACGTTTGTGCAAACGCAGCGTAGCCGCATTCGCAAAGGAAGGTCCATTCCGCTTGAAGTAATGGCAAGTTAAGTTTACGAACATGCATCGTATTTAAGGGGCGTACGATGGCGGGCTATGGTTGGTAGGGCACGAACTGTATACATATATAAAACGGTTAAAGGGGGGAGACACAGAAGAGAAGCAGACGCACAGTCCCCTTCGCAGTTTTTTCTTCGAAGTGATCGCTGACAGAACTCGGTAAAGTTCAAGCAGACTATAACTGTCCGCCTCAATTTGAGGCCGTGACAGGAAATGGGGCAAAGTACAGTGTACAATGAGAGATGCGACTAGTTAGGAAGCACAAGTTAATCAAAATGTGCCGCGAGGGCTATGACAAAAATAACGCTACAAGAAAGTCAGGCAAAGTGTGCACTACAGGATAAGTCGTAGCACAGTGAGAAGAAAACGACATATGTGCAGCAGAGCAACAGAAAAGATAAAAAGTAATAAGGATCACAAAAGGGTGAAATTATGCAGAAAAAAAGAAAAAATCAGTGAAGAAAACTTTTCACAGCGTTACAAAAGAGCATAGAAAAGAGTGCATTGTGTCAGGGCTGTTGTCGTTAAGAGTCCCCACACGTAGAATTATGATACTAGCGCAAAGCTTTGCAATGTTTTCTTATGCTCAAACCCGCCGAACGCAGCTTTATCACTTTGTGACGATAAATGCGGTCATACTTATCTCGAATGTTTGTAGCTCTGCGTAGCTACTTCTGCATTGTTTTAGACTATCCTATGTCCTCTGCGCGCCTTATCTCGAAAGTTGTTTGTCAGTTTTAATTGAGCGCCGCCGAGAGCGGCGGGGATTCTTTTCTCCGACAGCGCAAATCTGCCCAATAAAGAGCTCCTTTTGGAGGCTTTTCGCCGCCTTCCTTACTGTCGGACTGTCGTCACTATCACAAGACCTTTGGTTGGAGGTGCTGCATCGAAAACCCGCCACGCTTCCGAAGATGGGACCTGCCGCACAGACACCGCCTCTGGTTTTCATGCAGACCCGTGAGTCGCCCATTTTCCAAGAACTGCCTCATGAATATGCGGAAGAATGGCTAGACTCCCTCTTGGACTGCGTGGCAGCAATGAACGCGTGGGATGGCTCAGCGAAATCTAGGTGTCTCCTTCGAACTTCAAGGGCTTGCCCAGGCCTGGTATAAATGTCCTGAAGCTTCTTTGCAGACTTGGGATGCACTCAAAAGGGAGCTTTTGAATGCTATAGCAACCGTCGTCTGAAAAGGAAGAGCTCAGTTGCATCCTTCAGTCGAAGATTCAACTTCCGTACGAGCCCGCGTCTTCGCTCATGTCGCAGAGATGAAGCATCTTTTTCGCCGCGCCGATCCCGATATGGCCGAGGAAAAAAAGAAGGGAACGTGCTAATGTGCAGCGTAAATAAAGGCAACTGTTTGCCTGTCGAACTGCCCAAAACTGCCCCAGAATTCACCGAAGGGGTTTCGACCGTCGAGGAGCCTCCTGAACGCACCCACCAGTAAAACCGATCGGTCCATGTGCTCTCAGCAAGCTACTCAGACGGCACGCCTACAACAGGAAACAACCTACGGAATGTCATCCGCGAGATTGTTCGGGAATAGCTGCATCCGCTGCTACCATCTTCCCACCCACTTATGGTAGCGACGCTAACATCAACCGCGAGGCAGTCCGCGATATGCTTGGCTCGCCCTTCGTCGCCGACTTTAACGGAAGCCTAAGCTATGATTTCCGCCGCTGCAGTACGTAATCGTAGGCCCCTAAGAGACGCCCCAAGCCCTCTTCGACATGCACCAGCCGTGCTAGAACGCTGCCCCCTAGAATACGTTCCATGTTACGATACGGATCTACGATCCACAATCCACACACAAGCCGCAGGATGTGCGACGCCTGGAAAACCCAAGAAAACCGTTCATTGTGCTTTCACTGCAGGAATGCCAGCCACATCCTGCGACACTGCCCTTACAAGCGTATGAGCCTTTGTGGTTTCTCCTTCAATGCACCTCGACTGCGGCCGCGTCGACGACCAAGCGAAGCCGGGGACTACTTGCGCTACGCCGAGTACTCTTACATGGCCGTGCTCCTGTGCAGCTGACTTCGTTAGCAACCCCAGTGGACACATTATCTAGAAGGTATCTGGTATCATTGTCACGGAAGTGATCCGAGGTGCACACTGTTCGCGAAAGTTTGAAATTTTCACATATCAATGCCGCAACATACTGCGCTCCTAGCCTGTTATCTGGCGAGTAGCAGTGAAAGCTGGCGTCGTCCCAACCGATAGTGGTCGTACAGCGGAAGGCTGTTCACACCACGAGCTTGATCAGCCCGACGTTTCATTTGGACTTGCACTGCTCCGTCAACTCTCCTTAGTAAGCTTGAAGAGAAAACCAAGATCAGCGCAGCCTATCGCATCCGATCCCGGTCTCAGTCGAACGGCGGACGCACAGAAGTGAGCGCGGCTGGCGGAGAGTGGGAAACGAGGGACCCAAGTGCTGACATCCCGCCGCTGGTTTCCGCTGGCATGGCCGGACTAGACAAGGACTGCACCGTCGCTGCCACCTGCAACCTAGGTAACGTGACCTTACAAAGTTATCACAACCTGCCTACCGTGGCAGATGGCAGTTGAATTAATAGATACCTTTAGCATGCCGTGTACCGTGTTGCCGTTACCGATACCGGAGTACCGGAAGCCCACGCGCAGCCAATGCGCCTGCGAAAATCGTCTTGATGGCGCCAGGTACCCGACAGCTCCGCGCCCCTCGAGCACCTGGACCAATCAGCGCATGCACACCGGCAGTGGGCGGGCTCCAGCTACTCCGGTAACGGTAACGGTAACATGGTACACGGTATGCTAAAGGTGTTTAATGGTTAGGAGCGAAAGTGAACAGCAACCTGGGTGTCACAAGTCCCATCGGTAGTTGTGTTTGAAACAGACACCTGCCGGGACAGTGGCGCATAGCCTTACCGCTGCACCACTGCGCCAAGAGAGGTATGGGGACTCCCCGCTGTCTATGAAGGTAAGGTAGAGAATGACTAATGTAGGTTGAACCTGAAGACGACAGAGAAAGAGTAGCTGCACGGGTTGCATCTCTAATTCTATCGCAGTCTGCTCTTAAAAGAAGGTTAAGCGTTTATGCTGAAAGAAATAATATCTGCGCGAAGTGATACGCACAGAGGACCCCAAGCCGCTGAAGGGTCTCATTAACGCTATGGCGTCATGCCATTTAAGGGAAGCTTAAGTGTCCCCATAAGTATTTCTTTTTATCGGCGATTGCCGGCTCCTGTAGGAATCAAATCGACAAAAAAACTATATTCGTGGATCATAAGCTTGCCCACGTCCAGACGCCCACGGCTCATCAGCTTCCCTTTAAGAAGAACGTGCGAGGGAGAGCACCAAAACTACGAGAGAGAAAAAGTGAAGCAAATCACGAAAGTTGTTACTCCGAAAGCAGACAGATCCCCAGAAGGCGACACTTATAGATAATGAATGGCAGAAACACTACAGCACAAGACAAGGTACCTGTCCCGTTTCTGGGCAGTAAACAAAGGCGCCCAAAATCCTGCGTTCACACAATACATGAAACCGGCATCTGGCCGACTTTTAATACCTAATCGCGTGGAAGAGAAAGATGAAGAGAACTGCCGTCACTCTCGCGCAGCTCAGCGCTTTCGTGCCCCTGGGCGGCGTTCCGCACCAGTCGCCATAGCGAACAAGCCCTGACTCCTGAGCATCTTTTTTTGAGTCGCAAGCCTGGCTCCTGCCCTACTTCGCTGTGCCACGACACTGAGCGCGGAGCCGAAACCGAGGGCATAGGTATGTTTTGCAGACCGCAACGTCAACGCTTGGTGCGGCGACAGGGTGCTTCTGCTTGGCTTTGCTCGTGCGCCCACGGTTCTCGGCAGAGCGCCGACGGTGTACGCCGCTGCACTGCTTTAAGTGCTGCTTCCATGGCGCAGCACAGAGCCATGTTTGAGCTTGAACAGCCGCGGTCGTCTTGCAGCCCGAACATCGCTCAATTTGCTCGGATACCGAGAAGCGGGTGCCTTATAGCCTGCAGCAAGACGTACCTTTCACGTGGAGCAGGTGTACCTGTGCTCGTGGGAGCATGGGAGAACGCTGCGCACTTGGCCCAGGCTCCAGAACACCTCAGCGATTTCACGCACAGAAACATGCACCTTACCCATCCTTATCTAAACGAAAAACGTGTGCCCGGCGATAAAAAAGAGCACTACGGACAGTATGAACACCTTCTCCGGCCTACAGCAGACGCCGGGACCTGTGTCATGGCTGTCTACGTCCAGGGTGTGTTTGTACTGCTGGCACGCGGCCCACGTAATCGGCTTCTGAACATTGACCACTTCGAGCTGCCGGCTACCCACTGCACTACTCTTTGTCTCTTTCAACTAGCGACAGGCCCTGCTGCTATCGTGCCATCTCGTTCACTTGCGCCAACTGGACTAACCGCAGTCGCAGATGCGGAAGATCTCGACGTCCTGCAGGAAGGCTTTGTGCACGGCGTTGATGGAGTTTTCGGCCTCATGACAAACCTTGGTACAGATGAGTTCTGTGCGATTTCGCCAACTGCCATCAAGGTCGCTGAACATCCAGAACTAGTGGAGCTCCTGCAACAACTTGTTCCTGATACTATTACAGTCTCCTCCCGCCTCACGTTTGGTCCTACTGACGATGCAACTGGAGTACTTGCGCCTCACTACCTCCATGCTGTCAAAGGATGCGAGGAAGAAATTGGTCACCTGCCACTGGCCAAGGCTGCTACTCGACTCCTTCGTCTTACCCCAGACTCCGCTCACGATGCTCCCGCTGCGCTTTCGCCATCTGGCCTCCGTGGTGCCATGGAAGATGAGGAAGAACTTGTGCACTGCCTGCGAAAGGAGCGCACCTCGTCTGCTGATGGTGATGGCCAGCGAGACATCAGATCGAGGCACGGCGAAAGAGACGTCAAGTTGCAGCTGCCGCGTCATCTTCGTTGTCGTGCCTACAGTCAGCAATGACCGACAGACAGACGAATGTCTGGGGTGGCCGAATGCTGGAGGCTTCGCAAGACAGCTGCCCCTTGTGCAGGACGTTGAGTGGCAGCTCTTTGGTTTTATTCTGCATCGTTTCTAAACGACCAAGGTTGGCTGAAAGATGAACGTGTGGAGCGACCGGTGTTCGACCCTTCGCGAAAGGCATTGCGCCCATCCTCCACGACCCTGCCTCTACTGACCCCTACGAATGGACTTCGCCTCCGGTATAAATTACAAGCCGGACGGGTGGAGTCCTAATGGTGGCAGGGTAAGGAGAGGATCGTGGCGCAGGCTTTGGCAAAGAGGACGAAGAATACGCCGTAGGATATGTGTGGTTTTAAGTTCTATCGAGGACTTTCTCGTCGGAAAACTAAAGTACTGAGCTTTCTATTTATCAAGGAGAAGGACACATCGATACTGGTTTGTCTCTCAAGCCATGGTGTCTTCGCGAGTGTTTGCATGGAGGGTTGTGGCAAAAACATCGCAGTCAGTAGGGTGATCCCGCGTGTTTCGCCCCCTCCCCCGACCCGTCGCATTATAACATGATTGTCCTGCTTCGCTGTGCATCTGTGAACTGTACAGCGTGAAGATATCATCAGATAGGGGAAAATATATCGTGTGCATTGAGATTTTTGTGTAGAGGTATTTCATTTGAAAGCCGTGAAATACGACGGCGGGGTCTGTGCTCGTAGATTGCGTATGCTATAAGGCTTACAGTATTGAGGTAATAAAATACAACTATAGACGAATAATCACCTAAAATTATATAAGCAAACTAATATTTTTGCCTTCAGGGTACAGGTTTATATTGCGAAGTTGAAGCCCGCGAAAACTGACTTCAAGAGGGCTTTTTTTTCCATATTTTCAAGATGGCAATATGGTTCGAGATATATCCAAAGTGAAAAACATATCAACGAACGCATTCCGGTTGACTTTCCCATGTTGCGCATTCATCAGGTTGTTTCGCTAAACGTGGTGCTGACACGGATACAACGCTAGCATCTTATACATCATAACATGTATGAACTGCATTATTATTTTCTCTGCTTAATACTGAACTGACTTCATTTGATCAATGAGCGGCACAGGAAAACCAACCTAACTATAGTCTTCAAAACCATATTTTCACTTTCGACATTTCGAACCACAGTCCGGACTTGGAGATTTTAAAACCGAGTTGATTTTCTATTTTAAAAACCTTCAATTTGCAATATAGCCTTATGCCCTAAAATCTCAGACTAACAAAGCAGGTTAGTTAAATTGTCAATATTTTCCCTTAATTTGAAAATTTTCAGGATTGCGAGCCTTGGGGAAAAATCCTTATGCAGAGACCGCAGCAAAATATCTTTCACAGTTTTTAAAAGAAAAACTGTATTGGATAATTTGCAACACAAAGTAAAACAGGCACATTTGCCCCCCCCCCCCCAACAGCTAGTTACGCAAGAAACACCTTGAACAAGAACCCGCTCTTCATCGTTTTCCGCATGCATCGTCGTGAGACAACCTCCCCGGCGCTAATCTGAAAGCGGATCAACAGCTGCGTAAGGTTTAAAAGGTGAACACTATGAACCGCACCAGCCGCGGGAGAGGTGGACCACTTTGGAGAATCGAGTGGTGCAATTTCGTGTATCACTTCGGCTAACTTCCGGACCACGAGGTGACGGCCATTGTACAGGGAAAGGATTTCCCATATAGTCCGACTGGGCGATATGGACACCACCGAAGGTAGAGCCAGCCTGGTGGGAAATGGGCTTGCCGATATCAGCGGTCGTGAACTGACTGAAGATAGGTTTATGACGTGGAAAGGCAGGCGCAGGCGGCTGGTGCAAATGATGTCTCGCGTGGTGGCATTGCGCGATGGCATGTCGTGCGTACTGTGGGATTGAGCCGGCGGTGTTGCGGCGGGAAGACTTCTATGCGAACGTAACATAACGTAGAACCATGCCTCAAGCACTGCTCGGTAGAGATGTAGCTTCACAGCAAAACGGTCAATGTTCAATTGAGATGTTAAGTAAGACCATCGGTTTGGGGACCATAGTTTGTCAGCTTGTGCGGATGTAATGCAAGCGGAAGATATCATCGCTTAGTTCCGTCAGAAAGTAGCGACCTCGATCGCTAACACTCGTGTAGCACCATGGTGAAGAATGTCTTGCAAAACAAAATTTGCAAAAGCGGTACCATGCCTTCTGGCTAACGCGCGTGTCACATCGTACCTGTTCTCCCAGTAAGCTGTAATGTCAATCCAGTTATTGTTTGTATGTGACGTCGGGAAAGGACTCTGGAAGTTGAGGCCAACGTAAGAAACAGGTTAAGAGGTAAGTCTATAGGTTGAAGGGGACCAACAGGCTGTAGATGACCTTTTCTTACTCTGAAAGAGGTCATAGGGGGCAGCAGTACGGTGCAATAAAAGGGGAAAGAAAAAAAGAAATGTAATCACTCCCGGTAGCACGTGAGCGGCAAACAACAACGTGAGCGGCACGCCAAGATGAGGGGTACTGGGAAGGTAATCCGAACGGAGAATAGAGTCGCTGGCGAACCGGAAGTACCAGCTGCATGCAGGTATATGTCGGAGTGGGCATATCAAGACTACATAGTCTGATCCGAAGAAGTCATAGGGAGGCGTCATGGTTTACAAAGTCGAGTCCTTTAATGAGCAGCTTTAACAGTTTTTGGTTCAGCCTAGACAAAGATGAGGGTGCGTAGAAAGAAATCAATTAGGAACGTAAGGTAAACGTGCAGGTTCTCTACCAGCCCACACATTTGTGACGGCTCAGGAAATGAACCTGATAAGCTAGTTCTGTATAACACCCAAAAAGTACCTTTCATCGCTTCATGAAAAGGGGCGTCCTTGACGATTTCCTGGACGTCGCTTACGGGCCCTTGCACGCAGGGGGAAGTGTGACATCAGACAACGAATTGAAAGGTGCTACGCGTCCCGGGAAAATGCGCCCATTTCTGCTCCAGCTGAGTACACATGACACATTTACAAATCACCGTCAAGAGTTCGTGAAGGTCCGAAAAAAATATTTTAATTGACTGTACGGAATAATAATAATAATAATATTAATAATAATAATAATAATAATTGGTTTTGGGGGGAAGGAAATGGCGCAGTATCTGTCTCATATATCGTTGGACACCTGAACCGCGCCGTAAGGGAAGGGTAAAGGAGGGAGCAAAAGAAGAAAGGAAGAGAGAGGTGCCGTAGTGGAGGGCTCCGGAATAATTTCGACCACCTGGGGATCTTTAACGTGCACTGACATCGCACAGCACACGGGTGCCTTAGCGTTTTTCCTCCACAAAAACGCAGCCGCCGCGGTCGGGTTCCCGTTCTCGGATATGACGATTGAGTGGGACGCGTATACGTTGCCCGCGATGCGCATTTCCTAAATCTGCCCATTATTTCTTGCAGGCACATAGAATGCGGCGGTACTAGTAAGGTACGAGGAATGAGGAAACAGCTGTGTATGCTTGTTTTCCTCCTGCTTGCCAAAGCTGGTCTTAGTTACGTAGCGGATACTTTTCGAAACAAATAACCTCCAAAACGGAGTGCTTCTCATAAATATATTTTTATTGCTGTAGAACGCAAAACTTGTACCAACCGGTCGGCAAAAGTTTGGAATCGATGCGTTCAAAAGGCATCACTAGTTTTGAATTTTTGTTTTGCAATCATAACCGTTTTGTGTACAAAACCGCACTTTTGTACGAAATACCGGAAATCTTGGCATGGTAAAAAGTAAATCGCATGGTAAACCTCCAGAAAAATTAAGATGAAGGGAGCTGCCTTCCCTCTAGGGCAGCTCACCGCTTTCGTGCCCCCGGGTGGCGTTCCGCACCAGTCGCCAGAGCGAATGACCCGTTCAAGCAGAGCATCTTTCGAGTCGCAAGCATTCCTCCTGCCCTGCTTCGCTGTGCGACGACACGGAGCTCGGAGCCGAAACCGATAGGATCGGTGTGTTTTGCAGACTGCAACGTTAACGCTTGGTGCGGCGACAGGGTGCTTCCACTTGACCCTGCACGCGCACCCACGGTTCTCGGCAGAGCTTCGACGGCGTACGCCGCTGCACTGCTGTAAGTGCTGCTTCCATGGCGCAGCACCGAGCCATGTTTGAGCTGCAACAGCCGCGGTCGTCTTGCAGCCCGAACATCGCTCTACTTGCTTGGATACTAAGAAGCGGGTGCCTTATAGCCTGCAGCAAGACGTACCTTTCGCATGGAGCAGGTGTACATCGACTAGTGGGAGCATGGGAGAACGGTGCGCACTTGGCCCAGGCTCTATTAGGAATTGACGCCAGCTGGTATTAAGATTGGCACCAGCGGGTCCCGAGATTGCCACCAAGATAGCATCTCTCGCCAGGTCTCTGCGGGGCGCATTTACCACACTCGCCCGGTCGTGGCGTGGAACAAGCGGGGAGCAGGGTTCTGCGAAAATCCCTTTAAGGGGTCGTCGCCGCCGCCAGCGAAGTGGTTCCGGCTGTCTTCTGATTTTCCCCGGCGTCTATACCGAACCGACTACCCCTGGCTTCCCGGACACAGCACCGACGTGGGAACGGATCGCCACGGCGGCTCGTCCACAGGCTTCGCCGGCCATCAACAATGTCACAACCACTGGGGATTATCTCCCGACGGGGCGCTCCGGCTTTGCGCCTAGGCTTGTTCGAAGTTCGCCGATCGGCGGAGAGCGGGCCGACCAGCTGACGTCCCTACCAGCCCTGCGGGGTCCTGGCCGCATACCCCTCTCCCTCGTGCTCAACTTATGCCAGGGGCGTGTCCATGTGTGCAGAGGTGCCTGTTTGTATGGAAAGTGAGTTTTGGCCGCACCCACCACGGCGAGGGCTTCCCCTACCTGGGGAATTTAGGGAAGACGCAGTGTATGGACCTCCTTCACCCCGCAACGTCACGAAGATGCGGTGGCGCTGATGTTAGCAGCGACTTTCGCATGGTAGGCAAAACAGGTTCCGCTTGCCCGTGCCTACAGCAGCTGCCGCAGCTACCGGCAGCTGCTTCAAGCCTGTGCACTGCAGAAGCAACATGTATTGACCAGCTGCGTCACTGCTGGATCCGCGTAGTAGCATAAAAATATTAAATTAGCCTCGATAGGTTTCTCGCGCATAAATGCCGCATTCGGAAACTGGCTAACAGGCACTGGGCCGCGGTAGTAAAGCGCGAAGTCTGGGAGTCGATAGGCACTGCCACTCAATGCACTTAATAACTTGCGAGTTACTGCGTTCATTCACCTGAACTTCAGGATAGTAGGCTGATAATTTCTCAAGGAAAAAAAAGACATATGCAGCTGCACACGTACTTATCACCTTGAGCCGGAGTGCACGGGGCGCCGACAGGTTCACTCGCCCCCAAGTAATGCGTTTTTTTGTTAATAGCACACCATGTTTTAATGGCGCGTTTTATGACATTCAATATTTACTTGAAACTGTTTCTTGATTTGACGAGGTAATTATTTCATTCGAGTAGATAGAAGTCTGGTAAGTTGTGTCAATCTTGCGCGGTCGCGTTTGTGTGCTTAGAATAGCGTACCTTAAGTGTGCTAAACGCCATATGCTTTTACATTGCATCATGCATGTGTCATGTTTCTCGAGGTAGTACATGATCGCGAAGCTTGTTTGGAAAGAAGCAGCCGAAGGCGTGCTACTAACAGACACGTGGCGAGATTGAGAGGGGACGCGGCAATGAAAAGTGTTTTCGTTATTCATGCATGCGATATGTAACTAAACTTGGTGCAAATATGAAATTCCTACGCTAGTTTCACTAATTCCCTTTATTTATAGCTATACCTGGTGCAGTTCTGGGTAATTATAATTAACACCTTCGTCAAGTCCCCCCATGGTCTCAAATAATTTAGTAGATAGTGCGGTTTTTTTTATGCCAGCATGTACATAAAGCCCTGTTCATTACGATGACGCGATTAGTTCTTTTTCTATATGATAAGTACTTATGCATGCATAGTTACATGAAAACGCTTCTTACAAGAAATAACTAACACAGTACTGCACGTGTAGAGAAAAAATCGAGAGATTTATTACGCTCCTCAACGTCTCAGGAATAGTTTGCGACAAATGGAATCATTTGATTTTCATGCGAATTACGAAGGTGAGTGATCCAGTCGCAGAAAATGTGAGAGGTCACAAAACGAACCTTAAAGTTTATTCCCTCGTTTATGGCATCTTCGCTTTCGCTTTGGTCAAAGAAATGCGGCACTGAAATCAAAGAAATTACCTCACAATTTTTGACGACCACACTTCTAAAAAGCGTATTTTATAAATTTGTACTCAATAATTTGCTATAATTTTTCGTCACGAAACTAGACTTCAGGGCTAGGAAAGAAAATAATTCTAGAAATAAAAAATTTTCACCAAATCGACCAGCTTAATAACAGGACAAGTCGGCCTGGCTGGTGTGTGGTCATGCGGCTAAAAACAGCGCTAAGCGAGACAGGAGATGAGGGACACGACGCGGTCCCCACTTTTCGCACAGCGCGACACGTACGTATGTCAGCAGACGATGAGCGCATGTCTGCTCCGACGAAAGAAGGCCAGTACTTCCCCTCACTATTATCCCGAAGTAAAATCATTCCGGCTAGTGCACAGTGTCAAAACTTGTTTTATTCAATGCCTAGCGCATAAACGGCAGGAACGCTTTCTACATGTTTACTACTAACCACATACACAATACAGTGGCAAACTATTTCTCTTTATAGGCCGCACGTGGCCAACGCGAGCTCGTGTACTTCAACAAATTATTAAGTTGGAAGCATCGACCATTGCTATGATTCGCAGAAACTGGAAACGCGCCTACAAGCCTTGAAAACCCGCGCTCAACACCTATCCGCGACGCCACTCCCCGACCTTTTGCCTACCACGAGCTCGCTAGCGACTGCAGCGCCACCTCGTTTGTTTACAAACATGCAGGAGGTCTATAAAGCTGGACTGCAGGTGCAGTTGAAGCAGCTCACATCTGAACTCAAAAGCTTTTAGGTATGTAAAATAAACCGTCTTCTTTCTCCACTAACGAACCCTTCACTCAGCGGCACTCCTGTCCGGGTCGGAGCGGGCGTCATCTTGACCGAGATTGTGTCGAGAAGCGACCCCGATCCCCACCTTCAACAACTGGTTGGCAGCGCTTGGGATGGACCAGGTAACAGCGTTCCGCATGTACGGGTGAGCGCTTTGTCTTTGTTCTATTATTCACCAGGCTTAAAACTCTTGGTAAAAAGTTTGAACTGCTGGTAATCGGGTGTGTGTAGCACAGTGTAGTTTGCACAGAACCATAGAACATTAGTGAATGGGCAAAGCCACCATTTGAGGCAGCGATCATGGACTTCAGGAAGGTTGGTAAGGAAGAGCTGTTCCTGATAGGTGAAGAGTTGGCAAAAAAGAGCTAGAATGGCAAAAAAAGAAAGCAGAGAAAGAAAAATGAAAGCAGATGGTAAAAAAAAGCAAGCCGCCGAACAGAGACAACTGAAAATGATGGAGCTCCAACTCGAAAGCCCGCGTCTGGCAGCCCAAAACGGGGGAGCAAACATTCATGATAGATTAAACAGGGTAGAGTATCACCGTACAGACAATTGGATGTATCCCAACAAGATTGGCGAAGGCGTCGGTCTCTACCTAATTAACTATTGGTGACTTCCAATCGCAGAGTTGGAGCACTTCTGGAGCAACGTTTCCTGCTCTTTTCGGAGCAACTGTGTTCCAAACGCAGATCTGAGGCACGGATCGCGTCTTCCAATCGTAGACAGGGAGCGGTTGCCGAGCCGAGATTGCTCCGTCGAGCAGTCGGGACTGCTCCGCCGAAATCGGCGGACCCAACCGGAAGTTTGCGTGACGTTCTTTTTCAGCGGCGATAGCGGCGTCCTACATGCTCTGGCCTGCATGCTCTGGCCAGAGCAAGTGTACTGCAATCGCAATTTCAGGATACGCGCTCTGCGCTGGATTCAGGCGCCCTGTCACAGAGCGTGCAGACCGCTCCGGGCCTGCGATTGGAATTCACCATATGAAAGGGCGTGCCAAAAGAGAAAATCGCCGAGAACTTGTGGTCACAACGCCTTCTAGGTCTTTTACCGTGCGAGGCGGCTAATGTGATCGCCAGACTTAGCGTAAAGGATGCGGAAAATTATGACAAGGTGAAATACGCTCTACTGAAGAAATATCGCCTTTCAGCTGAGGCATTTCGGCAGCGTTTTAGGGAGGGAACAAAAAAAGAGCAATGAGGATTATGCGGAGTTTGCGTACACATTGAAAAACAACCTTGTAGAGTGGCTTAAGGGGGCAGGCGTGTACGAAAGCAAGAACAAGGCAGTTGAGTGCGACTGTCTGGGGCAGTTTTTCCGCAGCATTCCACCATCCGTAAAACTCTAGGTGCAGGACAAAGAAAAGGTAGAGACAGTCGAGCGAGCAGCTCAACTCGCAGACGAATTCTCCACGCGGAGAAAGGCGAATGCGGAGGAAGGCCAGTCAAAAAGAGGAACTAACTCAGGAACGTATTTTTCTTCTAGACGACCGTATCTAAATGGAAACGTGGGACAGGGTTCAACACAAAAAAAGGTCACCGAAAATGCTTCAGAGAAGAGCGGTAGTCAAACAAAGGACGAAGGGGTAGAAAAGGCGCGGAAAAAGGAGTTCGAGGCCAGGCAACCGTTGCGGTGTTATAACTGCCAGGAAAAAGGGCACATCGCTGCAAGATGTAGAAACCAGCGAATGGTGTTCTTGTATGTAAACGGTAGTGATGAAAACCTAGAACTGCTTCGCCCCTACCTTCATGAGTTAGGGGTAAATGGCAAGCCTTGTAAGGTGCTCAGGGACAGTGCGGCTACGATGGATGTAGTGGACCCATCCTATGTTACGTCTGAGGATTTCACGGGAGAAGTAACGTGGATTAAATAGGTTTTTGGAGGAACATAGTGTTTGCTTACCTATGGCAAGGGTTGAGATTTCAGGCCCGTTTGGAAAACTGATGACGGAGGCAGCCGTCTCGAAAACAGTTCCGCTGGAATATCCTTATCTGTTCTGAAACCGGTCTGACCGACTGTTGCGTGAGCGAGGACAGATCTTTGGAGAAGGAAAAGTACAGGCACTAACGCGCTCTAAAACCCGCCAGCTCGCCGCTCAGTTAACACAGGACCCGGGACAGGGAGAGGCGGAAATCGGAGCAGAACCTGAAATCATGGAGCCAAACCTAGTGGCTGAACAAGAGGTCGAGGTTGTCCCTAGATCAGGCGACATCAACGCAGCTGCGGGGCCAAGGGAACCGCAGGAAATAGAGCCCACCGGAGCATCAGTATTTGCCCCCACTTCGCGCAGTTTTTCGCGGCTTTTGGAAATAGACAGAGAGGTTGAAGGCAGAGCAAAAGAACGACCCTAGTTGGAGGCGCCTGCACGCTACCGTGGAAGAGGACGTAGCGAGGCGTAACATCACGATATTCGAAAAAGGCGGACTGCTGTACAGGCACGACAGAGATCGCAAAGGCAAGACGTTTGATCAGCTAGCAATTCCGGAAAAATACCGGGCTCACTTTCTGAGCTTGTGTCATGGGAACAGCTGGTCGGTACACTTGGGGATTAACAAAACGAAAGAGCGACTTTTAATGGAGTGCTACTGGCCAGGGTGCTTCAAAGACGTGGAGCGGTACGTGAAGACGTGTGACGCATGCCAACGAGTCGGGTAACCAGGAGACAAATGAAAAGCTCCCCTGAAATTGGTTCCCGTGATCACGGAGCCTTTTCGGCGGTTAGTGATCGACACGGTAGGGCCCCTACCGCAGTCGAAATCAGGATACAAGTATCTCCTTACCATGCTGTGTCCAGCAACAAATTCTCTGAAGCAGTCCCCCTCAAAGAACTAAGTTATTCAGACATAGTGGACGCTTTGCTCAGCACCTTTGCACGAATCGGTTTTTCCGCGGAGATTCAGGCGGATAAGCGAACCGTGTTCACCAGCTCCTTAACAACCACCTTTTTCGAAGAGGTGCGATATCAAGCTAATATACAGACCGGTATATCATCCCCAGTCGAACAGTGTCGAGAAAATGCACTCCGTGCTCAAAAGGGTTCTGCGCGCGTTGTGCTATGAACGGAAAAAAGACAGGGATAGCTGTTTACCGGCAACGCTGTTCGCGCTGAGAACAGTTCCCCATGAAGCGATCGGATTCACCCCTTAAGCGACAAGACTTTCCAGTGCGTGCTTTTTGATAAAAAATAGACCACACAGAAACTTACTTGACTGACTCGAACGAAAAGAGGAAAATGCCTGCGCTGGGGACGCTGGAACGCTCGTCCTTGTATGATGGTTGTTCATTTGGGCAATGGCAGTCATCTTTATTGTTGTGTAGGTACTGTTTTGCGCGTTTTTCACTAAGGGGAAACTTTAAAGCTCATCTTCTCTCCCGCATATAAGTGTGATGCTGTCTGTGCGATGCAAGCGGCTACAGATTGAGACATCGATAATATATATTATGCGAGCCCGCTAGAATTTCTCACCACTGATGATAACGGCTTCGCATTCATCCTGCTTGTGTCGCACGCCCGAACAGCGTAAGGGATGCATCTTCAAGAGACAAGGGCAGCTTGACAGCGGCAAAAGAACCGACGTCTCTCTTTACGAGATGACAGCTGAACTCCAACTCCAGCAATCTGGACGTTATCCTCGCACACCTGAGACAAGGGCGCTTCCATATAAGTCAGCAGTATTCAGTTTCTTATTTTATGTACGGCCCCTTCTTTGGTCCCTCATCTCATATCAGTGCGGACATCTCTGGCCACCAGTGACAGATGAGCAGACAGACAGACAGAAAAACTTTGTTGAGCAAGTGAGTTTTAGACCCAGCTGGGTACCCTGGGCCACTGCGCGGTCCCGCACTGCATCAAGTAGGTCATGCCGGGACATGACGTCGGCAGCCCGAGTCACCGCAGCAAGCTGCGATGTCGGGTCTGCAGACATAAGCAGGACCTCCCAGTCATCCCAGCTCGAGATGGCGTGCTGTCCCCGCGGGGGAGGGTCAGCAGGGCAGCCGAAAAGGATATGGGAGAGTGTGGCGTGGGGGTCACCGCATAGGGAGCATGCAGGGGATGTTCCGCAATAGTGGGATAAAAGCTGAGGGGATGACAGAGAGCGGGTCTGGAGGCGTCTGAAGAGGATCTGTTGGGAGTGCGTAAGAGAGGGGTGGGGAGGAGGGTAAGTCCGACGGTCCAAACGGGGTATTTGCGTGAGCTCCGCAAAGGTGTGCGCCCCCTCCCTCGAGAATCCTGGATCGAGACTGTCCTGAGCCCGGCAAATCAGACCTCAGGCCAATTTAACGGCAGCCTCGTTTCCAGGGTTCCCAGAGTGAGCCGGCACCCCCTGAAGCTCTACCCTGCGCGGTAAATTTTGGGTAGGAGTGTTCAACAATTGCCAGGCAGGGGCGTGAATCCTGCCCCTGGCAAAGTTGGACAGAGCCGTTTTGGAGTCGCTGAAGATGTATTGGGCGCCCGAATGTGCAAGGGCTAGGACGATGGCGGTCTCCTCTGCCTCCTCAGGCGTAGAGCCCGAGGGAAGACGGTGAGTTAGGGGGTGAGGTAGGGTTGGATTGTAGGCAACTGCTGCAGCTTCATGCGCTGTACATGCGGCGTCTACCCAAACGGCATCGTGGGCTTGCCCATAATACTTATGGAGGGCATTAGCGCGAGCTACGCGGCGAGGGATGTGATATTTGGGATGGACGTTTCGAGGAAGGGGTTTCACAACGAGAGGTGCATGGATGTGTCGAGGGATGGGTATAAGGGTTGACTGGTTAGCGGGTATGTTGATGCGAAGGGAGGAGAGTATATGGCGGCCAGTCGCGCTCGTGGCAAGTCTAAGGTACTGTGTCTGAAGGTGCGCGTCAACTAGTTCCTGAATGGTGTTATGCATGCCTAGTGCAAGAAGTTTGGCTGTGCTAGTGCTACGAGGTAGGTTTAGGGCTGCCTTAGTCGCAAGGCGGATCATTGCGTTCACGCGTTCGGTTTCCGTGCGGTTCAATTTGAGATATGGGGTAGCGTATAGAATGCGGCTAAGCGTAAATGCGTGCACTACTTTCATGTTGTCCGCTTCGTCTAAACCCTTGTTAAGGGAGGACACTCGGCGTAGAAGGTGCAACACGGATTGCGTGGAGGCCTTGAGCCTTTTAAGGGTATGTTCATTTCGTCCAGAATCCTGCAAGAGCAGGCCAAGGATGCGGAGGGCGGGTGTGACGGGGATAGGGGATCCTTTTAAATTGATTTGGATGGGCGAGTTAGCGCTAGATTTTGGCCTAATTAGGAAGAACGCGGACTTAGATGGGGAACACTCGAGCCCGATGGATGACGCGTGAGAGGAGATGGTGTCTGCTGCTAACTGAAGAGTTTCCTCAATTTCCCCGTCAGAGCCATGAGTGGGCCATGTGGTAATATCATCAGAGTACAGGGTATGCTTTAGGTGTGGGATTAGAGCCAGTTTGTGAGCTAGGGGGATGAGAGCAACGTTAAAGAAAAGGGGAGAAAGGACCGCCCCTTGAGGGGTTCCGAGCTCTCCGAGTGTATAAGGGGATGTGGTAATCTGATCTATGTGCAGGGAGGCAGTGCGGCCCGAGAGAAACGCGCGAGCGTAATTGTAGGTTTTAGGGCCTACCTGTAGAGCCTGCAGTTCCCGTAAGATGGCATCGTGTCGAATTCTGTCAAATGCCTTGGTGAGGTCAACTGCCAGGATAGCTTTAGTGTGGTGGGGGATAGTATCACCAAGCACGTCATGCGTAATTTAAAGTAGGGCGTCCTGCGCAGATAGATGCGAACGAAAGCCGAGCATACTGTGGGGGAAAAGGTGGTTGTCTTCCATGTACGTTGTTAGCCGAGCAAGAATTATGTGCTCGAAGACCTTGCCTAGACAGGATGTAAGAGAAATGGGGCGGATGTTGTCTAGGGTGATAGGCTTGTGGGGTTTTGAATGACAGATGAAAACCTCGTTCCTCGCGCCCAGGTTGACAGTTTTTGACAGATGAAAACTGTCAACCTGGGCACGAGGTTGCCCTGGCAGAGTTGCCCGCATTGTTTGAACAGTCAGCCTATGGCTGAAAAATCTGGGTGTTTGCATAGCTCACGCGCACTTGGACGACTGCAGCCGATTGCTGTAGCAGCGAAACAGTTTACTCATTGAGCTGCCAGCTTGCTTTCAGTAGACTGTAGAATGTACAAATTTCCGTCTGTGACTGCTCTTAATAAAGTTCCATCCATTTTGAACTGAACTATTCGGGCCTCCAAGTGTCATATCGGGTGTTTTCCAGCACACGTATACTGAGCTGTACGTCTGCGCCACGACTTTACGTGTTGCTGAAGATGTTTGCACTCATATCGGTTATTGGACATGTGCGCCAGGAATACAAATGAAGAGGGGGAAATTGATTTTAACCGGTATCATGCACAGACAAGGTAACCAGGGGTACGTTGGGGTAAGAGTGGATGCCAAGGGAGGGGAACGTACAGCTGGTGTCGGCAAAGAACCAGGGGGTGAAGGGAGGGGTGTGGCGTAAGGGATCGACAATGCATGCTTGGAAAATACGGTCAAGTGTCAGTCAAATGGTCAATGTTCTGCACCATTATACGTTTCCACGCGTTGTCCGCTTAATAAGTTATGCAAAGTGAAAGCTACATCTGTTTGAGGAAATTAAATCTGTTTGGAGAGGATGGAAGCAGTTGGCGCGGGACAGCTGAGACAGACAGAAAAATTATTTCTGCAAGGAGGTCAGAAGGAGAGGAACTTATTCAGCTACGGGTGTAATATCTGACATTTTTTGCTGCAAAAGCAGCCCATTATCAGTCGTTGTCGGGTCACCTGAGAGCATGCCAGGATGAGCGTTGCAGTGCCCAATTGCTCACTCATGAAAAGGACCAGCGTAACACAGTGAACATTTCCGCGCTTGGGCGAGAGGTCTCAAGCATTTTTTGGAAGCGTATGACAGCTGTGTGCCCACGCCACGGACCTACCCTTTATTATTTACTGATTTTTTTCAACATGAAAGCCCAGGTAACGTTTTCACTCGGGCCACGCACCATTATTAGGCAGCTGCAGCAGGGAATGTTTTACATTTCGCAACAGTGGGAAATGACTGACACTTGCCAATAAAGAACAAACTGACACATACCGGGTGTTTCAGGTAAGGTCCCCACTAATTTTTAGAGTTTTTGAGGTAAACCGAACCGCTTTGCGGTATAGCAATACCAGAGGTGGCGGACTAAATTTTAATGCCTGATTTAATAGTCTCCTGATTGAAATTAGTGACTTGTAGCCGGCTTTATTTTACTAGTTTAAGATGATTCGCCTGTTTTTTTACGTCCGCCAACACTAGTGTTGCTATATATGCCGCAGAAATCTTCTCTATCTCAAAAATCCTTTTTTTAATTACTAGTGGGCTTCTCAGAAACACCTAATATTATGAGGATTGCAAACACAGTCCCGGTGCATTCAGGAAAAATGTTGCAGGTACTTGTATCACAACCTAAGATGAACAAAGACAAGGGGAAGGTTAAAGGACGCATTAAAATTCCTTTGGGCACACAGGTAGTCAAATGGAAGAAAAAAATGCGAAATAAAAAAAAATAACTTAATGATGCATTTCCAAATACCGGTTATTCCACAGGTAGACGCAGGCTTTTTTTGTACGTGGGGAATCTTCACTCTAAGCCTGCGATCCACACGTGTTCCGTAACACGGTATGTTGTAAGGTACATCCAAACGTTCAGGAGAAGGTCTGGTGGGTGGTGGAAAGATTATTAAAGAAATGATGTGTGTGTTTGCAGTTGGATTTATATCAGCATATCCGAGTATCTTAATATAAAATTAAGAGGCTGTGGATGTTCCTATTGATTTGAACAGGCCACGAGTGACTATTATGAAGAAAGTTACTGATAATGTGAACAATCATTTTTTGCGATTTTGATACATTCCTAAATATTATGGTTCCCTAGACCAATGGTCAGTACACGAGTTTCGAAAAAAAGCAATTATACAGGGTATTTTTTTTTTCTTTTAACTGCTTTCAGTTTTTAAAAAGACGATGATAGTATCGCGAATACCTCCTTCACTGAACGTGTATTTGGCTCGGCGGACACAAGATAAGAACATAGCAGACAGAGTTGTTTATGCGTAAGCATTGTATGGCTATGTTCGCGGTTTCGTGTCATCACGAGCTTGTCGTCGAACCAATTGAGATATAATAAACAGAACTGTTGCATTAGATAGACCATAAAAAAATCTCGCAGGGAAAGTCATGCGGCGCATGTGGGGTACTTAGTTAAATAATTAGAGCCAAAAATGTCCAAAAAATGGGCGGGGCCGGAGCAAGAGTGGCACCAAATTTGAAAACACCGGAAGAGGGCGGAGCTAAAGCGTAGCGCCAAATTTCAAGACTCAAATTGGGCAATGACGGAACTTAATTAATTTGGGGGAAAAGGCAGCAAAGAGAGGTGAGGAGGCGTCACTACTTACGCATTCCTCCAATGCGGGTGGCGCAGTGGTCTCATAATTTTTAATTCATTAACCGAATGTCATTATATTTTTTAGTACTTCACTTAATGCCGCGTATTGCAATCACAAGTTTGAAGACTGTAATGATTCGAGGCTAATAAAAACTGCAGCAGCACGTGTCTAATTGCAACAGGTATTGAGATATTCGCGATTGAAACTTCAGCCTTTTCGAATCCGATTCGGAAACTCGACGTCCAGAGTGCGGCGCAAATCCCAGCCACAATACTGCGGAAGGGACTGACGTAATGGCGATGACACACGTCTGTGGTAGAGTACCTACACGACACCGAGGCTATAGCTGTAGGTGCCGCAGAGAGCGGAAAGCGGAAAGCGAAAATCTGCGCGTTGTCGCCGTGCTGCTTATTCGAGGCCGCTGACGGTAGAAAGCGTGCCGCAAAGCTCAATGCCAGTTGCCAAAGAAGAGCGCCTGCTGCCCACGGCAGCCGTCACAATGCACATATATGGAACACCTGTCTGCAGCACCCACAGCTAGCCTCGGTGTCGTGCCAAATACGTATACAGTGAAGGCGGCATTCATGATACTATAAGCGCCTTCTTAAAAATCCGTAAGCGGTTAGAAAAAAGTGCCCTTTATATTTGCTTGTTTATCAGTCTCAATATTGCGCCTATATGCGCTAAACAGCCACACAGACTGTCAGAAATTAAAAAATGATTTTTCTTACTTTTCGAATGAATTTGAGCAGGAATGTGTCGCACAATTTGTGCGCAGTTCACTGGGTATAGGTATACTATAGTATGCTCCGCACAGAAAGACACTGCACACTATAGACAACATATAACCGTCATTTATGCCATAACGACAAAATACACAGAATAGATCTGAAACTGAAACCTGGCCACAGAGCATGCATACTAGGAACCGATTGCGTGCACCTAAGATACCGAAACCATTATCTCAACAGGTGGACAAGGATGGGCGGTCTGACGTGGAGAGCCGCTGCCCGGCTTCTGTTATGCTGATCGTAATGCTGATTGCGCTGTGTGGCATGTGACGAATGCGCATGGCAGTGCATCGCGCTGATGTTGATGTCCGCACTATTCGCCTGTATTTTCTCGAGATTATGTTTCACTTTATGAAAGCTTGCAAGGAAGGGAATTCAGCGCTGAAGTCCCTCTCAGCTTTACAGCCAAACCTTCCCCTTAAAAATACCTTACTTTCTCAGCCTGGGCAGTCAAGGCTAGCCTTTTTAATATGTCATATCAGTTGCACGGTGGATGCTAATATGTCATGGCACCTAATTTTGTTCACTTGTATATTTGCCCAATCAGTTAATGCCTCAGCGCTTTACACCTCCTGCTATAAGGATACCAAGTGAAAAGCAAAGAATAGGATATAATGAAAAATGCAAATTAGTGGCGTTGTTCCTCTGTTTTTTTGAAGGTGTCTTCAACGTGATCAACAGGGCTCTTTAAGCGAGAGGAGCTGACAAGACAACGTGAAAAAACCAGATGGACTGACAGCAGAAAAAGGCATACAAAACGAAGATCGTGAAAGAAGAGAGAGTGTCTATAAAACTTTAGAACCCTACGTGTCAAGAAATATTTATAGGAACAAGGAATTAGGTAGCCGTGCTGTAGAGATACCGTCTTTGCAAAAGTTACCAATCTGCATTGTTTGCTTCTCACTCGTTTAGTGGAGGCCTTACGGCTTCCCTAAAAATCAAAACGTCTTCAAAGGTGAGGAGAAGAGTCCGCCTTGCCTTACAGAGATTTAGACCTCGGGGGTGGCACAAGGGCTCCACTGTAAGACTGAGGGGAAAACCATATAGCCGGGTTGCCTTTGGAAAAAAGGTGGCACCTATCCTGCCTGCTGCGTCCGTATGCCAAGGCTCACAAAAAGGGCATTAACACCATGCCGGAGTATGGTGGACGACACAGTGAAAAAGCGCAGTCCTGTCATGACTGTATGCCCACCCTTTGGCAATGGGCGTCAGTGCTCAGGCGCCGAAATTTTGCGGTGGTGCTATAAAAATGTGGCTAGTAACTGCACCAGAATAAAAGTTCAAACTAGTCAGAAAGTAGCCAGGGAGCCCAACTTAAATTTTCGTCCCCTGACGGAGTCGTAAAGTAGCCACCAAAGTCAACCCTGCTTTTGTTCAAGACCGGAAGTTGGAGAGCTATGTGAGGAGGAGGCGCCGTAGGATTATTGATAGAAAACGTTATGGACGGGCTTTACCCGGAGGGTGGGAGAGCTGTTGCTTGTGCGGCACAATTTCTCTCTGCTTCCACGGAACCGCCGGCGAAGGTGAATGATGTGATGGGATCTGGTGCCCCCTTTCTGCAGTACCCTCGCCTCTCAGTCATCGGGACGGGGTAGAAAATTTCGCGGCCGCGCGACATCATAAACCGCCCCCTCCCCACTCACGACTCAGGACGCGACCAAAACCGTTTTTTCAGAGGGCGAGAACTGCTCCGGCGTTCCGGCATAGTGCATCACGAATCCCTCAGATACCGGCGCGGACGGTGATCTGTCGTGGGTGCTCGCCACCGCAGAAATCGATGACAGTCTTTAGCGACTCGAGACGGGGCTGCTAATGAAGTTGAAAATAGTTTCGTTCCGCCTCGCATGCGGCCCAAAGTTGTTAGCGCTGTTTTTCCAGCCCACGTCACGGGCATCCAAGGTGTGTTCCTAATTATGAGTTGGACACTGCTCCTTTTCGAGCAATTGGGTCTGCTGCAGAGCCAGTGCATTGTGAGAGCGGATTGAGCAACTCTGTGAGAGCTCAATTGTATTGTTGTCGTCTCCATTAGGAAATGCAGTGAAGACCGTTGCGTCATAGTTTTGCCCATCACAATGCTATTAGAAAAACAATTACCCGTTGTTTTCACCCTACCACGAATTTTAAGGTAGATTGTGCATGTAGTCAATTTCCTCGTACTCAGCATGTACGCACTTAGTTATATGTAAATGACAGCTGCTCAATTTTAGCTGAATGTTCGATTCAGCGACACTATTTTATATTTATTTTTTTAAATGGTGCAGAATGCTGTTAACGTGGGCCCGTAAGATATTTTGACAGACAATATCACTTTTCGACTGAAAGCACTTTTGCTAGTGACACGGAAAATCTCAAATAAAAGAAACATCCAGATATGTTCTTTTTTCTTCTTTCATGGGCCCATTACTCCGATCAGCAATCTTGAACTGAAGCGCGACAAACGCTCACATCCCACAACAGATAAGACAAGGCACGTTACAAAAATTGACAACGCGTACTCTTGCGTCCTAATGCGCGAAGCTCCTCGAAAGCTGCCATCCTCTGCGAGCGTGTGCAGTGTGCGTGACGTAGGTGGTGCAACACACGGCGTCTCCATTCCCTCCACTTCTGGTCGTCGTGCACAGCCGCCCTTTTAGCTCACCACGTCTGCTGCACGCCGTTCAGGGCCCGCGCGGGCGACACGTTTCCATCCCAACGCAAGAGCAACAGTCCAGCGGATCGCCTGCCTGCATGTCGACCGACGGGAGAAAAATTGCGCACACTTTCGCGCCGTCGTGCTATTTATGCCAACCTATCCCACACCGCATCGTGCTTGCCATGCGGCACACGTGCGACAGCCGCCGTAAAAGAATAAAAGAAATGAAATGAAATAAAAAAAAAACGAAACGCAGGCCAGAGAAGGCGCGCGTTGCATCCCCTGCCGTATCTTCGCCAAAGCGGTGCACAATTTATAACGCACATTTTTCGTTTATGGGGGTTTTTGGAACAGCTCTTCCCTTCTGCAGCCTGCGTGCTTTTTGATGTCATCTAGAAATGTAAGCGCTACGCACTTTTCTAGAACTGTATCGATTGGTTGATTTGTCTAAATCACACTTTTGCTCTTACCATATCTATAGCTTGTAAGTTTCTCGTGCTTTATCGTGAGTTGTTTTGCGATTGTGATTTAAATGCGCACGCTGACGAGTATGTATTGAACTAAATTTATAATTTCCTAAATGCTATCGCTTTCGGGTTGTACTTTTTGTGGTGACGTAGGTGGCTGATAATCATCTTCAACCGTGGTTAATCCCCTTGCACGTGAAAGACCCCGTGGTGTGAGGTTAGCGAGGGCAAGACCTTCTTCACATGCTGCGATTATCGTCGCAAGCAAAATAAATAAACAAGTAAATAAATAAACAAAGAGCGGGAACTACCGCAAAAGGCGTCATTGCAGGCGACGCAGACGATGAGCACCGTGCATGGTCTTGTCTAAACGAGCCCCTGTGTCGCTCTAAAGGGGTTGAATAAAACTTCCCATGAAGTTTTAATCGACCGTGGACCTTCTAGTGCATAAAATACCTGCGTGCGCTGCAGATATATCTGGCGACGGCAAGATATGCTTTTCACAGCATAAAAATAGTTATAAACAGGTCCCATTCGGCATATTGGCAGCCAAACAATAAAGTTGTAAGTTGACGCTTGTGTGTGTTTGTGCTCTCCTGCTGTCCTGTCGCTTGATCTGCGCCATTATTCCGTTAACCATACGTGCAATCTGCTGCAAGAAATGACGTTTTAGCGTACTATACAAATTTGCGCACTTTTATATGTTTTTCCAGAAAAAACTCCGCTCACACGGTGTAACATGGCACTAGTCATTGTCATAGGGTGATTTTTGGTAAGTACCACACTACATCCGGAAGATATGGGTCTGTTGGCCATAGAACAGCCTTGGCGAAAAAAATTGAAATTTTGTTTTGAGGAAAGAAAGTGGCGCGGGAATTGTCTCACATATGTCGGTAGGCACCGCGGAACCGGGCCGTAAGGAACGGGACAAAGGAGGGAGTGAAAGAAGAAAGGAAGGAAGAAGTAGGTGCCGTATAGTGGAGGACGCCGGTATAATTGCGATCACCTGGAGATGTTTAATGTGCACTGACATCACACAGCACACGGGCGGCGCCTTTTGCGTTTCACCTCAACCGTAAAAGTGTTTTGGTTGTCATAACTCATTCAGAGCAAAAACCTGCTCAAATTGAGACCAGAAGCAATTACCCCATATTAGCAGACATTTTGGGACAACTCTGCGTACACTCTACGCGTAGTCCAATACAGCCGACCGACACTAGAACCAGCAATGAACATGTTCTGCATGAACGTCATGCTACGCAACGCGCATAATTGGGCCAGTTTCAAATTTATTTTTCTCCGTTTTTACTTTTCAATCTTTGTTTGCGCTCATGCAGCTTTTTTTATCCTGTCGAGCTCCACAAATTTATTGTGACTTTAATGCGAATAGTAACGCAGTTATCACACCACGCGACATCAATCTGCGATCGACTACACACACCTCTAAGCGTAGGGGCCGCGTCCCGTTCGGAAGAAAGGCGCGGGAGGCCGTTGCAGAAGCAGTCGTCGTCTTCGCTTTGGCAGACGTGGTTGCTGCGATGCGTGTGCTCGGGGATAATAATATTAATTTAATTTAATTGGTTTTTTGGGGAAAGGAAATGGCGCAGTATCTGTCTCATATATCGTTGGACACCTGAACCGCGCCGTAAGGGAAGGAATAAAGGAGGGTGTGAAAGAAGAAAGGAAGAGAGAGGTGCCGTAGTGGAGGGCTCCGGAATAATTTCGACCACCTGGGGATCTTTAACGTGTGCTGACATTGCACAGCACACGGGCGCCTTAGCGTTTTTCGTCCATAAAAACGCAGCCGCCGCGGTCGGGTTCGAACCCGGGAACTCCGGATCAGTAGTCGAGCGCGGGATAATAATATTAATAATTTGTTTTCGGGGAAAGGAAATGGCGCAGTATCTCTCATATATCGTTGGACACCTGAACCGCGACGTAGGGGAAGGGGTAAAGGAGGGAGTGAAAGAGAAAGGAAGAAAGAGGTGCCGCAGTTCGAGCGGTTACCGCTTTTACACATTGGCACAAAGCAAGTCTTCTCTTTGCGCTGTCGCTTTGGCTTTGACATTTTTTTTGTCCAGTCACATGTAGCTCGTTTAGTGGTGGACACGGGAAAAAAACAATCGAGAGCTCAGTCCATGATTTGACTACACGGTGAAATCACGCAGAACGGATACACGCACGCACAGAACGCGCGCACAAAACCGACGAAATCACCACAGAACTGCTCGGAGGAGCGGATGCGTCGACTTTCATGTGCAAGGAGCCACACAGGACAACATACACTGCACCTCAGTCAACAAAATTTCGTGCACAAGCAGGTTAATCGCGCATGCACAAGACCAGGTCGCTGCCTTCCGCAGCGAGAAAACCGCGTCGTCTGCTGCGGCAGCTCCCTCCCGACAAGCAGCGCCCTCTGCCGCCATCGGTGTGCTTTCATTGCAAACGGTGCCACCTGCTCCCATTGCGCAGCGCTGGCGCTCGGCACACTTCGGGTTGACGAAGAAGAAGGAGCGCCGACCAAAGAAAACAAAAACAAAAACATGTTCGTCAACATGTTTGTCCCCGACCAGACGAGTTTTCGTCTAACTCTCAACACTTCGGGTCTTTGGAAACACGCCCAACAGGGCAACCAACAAAACAAGTTCTGACAAATTTAGCAGAAAAATAACAATCAGTTTTAAAACAATCATTTTGCAAAAAATGCATACAAAGTAGTGCTTCACTTTGTGAAGTGAGTATAAAATAAAAATAAAATACTTTACAAAAATGCAGTGCCAGTCTTGTCGATCTCGAAATTGGCGGGGCAGCAGCATCGTGATCGCCACGAAGTCAGATGGGCTACTGCTTGAAATATAGAAACTCGGTGCTGCGTGAAGTTGTCTAAATTAATTCGATTCCGTCTTTATTTTTTCAAAGGTATTCAATATGTAAGTTAATGAAACGCTTACACATACCACGCTTTGACCCTCAGCAACTGGAATCAGCGAGTCGAGCTACGTAGGCTCGATTTGCCCCACACAGCGCTGTTCAAAGAATACCGTCACCGCAAGAGATGGCCAGAACGAAGCGTAGTTCTTCGCTTCGAACGATATGTGAGTGTCATCGCCGGAACGCCGCGACAGCTTTCATAAACCTCAAACCGCAGTTCATGACCAACTTGGGTGCACTCGTCCGGTGACAACGCTGCGGCAATAACCCAACCAGCGAAAAGGTAAGCTATCAGAAAACCCAAAACATTATCGTGTGGAAATTTAAAGTATTAAATTTCCTGCGAACTGGGAAGCGTCTCTTACAACGTTAAAAACTTAAATATACGGTGTCTCTTCAACAATGGGTGCCAACTAAGTGTGACAGTCATAACTTGCACGTCAGATATAAGATGTTGAAGCACTAGCTGTGGCAATCGTTTGGTCGCGGATGGGATGGAAACGAAAGAATGCAAGCACTGGCCTTAAATGAATTAATTAAGAGCTTGAGATGTTCGGCTCCCATACAGGAGCTTTGTTCACAATGATACAGCGACACTGGGCACAAGCGTGCGGAATGGCGCCGTTGCTTGCTACTGTGAATGTGCTAAAAAAAATTATAAGTCAGTTTTCTTTTCATACTGTCGTAGCTTTAGCTTCAAAAGGGAGCAGGTGATCGGTCTCCACGGTGCATACGAACATGGCTTTTAAAGGCCTGCTGCCTCTCAGTGCTTTCCTGTCGACAATGTTGTTCATTACATCCTTCATAGCAACTCTAATTCACAGGGAATAAATTTTAGGCAACCGCAACTACACAAAGGCAGTGTACTGCTTTAAAAGTATGCACCTGTGGAAGAAACAGTGGTAATTTCTTGTGAGTGACATTGCCAGAAAAAAAAAAAGCTTATTCCTTCAGTTTCATGCGTTTCATGGCAACCTTATCGTGTCGCAGTGTTTTGGTACGGATGTTTTACACTTGCAGTCCATTCTCATCTCAAACAAAAACCCGTCTCTTTGTTCCCATCGCAATTACAGAAATGTGAAGTGAATGGCAATAATTTTACATTTACATTTTCATTCGTTACAAGGAATGAGAAAAATGCCTGCATAACATACTAATGTGGTTTTGAGAACTGGCATGGGGTCACTCGATCATAAGGTGCCATACATATCTGGTACTAGTCAAAAAAGCAATATTATGATTGTTAATATTCTGCCCCATGAAACTTGAAATATTCTTCAGCAGCCGTTCGGGACAATAAGATATATTGCCACCTCTATTACCACTTGCTTGACCAACATACGCTGCTGATAGACTAGCAGTTGCTGTGCCTGGCATAACGCCAGCATGCTCTAAATAAAATTCAGTGCTCCTTGGGAACATGCCGCAAAAAAATAAAAGCGATTTGATACACATCTCTACGGCAATTTAGCTCAAGCCTATAATGTTGACCAACTGACCTTTAAGTAGTTTATTACCTCTGATAGTGATTTACTGCTGCTTATCTATCCGCTAAATTTCTCACAAAAGGTATTCCCTGTTCAGATATACTCTTCAGCAGCGCTATCACTGCCTCGTCCGCCATGCCGTACTGCCGCTGCACCTCCTGTAGAAGGTGCATCGACCGAATACTGAACTTTGACATCACAGTCATTGATCACCTGTTGAAGCTGAAAATGAAATAGTGTGAAAGCAGAAATAGGATTGTAAATTATTCAGCAGTTGTACGCAAATACCACATGGCAATTCATGTATATTATTGTCTTATGTATTATTACAAAGAAAAAAACATGCAACCAGGATTTGGTGTCTGTAGTCATTGAACTTCTGCACAGGCATAATTGATGGCTCATTGCCCTAAAAGCATAGATGTAAGCCAGCGACTTGCTGTACATGAGGCGCAGTCACGTGCTACTTGATGGGAGGGCTACTCTCCAATTGCGCAAGGCATGTGTGCTTTTCTTGTGACTTGTCGTGTTAGCTTTCATGTCTTGTGCATATTGCATATGCAATTTTATCAATGGGGAGGGGGGGGGGGATGAGCCAACAACTTATCTTTTTGGGAGACCAGCTGGGTGGTGCTTAAAGGGACCCTGAAATGATTTCAGTGGTCATATTCTAGTGCAGCAGATCTGCAGAGGTGGTCTTTGTGGGTATTCGAGTCAAATTTGAAAGCTCTGCGTGGACCCTACAATTTAGAAATCATTTTAAAGAAATCACTACTCGCAGTAGCTTGCAAACCGATTAGGGTGACATATCAACCTGCGCATGTCCCCTACCCCTATTTATTGCATCAGTGGGCAGTCTGGGCTAGCCGGTTTGCCCACACTGTGAATGATTGTTTCAAGGTGAGTGACCCTTTGTTGGCTCTGCATGATTCTGCCATTTGCACTCGCAAGCACACTCACACTGATGCAGCAGTCCACAGTCACTTTGCAGCCGGGACGTTGTCCTCCACACTGCGGCACAGCGAGTGACTGCGCTTGGCCTTCTTTGATGGCCTGCCTGGGGGGACACATTTTGAACCTTTGTTCAGGCCAGGTCGTCTCCTTGAGATGCTTGTTGGCTGCACACTTATCTTGCCTCGGCACCTTGAAACCCTGCAGACTGCAGCTGACATGTTTATCATTGCCGTGACAAAGCTTTGCTTGCTTGGAAGGCTTTTCAGTTTTTTTGCCAGTCTGGCTGTATGCTTCATGCATGTCGGGTCATTTCCAACTTCAGCCTTCAGGTGTTGAAAGGCTTGTATGAGGGCTTCGAAAGGGTCCTCCTCTAGTTCCTAAAGCAAACACACACAAAAAAAAACAATTCTTTGCTTAAATGCTCCTGTTGGCCTACCGATGGGCTGCTTGTCTCAATCTGTTCTATGCGAAGAGAAAACTGAGCTCTATGAACCTGATGCTCGTCAAAGGTACAGCACGGTAGGCTTCGTTAAACTTCCTCCCATTGAAAATGAGCCTAGTTCTTTGATGCACGTGTGGCTAAAATGTAAGAAGGAAAAGTAAGGAGAAGCACCATGTATCCCAAACGTATTGTGAAAAAAGTGGCAGAACTAACATATTATTCATAAGCCTACTTTACGCTTCAGAATCATGGTTGCTAAGAGGCAGGACGCCAGTCCTTATGTGCAGGCTGTTGCTGCTGTGGGCAGCAGAGAGGCATGATTCAGTAAAACGAGCTCTTGGGCGTGTTGGTTACTTGTCTTAGGCACAGTAGCAGCGCAAAAAAAAACACAAAAGAAGAACTAGGCACGCAGCATCTGTGCGTGTCTCTCAGTGTCTAGTTCTTCTTTTGTGTGTGTTTTTTTGCGCTGCTACTGTGCCTAAGAGAGGAATGAGAGGAGGATGATGCGTCATGCATATGGGGGGAGGGCATTGTCTGATCGTGGGGCGGCTCCTCTGCTCTCCTCTATATTTAAATTTACTTCCTCCATGGTCTAAAATATGCATGAACCGTTGTTAGGTCTTCTTGCTTTTGGGGGAAAATTGCATAATTAACCATTTCTGCAGAATTCTTGTTAGGAACGACAATTTCGTTTTTTGTTATTACAGACACTAATCAGAGTGTGAGAGTAATAAAAATGGGACTGGTTTGTTTTGAATTCTCATAAAAGTCAGCATATTGTTACACAGTTTTGTTGATGCTTTGATATGCTTAACCTCTCCATCTATATAAGCAAGTGAACGCCTCGAGCTTGGCGGCTGCAATAACAGTGCATTCACATTCTTTCAGAGGAAAAGCCACGATACTGTCATATTTTGAAAGGAGCATTAATGGTAGTGACGAAGTTTCTAGTTTTGAGTAACGCTCAGCATCCAATCATGGGTTTTTATCTTTTATGGTACCAGGCTGTCCAGGAAGGATTGAGTGACAGTCCAATGCCAGACTAATATATGGCTTTGTCCGGCTTGCATGCATGGCCACGACAGCAGGTGCAGGATTGTGCACCATGGCACTGGGGGGCATTGTCTTACCACCACCTTCCTTCAAGTGAAGGGAATACCAAGTATTACCTGATGCTGAACTGCAACCAGCACATGCTGCTTTACTGAAGGCACATTTGGAGTATGCGCGGTGTCTCAGAAATAAGCATGTATTTATTTTATATGCGTTATGGTTTCTGCAAAATGTTGCATATATTTCTTTATGAATTCGCAGCATTTTAAATTCTCCACCACAGAAAATAATGGGCCTTAGTCATCATATGGTGCCGATTGTCACTGACTATGGTTTATAATGACTATGGTTTATAATGACTGCAGCCAACATAGAGTTGCTGTAATTCATCTTGCTAATGTATAGCACCATAACTTACCTGGTTCATTAGTTGAGCAGTGGAAGTTTCCCTACTTTCTGGAGGACTGTACTGGGTCGTTGGAGCTGTTGAAGTGGAGGGAGTGTCCCAACAGTCTAGAGCATCGGTGGGAGCCTTGCTGCACGCAGCATTTTGCAGCACTTGTGTCTCGTGGAGGCCTTCAAAGAAATCAATGCCAGGACAGTTGTCTCCGAGCAAAAGCTTTCCAAGGTTATAGCGAGCTTCTGTAGTCAGCAGAGGTGCATTTGGGAAGATCCCACCAAACACTTTGTGCACGAGTGCCTGGTGTTTACAAAATGCGCCCTGCTGACCAGAGCGGCAGGTGCACAGGCCGATGTCAGAGTACACAGTGTAAAGCTTGCTATCTGGACTGCTGCCACTTGGGACGACATAATGCCCATCTCCGTTGCACCTAATGTTTTTTTCGGTGTCTTTTGGCAGCTTCTTTAAAAGCCTCTCATAGAGGAGCATGTGCCCAGTCATACGTGAGTGTGCATGGTCTAGTATTCTGTGGAAAAAATATTTCTCCCACACAACAGAGAGGAATTCAGCTAATGTCACAACATTAAACGCTTTTGTCATGTGCAAGATTATGTCTTTTAGGACCCTAATCAAGGCCTCTGAATAATTATTTGTGTTGTGGCCTCGTGTCTTCGCTGACAGTCGGAAGAGAAGCACCCATTCTTCTTCTCTCTCCAGTAGAGAGTCGACGTGGGGGATGAAGCCCTTGTGCTGTTGGGAGTAAAGGTCTTGCTTGGCGGCCTCCAATGTGTCTTTGCTATTAGCGTACATGATCTGCAAGGTTTCCAGCAAAAAAAGAAAAGAATAGCTCCAAGCAGAAGCATTTAAACACTAGTGCAGTATATAAAAAACTAAATATTTCAATTCTGAACCACATTATATGAAGTACATTCCAAACATTTACATGTAGTCTGAGAGCTTAGCTTTGAATTAGTCAGTGTCCAAAATTTTTAGCACTGGTGCTGCCATCTCAAGAGCATCTGCTGTATGGAAGTGCAGCAGCAGGTGGAAACACTAGTATAGCTTCAACGGCATTGTAAAGATCCTCTCTTAATTATGAGCTAGAACGAAGTTGCTACAACGATTTATACATATGCTGAGTTGTCAATTCGGTCTACAGATCCCTGGAAGAATGAGCAGGTGCGTTAATTTTGGGTGCACATTGGGAAAAGTTTCATGAAGACCTTGGCAGTGATTAAGCAAGCATTCACGCAGGTTTGCAAGGCCTGTATGAAATGCTGTTACCATAATTAAACTTCTTGAATTGGTTACAGACACGGCAGCAGATTTAACTCTTGTTGTGCATGATTTTATTGCCTGACCACTCTTCGGAACGAGGAGTGCATTGACACCTGCATGGAGCTACATAGGATTGTCGTAAATGTGCAAACATTTCGTTCCAGGTCACTGTTGCGGCTACCTGGTGTGGCAATTATGACTCTGAAAGAAAGCAACCATCTTCCCAGGGAAGAGCCTGCACTTGTGATGAATGGTGAGACGAGTGTAAAGTCGGGTGCATGTTCAGGACTATCCTTGGCATCCATGGCATTGTGCACGAAAAGCAGACACCAGAACGACAAAGGAGTCAATTCCATCTGCTACTGTACCATCTTGCAGCACCTGGAGACGTCCCCTTAATCAGCCTACAGAATGTTTTCAAGGCTCCCTTTTCCAAATTTGCTGCTTTTGTTAAAAAAGAGGTGGAGCTACCATCAGAAAAATGTATCAGGGCTATGACATTGCATCTCACATAAAGCGAACAACCTTGGCTATATCACTCTGTTACAACTAATGAGGAAGCACTGTAAGCTCACTCCCACAGTCTCCTAGCTACTGTGATCCCCGTAAAGAAAATGTAGCTACCCCCTCCCCTGAAATAAATAAATTAAAGTGGATTTGAAGCTTTAACTGCTATTCAGGTTTGCTCCAACAGACTACAAGGTCAGCTGTCGCTTGCATGTGCGCCAGCCAGGTAAAGCGTCTAAACTGGAAGCAGAAGCACGGTAAGCACTAGACAGGTGCAGCGTTGGAAGTGAACTGCTGCACACGGCCGGTGCTCAGCCAATGGCAGGAATTTGAAAAGCTTGAAAGCCAGTCACGAGGTATGCCTTGCAGGCCCACCTGGTCACGTGATGCGTCACCTGTCCAATCTGATCTCTGCCCTCTGTGCGACTGCCGTGTCCAAGAAACTCGTAAACAGCAGATTTCCTGTTTAACCCATGTTTAGAGCGCTCGAACAGTGTGCACCAATCACTGAAATCTGAAATCATGTATTAGCCATTGTTTTTTCCGCAAAGGGCTATTTCCCACCTGGTTTATAGGCCTATTCGACTATTCCTGTGGAAAGGTTGTTCAAGAGCCTAATAGTCACGGCAAGGTATAGCTTTATTTGGAACTCTATGCATTACTTGAGAGCTTTACAGAAGGGTCATGGATGCTGTACGTTATGAGTGCACTTGAGCTGCAGTAGCTTTGCACCCTGACAACTTTGTTGAGGATTGAAGGCGAGGATAGCGACTTTCACCGGTTGCCATGAGCACCTCATTCATGACGGTATTATTATGTCCCTGAAACGCTAAGGTCTTGGCCAGGAGCACGTGACCTTTCTAGAGAGCTTCGAAAGCAGTTTGATAGGGTCCGCTTTCAAGAAACAGGCACACACAGCCGACCTTTTGAACAAATAACTGCCACTTTTCCCTGACTATTTTTCGGCTGTAATAGGGCAAGTCCAGTGACTACAAACTTTAGATACAACGAACCTAATCCGTGTGACCGTCAAGTTTATTATAAGTCGGCTCGACTGTTTAACCTTGTCCATGATCACGAGGTTGTGTACAGCTCTTTATCTGAACAGTATTGTCTCATTCCACAGTCGCAAATGGTTCCTTGTTATGCCTGCTTGCCGCTGACACCTGTGCTGCCCCTGCTATGCTGCATAAGTAGTCCCACAATCTTTGTGATGATGAATTGTGAGGTGAAAACTCTCCTATGCTAGGCTGTACTTTTTACAATTATGTGTGTATGGTGCCTACAAACTGAAACACGATTGGTCAGTTCTTTTTTCTGCATCATCATGTACCAGACATGCTATAGTAGCACCCATTCTTCAACCAAATACCATAGGCCTGCACAGCACGCATACAATCTATGACTTGTGAGACATTGTCTTGTGACATAGTATCAACAGCACAATACCTGGCCTTTCCACCGCAGTGGCTCAGTGCTTATGGCGCTTGGCTGCTGACCCGAAAGACGCGGGTTCAGTCCCAACCACAGCGGTCTCATTTTGATGGAAGCGAGATGCTAGAGGCCTGTGTGGTGTGCGATGTCAGTGCATGTAGAGCCCAATGGGGCCGACATTATCCGGAGGCCTTCACTACGGCGTCTCTCATAGCCTGAGTCGCTTTGGGTGATTAAACACCCATAAAACATCAAGACTCTTTCTTCTGAATCGATCTCTCATTGCTGTTTCTGCATGCATTCAGATTTTTATATCGCTGATAAAGAATAAATTCCATACCTTTTGAAAAATGGCCATCAGTGACTTCCTTTCACTTAGGCTGACACAATGCTTGGCAAGCGTCCGCCACAGCCACTCAGCCTGCGCTACATGAAAGTGGCATAGCTGCTGCCTGGCTTCTGGCCAATGTTCAAGAATTGCTGCTTTCTCAGCAGCACTGTTATCAGTCATTAGAGTCTCTGGTGCCTGCAACAAGAAAAGGCCACATATTGACAGCTATGGAACAGCTGAGTTATTCCCATGACAGACATTTACGGGTGCAGGGCAACATGATTAGAACGAACCTTGGGAGGCAGTTGTTTAGCTGCATTGTATGTCAGTTCAGCTGACCTTGCTACATTACCCTGTGTTGCTATGAGGGTATTTTTCACTTCGGCTTTGATAGCATTACTTAAAGGATCCTAACACTATGCAACTATAATTTCTATCTTTGCCAAACATAGCTTGATATTTCAATGTAGAGGTGACATTTACACAGCATAGTTCAGCGTGTCAGGCAGGCTATACCAAAGAAAGCTTAACCTAACCACTTCAATTCTATAGCTTGTTCATTTGTGGTTGAAGTCTTATATATGACAGGCTGGGCATGACAGGCTGACATGACAGGCTGGGCAAGCAGGAATTTAGGAAGCATTGGGATAGGCTTGCATTAACTCAGCTTTTTTTTTATCAAAGTGCAAAGTCATATATTTTAAAATTTGCAGATTGTCACACCACCTCTTGCAGCAAACTGTTGAAGCTTAGAAGTTGCAGGCATGGCCTGTGGCCAATGCTGGTATTGTTAAGCAGTGGCTCTGTCTCTGCTGCTTTCAAAAAGTACAGGCTAGCGCAGATCCATATTCTGAATTAATGTTGCCTAACTCATGCTTTCTAGCATTACCTGGCATTTCTTCAAATAACATGTATAATTTACAATTTACATGTGCCCACCTCACAGCCTCCAAAGCAAAAGGGGTAGTTGTGCTTCAGGAGCTCGAAGCCTGCTGAGTAGCCTTCAGTAGTCTGACTGCTGTGCACAATGACTGCTATGGGTATGGCACCAGCTGATGTTGCTGTCAGCATAAATTGTCACGCTGCTCCTTGTTGAGTCACATGACGCCGTGGAATCAACGAAGATGACTTCGGAGGATGATTCCAGCTGCTGGGCACGCCTCATGATTGGAGTTACCAGGAGCACTGCCCAGCTGCCTGCCCCTCCCTCTGAGTGCACCTTCACATCAACTCCTGCAAAAAAGGTTTTCATGTTTCAGTATGGCATAACATGAAAGCATAGTTTGTGTGGCAACACAGATTATCTTATGAGGCACTGAGAACAAATTGATTCCTACATCGATTCCTACTCTTATATGGACGAAGAGCACATTTTCACTGAAAAGAATTTTTATATGGTAGGAAGGACTTTAAAATGGAAGAAGGGTATCGCCATCGCTGCCCATTTTCACAGCTACATCTTAGTGATTTCACGCGAGATTTCTTGTTCCATGCAACAAAGAACAAAGTATAATGTGCCTGCATTATGTAACTTTATGTATTGCTACTGGCAGTCCACTTTCATCTCACCAGGGAAATGAAACAGCTAAATGTGCAAAATATAACTAAACAAACTCGCAACACAATGTCATCACCGCCATTGCAAGTTTTCATTAGAATAGGGCAAAAATATTGCAGTGTTAACTCCTAATTTTTTCAGCAAAAGCATACTTATAATGTATGTTTTTCTCTGAGTTTGGTGGCTATGCAATATTCCATTCCGGCGCAAATAAGTTTTGAAGTTTGTCATTTCCGTGGCGTCTGTTGAAGTGATTGCTTTAAGCAAGACTGCATTTTCGGGATCACGAACATTCCCCATGTGTTTATACTTTCTAGCTGCTTCACTAACAAAATTTTCATGCTGTTTTAGGTCATCGTAACATTTTATGAAAGGACTCATTGTTTTCAGTCGCTGCTTCGGCCATGCAAGACGAATATGCATATTTTTCAATGATGCTGTGATGGCATTTAAGCATCACGCGAAGCACGCCCCTGGCCACAGGCTGAATTTCAGTTTTGGCTTGCTGTTCTTGCTTTCTTTAAAATGGGTTCACTAAATAACTTGAAAAATGGTTTTTTTCTTGTGTAGAGTGGACTCTATAAAGATGTAAGGCTACTGCCAACTTGAAATGTTTGATAAACCTCAGGAGTAGCACTCACTTTAACAGTCCTTGAAGTATTACTGCTAGTCGGACCTCAGAACTTCACCAAGCTCTTTTTTTTCTTATTCTATTGAGTGGTCCTTTATAAGTCCTGGCCTTATGATCCACTTATTGCAAGTCCTTTATCTTCTTTGTATACTGTTCTGTGTTTTGACGATTTCTCTAAAAATGGGATTTGGTGGGATTTTTCTTTCACTCGGAGCATAAAGTGCTTCATAGACCTGTTACACAAAGGGGTGCAATTCTTTCAATACATATCACATGTTAGTACCTCCGTGTGCAGATGTTTACGCTCACTGCCCGCTTGGTGGGTGTGCTACATTGTAGTTTTGTCTAGGCACAATATTTGGCTGAAAAGGGTTAGGGCATATTGCTTTCTTAGTAAGCAGAACAAATATTTGTCACTAACTTGTGTTAAGGAAAGCTATCTCCTGGCATTAGGCCTGAATAAATTTTTGGCATTACAAAGAAAGCTAAAGGTGCAGTGGGGTAGGCAACATTTTTGGTATCTTTGTGTGAACAAAGTTAAAGCTGACAAATTTATCCCTTATTGGTTAATAGATGCTTGGCATTGCTAAGCAAGTATCTCTGTGTCTCAATACTAGATAGCGATCATGCTTAGTGCATTGTTTCTGTTAATTGTCCACCCTCATCAGTACATTGAACAGGCTAATGAGACACATATTTGAACTTGCTTCACTTCTTCCAGAGCAATAATAATGCATTTAGCTTTAAGTATGTTACTGCTTACAACACAACCTTGCAAAATTGACGGCTTTCTCAAAACAGTTTTCTCGGTGGCAGATGGTCCAGTCTAGTGTCCATAAATATTGGTTTGCAATTCAGCTGTGCACCTGTGCGTAGCGCGCGAGTTTGTATTGAAGTGGCATAGAAAAATAGACTGCTAGAGGACATCACAACTCAGACTGTTTTTGTGGCGAGCGACTAGAGGCCATGCTGTGTTGCTGTTTTAGCAGCATTGTGCATGGATGCTTCCCTGCTGTGGTGTGGTCACTGAGCAAGGCAACCAGACTGGGAGCACATGCAAAAACTGGTTTAGCCTTCATACTGACATAGCTGCTTATTAGCCACAGAACGATGTACAGAAAGGAACCCTTATGGAGGACTAGAAATGAACTTCTGAAGGCAGTACATTTTATTCCCACTGGCAGCTCTAGCAAGTGGCAAGCAACAAAAAAAATGTTCCCTTTAACACGTTGTACAAAGGTTTGTGGCATGCACACTTAGCTGTCATCAAGCCTTTCTTTTTTTGCTTACCTTGTTCTGCATACTCGGGGATTTTCTCCTGCAGCCTCATCAGTGGTTCCGAAACTGCCATAATGTGTCTCCCGCCAGGCCTCATACATATAATAAACAGTCCTTTTCGTTGGGTTTAGTGCGCCACTGGCAAGTTTCAGCAGGCTTCCAGTGTCGCCTTCAACACACAAAGACCCTTCGTGCAGGCGTATCGCATCAGCCGGAGTAAGTCCATCAGTGAAGTACTGGCGAAAAAGTTGTTTGTTTTCTCACTGCATCGCAGAAGGTGGAGAGCGGCTGCACTCTCCGTTGCATGGTTGTGCTGGGTGTGCAACTTTATCTATGCACATAGCGGAGGGTTTCTTTGGAGATACGCATCATTCTTTTGGGTGTTGTAGTTGACTTTTTTATCTTTATATTGATCATTGCATTGCAGTTTGTTATGCGTTTGGTGTTTTTTTGTTGAGGCAGTGGAGGTGGCACCTCCAAACTTTGTGACACACCATTCTGCAAAGGACACATGTTCATTCTATAAAACACCACTTTCTTCAATTTTCTAATCTGCACATTGATATACTTCAAACTAATGTTAGGTGTGCATATTTCGCTACTATTGTTAAAAGCTTCTATAAAACACCACTTTCTTCAATTTTCTAATCTGTGCATTGATATACTTCAGACAAACTGATGTTAGGTGTGCATATTTTGCTACCATTGTTAAAAACTCCATCGTGCAAACTGCTGGCCTATTTTTGCATGTATCCTGCCACACTGCTCACCACAACCTTAAATTATAGTAAACAAAACTATTTACCAGAATATAACTACAAATCATTACTCATGTGCAAAGTCCAGCCTGCAACAAATTTATGCTAACGGCAGTGTTATAATTAATTTGTTTCTGAAACAGCACTTTCGTTCCAGGTAAGGTAGCTTTCCCGCATCGCATGTTAACCGTGATTTCGTGTCGCGAGAATTTTTAACAAAAACTAATTGAAGTTATGTAATGCAGCACTTGAGATGCTATTCGGCGAAGATGGGGAAATATTGTGGGAAAGGTAGCTTGTGGTTGTGCACTGCTGCTGTTTAGACCATATTTCGCGACGTGAAGCTTGCTTTCCTGCAAAGCTAAGGCTCGTCCACAAATGAAACTACCTTGCAGTTCAATTCCCCCTTCCCGGGGGTGGTAATTAAAGTGCGTGACAATTTTTTACCTTGAAGGATTTTCATGAACTGCTAACGAGAATTTTTTTTTAATGCGTTTGCGGGCGACCCAGATCATGATCGCACAATAATGTATGTGCCGAAAGCGCGGAGTAAGCAATTCAGACCTACTTTTGACATTTGCCCTCCTTTTGGGCGCTGCAGATGATCCATGATGTATTCGTAGCAGCGCTGTAACGTTTCACCCACTCCGAGGCCCCTTCTTCACTGGGAAAGTCGCTTCGTAAAACGACAGTATGTGCTGCCGAAGCAGCAACATCCCGGAGGCATTGCCAACCGAAGCCAAGGCCCTCCTCGGGAGGAGCAAGCATGGTTTCGTTGTTGAACTTTTTTCCAGACTGAACTTGAATCAACGTCAGCGAGCTCCCGCAACTCGGAAGGAAATCGAGCACGGCGAAACCGCGCACGTATGCAGACGAAAAAGACAGCCACTGAAAATACAGTGAGGAGGGTGGAAAGCAGAAATTCTCTATTCTTTCCCCAAGCACGCGCCAGAAGCTGGGTCGTCCATTTCTCGGGAGAGGTCGTCTCCGTGGGACGTACTGATTTACTGAGAGGCGTGACGCCCGCGCTTAGGGTGCCTCGATGCCAGCTACCCGCGCTAATCCTTCCGGCGCCGACTCATCCCCTGCTGACCGGCCGTGCACGAGTGGTAGAACAGTGACAGTGCATCGCGCGTTTCGGACGCTGCCCAAAGCCGTGGGAAAATTGGGGAAGAACCCCGAACTGCCTTGTCAGAGCCGACGACCTTTTCCCACTGAAGAAATTCCTTTTGCTGTCAGCGGAGACGGCAAAGCCTATGCGTGGAAGCTTCTATGGGGCATCAATGGAATGCACATGCAGCGAGCTGCGTACGCGGAACCACGCGCCTGGCACGCTCCAGGAGGTGCGGGGTCCACAGTGTTGAGGTCGGTGAGCCCTGGGCTCCGTCCACTTGTACATACGGTGCCATTGCACTGCTATTAGTTTAAACTGGGCGATAGCTGGTTTAGTAAAGCTCTGCCCAATTATCGAATGGGTTAAAACCCGCGGCAAACAAAGACTTGGGAGGAGCGCGCCAAGTCTCAGTCTCGACCGCTTTTAAACAGCCTTTTCGTTAAACTGCATTATTCTCACTGCCTCGTATTTCAATCCCGTCTTAAATAAGTTTTGTCTTGAGAAGTTGTAATTGCTGCCCCAACCGGCAACGCCAGACGAGCGGACGAAGGCCTGAAGGCTCTTTGTACTGCTAACCGCCGTGTATATTCGATCACCGGCCAGCGTGCCGCCATCATTCACCGCTCGCGACGTGCAACCGATCGACCAGCCCAATCCGGCCATCCCATCAAAGAAGGATTCGGAAAGTTTAACTTGTGCCGTGACCAGGATTGATTGGAACTTCTCAACTCATCCCATACGTGAAAGGCGTGACATGGCCGCTTGATGCAAAGCGCGATTTTCTTTGCATCAAGCGGTCGTCTAACCCGCGCAGGAGGCTTCTACTCGAGTCGTGGCGCATCCAACAGACACGGAAGAATGTGAATCGCTCCCTGGGGACACTTCCCTCTTCCTAAATCCATGGTTTGCGGCCACTGACCCGAGGTCTTCCACACAAGCGCAAAGACGGGTTCGATCCCGGCCGCGGTGGTCGAATTTCGATGGAGGCGAAATTCTAGAGGCCCGTGTGCTGTGCGATGTCAGTGCACGTTAAAGAACCCCAGGTGGTCGAAATTATTCCGGAGCCCTCCACTGCGGCGTCCCTCATAGCCGGAGTCGCTTTGGGACGCTAAACGCCCGTAAACCATAACCTTTTCAGGCTCATTTCTGCCTAAAAAGAAAAATTTCATTTTCATTGTGTATGTGTAGGAATCCAGTGTTTGGCTTATTGCAACCCAAAACGCATAGGTCATTTATGCTAAATTTCAGTTATGGTTGAAGAGAGAGAAAGACAGAAGGGCAGTGAGGTTAACTAGGCAGCGCCCAGTATGCTACCCTACACGTGGGAAGGGGAACAGAGGGAGAGGGGGGATGGTTGGAAATTCTCATCTGTCAGGTGGGCTCTACCTGAGGGATCAGGGGATCTCATTAACACATAAATGTAGATATTATGGGCAATGAGCCTGCAGCCTTCACGAGTGCATCGAAAACGTGCTACAAGGTACGTAATGCTTTCGGAAATGGAAGCACATGAACGTGAAAATATGAAACGTTATTTTCATTGACATTTACTATTAAAAACAGCGATACCTGGCAGTCAGCTTTGGCAGGGGCTACCGGGCGGCGCGTTTAAACAAAAATTGCCGGAAAATTTTTCTCGTTTTACACCGTACCTATCCAGGCAGTCGTTCGTTAACAGTTGGCAAGTGCTTTAGAGAAAAAAAATTACAAAGTATGCTGCGTCATTTCGACGCTATCGCTTTTAAAACGTCACAATAATTGTGTGTTGCGAATGCGCGCATGCTCCCGACAGGCGCTCCAACAGCAGGGTGTTGCACCAAGTTCTCGAGGAGTCCGATGTGCTGCAGCGAGTACTACATTTACTCGTTAATGTTAGCAATCGTTCAAATTAGTCAACACACCCATACGTGAAAAGTTCAGAAACGGCGCGACCGAAAGCGAAACGCACTCGACAGCGCAGATAACTCTAAAACGCCCCGTATGTTTGTAAGTAAACACTGGTTTCTTGCTGTTTTCACCTTTGTTCTGAAAAAAAAGTGCCCTAGCAATAGTAAAAGTAGCTTATTTGTCAACAGAAAGTGCCAATAATGCAGACGTGCACACGCGGCTATAGTGCCTAGAATATACTATAACGCGGCACAAGCAAAAGCGGTAGATGGCGCGTTATGCGCAGCCGATGTAGGCGGCGGATTGCTGTTGAGAAGTTTTAATGCAGCAGACCATTTTATTAACAGTGCATTTTAGTTTGTGCAATATGTGGTATGCTCGAATAAACGTAAACGGCGTAATCGTTTTGTTTTGCTTGTGTTTTTGTGTTTAGTGGCGTCACCGGAACTTGCGCTGCTGCATCTTCGGGTCTTTGGAAACACGCGGCTTGGAGACTGATACGTGACTCCCGATCATGCTATTTCATTCTTTTCTCGGGCTTCGATCAAGGTATTTTAAACGACAAAAAAAGTGTGTGGGGGGGGGCACATCCCTCATATCTAATGTTCTGAGAACTTTGCGAAGCGCATGTCTGTTACAATCTCGCTGCGGAGCATTGCGAGAGATGTTTCGACCGGGTGAAGCAGATCTTGGAAGACCCAGCCTGCGCTGTGTCTAGTCATTTTTCCGACGACCTTTCGCCGAACGGAACCTCTTTGAATAACGTACGTTGACAAATTTTAGATATACCCAATGCCCTCTTGTCTATTATTTCCGCAAGAAACACAGCTCACTAGGTTCCTGTGTGATGCACACGCGCACAGTGACTTTGGGAGTAACACAGCGAGCCTGACTCACCGGATTTCTCCAAATGACAAGCACGTGCGTTGATGAAATGATAACTGAAACAAGGGGAGTATCAGACATGGCGAGCGACTTGTGAATATTAAAAAAAACTGCGCTTGAATTAAGGCACCGACACGAGCGCACTTATAAGGAAAAATGGCATGCGTCGGTGCGATGAAGGCGGCGGAAATCGTTTCTTACTCCAGTTTCAAGAATTTTCGGGAAAGAGGTTTCTTGTACGTCTTCGCAACTGCGTTCTTGTCCGTTACGTCAAGTGCATGTTCCCAGTGCCGATTTCGTCAGCATCCCTGTTTTCCACAAAACTCTATCTGTTTCTTTAACCTTTTTCTTAACAGATAATTGCTGATTTGCCCCCTTACTGCTGTCCAGATAATTTTTGTCAATTTTCTAGTTCGCTTTCTCCATTTCGTGTCTTCTTTATATACAGTATTGTGCGTTTTTATCGCTGACAGATTCAAAAATTTCCCCGCCTCAACGGCTGGCTCATTTGCGGTAAAACTGCACACAGAGCTTGCGTATTATGGTAACTTTTGTATCGTAGGAAGTTTGACAACGGTACTTACTTAGTTGAGCCGTGCATGATGCGAAAACATAATCGTCTACGTAGAGATCGGCAACCAAAACCCGCAGACGACGCTTTTTCGCTGAAGGGCGGCAGTGGCGCCATCTGTTTGCGGTAGCGCAAAGCGTCACAACAAGGCCGTCGAGGAGAGCGTTGCAGGAGCGCGGGCCGTTTGAATATGCCGTTCTTGTCGTTTCGTCTGCTTCTACTGAAGCGCTTACAACATTTTCGACTAATTAAGCGGAAAAATATCAGAACAAATGATTTAACGAGGCTTTACCTTCTAAAGAATATTGTTTGCAATGCTCGCCTCGGCGGCCTTGTCGAGACGGTTCCCACTGCCCAAAACAGATGGCGCCACTGCCGGTTCTCAGCGAAAAAGCGTCGTCTGCGGGTTTTGGCTCGCCGATCTCTCGTAGACGCTTATGTTTTCGCATCATGTGCGCCTGAGCTAAGTAAGTACCATTGTTAAACTTGCTACGATACAAAAGTTACCATAATACGCAAGCTCTGTGTGCAGTTTCACCGCAAACGAGCCAGCGGTTGAGGCGGGGAAATTTTTGAAAGTGTCAGCGATAAAAACGCACAATACTGTACAGGTATCTGAAAATTTTCCTAGCCCACTGCTTTTCCCCATTTTTCTCAATCGCTCCTCAAATGCTGTCTTACTGCTAGCTTCTCTGCTCTGGAACGACGCCCATCCCATATCACCCTAGCTGTACCCCCTGATTTGGTGTATTGCCATGTGCTCCTAAAGCTAGCCTCCCTACGCCACGTTGTTTAATTTCTAACCTTTCTTTTGTCTCATGCCCAGGACCGCTTTACCGAAAGTCAGGCTAGGAACCATCATCCCTTTCTAGATCCCACTTACCACTTCATACCTATTGTAATTCCAGTGCTCTGTTTTTCATGACAACTGCATTCCTACTAGCTTTATTCATTACATATTTTTCATGCTCTGTTATTTATCCACACCCAAAAATACCTGTACTCATCCACTACCTCTAGCGTGAATATAATAATAATAATAATTGGTTTTTTGGGGAAAGGGAATGGCGCAGTATCTGTCTCATATATCGTTGGACACCTGAACCGCGCCGTAAGGGAAGGGATAAGAGAGGGAGTGAAAGAAGAAAGGAAGAATTAGGTGCTGTAGTGGAGGGCTCCGGAATAATTTCGACCACCTGGGGATCTTTAACGTGCACTGACATCGCACAGCACACGGGCGCCTTAGCGTTTTTCCTCCATAAAAACGCAGCCGCCGCGGTCGGGTTCGAACCCGGGAACTCCGGATCAGTAGTCGAGCGGCCTAACCACTGAGCCACCGCGGCGGGTCTAGCGTGAACTCCTGAATTCTATGAACGCCAACGGCGGCGCACCGCATCGCAGCGCCGCGGCGCGGCGTGGCTGTGCGTTAGTGCATATCGCGACCGGCTAATAACCACGACCGGCTTCGTGGTGTAGGACCTCCTGCATGTTTGTAAACAAACGAGGTGACGCTGCAGTCGCTAGCGAGCTCGTGGTAGGCAAAAGGTCAGGGAGTGGCGTCGCGGATAGGTGTTGAGCGCGGGTTTTCAACCCTTGTAGGCGCGTTTCCAGTTTCTGCGAATCATAGCAATGGTCGATGCTTCCAACTTAGTAATTTGTCGAAGTACACGAGCTCGCGTTGGCCACGTGCGGCCTATAAAGAGAAATAGTTTGCCACTGTGTATTGTATATACGGTTAGTAGTAAACATGTTGAAAGCGTTCCTGCCGTTTATTTATGCGCTAGGCATTGAATAAAACAAGTTTTGACACTCTGCACTAGCCGGAATCATTTTACTTCGGGACAGTAGTGAGGGGAAGTGCTGGCGTTGTTTCGTCGGAGCAGACATGCGCTCATCGTCTGCTGACATACGCACGTGTCGCGCTGCGCGAAAAGTGGGGACAGCGTCGTGTCCCCGATCTCCTGTCTCGCTTAGCGCTGTTTTTAGCCTAATGACCACGCACCAGCCAGGCCGACTTTTCCTCTTGTTAAGCTGGTCGATTTGGTGAAAATTTTTGATTTCTAGAATTATTTTCTTTCCTAGCCCTGAAGTCTAGTTTCGTGACTGAAAATTATAGCAAAATATTGAATACAAATTTATAAATTACGCTTTTTAGAAGTGTGGTCGTCAAAAATTGTGAGGTAATTTCTTTGATTTCAGTGCCGCATTTCTTTGACCAAAGCGAAAGCGAAGATGCCATAAACGAGGGAATAAACTTTAAGGTTCGTTTTCTGACCTCTCACATTTTCTTCGACTGGATCACTCACCTTCGTAATTCGCATGAAAATCAAATGATTCCATTTGTCGCAAACTATTCCTGAGACGTTGAGGAGCGTAATAAATCTCGATTTTTTTTGCCCTACACGTGCAGTATTGTGTTATTTTTTGTAAGAAACGTTTTCATGTAACTATGCATGCATAAGTACTGATCATATAGAAAAAGAACAAATCGCGTCATCATACAGAACAGGGCTTTATGTACATGCTGGCATAAAAAAACTGCGCACTATCTACTCAGTTATTTGAGACCTTGGGGGGACTTGACGACGGTGTTAATTATAATTGCCCAGAACTGCACCAGGTATAGCTATAAATAAAAGGAATGACTGAAACTAGCGTAGGAATTTCATATTTGCACCAAGTTTAGTTACATATCGCATGCATGAATAACGAAAACAGTTTTCATGCCGCGTCCCCTCTCAATCTCGCCACGTGTCTGTTAGTAGCACGCCTTCGGCTGCTTCTTTCCAAACAAGCTTCGCGATCATGTATTACCTCATGAAACATGACACATGCATGATACAATGAAAAAGCATATGGCGTTTAGCACACTTCAGGTACGCTATTCTAAGCACACCAACGCGACCGCGCAAGATTGACACAACTTACCAGACTTCTTTCTACTCGAATGAAATAATTACGTCGTCATATCAAGAAACAGTTTCAAGTAAATATTAAATGTCACAAAACCCGCTATTAAAACATGGTGTGCTATTAACAAAAAAACGCATTCCTTGGGGGCGAATAAACCTGTCGGCGCCCCGTACACCCCGGCTCAAGGTGATAAGTATGTGTGCAGCTACTTATGTCTTTTTTTCCTTGAGCAATTATCAGCCTACTATCCTGAAGTTCAGGTGAATGAACGCAGTAACTTGCATGCTATTAAGTGCATTGAGTGGCAGTGCCTATCGACTCCCAGACTTCGCGCCTTACTACCGTGGCCCAATGCCTGTTAGCCAGTTTCGGAATGCGGCATTTATGCGCGAGAAACCTATCGAGGCTAATTTAATATTTTTTATGCTACTACGCGGATCCAGCAGTGACGCAGCTGGTCAATATATGCTGCTTCTGCAGTGTACAGGCTTGAAGCAGCCGCTAACTGCGGCAGCTGCGGTAGGCACGGGCAAGCGGAACCTGTTTTGCCTACCATGCGAAAGTCGCTGCTAACATCAGCGCCACCTCATCTTCGTGACGTCGCGGGGTGAAGGAGGTCCATACCATTTTACAATAGGTCGTGATGAACCTATCTATCCTCCCAACACGATGTAGCGCATTTTGATGCGTATTGGCCCCGTCGTAAGTTTCATTTAAAGCCTGATCAAAGCGCTGTGCTTTTATACTGTCAGTTTAACGGCACGATCGGGTGGCTCGTGACTTGAGCCTCGCTCCTCCGTGCCTCGCGGCTCGAGCTCGCGATGGCGTTCCAGACACGGCGCCCATTCCAGCTGGCCACGCTAAAAGGCGCTGACAAGGCTTCTCGTTCCGGTGCAGCCGCCCTCGCTATAGCATATCGGACTGGACCAACTCCGAACAATCTCGTGGGCCACATTGGAACGCTTCACGTTAAGTAAGTGCCTCGACTACGTTGCGCAGGCTCAGTTTCTACTGACCACGTTACTAAGAGCTAGTCTTAACGCTCGCTGGAGCTCTGTACTCTGTCGACGCCCGTGTGCAAGCCTGTCTCCACCATGGACCCCCTCAGCAGCCGTCCCCAAGTCACTGAGCCTGCAACGCGATAGAATACGACCGGCGAGAGCTGTGACCTCGTAGAAAATAGTGTCAACCAATGCTCTTCGTCTACGGGTATCCCCGCAAGCGCTGTTGCGGACACCTGCAGTAGGTTCCCTGAGCAGCGGGACGATGAGTGGACAGCGGTGCAAGCAGAAGGGAGTTTGAATATTTGGCCTCCCACCCAAAATCATATAGTCGCCGTCAGACCGCGAGGTCTTTGACCACCTTACGGATCATTTTATTTATTTATTAGATACCTCCAGGGCCCTTGGGTGAGGGCTTTACATGAGTGGTATTGCGAAGTAAGGCGTTGCCCTTAGTGTAGGAATCGAAGAAAATTTAGCCATCCTTGAGACGCCGGAAAGATGGGTGGGGGCCTCCAGGTAAATTTAGTAAGGAGCTCAGCTGCTGTCCGAGGACGCTGGTTCACTACCCGCCGCGTCGACCGCGTTTGTATGCAGGCGAAATGCAGGAGGCGTCCGTGTGGTGTACGGAGTCAAAAGAGAAAATGAAAATTAGTTTTGAGGAAACGAAATGACGCAGTATCGAACCCGACCGCGGCAGCTGCGTTTTTATGGAGGCAAAACGCTAAGGCGCCTGTGCGCTGTGCGATGTCGGTGCACGTTAAAGATCCCCATGCGGTCGAAATTATTGCTGAGCCCTCCTCTACGGCACCTCTTTCTCCCTTTCTTCTTTCACTCCCTCTATCCCTTCCCTTACGGCGCGGTTCAGGTGTCCAACGATATACGAGACAGATACTGCGGCATTTCCTTTTCCCAAAAACTAACCAACCATATTTTGAGTAAAATTTTGCATTTACATGCTTTTCTGCTCGTTTGTTACGATTTATAGACATCATATTGAATGATAGGACATTCTTGATTATCGAACTTTCAATATTTTTTGTCGAAAAGTTGTAGTTCTGCTGTGGGTAGCTCTCCGCCCCATGATGCTTAGAGCGCCTATGGTGGTATAGGTGGTCTCGAGGAAGCCCCATGCAAACTCCTATAGGCGGGGCGCCAGCTTTTCCTCTAGTTAATAGTAAGAAACTCTATGCTTCCATGGGACCAAAACAAACGCTTATAGAGTGCAATGGCTCGATAGGATCGATTCTGCAAAGCCGCTCTCAGATACATAGAGAGTAGCCATAAGTGTTGAGTGCTAGGTTGTAGGATGTTTGCAGAGAGGTGCAAATCCTTCGTTGTAAAAAGTAGCCAGAGCCTCTGGTGGTGTATTTTTGTTTTACTTGCTCCACAGTGCTTTTATCTAGGGCAAACAAGTTGGTTTTGTTAATGTAATATAACACAAAAACTTGACAAAATGTATCTCCAGTTATTAACACAATTTTCTGTATATTTACTCTTTGTCCAATCATCAAGCTCCCACTAACTGATGTCATATCCGCTGCTAAAAACTGTCACTGTATGGTGACACCGTCAGCGCCACATATTTGTCTTTGCAAGCTAATTAAAATATTAAAAACAGCAGTATACGCGGTACGACCGATGGTAATAGCATCACTATAACTCATTCTACGCTACCAACAGGCAAAACAATGCACTGAAAATGTGTTTCGGGGCCCCTTTAAGGACCAGCGGTTATCTTCCTTTCGCACTATATGCCCTGCACACGGCCAAGTCTTCCTCTTCATTTCGACTAATATGTGAATAACCCGCGTTTCTTTTCTCAGAGTCTGCCTGCTTCCGGTCTCATTGCTCGCTGCATTGCATATATGGACGTTAACCTATTATTGCTAACTCAGCAACTGCTATCCGTGAACACTGAATCTAAACACCGGAACTGGAGTGGAAACCAAACTGCTAGCACACCTAATTCGCATCTCACCTAACTACGCTAATTGACCATAATTTTTTTTCTCTTACCCACTGCAGACCTCAAGATGATGCACGAACTGGGAGACCTGGAAAACTTCTGCGGCCTCATGACCTGCTATTGCAGACGTTATCGGAAGGCTGGGGTAGACTTGGTGTCTCCAGCCAGCCGCAGTTGAATACACTCATCGGAAGTGCCCGTGCCATAGCAATAGACAACTTGTTCATAGCCCCAGAGGCCTTGCGTGCATTGGTCTCCAGTTGCCCGGAAGTAAGCATTTATCGTTTCTGGCGTGCTTGGGCACTGTGCGCGAAATTGATGACACGGGCGAGCCGAAATGAGCAGCAAGAACGAAATCAGATTTATTCAGGATTGAGTTTTGGTTGCAGCTGCAAAGGTGGGGTTAGCTAATTTGCTGCGCCTCCCACAGATATTATGTGCGCCTTTCTGTTTACTCACTGGTCACTGGCTTTGACGGCACTCTTTTGTGTTTTTTTTTGTACCTTAGCTTTAGAACCTCCATGTTGGTAAAATTTTAATGCCGTAATATTGAATGCGCTGCGCTATTTAATTCACGACTTTCGGAATGGAACACGAGGCGACGTGTCCCAGGCCGCATACGGGAGCAGCAGCTACACGGGATTAAGCGAACGCTGCGTCATCATCAGCATCAGCCTCACAATGCCCGCTGAAGGGAAAACGCCTCTCCCATGTTTCTCCAGCTGACGCTTTCCTTTGCCAGCTGTGGCCACTGTATCCCCGCAAACTTCTTAATCTCATCCGCCCGCCTAACTTTCTGCCGCCCCCTGCTGCGTTTGCCTTCCCTTGTAATCAACTTGGTTACCCTTAAGGACCAGCAGTTACCTTCCCTTTGCATTACATATACTGCTGAAGCCCATTTTTTTCTCTTGATTTTGACTATGATGTCATTAACCCGTGTTTGCTCCCTCACGCATTGTGCCCTTTTCGCACCTCTTCTAACGTTACCCCTATCTTTTTCTTTTCATGGCTCGCTGTGTTGCATATGTGGACATTAACCCATTATCGCTATACCAGCAACTGCCATCTGTAAACACTTTATCTGAAGACAAGAACGGAAGTGAAAACCGAACTGCTAGCGCACCTAATTCTCATCTCGCCTGACTACGCTAATCGACTGTCATTTTTTTTCTCTTACCCACTGCAGACGTCAAGATGATGCACGAACTGGGTGGCCTGGGCCACTTCTGCGGCTTAGAAGACCACATTCTACAGCTGGGAGTTTTGCCGCTCGTTGCGACGTCCTCTGCGGGAGACCGCATCGTTGCTGGCGTTTTTGCTGCCTGTGTTGCCTTCGACTCTTGCCCGCCGGCCGCCTCTGCCGCCCAGAAGATCCTCACCGGTTCTCACGCAATGGCGACTGGACACAAAAGAGACTACGTCGTCAACTTGGTCAACTGGTTCCGGTTGGTAGATGATGTCGTCCTCCACTGCAACCTCCGACTACAGACGTTACTGGAAGGTTGGGAAAGGCTTCGTGTCTCCAGCCTGCCGCAATTGAAGACGCTCATTGCAAGTGCCCCTGACACTGGAATAGACAACTTGTTCATAGCCCCTGAGGCCTTGCGTGCCTTGGTCTCCAGTTGACCGCAAGTAAGCATCTACCGTTTCTGACATGCTTGGGCATGGTGCGAAATCAGAACCAAAAAGGAAATCAGGTTTAGTCAGGATTGAGTTTTGGTTGCTGCTGAGAAGGTGGCGCTAGCTGCAGGGCCTTGTTAAGTGACGAGGATGTGGAGATATGGCACGACATGAAGAAAGGGGGCATTGCCGCTGTTCGTATACATAGCAGTTCCTCCGTTACATACTTTTGCAGTGTATTGAGTAGCTAGTTTGGTTTACTTCTTGTTACCGTAATGTACTAGTTGAAGTGACCATGCACAAACCAGAGTGTTGATTTTTTTTTTCTCCACTTGCTCTGAATCTAGGTGAACACCCATTTATTATCATTCTTTGTGACAAGTGGATGGCTCCTGTAAAATGACCGCTCGATAATTTAAGTGATAATGGAGGCAGAAATAAACTTCAACAATCCTTCTCCACGCAGGCAGTCTAGTTTTGTTGAGAATCCTCTACACCATATCCTTATGCAGGGGTCAGCATGTAAAAATATACGCCACGAGAAAAACATTGAGTAGAGCATAACACTGTGCCCTTGGCGTTATCAAGAAAATGTGAGGCCATGTGGATGCGGCAATTGCTTCAGTTCAGGGTTGTGTGCCACGTGGTGCGATTCGCACGAACTAAGGTCGCTACTCAGATTTATGGACACTTAAATTTGTTTTCTGGGAAAATGAGACATCCCAGCAAAAATCGAGAAAAGTAGCTGATAATCCGCTTTCACTGGTTCTAATATACTCAGTTAGGATTTTGTGTAGACACAGCGCCGCTCATCAAGTGTTCAGGTGCTAAGCATTTGAGCAAAGACACCTCTGATCTGTTTGGTTTAAAATTGGTTTGGAGTGAATTTTGTGGACTCTACTTGATAAAATCAAGTTCTATTGGCTGACCTTAACATAAGTGATTGTGCTTTGTACAGCAAAGTCCATTTACCTGATTCGCAGAAATGCATTCCCTTTCTGCAGTCTGTTAGATTGCAGGACATGTCAGTTCCTCTTTGGCTGCCAAGCCCTTTATAAATTGGTTCTCATGTCCCAGCATGCCCAACGTTCTCGGACAGAAATTTTGAATATTGAAAAATTGTAAGATACTGTTCTAGAAATATTGAAGGTAATGGTTCATTTTTCTGATGTGTAACAATAAAACGTTAACATGTTTCCATCGATTGCATTGAGCAGTTAAGACTAGCATTGAAACAAAAGGGAACGCATTTTTCTATAGCAAAAGCGGTAATAGGAAAAAAAAAATTTAAGCCTGCCGATGTGTGGTCGGCGGATATATTCATTGTTATACTGAAATCTTATATGAAAAACGGTAATGAACTTTTTCTCGTTTTAAAATGACTGTGTCCAGAATTGTTGCGTATTCTAGTCGAACCTTGAGTCGGGACAGAGTGATTGTAAAAAAAGCAGGACAAATTATGTGTGAGTAAACACTGATAATGCTGATGATGGGTGCTGAGATGCTTCCATTTCTGTAATGCCAGCTGCTGCAACACTGTCGCCTACCACTGATGCAGTGAGAGTTCCTGCTATCGAAAGTGGGTGAGGAGCCACTGGTCCGCTCGAGCGAGGAGAGCAAGGACCTGCTCATCGAAGCCGTGCGCTACCACCTGATGCCCGAGTGGCGCGCCGCCATGGCGGGGCCACGCACCTCCGCTAAGCAGCTGGGTGGGTAATGAATTGCAGTGATATTTTGCTGAGAACAAGGTCACATTACAACGTGCTCACGTTTAGCACGTTTTCTTGCCATGGTGTTTCCTGCAGCTCCGCGAGATGTAGCCACCCATGCACGACCTTCTGGAGCCTTGTGATCCACTGCTTAACATGGTGCTGACCAGACTTTCCTCTTTGCTGTCGTCGCCAAGCATATCCCTGGGCTTGAGTTTTGATAGCCTTCGTGGTGGGAAGACCACCGTGGAAGACCAGCGGAAGACCAGCGATGTAACGTCAAGCGTCATGGACTGCGCAAGCAAGCTATTCTCGAGTGTGCGACGGCTGGAGGTAAGCCAGCCTCCCACTGTTAGCCCTGCTATTATAGCGTTGGCATTAAACAAAGTGCACATTAAGGGGATAATTACTCTTAGCACTGCTTTTACGGTTTTTTGGCTAGGACCGTGTGACAACGTTGTAGTGGCAGGCGGGCGGATTTGTCAATCTGTCACTTCAGGAAGCTAAAAGAATTGGCAAAAGTGGTCGTGACATGCACAGTCCTTGGCCAGTGAAGAAAGTATCTAATCTTTCACATAACCAGTACAGTAAATTCTTGTTGATATGCTGAAAAAAAAAATGCGAGAGAAAAACATATTATCCAGGAAAAAGTGTGATCCAAACTACCTGATTCTGAAAACTAACAATTGAATGGGGTGTGAAGACATATATTGTCAATTTGATTTCATAAGAATGTCGATTGGCATTCTTTGGCTTAAGATATTAACAGCTCCTTCTTTTAGTGCTCGCAGAATGTGGTCCGAATTTGCGTTATCCTTAACACAAGTAGGCTGCCGCGTTGGCTCAGTGGTTACGGCGCTCTGCTGCTGACCCAAAAAACGCGGGTTCGATTCCGGTCGCGGCGTGTGAATTTCGATGGAAGCGAAATTCTAGAGGCCTGTGTACTGTGCGATGTCATGCACATTAAAAGAACCCAGGTGGTCTAAATTACTGGAGCTCTTCGCTACGGCATCCCGCATAGCCTGAGTCCCTTTGCGAGGTTAAACCCTCATAAACTAAAATCCTTAACACAAGTGAAGCATATTCGGTCAGTCGACAGCAATGGCGAGTCGGGATCTCTTGCTCGTAGATTTCAAATGCTTCACCCCTTTACTCCATTGCACAAAAGAGCTGCGCCAGCTGGCTATCGCAGTCTTTGTTCTAGGTGCTGTTTCTATACTGCGTTACTACTGGACCTGCCCTTATCCAAGCACTTGGTTGTAGGTCTCAAATAATTTGCCCCATTGCCTGTAGACGCTGCAAGGAAGCCGTTGCATTTCTCTGTTGCATCTTCTGGAATGGCCCTCGCACATTTGCGCATATTTCCTTTTTTTTAATTCTTTGATCCTCGGCACCTAGGCACATCTGGGGAGCTACCACACTTCTTCCCACTACACATGTATGCTGAAGCATGGGAAATGCTGAAGCATGCTGATGCATGGGAAATGCTGAAGTATGGGAAATGCATTCATGAAAATGTTTATGGCCGAGAGGATTTATTAGCGGGGTCATGCCACTTGCAATGGCAGTTCAGGTGTGGGCCGGTATGTGAGACAGATACTGCGCCATTGCCTTTCCCCAAAAACCAATTTTTTCCTCAGCCATGACGTGAGGGAAGGCATGAAGGAGGAGTTGAAAGTAGGGAAAGGGAAACAGACCATGATCGGGGCCTCCAGGTTACTTTAGTAAGGAGCTCAGCTGCTGTCCGTGGATGCAGGTTCACTACCTGCCGCGGCGACCGTATTTGTGTACAGGCGAAGTGCAGGGGGCGTCTGTGCGGTGTACAGAGTGAAAAGAGAAAATAAAAATTAGTTTTGAGGAAACGAAATGACGCAGTATCGAAGCCGACCGCGGCGGGAGTTTTTAAGAAGGCAAAAGGCTAAGGTGCCCGTGCGCTGTGCGATGTCAGTGCACGTTAAATATCCCCAGGCGGTCGAAATTATTGCAGAGCCCTCCTCTACGGCACCTCTTTCTCCTTTTCTTCTTTCACTCCCTCTATCCCTTCCCTTATGGCGCGGTTCAGGTGTCCAAGGATATATGAGGCATACATTGCGCCAATTCTTTTCCTCAACAATCAACCAACCAGCAATATTTTAAGCAAAATTTGCATTTACATACTTTTTTGCTGGTTTGTTACGGGTCATAGAGATCATATCGAATGATAGGGCATTCTTGATTATCGAACAACGTTTGCTTTTTCAATATTTTTTGGCGATAAGTTGTAGTTCTGCAGTCGGTAGCTCTCCGCCCCATGATGCTTAGAGCGCCCATGGTGGTACAGGTGGTCTCGAGGAAGCTCCATGCAAATTCTCATAGCCAGGGCGGAAGCTTTTTCTCTAGTTAATGGTAAGAAGCTCTATGCTTCCTTGGTACAGAAACGAACGCATATAGAGTGCAATGGCTCGATCCCGCAAAGCCGCTCTCAGGTACATAGAGAGTAGCCTTAAGTGTTGAGTGCTAGGTCGTAGGATGTTTACAGAGAGGCGCAAAATCCTTCGATGCTAAAAGTAGCCAGATCTTCTGGAGGATTATTTTTGATTTTCTTTATTTACAGTGCTTTTATGTAGAGCAAACAAGTTGGTTTTGTGAATTTAATATAAGATACAAAATCTTGACAAAACGTATCTCGAGTTATTAACACAATTTGCTGTATATTTACTCTTTGTTCAATCATCCAGCTCCCACTAAGTGATGCCATACCCGCTGCTAAAACCGCTACTGTATGGTGACGCCATCAGCGCCACGAATTTGTTTTTGCGAGCTAATTAAGATATTAAAAACCGCAGTATACGCGGTACGACGGATGCTAATAGCATCACTATAACTCATACTATGCAACCAATAGGCAAAGCAATGCCCTGAAAATGTGTTTCGGGACCCCTTTAACCGTTGCACCACTGTGCCAGGAGTGGTGTGCGGACTCCCAGGGATCTTTGAATGTACAGTTGAAAATGACCAAATGCACATGTGTTAACTCATTAACGTTCTCGCAATCATACCCTTCAGGCTGAGCTTTTTTCTTTTCATGGCTCGCTGTGTTGCATATGTGGACATTAACCCATTATCGCTATACCAGCAACTGCCATCTGTAAACACTTTATCTGATGACAAGAACGGAAGTGAAAACCGAACTGGTAACGCACCTAATTCTCATCTCGCCTGACTACGCTAATCGACTGTCATTTTTTTTCTCTTACCCACCGCAGACGTCAAGATGATGCACGAACTGGGTGGCCTGGGCCACTTCTGCGGCTTAGAAGACCACATTCTACAGCTGGGAGTTTTGCCGCTCGTTGCGACGTCCTCTGCGGGAGACCGCGTCGTTGCTGGCGTTTTTGCTGCCTGTGTTGCCTTCGACTCTTGCCCGCCGGCCGCCTCTGCCGCCCAGAAGATCCTCACCGGTTCTCACGCAATGGCGACTGTGCACAAAAGAGACTACGTCGTCAACTTGGTCAACTGGTTCCGGTTGGTAGATGATGTCGTCCTCCACTGCAACCTCCGACTACAGACGTTACTGGAAGGTTGGGAAATGCTTCGTGTCTCCAGCCTGCCGCAATTAAAGACGCTCATTGCAAGTGCCCCTGACACTGGAATAGACAACTTGTTCATAGCCCCTGAGGCCTTGCGTGCCTTGGTCTCCAGTTGACCGCAAGTAAGCATCTACCGTTTCTGACATGCTTGGGCATGGTGCGAAATCAGAACCAAAAAGGAAATCAGGTTTAGTCAGGATTGAGTTTTGGTTGCTGCTGAGAAGGTGGCGCTAGCTGCAGGGCCTTGTTAAGTGACGAGGATGCGGAGATATGGCACGACATGAAGAAAGGGGGCATTGCCGCTGTTCGTATACATAGCAGTTCCTCCGTTACATACTTTTGCAGTGTATTGAGTAGCTAGTTTTGTTTACTTCTTGTTAACGTAATGTACTAGTTGAAGTGACCATGCACAAACCAGAGTGTTGATTTTTTTTCTCCACTTGCTCAGAATCTAGGTGAACACCCATTTATTATAATTCTTTGTGACAGAAGTGGATGGCTCCTGTAAAATGACCGCTCGATAATTTAAGTGATAAAGGAGGCAGAAATAAACTTCAACAATCCTTCTCCACGCAGGCAGTCTAGTTTTGTTGAGAATCCTCTACACCATATCCTTATGCAGGGGTCAGCATGTAAAAATATACGCCACGAGAAAAACATTGAGTAGAGCATAACACTGTGCCCTTGGCGTTATCAAGAAAATGTGAGGCCATGTGGATGCGGCAATTGCTTCAGTTCAGGGTTGTGTGCCACGTGGTGCGATTCGCACGAACTAAGGTCGCTACTCAGATTTATGGACACTTAAATTTGTTTTCTGGGAAAATGAGACATCCCAGCAAAAATCGAGAAAAGTAGCTGATAATCCGCTTTCACTGGTTCTAATATACTCAGTTAGGATTTTGTGTAGACACAGCGCCGCTCACCAAGTGTTCAGGTGCTAAGCATTTGAGCAAAGACACCTCTGATCTGTTTGGTTTAAAATTGGTTTGGAGTGAATTTTGTGGACTCTACTTGATAAAATCAAGTTCTATTGGCTGACCTTAACATAAGTGATTGTGCTTTGTACAGCAAAGTCCATTTACCTGATTCGCAGAAATGCATTCCCTTTCTGCAGTCTGTTAGATTGCAGGACATGTCAGTTCCTCTTTGGCTGCCAAGCCCTTTATAAATTGGTTCTCATGTCCCAGCATGCCCAACGTTCTCGGACAGAAATTTTGAATATTGAAAAATTGTAAGATACTGTTCTAGAAATATTGAAGGTAATGGTTCATTTTTCTGATGTGTAACAATAAAACGTTAACATGTTTCCATCGATTGCATTGAGCAGTTAAGACTAGCATTGAAACAAAAGGGAACGCATTTTTCTATAGCAAAAGCGGTAATAGGAAAAAAAAAATTAAGCCTGCCGATGTGTGGTCGGCGGATATATTCATTGTTATACTGAAATCTTATATGAAAAACGGTAATGAACTTTTTCTCGTTTTAAAATGACTGTGTCCAGAATTGTTGCGTATTCTAGTCGAACCTTGAGTTGGGACAGAGTGATTGTAAAAAAAGCAGGACAAATTATGTGTGAGTAAACACTGATAATGCTGATGATGGGTGCTGAGATGCTTCCATTTCTGTAATGCCAGCTGCAGCAACACTGTCGCCTACCACTGATGCAGTGAGAGCTCCTGCTATCCAAAGTGGGTGAGGAGCCACTGGTCCGCACGAGCGAGGAGAGCAAGGACCTGCTCATCGAAGCCGTGCGCTACCACCTGATGCCCGAGTTGCGCGCCGCCATGGTGGGGCCACGCACCTCCGCTAAGCAGCTGGGTAATGAATTGCAGTGATATTTTGCTGAGAACATGGTCACATTACAACGTGCTCACGTTAAGCACGTTTTCTTGCCATGGTGTTTCCTGCAGCTCCGCGAGATGTGGCCACCCATGCACGACCTTCTGGAGCCTTGTGCTCCACTGCTTAACATGGTGCTGACCAGACTTTCCTCTTTGCTGTCGTCGCCAAGCATATGCCTGGGCTTGAGTTTTGATAGCCTTCGTGGTGGGAAGACCACCGTGGAAGACCAGCGATGTAACGTCAAGCGTCATGGACTGCGCAAGCAAGCTATTCTCGAGTGTGCGACGGCTGGAGGTAAGCCAGCCTCCCACTGTTAGCCCTGCTATTATAGTGTTGGCATTAAACAAAGTGCACAGTAAGGGGATAATTACTCTTAGCACTGCTTTTACGGTTTTTTGGCTAGGACAGTGTGGCAACGTTGTAGTGGCAGGCGGTCGGATTTGTCAATCTGTCACTCCAGGAAGCTAAAAGAACATCTTGGAAAAAGTGGTCGTGACATGCACAGTCCTTGGCCAGTGAAGAAAGTATCTAATCTTGCACATAACCAGTACAGTAAATTCTTGTTGATATGCTGAAAAAAAATGCGAGAAAAAAACATATTATCCAGGAAAAAGTGTGATCCAAACTACCTGATTCTGAAAACTAACGATTGAATGGGGTGTGAAGACATTTATTGTCAATTTGATTTCATAAGAATGTCGATTGGCATTCTTTGGCTTAAGATATTAACAGCTCCTTCTTTTAGTGCTCGCAGAATGTGGTCCGAATTTGCGTTATCCTTAACACAAGTAGGCTGCCTCGTTGGCTCAGTGGTTACGGCGCTCGGCTGCTGACCCAAAAAACTCGGGTTCGATCCCGGTCGCGGCGTGTGAATTTCGATGGAAGCGAAATTCTAGAGGCCTGTGTACTGTGCGATGTCATGCACATTAAAAGAACCCAGGTGGTCTAAATTACTGGAGCTCTTCACTACGGCATCCCGCATAGCCTGAGTCCCTTTGCGAGGTTAAACCCTCATAAACTAAAATCCTTAACACAAGTGAAGCATATCCGGGCAGTCGACAGCAATGGCGAGTCGGGATCTCTTGCTCGTAGATTTCAAATGCTTCACCCCTTTACTCCATTGCACAAAAGAGCTGCGCCAGCTGGCTATCGCAGTCTTTGTTCTAGGTGCTGTTACTATACCGTGTTACTACTGGACCTGCCATTATCCAAGCACTTGGTTGTAGCTCTCAGATAATTTGCCCCATTGCCTGTAGACGCTGCAAGGAAGCCATTGCATTTCTCTGTCGCATCTTCGCTGGAATGGCCCTCGCACATTTGCGCATATTTCCTTTTTTTTAATTCTTTGATCCTCTGCACCTAGGCACATCTGGGGAGCTACCACACTTCTTCCCACTACACATGTATGCTGAAGCATGGGAAATGCTGAAGCATGCTGATGCATGGGAAATGCTGAAGTATGGGAAATGCATTCATGAAAATGTTTATGGCCGAGAGGATTTATTAGCGGGGTCATGCCACTTGCAATGGCAGTTCAGGTGTGGGCCGGTATGTGAGACAGATATTGCGCCATTGCCTTTCCCCAAAAACCAATTTTTTCCTCAGCCATGACGTGAGGGAAGGCATGAAGGAGGAGTTGAAAGTAGGGAAAGGGAAACAGACCATGATCGGGGCCTCCAGGTTACTTTAGTAAGGAGCTCACCTGCTGTCCGAGGATGCAGGTTCACTACCTGCCGCGGCGACCGTATTTGTGTACCGGCGAAATGCAGGGGGCGTCCGTGCGGTGTACAGAGTCAAAAAAGAAAATGAAAATTAGTTTTGAGGAAACGAAATGACGCAGTATCAAAGCCAACCGCGGCGGGCGTTTTTATGGAGACGAAAGGCTAAGGTGCCCGTGCGCTGTGCGATGTCAGTGCACGTTAAAGATCCCCAGACGGTCAAAATTATTGCAGAGCCCTCCTCTACGGCACCTCTTTCTCCTTTTCTTCTTTCACTCCCTCTATCCTTTCCCTTATGGCGCGGTTCAGGTGTCCAAGGATATATGAGGCATACATTGCACCAATTCTTTTCCTCAACAATCAACCAACCAGCAATATGTTAAGCAAAATTTGCATTTACATACATTTTTGCTGGTTTGTTACGGGTCAAAGAGATCATATCGAATGATAGGACATTCTTGATTATCGAACAACGTTTGCTTTTTCAATATTTTTTGGCGATAAGTTGTAGTTCTGCAGTCGGTAGCTCTCCGCCCCATGATGCTTAGAGCGCCCATGGTGGTACAGGTGGTCTCGAGGAAGCTCCATGCAAATTCTCATAGCCAGGGCGCAAGCTTTTCCTCTAGTTAATAGCAAGAAGCTCTATGCTTCCTTGGGACAGAAACGAATGCTTATAGAGTGCAATGGCTCGATCCCGCAAAGCCGCTCTCAGGTACATAGAGAGTAGCCTTAAGTGGTGAGTGCTAGGTCGTAGGATGTTTTCAGAGAGGCGCAAAATCTTTCGATGCTAAAAGTAGCCAGATCTTCTGGAGGTATATTTTTGATTTTCTTTATTTACAGTGCTTTTATGTAGAGCAAACAAGTTGGTTTTGTTAATTTAATATAAGATACAAAAACTTGACAAAACGTATCTCGAGTTATTAACACAATTTGCTGTATATTTACTCTTTGTTCAATCATCCAGCTCCCACTAAGTGATGCCATACCCGCTGCTAAAACCGCTACTGTATGGTGACGCCATCAGCGCCACGAATTTGTTTTTGCGAGCTAATTAAGATATTAAAAACCGCTGCATACGCGGTACGACCGATGCTAATAGCATCACTATAACTCATACTATGCAACCAATAGGCAAAGCAATGCCGTGAAAATGTGTTTCGGGACCCCTTTAACCGTTGCACCACTGTGCCAGGAGTGGTGTGCGGACTCCCAGGGATCTTTGAATGTACAGTTGAAAATGACCAAATGCACATGTGTCGTTCTCGCAGTCATACCCTTCAGGCTGAGCTTTTTTTCTTTTCATGGCTCGCTGTGTTGCATATGTGGACATTAACCCATTATCGCTATACCAGCAACTGCCATCTGTAAACACTTTATCTGAAGACAAGAACGGAAGTGAAAACCGAACTGCTAGCGCACGTAATTCTCATCTCGCCTGACTACGCTAATCGACTGTCATTTTTTTTCTCTTACCCACTGCAGACGTCAAGATGATGCACGAACTGGGTGGCCTGGGCCACTTCTGCGGCTTAGAAGACCACATTCTACAGCTGGGAGTTTTGCCGCTCGTTGCGACGTCCTCTGCAGGAGACCGCGTCGTTGCTGGCGTTTTTGCTGCCTGTGTTGCCTTCGACTCTTGCCCGCCGAACGCCTCTGCCGCCCAGAAGATCCTCACCGGTTCTCACGCAATGGCGACTGTGCACAAAAGAGACTACGTCGTCAACTTCGTCAACTGGTTCCGGTTGGTAGATGATGTCGTCCTCCACTGCAACCTCCGACTACAGACGTTACTGGAAGGTTGGGAAAGGCTTCGTGTCTTCAGCCTGCCGCAATTGAAGACGCTCATTGCAAGTGCCCCTGACACTGGAATAGACAACTTGTTCATAGCCCCTGAGGCCTTGCGTGCCTTGGTCTCCAGTTGTCCGCAAGTAAGCATCTACCGTTTCTGACATGCTTGGGCATGGTGCGAAATCAGAACCAAAAAGGAAATCAGGTTTAGTCAGGATTGAGTTTTGGTTGCTGCTGAGAAGGTGGCGCTAGCTGCAGGGCCTTGTTAAGTGACGAGGATGCGGAGATATGGCACGACATGAAGAAAGGCGGCATTGCCGCTGTTCGTATACATAGCAGTTCCTCCGTTACATACTTTTGCAGTGTATTGAGTAGCTAGTTTGGTTTACTTCTTGTTAACGTAATGTACTAGTTGAAGTGACCATGCACAAACCAGAGTGTTGATTTTTTTTCTCCACTTGCTCTGAATCTAGGTGAACACCCATTTATTATCATTCTTTGTGACAGAAGTGGATGGCTCCTGTAAAATGACCGCTCGATAATTTAAGTGATAAAGGAGGCAGAAATAAACTTCAACAATCCTTCTCCACGCAGGCAGTCTAGTTTTGTTGAGAATCCTCTACACCATATCCTTATGCAGGGGTCAGCATGTAAAAATATACGCCACAAGAAAAACATTGAGTAGAGCATAACACTGTGCCCTTGGCGTTATCAAGAAAATGTGAGGCCATGTGGATGCGGCAATTGCTTCAGTACAGGGTTGTGTGCCACGTGGCGCGATTCGCACGAACTAAGGTCGCTCCTCAGATTTATGGACACGTAAATTTGTTTTCTGGGAAAATGAGACATCCCAGCAAAAATCGAGAAAAGTAGCTGATAATCCGCTTTCACTGGTTCTAATATACTCGGATAGGATTTTGTGTAGACACAGCGCCGCTGATCAAGTGTTCAGGTGCTAAGCATTTGAGCAAAGACACCTCTGATCTGTTTGGTTTAAAATTGGTTTGGAGTGAATTTTGTGGACTCTACTTGATAAAATCAAGTTCTATTGGCTGACCTTAACATAAGTGATTGTGCTTTGTACAGCAAAGTCCATTTACCTGATTCGCAGAAATGCATTCCCTTTCTGCAGTCTGTTAGATTGCAGGACATGTCAGTTCCTCTTTGGCTGCCAAGCCCTTTATAAATTGGTTCTCATGTCCCAGCATGCCCAACGTTCTCGGACAGAAATTTTGAATATTGAAAAAATTGTAAGATACTGTTCTAGAAATATTGAAGGTAATGGTTCATTTTTCTGATGTGTAACAATAGAACGTTAACATGTTTCCATCGATTGCATTGAGCAGTTAAGACTAGCATTGAAACAAAAGGGAACGCTTTTTTCTATAGCAAAAGCGGTAATAGGAAAAAAAAAGTTTAAGCCTGCTGATGTGTGGTCGGAGGATATGTTCATTGTTATACTGAAATCTTATATGAAAAACGGTAATGAACTTTTTCTCGTTTTAAAATGACTGTGTCCAGAATTGTTGCGTATTCTAGTCGAACCTTGAGTTGGGACAGTGATTGTAAAAAAAGCAGGACAAATTATGTGTGAGTAAACACTGATAATGCTGATGATGGGTGCTGAGATGCTTCCATTTCTGTAATGCCAGCTGCTGCAACACTGTCGCCTACCACTGATGCAGTGAGAGTTCCTGCTATCCAAAGTGGGTGAGGAGCCACTGGTCCGCACGAGCGAGGAGAGCAAGGACCTGCTCATCGAAGCCGTGCGCTACCACCTGATGCCCGAGTGGCGCGCCGCCATGGCGGGGCCACGCACCTCCGCTAAGCAGCTGGGTAATGAATTGCAGTGATATTTTGCTGATAACAAGGTCACATTACAACGTGCTCACGTTTAGCACGTTTTCTTGCCATGGTGTTTCCTGCAGCTCCGCGAGATGTGGCCACCCATGTACGACCTTCTACGCCTTGTGCTCCACTGCTTAACATGGTGCTGACCAGACTTTCCTCTTTGCTGTCGTCGCCAAGCATATGCCTGGGCTTGAGTTTTGATAGCCTTCGTGGTGGGAAGACCACCGTGGAAGACCAGCGATGTAACGTCAAGCGTCATGGACTGCGCAAGCAAGCTATTCTCGAGTGTGGGACGGCTGGAGGTAAGCCAGCCTCCCACTGTTAGCCCTGCTATTATAGCGTTGGCGTTAAACAAAGTGCACAGTAAGGGGATAATTACTCTTAGCACTGCTTTTACGGTTTTTTGGCTAGGACAGTGTGGCAACGTTGTAGTGGCAGGCGGTCGGATTAGTCAATCTGTCACTCCAGGAAGCTAAAAGAACATCTTGGCAAAAGTGGTCGTGACATGCACAGTCCTTGGCCAGTGAAGAAAGTATCTAATCTTGCACATAACCAGTACAGTAAATTCTTGTTGATATGCTGAAAAAAAAAAATGCGAGAGAAAAACATATTATCCAGGAAAAAGTGTGATCCAAACTACCTGATTCTGAAAACTAACGATTGAATGTGGTGTGAAGACATTTATTGTCAATTTGATTTCATAAGAATGTCGATTGGCATTCTTTGGCTTAAGATATTAACAGCTCCTTCTTTTAGTGCTCGCAGAATGTGGTCCGAATTTGCGTTATCCTTAACACAAGTAGGCTGCCGCGTTGGCTCAGTGGTTACGGCGCTCTGCTGCTGACCCAAAAGACGCACGTTCGATCCCGGTCGCGGCGTGTGAATTTCGATGGAAGCGAAATTCTAGAGGCCTGTGTACTGTGCGATGTGATGCACATTAAAAAAACCCAGGTGGTCTAAATTACTGGAGCTCTTCACTACGGCATCCCTCATAGCCTGAGTCCCTTTGCGAGGTTAAACCCTCATAAACTAAAATCCTTAACACAAGTGAAGCATATTCGGTCAGTCGACAGCAATGGCGAGTCGGGATCTCTTGCTCGTAGGTTTCAAATGCTTCACCCCTTTACTCCATTGCACAAAAGAGCTGCGCCAGCTGGCTATCGCAGTCTTTGTTCTAGGTGCTGTTACTATACTGCGTTACTACTGGACCTGCCCTTATCCAAGCACTTGGTTGTAGCTCTCAGATAATTTGCCCCATTGCCTGTAGACGCTGCAAGGAAGCCATTGCATTTCTCTGTCGCATCTTCGCTGGAATGGCCCTCGCACATTTGCGCATATTTCCTTTTTTTTAACTCTTTGATCCTCTGCACCTAGGCACATCTGGGGAGCTACCACACTTCTTCCGACTACACATGTATGCTGAAGCATGGGCAATACTGAAGCATGCTGATGCATGGGAAATGCTGAAGTATGGGAAATGCATTCATGAAAATGTTTATGGCAGAGAGGATTTATTACCGGGGTCATGCCACTTGCAGTGGCAGTTCAGGTGTGGGCCGGTATGTGAGACAGATACTGTGCCATTGCCTTTCCCCAAAAACCAATTTTTTCCTCAGCCATGACGTGAGGGAAGGCATGAAGGAGGAGTTGAAAGTAGGGAAAGGGAAACAGACCATGATCGGGGCCTCCAGGTTACTTTAGTAAGGAGCTCAGCTGCTGTCCGAGGATGCGGGTTCACTACCTGCCGCGGCGACCGTATTTGTGTACCGGCGAAATGCAGGGGGCGTCCGTGCGTTGTACAGAGTCAAAAAAGAAAATGAAAATTAGTTTTGAGGAAACAAAATGACGCAGTATCGAAGTTGACCGCGGCGGGCGTTTTTATGGAGGCAAAAGGCTAAGGTGCCCGTGCGCTGTGCGATGTCAGTGCACGTTAAAGATCCCCAGGCGGTCGAAATTATTGCAGAGCCCTCCTCTACGGCACCTCTTTCTCCTTTTCTTCTTTCACTCCCTCTATCCCTTCCCTTATGGCGCGGTTCAGGTGTCCAAGGATATATGAGGCATACATTGCGCCAATTCTTTTCCTCAACAATCAACCAACCAGCAATATTTTAAGCAAAATTTGCATTTACATACTTTTTTGCTGGTTTGTTACGGGTCATAGAGATCATATCGAATGATAGGACATTCTTGATTATCGAAAACAACGTTTGCTTTTTCCATATTTTTTGGCGATAAGTTGTAGTTCTGCAGTCGGTAGCTCTCCACCTCATGTCTCGAGGAAGCTCCATGCAAATTCTCAAAGGCGGGGCGCAAGCTTTTCGTCTAGGTAATATTAAGGAACTCTGCTTCCTTGGCACAGAAACGAACGCTTATAGAGTGCAATGGCTCGATCCCGCAAAGCCGCTCTCAGGTACATAGAGAGTAGCCTTAAGTGGTGAGTGCTAGGTCGTAGGATGTTTATAGAGAGGCGCAAAATCCTTCGATGCAAAAAGTAGCCAGATCTTCTGGAGGATTATTTTTGTTTTAGTTTATTTACAGTGCTTTTATGTAGAGCAAACAAGTTGGTTTTGTTAATTTAATATAAGATACAAAAACTTGACAAAACGTATCTCGAGTTATTAACACAATTTGCTGTATATTTACTCTTTGTACAATCATCAAGCTCCCACTAAGTGATGCCATACCCACTGCTAAAACCGCTACTGTATGGTGACGCCATCAGCGCCATGAATTTGTTTTTGCGAGCTATTTAAGATGTTAAAAACCGCAGTATACGCGGTACGACCGATGCTAATAGCATCACTATAACTCATACTATGCAACCAATAGGCAAAGCAATGCCCTGAAAATGTGTTTCGGTACCCCTTTAACCGTTGCACCACTGTGCCAGGAGTGGTATGCGGACTCCCAAGGATCATTGAATGTACAGTTGAAAATGACCAAATGCACATGTGTTAACTCATTAACGTTCTCGCAATCATACCCTTCAGGCTGAACTCAAGTGCCTCCTCCTGTTTTTTTTTTGCTGTAACAAGGGAAGTCCACTTACTATCATCCTCCGATATGGCAAACTCAATCCGCGCAACCGTGAGGTTCATTATAAGCAGGCTCGACGGTATTTCCAATTCCTTGCCTTTGCTATGTGAGCATATCTTATGTTATTAATTTGTTTCAGTGCAGTAGTAGTTTTTGCAGAATAGTAATCGCACTACATTTGCAGCTCACAAATATATTTTGCTGCCTGAAGTTTTAATTTCGAAAAATCAAGTTTTCATATCGCCTGTGTTTACGGGATTATTTCCGCTCAGTTTAAAACTGCCAAAGTTTGTCTGTTTCAATCAAATGAAAATTGACTATTTCGCGGAAACTTTCTCTCGATTGTATTCTTTGACAACCCTTATTATTGATAGCTGCTTTTAATAATGAATATTTAGATCGTTTATACTGTGTTGCATTTTTACGTTTTCAGTACCATATATGATTATTGTTATTTATTTTTGCTTTTTTGTTTTTGTCCTGATAATCTATTAAGTTGCTTTGTTTGAATCGCGTGCACTGTCTTTCTGTGTGTAAACTAAGACTTAAGACCGCCATTGGAACACGAAAGGGAACGCTTTTGTCCTTAGCAATAGCGGTAATCTAAAAAAAAAAGTTAAGACTGCCGATGGGTGGTCAGCAGATATTTTGATTGATATACTTAAAATTTATATTAAAAAATTACCTTTGTTTTAAAATGATTTTGTCCATAATTTTGGCGTATTCTAGTCAAACCTTGAGTTTTGAGAGAGTGATTGTGAAAAAAAGCAGGACAAGTTGCTTTCATAAACTTTTTCTCGTTTTAAAAGGATTTTGTCCAGAAATTTTGCGTATGCTTGTCGAGCCTTGAATTTGGAGAGAGTGATTGTGAAAAAAAGCAGGGCAAGTTATGTGTGAGTCAACACTGATAATGCTGATGATGGGTGCTGAGATGCTTCCATTTCTGTAATGCCAGCTGCTGCAACGCTGTCGCCTACCACTGATGCGGCAAGAGTTCCTGCTATCCAAAGTGGGTGATGAGCCACTGGTTCGCACGAGCGAGGAGAGCAAGGAGCTGCTCATCGAAGCCATGCGCTACCAACTGACGCCCCTGCCTCCTCTTAGCGGGTGGGTAATGAATCACACTGATATTCGAGAGCGAGGTCATTGTACAACCAGCTCTCGTTTAGCGTGTTTTCTCGTCATGATGTTTCCTGCTGCTCCGCAAGATGCAGACACCCATGCATGACCTTCTGGAGCCTTCTGATCCACTGCTTAACACGGTGCTGACCAGACGTTCCTCTTTGCTGACGTTGCCAAGCATATCTCTTGGCTGGTTGCTATCAACTACTCTTGTAAGAACAACCATTATTAAAAACCCACCCAACAATATCTGGGCTTGAGTTTTGTTAGTCTTTGTGATGGGAATACCACCGTGGAAGACCAGCGGGAAACCAGCGATGTAATGCCAAGCGTCGTGGACCGCGCAGGCAAGCTATTCTCGAGTGTGCGACGTCTGGAGGTAAGCCAGTCTCCGAATGTTAGCCCTGCTATTATAGCGTTGGAATTAAATGAAAAGTACAGTTAGGGGGTAATTACTCTTAGCACGACCCTTGCTCAGCCCTTCAAATCGTTGGTCCACTCGGACTGGCCCTGCCGTCTTCTAGGCTTCCAGGTTAGCTGAGATGATAGACTGCCTGCTGTGGACAGGAAGTGGTTCCGGGTTCGATCTTCGTGACGGGACGAATTTTTCATCAACTACGAAGTGTTGGAAAAAGCTGTTTAGCTTCCCATTGTAGCCGTATGGCTGCGCACGGGTGGATACTGGTTAGCTATTACTTAGGGATTGCCCTATACATTCAAATAATCTTTAATGTTCGGGCTTGGCCAGTTCTTTCATTCGTTTTCTCTTGACTTGCACCCCTGGGAAGAACGACTGTCTCACTCAGCCACCTACGGGAGTAAAACAGTAAACCGGCGAGTTTAGCTAGTTGGGTGAATGGTCATGACTGCAACAACGCCTATGGGAACGGAGCTCTTGCCTTTGGTAACCCAGTTTCTGCCCCTAAGTTGAGCACCAGCGCTGGTTAGGGCAATCGCAGACTTTCCCACATCCTCCCCAAAGCCGGCTACAGAATTACGTCACTGTGACTAGGAGATATAGCTGCAGTGAAAAAGGACGGGCTCCTTTTGGAGCAACAGCTCCTCTCTCCGAGCGGATACTTTCGGGTCCTCAAGGTTTCACTTTGACCTTGAGCCAGGCCTCACACGCCCGACGTCATACCATGGGTCTGGCCACAGCTGGAGTCGAGCTGCGCTGCGCCGCGCCACTCAAAGCTGCGCCGAACCTTCGCCATGCCAGGTGGCATGACCACTTGATTGGCCATATATAGTGCGCGCCTCACTGCGCTCTCGCTTCAGTCGGAGCCGTTCGGTCTATACTCGGCGCAGTGATGGAGGCCGGTCTTTCGCTCGTCTCATTAGCGGTAACGGAGTTAAACCTCAACCATTTTCTTTCGCTTGCCTTTCAGGGGTGCTACGAGTTGCGTACAATGACGGGTTAACTAGATATCCAGGACCACAAGGTACACCAAACTGATTGTGATTAAGTGAGTGTTCAGAGCCAGCATAGCGAAGACTGCCATGAAGAGGGAGAGGTGGCACAGAGTACCTGCCAGTGCTCTGTGTACCAATGAGCATACGTACTACCGACGTCATGCCTCTAAACTGAAGGAGCAAATGAGTTTACATGGGCGCGTTACAGGCGGTGTTGTACTCTGCTTGAACCTAATACTACGTTGAAGTTCTGTGTGGTTTAAGCCTTTTGTATCTCGTCATTTGCGCTTATTTCTGGAATGGAGCTCCTGGCATGCCAGTCGCACTTTCAGAAAAGCCAAAGGCAGAAAACGCCCATCGGCCATGCATTGTCAGTACATTTTGAAGAACCACAGGCACTCGAGTCTATCCAGAGCCTTTCGCCATGGTGTTGTTCAATATCCATGTAGACTTTAATTCGACAACGTTGGAGCAGACGTTCGGAGCGGACCATCCAAAGTTAACTGCTGAAAGTCAACTTGTCACCATATCTAAAGCTGAAGCAACCCGAAGATCACACTTTGTTATATTTTATCAAGGAGCATGCGCACATTAACCGCAGCAATTTGCACGAGGATTATACCGCTAATCACATTATCAGCAAAAAAGACTGCCTTCTCCAAGCAAGCCATAGCCGCCATGGCTACGTCGTCACCCCACATAGTATAGAGTGATACTAATAGCACAAAAGAGAAGGAAGGCGAAGAATGGAAGTATTAGTTACTTGGATTGCTGAAAAACGTTTTTACAATCAAATACATGCCGCAAATATTGCCAGTTACCTCTGAAGCTGCTATTGCTGTACGAAATACCTGTACACATCTGCTTGGGTTGTAGTTGCAGAAAATTTTGGTATGCTCGCTGGGAATGATTTAGAATGCCTGTTTTATCTGGTCCTACTACAGCATGTCTGTCAGCATACCTTCAAAAAAATTAGCACCTTTGGCATTATACTTTGCATAATTCTGATTTCCCTTTGTCACATTATATTTCATCGCTCTATTTCTACACAGAACAAATCTTGTCATCACTGCAGATGTCTTCATAGTTAAATCATACTCACAAGGTAGCATAGCTTGGAGATTGTGCTCTCAATGTTTCGTGCCCGACTGCCTGCTCTTAGACGGCATAATGGTGGTCCGGCCGATGAGATTGCCAGGGCATGGGATTAGTCCAAGTGTATTAACTACCGTCCGTTATCGCTTTCATTAAGCATTTGGAGACTGAACTGCTCCATAATCTATAAAGCACTACCATTTCAAGGCTCTTCTCGTGGATGTGAAGGAATGCCTCGATACCTTTTGATTTCCTCGCGACAGTTTTTATTTTCTTTTTTAGGGGGTCAGTATTATGGTCTGTATAGCACTTTCAAAGCATTCTTTTGGCAGCTGTTGACGCGCAGTGTAGCTTGTAACTTTGAATGACAGCTCTTCCATAATTGAGGAAGGAAAATAGACGTTCTTTGGAAGCATTGTACCAAGAAAGCAGCTTTGCACCTGTGGTGCACCAATCTTAGGCTCACCTCTGGCATTACTGTGCCCTTGCTTGTTTATTTTTATATTTGCTGTACAAAGATCATGCACAAAAAATGGAAACCGCTGTGCTGAGTGACATATTTTTATTCTGAACAAAACCTGGATTCATATGCGTGCATATAGCTAATACGTTCAATGGGGCCCAAATGGACAATCAACATGGGGTAGGTTGAAAGAAAAACTAAACTTGATAGCAATCATTAAACAGTCCACCATTGCATGTCATTTTCTTTCGAGTGGAATTTTTCTTCGTAATTTATAGCCCAGGTAGAAAGAGCAAAGCAGCACTCAGCAAGACAGCTGTGTAGTATTGTTTTCTCATTGCAACGATAACGTGAACAGAGGCTGCCTCTGTGCAGCGCTAAACATTGCATTGCCTAGAGTTGGTCTGGGCTCACAAAATGAGTGCTGTGATTCGTTAAGGACCGTTCGTCAGTGAACTCCAGGAGGATGACGCAGTGTTCCTCGGAACACTGCGCCAGTATTTCGTACTGACTGTAACCATATTCGATGCCACCGAAAGGTATGTAAATGGTCTTGTGAAACGGGTGGAACTTGCTGATGGTCAGATTGTCCTCGTGGCGGGCACGGCCAATGTAGAGAGGCTCTCCAGACAAGGTCATGCCCCTCAAGTGGCTCCGCTCTGCACATCGTCAGCAGAGCTTGGCCGCCAGGCCAGTGAAGCGCCGTCGGAGGCGAGCAGCTGCGAAAAAGATTTTGGACGCAGAGTGCATTGACGGTCCTTTCATTTCACTGTGAATTAACTTGAGCTAATTAACAGCACCAAACATTCTCCCACACCTGCACCTAATGTTGTCTATAATCATACACCGAGCAACCGCCTTGTGAGTGGACCGCGGGTAACAATCCACTGCGTTGTCAGGTTTAGTGCGGTCTCTCGCTCGGTTAGGTAATGATCATCAGCCTAGCTACATCCACTGCAGAACAAAGGCCTCTCCTATTGATCTCCTAGTTAACCCGGTTTCTGTGAGATTTCTTACTCTGAGTGTTTAGATCCTCAATCATGCGCTGCAGCTCTTGCCCCAAGTTGTGTTTCACCTAAGAGTTTACACAATTTTTAAAAATAAGGCATTTTATCATAATTTATTTACCCTTAAGGGCCCCAGGGGGCATTACATAAGGGGGGGGCGAACAGTAATGTCACAAAGAACAAAATTGGAACATAAGCTCAACACATGTAGATACAACTGTGAACACTTCAAAAGAAAAGCAAGTAAGAGAGTAAACAAAAGAAAAAGGGCCTTCAACAGGAATTATTTGGGGAATAAATCAATTAACATCTGTTTAAATTTTAGAGAATTAACTTCATTCACAACACTGTCTGGAAGGACATTCCACTCGGCTATGGCAGCTGGCAAGAACGAGGAATTGAACGCATTGGTTGAACCATGAATGCGTTGAATACTACGGCAATTATACAAACGTCGCAATCATCTTAAAGGGGGCATAATTAGGCTCTCACGCAGTTGGGGAAAATTATAAAGTTTATGAAATAGTCTTGCTATCTTACGACGGGATGCCAAGGAAGGTAAACCAACAGAGGATTTGATATTAGTAACACTCGACCGAGAATCATAATTTGATATAAACCGAGCGGCTCGATTTTGAATGGCCTCTAACATATGTGTTAAATACTTTTGATGGGGATTCCAAATGCTCGATGCATATTCAAGTTTAGTGCGGATGAAAGTTTCGTATGCGATTAGTCTAACCTTTGGGGGAGAAAATGTGAGCGATCGTCTGATGAATCCTAGTGATTTAGAAACGCTAGCAGCAAGGGACGTTATGTGCTTCGACCAGTTAAGATCACTTGTTATTTCTATGCCGAGGTATCTGTAGGATTCAACTTCAGATAGCGCGGTCCTGTTTAGCGTGTAAGAAAATTGCAGGTTAGATCGTTTACGGGACACGTGCATAAACTTGCGTTTAGTTTCGTTCAGTTTCATGAGCCAGGTCGAGCACCAATTTTGTATCAAGTTCAGGTCGTCCTGCAGCAATGATGGGTCGTTCGTAGTGCTAACACGGCGGTAAAGAACGCAATAATCTGCGAACAAACAGATGGATGATGAAATGCTTAAAGGAAGGTCATTGATAAAGACAAGAAACAGGAGCGGCCCAAGAACTGAGCCCTGAGGCACTCCAGAGGCGACTTTAGTGACGGTAGAAGGATGGTTGTTGATGACGGTGTATTGCGAACGATTAGTTAGGAAACTGCAAATCCATGATAATATCAGCTGGTGCAGTGAAAGGGAGGAAAGTTTAGCCAAGAGGCGCTGGTGAGGAACTCGGTCGAAAGCTTTCGAAAAATCGAGGTAGATATCTGTTTGAAACAAGGAGTCAAGGTTTAGGTGGAGGTCAGTCGTAAATTCGAAGAGTTGAGTTTCACATGAGTAGCCAGAACGGAATCCGTGTTGGTTTGGAAAGAAAAAAAATTTCTATCGAGGTGATTAGCTACTTGGGAGTAAATATGTTCAAGTAGTTTACACGCAATGCATGTTACCGAGATGGGACGATAATTTGATGGATCGGAGCGGTTACCTGCCTTAAAGCAAGGCACGACTCGGCTAATCTTCCCCTCGGACGGGATTTGGCCACTAGAAATGGATTGCGTAAAAATCATTTGCAGGAAATGACTGGATATTACTTTGGTATCTTTAAGAATTTTCGCAGAAATGTCGGGCCCAGGAGCACTTGATACCTTTAAATCTTCAATAAGTCTACATATTCCTTCGGCTGAGATACTAACAGGTGGCATTTCAGATACATTTAGGCTCTGTGATGTAGGAATGTTTACGGCTGGTTCGTTGGTGAAAACAGATGAGAAGTACGTATTCATTACGTCCGAGCGAAACTCATTTGGAACATGACAACCATCTTGATCTAATAAAGATATAATATGTGAACCGCTACGACCTGGAGTTAAAATAGTCCAAAACTTTTTTGTGTTTCGAAGGATATCGAGTAGGTCATTGTTGTAAATGTTTTGTTTAGTGCTCTTAAGCAACTTGATATAATTTCTCAGACAGCTAAAATATTTCTCCCATTTAGACGCTAAGTTGGAGCTCTTAACTTCTCTAAATAATCGTTTTTTCTTATTGCACAGACTTCTTAAAGAGTTGGTAAACCACGGTTTTCCGGCATCACCACGAATGCAAACGAGGGGTACATAAGATTTAGTTAAAGAGGTGATTTTTTCTTTATACATGGACCACTTGTCATCAATAGACCTGAAAGAAGCAGTCTGTTCGAAGTGGAGAAGAAATTTGGCTAGTTCCTCATTGATTTTAGAAAAATTGGCTTTTTTGTAGTCGCGTATGTATTTCACTGAGCGTTGTCGGGAAGTAATGCGAACTGAAAAGTTGAACAACACTATGCTATGATCGCTAAGACCGGCAATGGATGACAAAGACTGGATTAAATCAGGATTAGATGCAAGAGCAAGATCTATGATGTTAGTGCCCCGAGTTGGTATTCTGACTGCTTGAGAGAGGTCAAACGAAAGAATAAGGTCCAAAAATTCTCTGGAATGGCGGGAAGATGCGGTTAGATTATCCCAGTCGATGTCTGGGAAATTAAAATCGCCGCTAACTATGAGATTGGCATTGGGAAACTGTTTATTTATGTCGAGCAGAATGATGCTTAAGTCGTCGATGAAGGAATGATCGGAGTCAGGTGCTCGGTAACATGCGATTATTATATTAGTGCAATGAGCAAGAGAAACGTTCACGCAAAAGATTTCGCTTTTACTATTGACTGCGATAGCAGAAGAGACCAGAATACTTTTAACAAGAACCATCACGCCGCCTCCCCTACGCCCTGGTCTGTCACGACGGAAACAAGTGAAGGATTGCACGACGGAAACAAGTGAATGATTGCTTATCTTGGAAAAGTTCGTCATTCAGTATATCAGGTGTGAGCCACGTTTCAGTAAAGATGGCAATATCTGTGCTGTTTTGCAATATAGCTTCCACGGCTTCTTTCTTTGGAAAATAACTTCGGATATTTGTTAGTAAAACGGAAACTGATTTATCCGTTGGGGCAGGGGCTGCACGCGTGCGATGTTGGAAGCATTGGTGCTTAAAGGACCTGTATGCCTGTGGAGAGCGCTATAAATTTAATTCAACCACAGAATCTTTAACAGCATCGTACACAAACTGTTTGTTGTTCATGATGAGCTTATCAAAACGGATTTTAAATGAGCCACCTCGTTGCTGACCATACGAAAAAAAGTTTCTTCCTTGCCAAGCGAACGCGTGCAGAGTAGTCCTCACGGACAGAATAGGAAGAATTTTTAAGCTTGGAGCTGGCAAAAAGGATACGCCCTTTGTCTTTAAATCTCATAAAATTTACAATGATAGGGCGGTTTTTTCCTTGTTGGAAACGGCCAAGTCTGTGAACACGCTCAATATCATGGCTATCAATTGTGACATCGAGCTCGTCCGCGCAGAATGAAATAATCCGCGATTCAGACACGGACCAAGATTCATCTTGTTTGAAAAGTTTGAAAAGTATTTATTTGAAGTGTGTTTCATACACTTCAGGAAGGAGGCCAAAAGGCGTGGTGCCTGGCGAGGGCCTTCCTCCCTGGGGGTAAGCAAACTGCACTCGGCACATACACACACAAAATAAACAAATACAATAAATGTAGCGGTCGCCATTACACTTGCTGGCATGTTAAAAGAAAAACAAAGGAAAAACTGTACAACAATGTTAAGGTATCTTCGATCTGTGATTCCAAAAAACAGCAAATTGGACCGTCGGAGACGGTTCTCAGCGTCATCACATTTATCTGAAAGTAGCTTAATGTCGGATGAAAGTTTAGCCATATCAGGATCGGCTGATAAACTCGGGCTACTTAACTGATTAGAGCTCGTGATTTGTTCCAGGGCGTCAACTCGCACAGAAAGGCTGGATATTGAAACCTCGAACTTCGACTGAGCAGCCCGAATCAACGCTAGTTCACTAAGCATAGTATTTTGAGTGCATTCAATGCGGGATATAGCCAAGGCAATTGACTCGAGGGACGAGTTAGGGGCGTTATTCTCTGGGGGTCCTGGGTTCAATTCCACATCCCCGGCTAGCACAAGCATTAGGCAAACGACATAGGCGTTGATACACTGGTAACATGAAGTGCACAAGAACTTTCGCAAACTGCAGTCAGCGTCGATGGGGCACGACACCGCAACCAAAAACGCGTTATCAGAGCGAATGCAAATTGAATTTGGTAAGTAACCAACCTGCATGAAAAAGGGCATTCGTGCGACCTGCATCGTTGCGGTGGCGTGCCCCGAGTGATCGCAGTGTAATGGCGGTATGGGTGGTGGTGGTTGGTGCTATGGGATATTCTGGGGAGGTGGTACTGGTCCCGACGTATGTTGGCCCTTAGGGCATCACTCTTGGGGACCAGGGGAAGGGGTTAGGGGGATGTAGGGTGGGGACGCGGTATTTGTACTCCAATCAATGCGGTGGCGCTGAGCGTAGCTCCTGGTTGCCAGATGCGGAAACGGGTCGCCAGATGGGGAAAGGTTTAACAAGCGGGTACTGCACGGCGTCGCTTTCCTTGTCCATGAAGTCAGCTTGCTGCCAAACGTCGGAATCCATATCCAGGTTGTAACAGCTGCCTTGACAGCCCGGCAGCGTGGTAATCCATATGAGTAAGGCCTGCATGAAAAAGGGCATTCGTGTGACCTGCATCGTTGCGGTGGCGTGAAGAATGCTTTTTCTGCATAGCATTGTCAGCGATGTAGTACATCGGAATAAGACTTAAGATGTGCTAAGTAGCCGGCTGGTTAAATGTATTGGATGGTTGACTTTTGAGCTATTACTGTTAGGCTCCTTAATTATTGACAGGCATGTAGTTCACCTTAAGTGATATCCATATCAGTTTTTAGAATCTTGAAAATGCAGTTACCCTTGACGCTGTCGCCGAGCAAATTTTGTCTACATGGTGCCAAAAAACGTGCGTTTCCGAGAAGCTTGCAGGCAAAGAAACCTCTCCATGTGCACGTAACTCGTCGAAATAGTCAAAATTTGTGGCCACAGCGCCGAGGGTAAACACATTTTCGATATTCTAAAAACATATCGGTATTGCTTATGGTGGGCTACACACCTACCAATAATTAAGAAGTCTAACACTAATAGTTAAAAAGTCAACTATTCATTATTAGTTAACCGGTCTGCTAGTTAGCACATTTTAGCAGTATTCTGATGTACTAAACCGCTGACAACGCTATGCCGACAAAAGCGTCCTAACTCAAAAAACCTATTTTTAAAATTTGTGTAAAATCTTAGTGCACCCCGAATAGCAGGGCGATGGATTAAGCAAATCTGAGGTCACCAAGGGTCCTCCATTAACTTCTATGCCCAGATCCTACCAACCTCACCCACTTAAAAGCTCTTGTAAACAAGCGGTAAATGCCAGCAGAGATTGTGCCACATTGACTCACTTCCCCGATAGGTATTTTATCTCTCCCTCAGGAGGATTATGGTTGCTGTGTAGTGTCTTAGATATTTTCTAACACCTTTGCATATGGCTTTTCCAAACCGTGGTTACGCAGTGGCTGCATTAAGGCTGATGTTTCGAAATCCAATTGAGTACGTCCGCTGGCCATTTAATGCCCGTAGTCAAGGATTCACGACATACCATTTCCACCCCTTCTACTCATTTCTGCACGGTGCTTGCATACAAACTTTGATGTCAACATGCTGGCAGTAGCCAGTGCTTCCCGGTCAAAACATTTCCCGTCACTTTGAGGAAACTTTGTCAAGAGAAAAAAGGGCACGATTGTGCAACTTTCAGCCAGCGTGTAAAATTTCCTTGTATCTGTCAGTGCACGTTAAAGATCCCCAGGTGGTCGAAATTATTCCAGAGCCCTCCACTACGGCACCTCCTTCTTCCTTTCTTCTTTCACTTCCTCCCTTATCCCTTCCCTTACGGCGCGGTTCAGGAGTCCAAACCCGTTTCAAAAGGTATTACATTCCGTCTCTCGAGACGAGTGGCGCGTTCTTCTTCGCTTTCTTCATCTAGTAAACCAAGCAGCTAATTAACGCTCGTTACTTCAACATCTTCCAGACGGTGGCGGCCCTTTTTTTGTGTGTGTACGGCACGTAGCAGAAGCCCCGAGATGGCACTACCTTGCCGGGTATCACGTCACCTTCGTGCACGGCGCGCGCCACGAACATGGCGCTTCCACCCTTGTCCTCGCCACTGCAGGGGCACAGCGTTGGGGGTATGCGCTCTCCGTGACACAGCACCCAGTGGCACGGTGGCCTGTACTGGCTCACTGCGAGGCAATTTCGGCTGTTTACGAGAACTTTGCTCGCATTCCGAGCACGCTTATGAAAGTTCGATACTACGGGACAGGTTCCTATCATGCTTCAGTAGAAGCTTCAAGCTATAGCCTCCAGATTTTAGACGTGTACAAATGAACAGTGAGCCCGTTAAGACAGCGCACCTGTGTAAGCTGAAGGCTCGCGTTCGTAGCAGCGACCGCAGAGCCACACGAAGTTGTCCCTTGATCGAGAGCGCATTATGGGCGCTCCAAGAGTCGTGTGCAAGAACCGAGTCGTTTGGCGAGTTCCTGCCTCTGCGCCCTAATTTTGGTTGGACTAAATGCAATAACTTCTGCGTATAAAGGCTTTTACATATGTTAGAATCCACTGGGTCTATCAGTGCAACTGCTTCGCTCGTACGGCTAGCCCTTAGGCATCGCTGGTGCAGATTTGCAACTCACTTGTCTACTGTAGAGGTCGTTCAGAAATGCAGGTCAAACATCCGTAGTTGGCCGTTGTGCTTCAGCCGTGTTGATGTGGACTTCTATCGAAGAATGATTTCTGTCGCTGAAGGCTCCTATAAATAGGGCTGTTGGGTGAAAGCCAGTGACATGCGGCAATGAAATGTTGTGGGCGTTTGAACAAATAAACGAACCAGGATCTTGACTAAAGGGCGGAAAAGTTGTTGCTGTTGTTCTCCCGACGTCTATTGGCAAAGTGTCAATTACGCTGGTTCATATTTTTTGACCGGCATGAAATTTTATTTTCTCTTCATTTGGAAAGCCTAGCACAAACTTTTTAGTTGATGGCGGTACGCAAAACATATAGTATACCTTTTCTGGTGGCTTCTTTGGCGTTCCTATTCCCCATATGTGAGTATAGACCGTTGCTAGGTGAGGAATTATAAAAACATAAAACTACGCACGGGACAGGACACAGAAAAGGTCAGGACTGCGCTCGTCCGGACCACTTATCTTGTGTGTCCTATCCCTTACATAGTTTCATGTTTTTATAACAATGTAATACCGACTAGCCCCTCATCGCGCTCACTCCTAGATGAGGAATTTGCATTGTCATTGCTCAATAGCGATAGCACAGGATACAGGTCATCTGCGCAGCTGCCGATCTCAAGCCTACATTCGCCGCATGCCAATATAAATCTCATATTGTATGTCTGACCTTCGTACAACATATATAATATTTCATATTATGTAGTATCCTTCAGAATGTAGTTCTTCATTTAATACATCTTATTGCACGCGGAAATTCGTCCTGACAGTACGTGAGCGCACAAATGATGAGGGCAACGAAGCCCGAAAATAAATGCCACTGTTGATAACTGCAAATATTAAAGAATAAAGCCGCACTTATTAATTTGTTAATAAAAAGGCATATGAGCATGCCACAGATACACTGTCGTCCAAAAAATAAGAGAACATGCTAGCACAAAAATTATGGGGCGGAAGAAGGACACCTTAACCCTTTCAGGCCCAGTGATTTCGATCGGAATCATTAAATTTAAAGGAAGCCTGTCGTGAATTGAGTGAGAAAGTATCACTTCTTTTTTTGCAGTAGTTCGGACATTTAGCAATTAGTCAATATATGTTAGCAACTTATCACCTGAGCGACATATGCTAGTAGGCAGAAAAAGGATATAGGAACTGCGTACGCATTGCTGTCGCCATCGCCCATGGCGCCAAGTCCCACCTTGCACCATGCAGAAGAAAGAAAACCATTTTCGTTTCTCTCTAACCACGTGGAAGGGTACAAGTAAGCCCCATGTTACTCCTTGAAAAAAATTCTTGCAGAAAAACACAATTACTAGAGTCAAAATATTTCGCAAATAATAAAGATTCCAAATGGAATCACTGCGACCTGGAGGCCCTATGCTAGAAAAGAAAACAGAGAGGTTGTATTTGAGCTACCTGTGACTGTTTATGTCGTGTAAATAACGCCGCTTCCGCAGTCTGTAAACAACAATGAATGTTTAGCCTTCCGAAGAAGCAATGGCGTTAAGCGAGAGCACGTTTCATCTGGAATGGAAGATGTTTCAAGAGCGACCCACCACACGTGTTCAGGTGTCGATTCTTCCCATGAAGAAATAATAGCATTCATTGAACGTAGATCAACAACAGCAGCAAACAGAAGACAAAGTATAACACAAAAGCAGTGAACCTCTAAAGAATATCGCCGACCAACTCGCCGAACAGCTCGAGTTGTGCGATAAAAAAAAAGCCATTACAGAAAAATTCATATTGTGGATGTAGCATGACATTGTTTAACAAGGAAAAAAAATTAATACGAACCCCCTCTGATGGAGGCGAAACGCAAAGGGCGCCCGTGTGCTGTGCGATGTCAGTGCACGTTAAAGATCCCCAGGTGGTCGAAATTATTCCGAAGCCCTCCACTACGGCACCTCCTCCTACTTTCACTCCTTCCTTTATCCCTTCCCTTACGGCGCTGTTCAGGTGTCCGCCGATATTTGAGACAGACACTGCGCCATTTCCTGTCCCCGAAAACCAATCTTAAATTTTCATTTAACCCCCTCTGTAATGAGCACCTGCACCTTTCGATTACTTCATATAGTTGTGCATCGACTCAATCTTTGCGAATTTCGCATTACAAATTTTTAGTTTGTGCAGAGTGTAGATGCTGTGAGCTATAGGCTGAAATCTGGATAGTGGCAGCGTGGTCTCCTTGCCTCTTACACGGCACGCCTAAAAAACACCGGTGCTTCTCTTCAACGAACTCAAGAATACCGCTTGCACAGGACCGCACACAATGAAAAATTAACAAGAGAAGTGCGAGCTGTGTGTCACGTAATTCTCGCGTACTCTTGGAAAGAACTGCGGCACCCTTTACTCCAGCAGGGCCGCCGCGGTGCCTGAGCGGTTATGGCGCTCGACTGCCGGCCCGAAAGACGCGGGTTCGATCCCGGCCGCGGCGGTCGAATTTCGATGGAGGCGAAATTCTAGAGGCCCGTGTGCTGTGCGATGTCAGTGCACGCAAAAGAACCCCAGGCGGTCGAAATTTCCGGAGCCCTTCACTACGGCGTCCCTCATAGCCTGAGTCGCTTTGTGACGTTAAACCCCGATAAACCAAACCAAACCTTTACTCCAGAAGAGACAAAAGTAGTTTCAAAGCTTGTGATATTTAATGAAATTTGAAAATCACAAGCATTTCGCACACATTGAGTCCCAATGATTGCATTTGAAATCACGCAAAAGAAAAAAACTTATGAAGAGCCGACGGCCATTGATTGTTTGATCTGTATAAATTATCCTGCTGTTACACACGCTAGTCTTTGGATAAAATTTTTTATATTGAACAGTTTTCATTTTTGCACGAGAGGATTAAGCAGAGCATGAAGCCATTTGCTTTTTCATAAAACACTGCAAATAAGTAAGTGCGCGTAAATTAAGAAGCAAATAGAGCGTGGTGCAGTAGTCACCTGCACTCATAGTATATTGACATCAGAATGAATACTAATTAAAATCACCCCTCCATTTGGCCCATTCATTTGTGTGTTCACCGTTCGCTCATGTACTTTTATTCACATGTTCACGAAGTTCGATGCTCGTTCTCTACTTCGTATAGCGGATTTACTCATTGAGATAACGCTTGGGGATCTGATCGTTTAGGATGGTTCTCTGCCACACCCGCTTGTTCTAAGACGGTAGGCGCTCATGGCGCCACAGGTTTGGACGAGATACGGATGCGCCTCCCGTGCATAGCGGTAGTCTCAACTACCCATGTTTGAAGCCAGGTAAATTGCGATGGGTTGGGAATTCTTCAATGGCGATCAATGTGATCGGTGGAGGTGTATGGTGATGCAGTTGGCAGCGAATCGGTATGATGGCTGGAGAAGCTGTGCGAAGAGACCCTAGCATCTTCGTTCATCAACACGCTGCTGGAAAATGATTCATTCGGGACAGACTATTTGCGACCGACAGTTGGCGCTCCCTTCCCAACTTCGTTTGCAGCTCCTCACGTAAGCTTCGGTATTTGAGAGGAGATGTAAGATCAGGTCCTCTCGCCTATTTTACATATCCAGATATTCTGGACAAACGCATTTTTTAAAAGGAAACTGTTCACGAACGCAATTTTTTTTTCACATATAGAAAAAGTCTGCTATAACAATCAATATACCCGCAGATCTCCCCTCGGCATGCTGGCATTTTTTGCTATTAGCGTTTTTGTTATCGACAGAAACGTTCTCTCATGGTTTCCTGTGGCAGTGCGGACTATTCGATGCGAGTGATTTACAAACTTTAAAAGAAAGATTTTGATACACACGGGAAAGGTGGGTCATTATTAGCTTCAATATTTCTGTATACTTGCAATATTCCACAGTCGCCTCGCAATTAAAATTGATGTACAAGAATGCTGGACTTGCTAACCAATCGTGGATCAATTTAGAACCATCCATGGATGTGCGCTGCGCCTGCGGCCCGCCAGAAAGGTTAGACTTCGGACCACGGGCAACTGAAAGGCGCGCGACGTGCCTTCATCGGCCATAAAAGGCGGAACCACTGATATGTCCCGCGCCGCCTTTGCTCTCTTTTCCAAACCCTTTCGGAAAAGAACCTCGAAGCAGAGGAGGAAAGTTGGCTTTAAAAAAAATCAAATTTATTTGCGAGCCACCTCGAACACTCATACGTGTCCGCAACAAAAAAAGACACAAAGCAAGGGTCACAAAGGTAGCTCTTGCGCTACTGCAAGACTTCAAGAGCTACCTTTGCAGACAAAAGAGAGATGAAACTCTCAACAGCGCACAGAGCGTGTGACGCGCAGTCGTTCTCCGCGCATATCACGACACTTTGCGCTGCGTTTACAGCATCCATTCTCAGAGGCAGGCTCGAAAAGGAAACAGGTGGCCGCCGTAGGCAGCGCACCTTGACCTGACTTACTTTGGGGTCAAAGGCGGGGACGATGTATCGGGACATCATCGTTGAATATGGACTCATCGCCATTCGGTAGTCCATTAAAATCATTTTTATAAGGACGGTTTATATCATACATGGCAAACTTACGTTTGAAAAGTAATTAAAGTATATTACTAATTACTTCCCCAGAATTCCCGCAAAAGTAATTAAATTGCATTAAATAATAACGCCATCACAAAGTAATGACAGTACATTACAATTGCTTCCCAAAGTAATGAAAATTACTTTTAAATAACTTCTTTAGTTTTGACCCATTGTTCGTACTTCCAAGAAAATTCCGAGAGTTCTTTGTGCTGCCACTGACATTCTAAATGGCGTCTCAGAGTTCACCTACTTTGATGAAAGCTATCCCTAGTCCCTTGGACAGCCGCTTTGCTGGCGCAGATGAGGTCAACGTAATCGTAAAACAAGTGTTATTTCATCACTCTTCAATCAGAAGTTCATCGTTCAGAATTTGTCGTTCGTGTAAGCAGCGGGAGCACCTCGACAGTTTGTCCACGCTGTTCGCCTCGGAAATGCGCCGGGGCGCAGACAAGCTGCCAATTCTGCTATTCAATCGACTTGTTCTGGGTGCATGTTGGCCGATATAAACTGCATGTCGAGGTGACACTATTGCCTTTGTTGCCCTTGAGTTAAAAATAGGGCTGCAAATCCGGCAAACCAAGCTTGTTAGATGCCACCTGAAACTTCACGTCATAGTGGCGACATGACAATTATATGTGAAGCAGTCTAAAGTGATGCACTCGCTCAAGAGCTTGCAGTGTGTCTGTCCCTTGGTGCAATACCGGCGTATCACGGGGATGCAGGTCTCCTGAATTTTGCGTGTTTCTCCACAGTGTGAGCACTCTTTCCTGGCTTGTGTATTCGCTTTGCGACGACCTCCCCACTCACCGGGAGAAGCACGTCAAGCGATCGTCTGGGCTCAGTACCCGCCGCGACGTGGAACTTCCCCGCCGTCTGCTCTCCGTGCTGCACTCACGGAAGCAGTGGCAACCGCTGCTCCGGTGGCCACTGTAGCCACGGCCGCAGACCAAGGCCCGACAAAGGAGAGACTGCGGGAAGAACAAGCCACCTGCGAGCCCTTGGGCGATAACGCAGAGGAGATGGGCCAGGCATCCTTCACGGTTGTATCATATAAGAAAAAAAGTTGTATCATATAAGAACCCCGACATCATAGCGTCTCCGCTTGCAACGTCGCCCCCCACCCCCCCCCCAAAAAAAAAAAAAATTCTCAGCCATCGAATTAACAAGGATGGAAGCCTCATGGTTAAAATGTCAACACTGCAAGTTGCCAACCGCCTACTCGCAGTCACTACACTGGCTGGAGTGGTTGTGGAGGCCCGTGTACCTTACCCATACATGGCTAATTATGGAGAAATTCAAGATGTTAAAATAACGTACTCAAACGAAGACCTACAAGAGTACCTACGCGACCAAGGCGTCATCTGAGCAAGGAGGCTCACCGCTCATGTTCCTGAAGATGGGGGCAAGATCAGAGAGGTACGTCGCAGAACGGTTATCTTGGAATTCGCTAAGTATTCAATGCTACATAAAAGGGTAACACTTGGATTCTGCAGTTACTCTGTAACAAAATATGTTGGGGTGGCAACACAATTATACAAATGTCAGACGCATGGCTATATCTCGAGGCATTGCACAGGGCCTGTTCGCTGCAAAGTTTGTGCTGGCCCCCATTCGCACAAAGAATGCACATCCAGGTCGCAGCCTAACTGCACGAGCAGCAATGGACCGCACCCTGCTTCATACGGAGGGTGCATTAAAAAGAAAGCTGCTACACTTGCACGCACTACGGAGCAAGTTCAAGGGAAACCGCCCAAACGGTATGAACCATCGCCTAACCATGACATGGTTTTCACGAATACGCCAGAGATCAACCAAGATGCATCAACGCAGCAAGACAAAAGAGCTGGAAACATATATGCAGCAGCAGTAGAAAAGAAACGTGGCAAGCCCGCCGGCTCACCACATCCTTCAAAGCTGTCGGAGCACTCGACACAAGTCCCGACAAACGGTCACTCTCGCTCCCAGCCTAAGGGGCCGCTACCTGACAGGATGATCACCGAAAGGCAGCAAAGCGGCAGCACAGAACAAGATGTCACATGCCTACTGAATCCGATGCTGTTTGCAGCCATCAAAGCTCTTATCCGCGGCAGCCCGTCATCACGAGCTCTCCCAGAAGTAGAGGCTCTACTTGCAATGGAGCCGTTGGTGTCGGCCTCCTACGCTCCGCCGGGGCGCAATACTAGACAGCAATAATCATGGCTTCCGCAGCGACAGTTTCACCGCAACTGACCATCGAAAACATATTTCGCGCATGCACCATTTTCCAGTGGAACGCTCGTGGTTTACGCTCGAAGCTCTCCGATTTCCGGCAGCTCGTGCGAGCGTACCACTTACCTTTCATAGTGATCTCAGAGTCTCGCGTCGCGGAGAATTTTAGACTGCACGGATAGTATTCTCAGCATTCAAAACGGCCAGATGACGTCAGCCGAATGCTAATAGGCTTTTACAAGGATATCCCGGCCTCCTTGGTTGATGTTCCGCCTCACAGCGACAGCGAGTACGTGTGCGCTGTGACGCTAATTGGCAGACAAGTGTACACTCTCATTGGAGTACATCTTGAGCCAGGCAAGCCATTCGACGCTCCGAGGCTTGAAAACTTGATAGGAAGGACGTCCTCTCCGCATATTATTTGCGGAGACTTCAATGCGCGCCATGAAATTTGGGGCAGCTCACATACATGTGCCCGAGGAGCCAAGCTTGCAGAACTTCTCTCAACACATTCGATTGAACCGCTCGATGACGGCAGCATAACCTACCTCCGAGGCCTGACGACTGCCAGCAGCATAGACGTGAGCTTTGCAGCAAGTTCATTTGCCCACAACTTTGCCTGGTGCACTGATTTGGAAACACGTGGAAATGATCCTTACCCAGTCCTCATATCTGCGGTCCACGCGCAGACGGCGCCAAAGAAATTCCTCATAAAATCTACAGACTGGGATGCTTACAAAGTCGCTGCCAGCAGAGCAATTACTGCCGCAACCCGGAATGAGGAAATGGTATCGACAATGGCTCATTGCCCGAGAGAAAGTACAAGAATTATAGCTAAAATGATAAGCAACCTTCAAATGATGAGGTATTTCAAAGGCTGTGTGCTATTTGCAGGCGAGCTAAAAGGAAAGCTTTGCGCAGAAAAAAACATTGAAGACCTTCGTGCCTGCAGACGGGCGCAACGTCACATTCGGCGCTATCTGGATAAACTCAGTCGTCTAAGGTGGCGTGACTTTTGTTCTATGCTGGATGTGCGCCAACCAGTAACCAAAATTTCGCGGATCGTTAGAGGTATGCGTACACGACTCCAACAGCTTCACCCCTTCACTGCACTATCTCCGCTTGAACAAAAAAAACCCTAAAAGAAGTCTCAGAAGAATACTGTAGGCTACTGTCAGCGGGGTCAGGGCTTCTGACACTGTCCGAAGATGGTCACTCAGGCATCTCACTGGCTGCAGTTCCAGCGTTGGACCTGCCTTTCACAACTGAAGAGCTATCCGCAGCTATCACTGAATCAAACAGACGCACGTTTCCTGGTCACGATGAGGTGACCTATTACGCAATCGCAAAGCTACCCCACAACTCCCGTCTTCGACTTCTGGAATATTACTATTCTTCGTGGATGACTGGTGAGGTCCCCACAGAATGGAAGCTGGCGAAAATTGTGCCTGTTTTTGGAACCTTGTAAGCAGCCAAAAAGCTACGAGCTGTTCCGGCCCATCGCTCTACTGAGCTGCGTAGGTAAGCTAATGAAACGAATGATCTGCAAACGCATCTGGTGCCTGGAAAGCCGCAAAGAGTACCCCAAGAAATGAACCGGATCCGTCGAAACAGGTCTGCGACTGATCATTTTATTGCCCTCGTCTCATTAATTGAAGAGTACCTTCATGCTGGGTGCATACCGACAGCCGTTTTCCTTGATATCAAGGCCGCTTTTGACTCTGTTTTTAACCAAGAAATTCTCGCTGCCTTGGCGAGTCTTGGCCTCGGAGGAAAGCTGTACAAGTGGATTGGACATAATCTGAAAGAATGACAAATTTTCATGAGCACTCCAGATGGCCCTGCACTCTTTCAAGCAGTGGAGAGGGGCGTACCTCGGGTAGCGGGCCGCAGACCTCTCGTGTTTACTATTACCCTTACACACTGTGGAAATACGGGGGAAACAAAGCCTTTCGCCCCGCCCGCACTCCCACTCCGCGGATGCAGCGTTCCCGCTCGCTAACCGCGGAGGGGTTCGTGCTCGAGGGACAAAGGGAAGGGACGACACAGCGTTAACACTCATATGCTATTTATTACACTTGCAATTAATACACAGAGCGGGCCAGCTAGCTAAAAAATATCAACGAGGCATTCCTTGGAAATAGAAGGCTACGTAAGAAGGACTTCCGACTTACCGGCTGGGACAGGGGCGCGACTTCGGAGGTATCGGCGGCGAACGTTTGTATGCGCCGATAATGGCGGCCGGGTTCTCCCGTGCGCGCCGCATTCTTGAGGCAAAGCCATTCCCTAGCATTTGCCGGGGAAGGCGACCAGAGCGCGCGTTTGCTGCGCTCGCTTCGTTGCCTGGAACCAGAAGTCCAGCGGCAAGGCACAACGGATCCCCGTGTGCTTGCCGCGGAAGGTGACGAGGCGTGCGGCTCCAACCGCTCACGACGCTGGCCGGATCCCGAAGGGCCTCTCTCCGGTTCCGCAGAATTCCGCGTAACCTACGAGGTGGCGCTCCCGTCGCCGTTTCCTTTCCCCCATGAGGGAGACTTCCCTCCTCGCCCAGCCGGGGGCTGTCCGTCCCGACGGCCGATGATGAAGATGGGCCGCATGGAAACGGAGGGGGGAAACAGGTTCTCCACATCCCTCCCTCCTTAAATGTCGGCCTACGGTTGAACCCGTCCATGGATGCCATCGACGAAGGGGCCACGAGCGTTGCGATGATGACTGCAAGACAGCTCGTACAGGCGGGGTGCCGGGGTCATCCGATGAGCAGCAAGGTCACCAGGCACCCGTCCTTGTCCCGCGGCAGGCATCCAAAATTAGCGTGTCGGGAGGGTGTTGTTCGCGCCGACGCGCCTTTGTTGGAAGGTAGAGGGGCTGGCCCCCCTCTCGTAGCCGCTGCAAACTGCTCGCCGGAGACTCTGCAGCTCGATGACTCATGGCCGCAAGGCAGCAGGCAGAGACCCATACAATGGACAGCAGGCCGGGGCAGCTTCTCTTGAACTCTGCATATCGCTCCTAGGATCTCCAAAAGTTTGCATCAAAACAATGGAGACCGCGTAAACTCACCATTTGGTAAAGTGCGGAGCAATGCAAGTGCCAAACAATCCTATCCGGCACCGCCCAAACGCTCGGTTCATTTGAACGTAGCTGGCTCACTTCGGACGAAGCACATTCGCGGTTCGCTTTCCGGCATGGTGACGTTAAGCTCACTTGAGCTGCGTTAGCGTCTCTGGTTCCGCGAAATTATAAATTCGCTTCGCAGCCCAAAAAAGTAAGTTCGTTCGAACAAAGTCAGCTTTCTGTAGTTGAGCGAGACCTCTCGACTCTAGCGAGGTTAAATATACAACAAGCAAGCCCGTTTGCGCGTGCTTGTGCCACGGTACGACTGTGTCCTCCCAAAAGCGACAGGCAGCTCCCGAAGAGCCTTAGGCCTACTCGCTCTTACACTTCCGGGTGCCAACAAAGGGCCAAGGACAATAGCTAGAACACAACGCCACGAGGAGATACGTCTCTGCCAAGGTGACCCTAACGCGAACGGCGCCTACCGCTTCCCGCGGTGTCGCAGCGCCCCGGTGCTTTTCCTGTAATCACGACTGCAATCCAAAACAGCTGACTACGGCACCCGGCTCCCAGAGCCAAAGAGACAGAACAGAGAATATTTACAACTATGTACAAGAAAAATCGGGCCACCCTTCAGGCTTCCGCATTCACTCGCTTCTGGCTTGCTGTTCTCCGTGGACGTCTTGGTCTCACTCTCCATGAGCGGACCTCGTAGGTTCACCTTCCACAGGTGTACCGATGAAGTGCTCATCAAAAGCTTAGCATGCACGGCAATCCTCCCATGCTGCTATTACGCTCATCTCGCTGTCAAGAAAGCATCTTCGCCTTGCTAGCAACTCCTAATTCGGTTCAGGCCTAACGCTGTTCCAAATCCGGGCGGGCATTCCACGAACCGAACTGACTGCCGTCCCTCGTCCCAAGAGCTTGCCACACGTTGGGACGCCATTGTGGAAATACGGGGGAAACAAAGCCTTTCGCCCCGCCCGCACTCCCACTCCGCGGATGCAGCGTTCCCGCTCGCTAACCGCGGAGGGGTTCGTGCTCGAGGGACAAAGGGAAGGGACGACACAGCGTTAACACTCATATGCTATTTATTACACTTGCAATTAATACACAGAGCGGGCCAGCTAGCTACAAAATATCAACGAGGCATTCCTTGGAAATAGAAGGCTACGTAAGAAGGACTTCCGACTTACCGGCTGGGACAGGGGCGCGACTTCGGAGGTATCGGCGGCGAACGTTTGTATGCGCCGATAATGGCGGCCGGGTTCTCCCGTGCGCGCCGCATTCTTGAGGCAAAGCCATTCCCTAGCATTTGCCGGGGAAGCCGACCAGAGCGCGCGTTTGCTGCGCTCGCTTCGTTGCCTGGAACCAGAAGTCCAGCGGCAAGGCACAACGGATCCCCGTGTGCTTGCCGCGGAAGGTGACGAGAGCGTGCGGCTCCAACCGCTCACGACGCTGGCCGGATCCCGAAGGGCCTCTCTCCGGTTCCGCAGAATTCCGCGTAACCTACGAGGTGGCGCTCCCGTCGCCGTTTCCTTTCCCCCATGAGGGAGACTTCCCTCCTCGCCCAGCCGGGGGCTGTCCGTCCCGACGGCCGATGATGAAGATGGGCCGCATGGAAACGGAGGGGGGAAACAGGTTCTCCACAACACCTAACGAGAAACCTTCCGCGAGGAGTGCACATAACGATCTATGCAGACGACATCTTCATCTAGATCGCGTCAAGTTCACGCTATATTACCCAGCAACGTATGCAGAGAGCGTTACTGCACATCTCGATGTACCTGGGCCCCCAAGGTATTCGTCTCTCGCCAGAAAAAAGTGTTGCCATGGCTTTTACAAGAAAAACGATGGCTCGAGATCCTCTTCTCCTAGGTGAACGGTCACTACCTTATGTGCGATCATAGTGATTCCTAGGTGTTGTCATAGATAGTAATCTCTCGTAGTCACCTCAAATACAAAAACTTCGCGAGATGATCAGTGCAGCATCGCAAGATTTCAGATTCATGGCGAGAACACGGTGGGGCAGCAACTGCGGGTCATTAGTTCTGCTTGAAAAAGCCTACGTTGAAGGAATCTTTCGTCACTGTCTACCGGTGCTTCAAAGATTATCTCCAACAAGCAAGAAGATCCTCGAGGCCGCGCGGAACAACTGCTTGCGTATATACCTTGGCCTCCCAAAGGGTTCCTCTGCATCAGAAACAGTGGCGGAAGCAGGCTGTCTTCCTCTAGATGTGATTGCCGCCCAGGCAACTATGCGCACCCACCTCCGCCATGTCATCCAAGGGAAAAAACACTTCCTACACAGTGTCCACCTAACTCACTGCAACTCTGGCTTTGGCCAAGCTGTGCAGCTCGTGCACATCCCCACAATTATTCAGCCACAGAAACTACTACCTTTCTCTTCCCCCCCCCCCCGGACACTCTCGCCTGTAAAGGTGAAGAAGCTTATTCCAGGTGTGTAGAGCCGCATGCCACAGGCAGCGCTACTGCAAGCTACGCAAGCCTACTTACCCGAGGAATATACGCAGCACACTCACGTCTTTACCGACAGTTCAACTACTCAAGCAACCTCTTCCTGTGGCCTTTATGTGCCCTCATCCAGCCATGCCGTTTCTTACCGCCTACAGCTGAAGACTATAGGACTTGGTTGGCAGGTAGAGATGTGTATTTTTCTCGATGGCGATGTTCCAGTGACTGCATGATCCGATGTACAGCACAGTTAATTTACAACTTATGTACAAATGAACCAAGGCGGTCGCTATCAAACCTGTCAGAGAGCGTAGCGGCTTCTCGTTCTGCGTACCAGCGCCATGCTCCGCTCTCTCCTCCGTCACTCCGCCAAGAGCCGAGCTGAGTTTTTGGCGCCAAAAAGCCGCCTTTCCAGTAGCACGCCCATGCCCACGAGGTTGTTTACTAGCGGCCACCGCCTGCATTTGCGCATAGCTACATGCAGCCGGTGATACGCGCACCCCCTTCTCTGGGACATCTGGTCTCCATCACGCTGTGGGCCATCTAAGTTCCCCTCTCTAAACACGGCGTGTCGACTCTGCCTTCCGGGAAGAAAGCGATCTTCCAGGGCCTTTTCTCGTTGGGCTAACCACAGTTTCTGCAGCTTATAGCGTTTGTTTCCAAACATGCGCATTAGAACTGCGCCGAGATGGGGGCTGCACGGACAGCCTCCACAAAACAGCTGAGCGAAGCACTGAGCCAACAGTTTCTGTGTGTGGGCTGCTTTATGACCCTCTGCACAAGAACCCGGAAACAGAAATGTCGGAGCCTGGTCTGCAGAGGCGTTTAAAGTAGCTGAGTAATTCTTCAAAATGCATTAACACAGCAACTTATTAATCCGGTACCACCGTGTTCCCGTGCCCCTGTCTTCACTAAAATGTTAATTTTCTCCTTTGAGTTCAACTCCTATCAATAGCCAGCTAGCTGGGGCGTGTATGTTGAAGAATACTGACCTCTTTCGGTTAAATCCTATCTTCGAAATTCAATTCCGCATATCTTCATCGTTTTTTTTGGATTTAACTGAAAAGTCCAACCCCTAGTTATGTTAAAATTTATACATTTTTAACAAGCTGTACTGGCCCGCTACGGTCGAAAAAAATTATAATTACCAACTGAGATGCCTTCGTTTTTTCTAAAATGCTAAAACTTCTGCTTTCAGCGCTGAAATTCCGGGCAAGGAGTAATGAAAATTGCGCACTGCCGTTTTTTTTAGCAGGTATACAATCACAATGCGTTACAGTGTAAAAAAAATGAGGAGCGTTAAGTAATACAGGAGGAATTGTCTAAATTTTTACATTAGACATATTTTTCATCCGTCCTGAATATTCAAGGCAACCAAATAAACCGACAATCAGTTTTTTTTTCAAATACATCTCGGGAAATGACTTTTGGCAAAAAATAAATGAGGTGTAAATTTTCCAGCGTAAACCAGTGAGTGCCGAGTGCGAAGAAGGATCTGGAGTGGAATGACCCAGCTATACAAATGGCGAAGCGAGCAAAACTGAAGCGGATAATTAGAACACAATGCCTTTCAAAGTTTTCGCCAGTGTAAAAAAGAAGTGTTTGAAGGGCCGGCGTCGGCTGAGTCGACGAAGGAAACTCCAACAATTAAGGGTCGTCAAGGCGGTGGCGCCCACCTGTCTCCTGGCGGCGACTGAAAAATTGAGGCACTATTTAGGGGTGTGCGATGGATGGTGCTGATCTCGTCTTCCATCGGCACGTGCAGCAATGAACTGTGCATTAGCCATGTATTCCTTCCGAAGAGAGCGACAGCATTAGGGAGATTTATGGCAGCCACGAAGCTCAGTGTCTTTGTGCGATACGCCTTTTACAAGTGCGAAGTTTTAAGGCCTTTATTCTTGCCCTCCGCGCAGGGCTAAGCTTGGGCTGGCGGGGGGGGGGGGGGGGGAGACAATTACTCACGAGTTCGGCAAGAGAGACCTGGAGCCAGTAATGAATTTTAATTAGCTGCCGCCGGCGAGAACCCACCAAGAGCGGCGACAGGCATGGACAGCCCCACAGCGGCGCTTGTGCAGTGAAGTGCGCAGCCAGGCTTTCCCCGTAGTATGTTCGTAGTATACGGCCCATACGGCGAGTCTCAACAGCACGCTTCTCGGCGAACGCACTTCACCGAGCCGTTTCCGAGCCCGTGAAGCGCACCGCTCTTGGCTGTTCACCGACGTTGTGTTACTGCAGCAGCTCTCTTGCGGGCCCTGCGTCCTTCCGGTTCAGAGGCCTCTTACCGCCAACGGACAGGCGCAATACCTGCGCCTTCTTAGGCCCGTTTCATATTCAGTCGGGGACGCCGCAATGCGATTCTCCCATGCAACCACAGCGAATTCGGTCGGAGGGACACGCAAGGTTGGTTGATGTTCGCATAGGCAACGCATGACTGAACGGGACAGAAAAAAACGCTACATGGAATGCGTTTATGTTATTATCACCAGCGTACTTTTAGATGCACGGTAATATTTCAAATGTTTTGATTAGAATAAACAGTTCCGCTTCCGCCGCAGCGACAACTCCCACGTGACCCCATGTCACATGCCGTCTCGGTGCTTCCCATTCGTCACTCGCAGAGCGAACACACCGATGCTGCGACTGAATGCCGGATGGTGCAGTAAATAAGATATGTCTCTGACGTCATCGCGCTTGTACCTTCACAAATATTCAGCACCTGTTTAGAGATGGCTGTTTTCGCAATGCAGAAGTTAATAGCTAGAGTAACTGTCGTATATAAAGAAGGAGATGGAAATGAATTAGGAAACTATAGACATTACTGTCTGTCTTTCCCAAGATCTTTGAAAAAATTCATTCTATAATATCCAAGTTGATTATCAAACATAATTTACTGACCGAATATCAGTTTGGTTTCATAAAAAAAGGCGACAGAGTTAGCTTTGCTCCATCAAAAGGAATATATACGACAGCAGCTTGAAAATAAATTAATTGTGCTTGGCTTATTTGTGGACTTTTCCAAGGCCTTCGACTTGAACCATAATATATTTTTTAGAAAACTGTAACATTATCGCATTCGTGGGAAAGCATCTATGTTAATAAAGTCTTACTTATCACACAGTCAACAAAACGTGCCGATAAATGGTAAAAAAAAAATCTGATATGAAAACTTTGCATTGTATTGTACCTCAGGGAAGTATATTAGGACCCTTGTTTTTACATTATACATTAATTACATTGTAAATACTAACCCTGAAGCAAAATTTGTAATATACGCAAATGGCACAACAATACTGTTTGCAGGAGCCGATATCTCTTATGTCGTTTGAGCATGTAATAGCCCAATCAAAATGCTAGAAACATGGTCGCCATCAAATGCCATGCGTATAAATGAAAATAAAACTAAGGCAGTGATATTCAGGCAGAAAAACAAAGTACTGACAGTATGGGGCGATATTATAATGAATTCGCGTAAGATAGAAATAGTCGTCAGTTATAAATGCCTAGGTGTGATATTCTCGTTTAATATGACTTGAGAAAAGATATCCTCTACATAACGAAGAAACTAGCACAAATAACTAGTATTACATGTAGGATTAGATATCTCCGGCCGATACGTATAAAAATTACGTTATATATATATATATATATATATATATATATATATATATATATATATATATATATATATATATATATATATATATATATATATATAAATATATATATATATATATATATATATATATATATATATATATATATATTTAACTCACTTTTCTGCTCGAACCTTAATTATTGTCACTTAGTTTCGGGAATAGCCTGTTTCTCAAACTTAGTGTATTCACATTCTGCAGAAGAAGCACGTCCGGCACATCTGCACTGAACGATATGTACCTACTAGGAATCTTTTCTGAAAATCCAACATAATAATAATAATTCATCCGTAAGACTGGCCTTCAGCTCTGGAATCTTCAGACGCTGGCGCTGAACGAAGAAGCCGACGAGAAGCGCCGAACGCTCCGTCTCTCGTGCGTGCTGTGGACTGATCGCTGCCTCTTGTCTGTACCTAGACTGTACCGCTGGTTGTTCGCGATGAGTGTTTTGTAAGACGTTCCTTATTACAAGTGGTGGAGGTGCCAACGATCCCCCCGCCCTGGAGCTTAATATTAACTGGTATGCCTCGCTTAGGGCGCTTGCTTGGTTATAGAGTATAGCCACTAAAGTTTTGAGTACGTGTTTTCTTCTTTGTAAAATGGTACTTAAAGGGCCCATGAAAGTCAAACTTCGTACATGCACTGCTGATAGCATTTATTTCCCCACACGTCAAATTACAATTCGGCCAAGTTTCAGTGGAATCGGCGTGGTAGATATTTTTAAAACGAATTTTTTTCGCTTCTTTTGCGAACACCCTGCTGGTCTGGCCACCCCGATTGCTGACGTCACAAGGGCATACCCATTCCGCGTCATCTGCAGCGCGCTGTTCGCTGCGTTGAGGCGCTTGCATGTACTCCGCAGACGGGGGTCGCTCGAAAAGATTTTTTTAATGCGACAGCATTACTAGCTCTCTTACGAGAAATGCCTGCGGCGTCTACCTGTGTGTGTGCATGCTTGCGTGTGTCACAGAAAATCCCAGCGACAAAGATGGTACAGAAAATCCCACGAACGGAAAGAAAAATATGCTGACGTCTTCAAGCAGCCGTTTGGCACACGCAGCAAGCCGAACACCGCCACTTTGTCATTCGTCTATATACATGTAGTCGTCGCTGGCTGACCTCCATGTGGCGCCAGTTTTTCCGACATTCTTAGGAAAATTGTGGCACAACCGTTTATCGTACAGCGTTCCAGGTGGTGTCAAGCGCCTACCTCTTCATCCGCAACATGCAAATTTGGTCAACTTCATCACCGCGCAGCCAGAGGGTCCGAACGTTTGCGGTCTGCTGCGCAACCAATACGCAAACACACAATCTCGCAGAAAAGATCTTTAATACATGTAAATAATGCTTGTAAACGCGTAAGCAATACACCCTAAGCTTAAGCTTGAGGTCCTCTCCTCGCAGTCGCACCGAAACCTTTTCGATGTCGCGTAAGCAATTAACGCTTTCGCTTTGGCACACGTAAGTAGTCTCAAGTGTCTCTGCTGAATGCTGTTTTAGCTTAGCGGAATGAAATGCATTTCCCGTGTTTTTCTTTCTCGAAAGGCTTCAGCATAGTACACGAGCTAAGTGATCCTTGGGAAAGGAACCTCTTTGTGGCGCCCGTGTTCTGACTGCTGAAGAAACAGAAATCGATGGGCTGCTGCTGCATGTTTGCACTTAGAAACATTTTATTCGTATGCCTTGAGTGTGGCCTCTCTTTAGCGGCTAGTGCTCCCGCATGTGAAAAGCGGCACGGGCCGTGTCTGCCTTCTCCGATGTGCACCGTGGAGGGTGTGGTGGCGTTCTTTCACCGAACACCGAGTTCTTCCTCGCTATAATTAAACTCAAATGAGCTCGAGGTGGCAGTAGTAATGCTTGCGGCACACCGGAAGAGGCCTTCTTTACCGCATTGTAGCTCTCCGTGCGTGCGCGTGTGTTAGTCCAACATGTGCTCTTCTCGGCTAGTAGAAGCTTTTTGCAAAACCACACCGCTCGCAAAACCCAACACGACTGGAATGTTTCACAACCCGCACCGACGAATAGCTGCCGCCGTATTCAGTTGCCCTGGCGCCGCGCGATTGCTCCAGCTCCCGGGGCTATATCATATATTAACAGCTCGCCTTTTTCAGCTGCTTGTTTGGCATTTAACTCGTGTATTCCCTAAACGAATACTCCAACATAATAATCCACCACTTAGCGTTTACTGTTTGTACGCCAAGTTCCCCCAAGAATGCGCCGATTACGACAACCGCAGCCCTGCGCTGATGATGTTTGCATAGCTGTGTGCTGTCTTCGTTGCGCCGCAGTTTTTTCAGTCATACACCAACTCACCCCACAGACCGCCATTCTAAAGAACCCTCTAAGCTTTCGATGATTCGTTCGAAGTCGGGATCTTTGCGCTGCTCATCGCACAACTGGGACGGGTCAATTACATGGACAAAATCGCGTACAGCTGGTACGGTGGCTTGGCGGCTCAGCGCGTCAGCGTTCACGTGTGCTCTGCCCGACTTATGCTCGACTTCAAAGGAATACTCTTGCAGCTGTAGATTCCATCTAGCCAGCAGTGAGCTGAGGTCACTGACACTCATCACCCATTTCAGAGGATGACAGTCTGTGACTAGCTTGAACTGGCGGCCGTAAACGTGGCGCCTGAAGTGCTTTACAGCCCAGACAACCGTGTGGCACTCCCTCTCCGTGGCTCCGTACTTCTGCTCTGTGGCGCTCCGCTGTCGGCTAGTGAAAGCTTCAGGATGTTCTCTACCCCGTTAACCTGCGAAAGCACGGCGCCAACCGCGAACTTTGACGAACCTGTGGCCATAACGAAGGGTAAATTGAAATCTGGGTGGCGCAACTGCAGTTCACCGATTAACTTTCCCTTCAGAGCCCCAAAACCGTCCTTGCATCCTTTGAGCAGCGAAAAGGGACCTTCATGGCGGTTAAGGCGGTCAGTGGCTCAGCTTGCTTGGCGAATTCCTCTATGTGCCTCGGAAATATCCACTCAGGCCGAGAAACTGCTGGACTCGGCGGACACTAGTCGGGGATGGAATGTCCGAGATACATTTTAGTTTCTCCGGCTCAGGGTGGACGCCGTCAGCTGAAACAATGTGCCCGAGGTATTTAGCCTCCTTTTTGAGGAATTAGCACTTTGAAGGCTTAAGCTTGAGGACCGCTACTCGCAGTCACATCGAAACCTTTTCGGTGTCGCGCAAATGCCCCTCAAAGTTGTCACTGTATATCAGTTTGTCATCCATATACACGAAGCACAACTCTCACAGAAGGCCTGCCAGCATAACATCAGCGGTCATCTGCCAGACAGCAGGGCTGCTGACCAGGCCCATCGGCATCCTTTTCCATTCATAGTGCCCTAGCTGAGGGCATATTGAATGCCGTTTTCACGGCATCTGCCGTATCCATTGCTATCTGTCAAAATCCCGCCGCCAGATCCACCACCGTGAAGAACCTGGCAGAGCCCAGCTGAGAAAACGTCTCCTGTATATTGGGGATGGGGTACGGGTCGATCCGAGTTACGGAATCGTGCTTGCGATAGTCCACTACCAGTCGGTACGGACCATCTGGATTCTCCGCCAATAGGGCCGGTGCCCCCCATGGCGACTGAGTGTTCGACTATTCTGCGATCAATCAGATCCTGCACCTGCCGCTTCATCTCGCGTTGGGAGTATACGGTATTCGGTACGCGCGATGGTAAATGGGCGCAGAAGCGCTGGTTTCTATCCCGTGTTTTACAACGCCACAGCTGCCAAAATCCAAGTTGGTCGCGGCGAACACCTCAGAGTATTCTTCTAGCAGGGCAGTGAGCGCCTCCCATTACTCGGACTTCACTTGAGAAAGATCGAACAAAGCATCTGGCGCGGCCGAATGACCAGCATGCCCTACAGCGGCGAGTACTGTTTCGGTGGGCTCACGTCTCTCAATCGCTGTAGTAAGGAAGGTAATGTTTTATTCCTGTGGAGGCTCAGTGGCTACAGAGGCACTCTGGGGTCACCACTAACAGTCACGAGTCACGCGGTTGCCTTCCGCCTATTGCTAAGAGAGACGACCGGCTCAAGCACTCTCACGACGTAGCTCTCTACATTCGAAGGCACATAACCGCACAAAACGTGCGACGACCAGGGAATGGCGATTGTCTAAACTAACAGCTTTACAGCAACTCGAGAGAACGTCAATGTCTGTTGGGTGTCAGTGTCGGTAATTCAAACGGAGCTTTTCTGTCCCCCACATGCACTGCTTCTTCCCTGAACGAGACATCTACCTTTCCCCTTGTGAAAAGACCCTGACCTAAGATACTCGACACTCCTTTTGGCAGAAACTGTGTCCGGGCACATGTAGCAGGGGTGATCTAATGCGATTCCGCCGAGAGTAGAGTGTGACTGGTACAATGCAAATCTCAGACTTTCTACAAATCTACAGCTTGCACACTGCCAGACGCTTCCAGCACCTCCCGATCCCCTTCCCTTCGAAGCGCGTCAAAGGTCACCTTTGACTCTGCGTCTATCAGCCATTCCAGGCAGCAACCGTTTATCTTGCAGCGCACAACAGGGCAAGCCTCGTTGGCAACACAAACTGCCACCACTTCACCCCCTCTCTCCTCAGGCTGGGTATATAGGGCTTCCTAGTTTTATGACACAGCGCGTGGAGCCTCTCTATACTCTTACTTGGAACGGGTCTCACCTGCTTCAGTTTGTGGCTCCACTCGGCACACTTTTGGGCAGAACCTTGCAATATGTCCGCGAGTCTGGCAAGCGAAGCACACTATTACCTCAAAAATCTCTCATGCCACGCCTGAAGCTTTGCGGCGGTCTCCGGTTTCCAACGACTGGTCGCAGCTCATTCCAAGCTTCATCCTTGCGTTTCATCTGATGTGCTAGCAGCTGTTCTAATACCCTAGTCACACAGGAAGTCTAATCGCGGTTGCCGAACTTAACTGCGGTTATCTTGAATCACGGTTCGCCATTGTCACCCGGCTTGCCCCCGTTCTGGATTACGGTGCAACGAACCAAGCGACGCGGTGATCTGGACAGAAGCGATATGTGCAGATACCTTACAACGCAGTGTCAGAGTGCCGTCCGACGGCGCCGTCCGGTGGTAGCACTGCCGCCACTGCAGAATACATCGCTGCGCCACCCGCAAGCCGTCCGTGCCAAGGCAACATCTCAACGGTGGATCCCTGGCGTCAGCGCCACAAAACCGTGCTAAACTTTCTTGTTCTCGTACTCGTAATAAGACCTGGGATACAGGAACGTCAAAAATGAATCCTCCATGAGGATTGCTGACCAGTACCGAGTTTCTGGTAGGTGTAATGACTGCGATACAAGCTAGTTTTATATGTTCACAGCCGCGTAGCAGCTGCCGCCGTTGCAGCGCGGCTGACCCTATCTGCTTGCACGCCTGCTCCGCTCCTAAGGCGTCGCTGATATAGATCATATATCTTTCTTTTAATATGAGACAATGAGGTTGTAAGTAAGACAGTGCCATAAGTAGACCATTTACTATAGAGCTGGTCAATTCAAAAGCGTAGTCCGCTATGGCTTCGATGCGAAACAAATTAGGCCTAGTGACGACTAGGGAGCAGCACACCAGAGCGCCGTCGTCCGCCGCGCTCGCGGGCTGCACCATTGCGGTAAGCTCGCGGAATCCGCTGCTGGGGAAGTTGCGAACTTATCGCCTACTTTACCAATGTGGTAGGGACCTGAACTTTTTCAGCGTAACGGCGGTAAAACACATAGCTTGAGCACCGCTTGACGTTGCTGCAGTACGTTGTTGGGCCGTCGGACGATACTCGAAGGCTGCATAAAAGCGCCGCCTCACGGTACTTTACACACTGCCTACTTTGATGCGCTGTATCCAGCCAAGAGCAGCTATACGGCTATATAGGAAAGCTATACAGCTTTCTCAGAAACTTCAAAGTTAAAGAAAAAAAAACACATGCTAGCCGTGCCGGTTAGCTCAGTTGGTAGAGTGACAGCTGCTCCGGTGAAGCAGTGGGGCCGGGTCCAAGACCCCCGTTAACTTCGAAGATTCTGAGAGAGCTATATAGCTTTCCTTTGTAGCCGTATGGTGCGCTTTGGCGGATACCAATGCAAATTACTTCCTCATTACAAATGATCAGGGAACGGTGCGCGGTGTCGGAACCCTGCGAGGCACGTGACCGCAGGATTGACTTCGAGCGAGCTGTTGTGTTTAGACACTGAGCCGCGTCGCCGCAGAAGGCACTACTCGAGTCACGGCATATCCTGCAGACGCCGGGCAATGTTAACCGCTCCCTAGGAACCCTCCCCCCTCTCTTACACCCCCGGTCTACGTCCAGTGACTCGAACCGAAGACTTAAAAAAGGCAAGCTGCAACTCGCCTGCTGTCACACATGATGAACGAAGCGAGTAGGTTCCGAAACATCGTTTTTTTTTGTTTTTCCATTTTTTGACTGGCGTTCTTACTAACTGTAATTCTTTGCTGAGAATTCGAGGGTTGTTCATAGGAGGTTCTGGCCAAATACTACACCAGGGTGCCAAATCCCGCTCTGGCGAAGGAGTACGCGGTTGGTTATGGTCACCTAGATCAGGCCGCAGCCCAGGCCAAGTTTTGCAATTCCATCGACACGCGGAGATTATTTTTTTCACACCCAGTGGAGAATTGCGCGGCACCGAGATTCGAACACCGGTCCTCTTGCACGCGGTGAAAAGGAAACTAAGTGTAGGTAGAAACCAGATGCATGCGTTAAGAGACAGAGTGCAATACGATTAGCAATATGGATCAGATAGTTGAAGTACCCGAAGAGATCTACACAAACCTATACTAATAGCCAATGTAATCAGAAAGCTAATGAGAGAGGCAGTAGAGCACAGCAATGGGTCATCCCGTCAGTAACGAAAGAGGAAGTAAAGACAGCCTTAGTAGCAATAAAAAGGGGGAAAGCAGCTTGTGAAGATCAGGTAACAGCAGATGTGTTGAAGGACGAAGGAGATATTGTGTTAGAAAAACTAGCCACCCTGCATACGCCATGCGTTATGACCTCCAGCGTATCAGAACTTGGAACAACACTAACACTCTCTTAATTCATAAGAAAGGAGACGTGAAGGACTTGAAAAAATACAGACCGGTCAGCTTACTGTCCGTTGCCTACAAGGTATTTACTAAGGTGACCGCTAACAGAGTCAGGGCAACCTTAGACTTTAACAAAATGATCATGCAGGCTTCCGTAAAAGATATTCCTCAATAGATCATATTCACTATCAATCAGGTGATAGAGAAATGCGCAGAATATAACCAACCCCTCTATAGCCTTCATAATTGATTACGGGGCTGAGGCTGACAAAATTTTATTGCGCATAAGGGTAAGGGATTAAGGCAAGTTAGCTACCGTGCCGCAGGCCGTGGAGACCTTTCGCGACGCCAGCTCATTCGACGGCGTTGGACTGAACGTCGGGGTCATCGCTAGACTTTAGAATATCCCATGCTTCTTTGGAGGGATCAGACAAGCATTCTGAGGGAGGCTTACGGACTTCGCACGCCCAGATAATATGGTTGCAGTTATCTTTCTCAGCATAAAAACAGCAGGAGGGATTGATATCCTCATTTAGGAATTTAGATATGTAGTTTGGAGAAAGCATTTGACTCTGTGGAAACCTTAGCAGTCATGCAGGCTTTACTGAATGAGGGTGTAGAAGAGTCTTTTGTGAAAATACTGGAAGATATCTAAACGACTGCACAGCTACCATAGTCCTATGTACAATCAGCAATAAAATAACAATAAAATACCAAGGAAGGGTGACAGGCAGAGAGAAATAATCTCGCCAATGCTATTGCCTGGACTGGGAAAAGTTGGGGATCAAACTTAACGGAGAATACCTGAGTATACTACGATAACCTGTTGACATTCCCTTGCTATGCTAAAAAACTCAGGAGATGAGCTGCAAATCATCATCAATGAGTTAGACAGGTAGAGCAGAACGGTGGGTCTAAAAATTAACATGCAGAAAACAAAAGTAATGTTCAACCGTCTCGCAAGAAAACAGCAGTTCACAATTGGTAGCGCGGTGCTGCAAATGCCAAGGGAATGCGCCTACTTAGGGCAGGTGGTAACCTCTGATCGGGATCATGAGAGAGAAATAACCTGACGAATAACAATAGGGTGGAGCGCATATGGCAGGTTCTTTCAGATCATGTCTGGCAGTTTGCCAATATCCCTGAAGAGAAAAGTATACAAGAGCTGAATCTTACCGGCATTCACCTATGCGGTAGGAACGTGGATGCGAACGAAAACGGTTCAGATAAAGTTAAGGAAAACGCAGCGTGCTATGAAAAGAAAAATTATAGGTGTAATATCAAGAGGCCAGAGGCGGGCAGAGTTGGTGAGGGAACAAACGTGGGTTAATTGCATCATCATCAGCCTGAGTACACCCACTGCAGGGCAAAAGCCTCTCTTATGTCTGTCCAATTAACCCTGTCCTTTGCCATCTGCGCCCACCCTATGCCTGCAAAGTTCTCAATATCATCCCTAACCTCCACTCCGTTACCCTTAAGGACCAGCAGTTATCTTGCCTTCGAATTACATGCCCTGCCCAAGCCCATTTCTTCCTCTTCATTTCGACTAGGATGTCATTAACGCGCGTTTGTTCCCTCACCCACTCTGCCCGCTTCCGGTCTCTTAACATTACACCTCTAATTTTTCTTTCCATGGCTCGTTGTGCTGTCTTTAACTTAAGCTGAACCCTTTTCGTTAGCCTTCACGTTACCGCCCGGAAGGTGAGTACCGGTAAGATACTGCTGTTGTACACTTTTCTCTTGAGGGGTATTGGTAAACTGCCATTCATACATTAAGCAGCCGTTTTTCATGGGTGCGACCACATTCCAATTCACTCCCCAAGCAGTGCAAGCAATTGGCCCAACATTGGAACCGTATTGGCAAAACTGGCCCTTCAAAGGACCAGGATGGGACCATCTTGTTGCAATATTGGGCCAATGACCTGTGCTGCTTGGGTCTTTTCTCTCAATCTTGTATCGCGTACTTGTCTTTTGAATTCTGTAAAAATGAAAATAAACCCTTTTATTCTCTCCTCCACCTCGAAGCCCATCTCTTCTCATCGTCACTCCATAGCAGCAGGCCTCCGAGCCGGGACACGAAGACCTCGGCCTGAAGAGAGACTGCCCAGGCGAACCAAGGGCCCACCTCTCACAGCAGGCCATTAACGGCGGCATTGGGGTGGATTTTTTTTTTTTTTTTGGGGGGGGGGGGGTCTGACATGTTCTATTCGCCGATTTTAAAACAGTCACAGATGTCGCGCTGTTCATGTCATACCGACCGCAAATTTGTCATAGCTCCGCAGACGATACACAGCCACTTGTTTTTATATTTTTCTCTGAATCACTATTTTATTGTATCACACTGAATGGAACAGCTTACGATGTTGAATAATTTTTGGCCCCTAGGAACAGAGCGCACGTACTCAGGCCTGCCACATATGATCACTGCTTTGTCCCTGCTTCTTTTCGGGGTGGCGTACCACCGTCATGTATTGTGACAGTGGCGTCTTAAAGTGGGAGCATGCTTGCGGTGCCCTCAAAGAAAGCCGTGCATGTGCATGTTATATATATAATGCACTTGCGGAACTCGCACGTGCTGTTAATTTCGAAAACATAAAGGGGGAACCTCGATGAATTGCTTCATCATGAACTAATCACGCGCGCAACCTGTACATATTTGTTATTGTGTAAATAGTTTTTGTGTATATTTCCTCCCTCCTGTCCTCTCTTCCTGTCCCCTCACCTCTTTCATTTCATTTCTCGATTCTGCCTGCTATCCTTTATTTCCGCTGCCCCAGCTCAGGTGCTTCATTATCGATGGGAGATGCCTGGGCTAGTAAAAATATTTTCCTTCTTTATTATTACTTTAAGAAACCACTTACTACTACCTCGATGCAACCCATGTATTGGCAGCCGTACACGATCGTAAGCTGTATGGTAGTACACCCGTATTGAGGCGGAAGCACAAGCATTTGTTTGACGCCCAGGTACGCTTTCTTTGGTTTACTTGTGCGCACACTGAAAGGGTATAAATTACGACGCGCGAAGTAGAACCAAAGTGGCCAATTTTCGGCTTGGCGAAGATATTGGCGTAGTTTTTCGAAAGCACAAAAACAAATGTTGAACGAGTTTACTCTGCGTGGGTAGTGCGCGGATTTCCACTTGAATACTGACCCCGCGCATGAAGCGTCCTTGTTTTAAAGCGCTTCCTTAGCGGCATGCACATAATTTGATGTGCGAATGCATCCTCCGTTCGCAGACAGACCGAAGCAAAAAAAAAACACTACACAGTAGTTTTACTTCGAACCTTGTAATGGTGCATGAACGGTGGCATGTTTCCCGTAGTGCTGCGACAGCACAGCCCGCATTGACATTGGCAAGGAACTGCGCCGATCTATTCGTGTTGCTATACTAAGCTGTGAGATTACTAACAGCGGAGGTGATACTCTAGCTAGCCCACGGCAAGTTTTACTACAACACCTGAGCGTCTCAAAAACCTTCATTCATCAAAGGCGCCAACTGCGATTGCGTGGTTTCACTTTCAGCGCACTTTCTCCTCTCGGGTGTAATGCGGTCAAGTGCTAGCGAGACACGAATTTATTTTATTTAGTTATTTTATTTATATATTACAGACACCTGCAGCGCCCGAAGGCATTATTGCAGGGGGGAGGCGCGACACAATAACTTCTGCTCGTTTGGCCGAAACTACAACAGGATAACAAAAATAAAATGACACAACTAATAATTAATGAGGAAAAGCATGCACTGAAGGAGGACAGCCGCGCTCCATACATACAATGACACTAATGAAATGAAATACACGCGCAAGAGAACTGCGCGCCACGTCACACATCAGATAAGAATGCGCGGAATTGATCTTCCGTGCAGCACTCAGTGACGCCGGCTGGCAGCCTGTTCCACTCATTGATCGTCCGTGGAAAGAATGAGGTCCTACGTTTAATCTCTTGGATATTCCACTGATGATCAAGTCGGAGGTTAAAGCAGGTACCGGCCTTTGTCAATGCTCAGCTTTCCTCCTCACGTTAAGCTTCTCAACACAGGGAGAGCTTGTCACTTTAAAAGCCTATAAAGCAGGAGGCAAAAGAGCCCAGCGCAGTGCTGGCGATCACAACTGCGATGACTATTTGTTAGGTGGCCCATGGAGTCTAGTCTACTCGTCACTAGGTGACGCCATTACCTGCGTCGCTTTTGGGTGTCGGAGTGGAGCAGAACACAGAGGCATGCTTTCAGAGGCCGCATGATTCGGTCAATGCAGCCAAGTTCGCGGCTATGTTTTGCTCGCTCCGTGAGCACCCATTCAGGGACGGCCCGAATCATTCTGGGTCGCGCACCGGGTCGGGTGCATGCAGGGATCTCCCCGGCAGTGCCCGTGCTTAAAGCTCGTGCAGCAGATGGCGGCGCAGCTGCGCGTGTCATTCCCGAAACCGGACGTGACGGCCTCTGATATAATCCTGGATTCTCGGACTTCTCGCAAATTATTCATGTTCTCCGCCCCGGCCGCGCAGCAAAGGCGCGCGGCTCTTGAATATTCAAACGCGGCTTCGACGGCACTGAGCTCGGCTTGGCTTTGCAGCCTCCGACCTGCCTCCGGCGGCACTGTCTCCCGTCGCCCAAGATCAGAAATTACGGTGCGCACGCTCGTTAGATTTGCCGAAATATTTTTCCACAGGATCTCATCGCTGTCTGGTGTGTTGGACGCCGTGACTCTACTTCCGAAGAGTAAATTTTCTCGCTTGAAAAGCTCTGCAACAGACAAGAAATTGTAAGCCGGTTTCTCTTTCCTTGGCAGTAGATTCATTACGAGCGCTTTGTGAATGACAACTGTGACGCTGAATGGATTGTGAACATTCATCGTCAACGCCAAACTGTACCAACACGTCTGTTTCAACGCGGAATAGGTGTATGTATTCTTCAAACTTCTAACCTCCTTTCCTTTGAGCTATACTTCATTCCCTTGTTTTCTGCTTCCGCCAAAATCTTAGTTTTCTGTTATTTGCTCTACTAATTGTATTTACGTAGCATAATTTCATTTAACCGCTTAGCGAAGAAGAACGACTGCTCCAATTTGATGATGTTCTGGTAAACGAACTTTTTTCTTGTGGCGATGTAACACCAAGCAAAGAAGAATAAAACTTCATTGCAACGTGCGTAGCCTACCATTTTGGAAGGTGAGGTGCCTCGAGGTAGTCATAGCGGTGATTACGTTCCAGTGACGATCATAACAAGAGGAAAGTTGACTTTAGGCAAAAATGTTTTTTTACTTGGGCCAAGAATTTCGACCATTGTTTAAGCCTACCGAATCTTTGGTACCTCTATTTGGAAATAATTAGATATTGCGCCTTGAAGCAACAACGCACCTTACGGAAGGATTTAATTCCTAAATTATAGAAAGAGGATGGCGCTACGCATAGCGGACGGCCTATCGCATTCTTTTCTTCATATCATAGACATCCCACCCCATATGCTTCAAAAGCTTCTGTACGCGCCCTCGTTGGAGGGCAACAGCGCGGATGTCATGTGGCAAAGGGTAACCCCCTCCTACACCCCCGTTAGGCCGTAACCCGCCACGTGTGCTCGCTCACAGATTTCGTGACCCGCGAACGGTCACAGTGACGTATTGGAAGAGGGCTGACTTTCTCTGGAAAGGACGGAATTAGCGTCAGTCTAACTGAGCTGCAACAGTCTAAGGTTGAATCGAACGCTGAATCGAAGGAAGCAATGTTTGTTTGAAGTATAACGGCGAATTTTCTGCATGTTGATTTCGTTTCGGAAGTTCTGGAAGGTGAACATGAGCCAGTCTGAGTCAAACTTTTCAGGTCGTCGAAGGAGCCGGAAGTTCTCGTTTACAGCGGGAGTTGTTTCTAGAAAGGCATCCATCGCCACACACGCCAGCTCCCAATAAGCTCGCAATAAATCCCGTATTCTGCCCGCAGTACGGGTTGGCGGCCCGCCCGATGGATGTTGCTGGTGGCAGCTTCTTGACAAGAGAAGGTAAGGCGTTGTAGAAGGTACAGGAGGAGCGTAGTTGGCAATCACAGTGTAAGATGACACTCTCCCCCCCGCAATGGGTGACAACGCCGCCTGCTCGCGGCCGCAGTATGTTGGGCGGTGTTGCCTGTGTAGCTGGTATCCTCGAACCTTGATCGGCGCCGACTAGTCGCACGGGCAGTATAAGCGCGGTTGTGCTTAGCCGTGGTCACCGAACTTAATATTTGCTTACATGATGAGAGTCATACGTGTTCGATATAATTTCGGCGTAGTTTATTCGATCCAATTGCTCTCGGTGGACTAAACCTCTTACTCCCGTGTGAAGTTTGCTTATTTTTTTCTGGGCTAGCCCTCCTTCATTTCATTCTGCTTTACGAAGCGTCAGTTCTATACCCTTTTTTGCTTTATTCCTTGTTAGCAAAACTAAGTCAACTACTTTGCATTTACTAAGTGCATACATTTTCAGTTTTATAGTAATCTTTGGTTAATTAAAGCGGCGGAGCCCACAGACACAAGGAAGGTGGACGGGACGGAGTGTCCTCCTTGTGATTTTGTGTGCTTCGCGCCTTTGCCCAAATGTTGTGCAAAACCTGTTTGCTTCTCTGTCTCGTACCGGCTGAACATCCTCAACTTCATGCGCTGCGTCACAGCAGCATCGGCTAGGTAAGGAGGGAACTCTCCCTCATGTGGTAAACGGAAGCAGTGACTGGAGGGTCACCTCGAAGGCTACGCGGAACTCCGCGAAGCCAGCGAGTCTCTCATCGGGATCCGGCCAGCGTTGCGAGCGGTAGCAGCCGCACGCCCTCGTAACCTTCCGCGGCAGTGGTCGGAAGATCCGTCGTGTCTTGCCGCTGGCACCAGGCAGCGAAGCGAGCGCGGCAAACGCACGCGCTAGTCTCCGACTTCCCCAGCAAATGCTCGGGGATGCCTTGCTGCAAGAATGCAGTTCGCACGGGAAGACTCGGCCGCCATTGTCGGCGCATACTGGCGTACGCCACCGATACCGCCTAAGTCGCGCCCTTGCTCCAGCCTGTAAATCGGAAGCCCTTCTTACGTAGCCTTTTACGTCCGAACAATGCCTCGTTGATGTTTTGTAGCTAGCTGGCCTGCTCTGTGTATTATTTGCAAGTGTAATAAATAGCTAATGAATGTACACGCTTTGTAGACCCTTCCCTTGTAACCTCGAGCCCGAACCCCTGCGCGTGTCGCGAGCGGGAATGCAGCTGCATCCGCGGAGTGAGAGTGCGGGACAGAAAGCTGCCCTCCCCCTCTCCTCCCCCCCCCCCGTATTTCCCCAATGGCGCCCAACGTGGGGCGCCAGTTGTGGGGGTTCTTACTACAGGCCGTTGAGCCTCCTTTGCGGTCTAGGCCGCGAACTCCGAGCTCCCGGTATTGCACATCACGTGCGGCCGTTGTCAAGGCTGCACAGCGAAAATGTAATTAAGGACACAGCATAAAAGGACGCTTTGCCCGGGTCCAAGCGTTGATAGGTTTCTCCCAAAATTGCTGGCTGGTGGATTATTGATCCGCGACCCTTGCCGTCTGGCTTGGTCGTGCGGCTTACGGGGCAAGACGGCGACAAATAACAGGGAAGGCGGGACGTATTTACCTGACGGCCTCTCGTTGTCGCAGCTCGCTGTCATCGCTGTCCGGGCACGGCCGGTCAGCGCCGATCTCGGCACACTTGCCCGTTGTCACTTTCGGCCAATCAGCGACCGCTTCGGCGGCGCTTGCTTGCTACTGGTTTGGGGAAGAGGACCCAAAATCCAACCAATTTTTTCAGCGCAGCGCTCTCGAGCGAACACACTGGTTGCTCGCCCGTAGGGAGGGAGGAAAGTGTCCGCTGTCCTGCGTCTCCACGGCGCGCCTCGCCGGCAAGGGCAGGATACGACATACGACATTCCGTAATTCCCACAAGATGAACAATTGCCAACTAGCCCGACAAGACGGTGTTTTATTAGTACCTGCTTCTTGTGTATAAGATTTCTGCTTTGTATAGATGAGTACTTCGCACATTTTTTTTTTTTTTGCAGTGGGTTGTTCAACAATGAATGTGATAATTCTATAGTTCCATCATTTATTGACCCTTAAATACCCCTGGGTGGCGGGGCATTACATAAGGGGGGCGTTACATCGCAAGAATGCAATAGGTCACAATCAGTGCCATATACATATACTGGCAGGATACAAAAGGAAAACATACATGAAGCCATAAGAGAGGGTGGCCAAACATATATAGAACGGCAGTAAGGATAAAACGCAAAGGCATATTCCTCAGTTTGTTGTCCATTCTCAATACGAGGGGGCTGGGACCTTTGTCAGGCATTTTTATGCCTATAGCCCAGCCTCTCATCGTACCTCCACGGTAAGGAAAATAAACCTCTTCAAATACGTTTATCGCGAGTCGTCGTTGTCACATGGCACTTCACCGTTCACGGTTGCGGCAACCAATGGGCCTGGGGTGCAACGAATGAAGTGACACGGTGATCGGCAGAGCGAAGCTGCTTTTGAAAAGATTTTTGTTATTTACAACGCAGTACCTACAGTGCCGTCCGGTGGCGCCTCCCGCACCGCGCCTCTCGCAAGCCGTCCGCGCCAAGCCAAAACTTTCTCTCCGTCATCAGTAACAAGATAGTAACCATAGCACACAAAGGAATTGAGGGTACAAAGATAGAACACGTGATAACCGAAATAATTCCCAAGAAGAAACGAAGGGCCAAAAGCACCTTCGTAGTAAATCACTACAGCCCCCCCCCCCCCCCCCCCAGACAAAAGGACGGCGACTTTGTTAAGCTTTTCGCTGAAGCTAGCCAAGTCGAACATCCTAATCATAGTAGGCGACTTTAATGCCAAAAGCCCGAGCTGGGGATACCATAAAGCCGAGAGAAAAGGGCAGAATATATGTAACGCAGCAGAAGGGATAGGCTGCGAGCTCTTAACAGATGAACACCAACCAACAAGGCAGGGTAACAGCGTCAGCCCAGACACGTGTCCAGACCTAACCTTTGTTAAAGGAGCAAAGCAGGCCGAGGGGGAGAACATGCTGGAAAACCTAGGCAGCGACCACCATATCATAAGAACCACGATAGGGGCAGGAAACGTCAAGAGAAAGATCGGAACGGCCCGCCTAACGGATTGGGACGCATTTCGACAACACAGCCGACAGCTACAAGGCGAGATCACCTCGATAGAGGAGTGGTGCCAGCAGCTAAAGCAAATACAAGAAATGCACACGCAAGAAGTAGATAGAAAGGAACAAGTACCGGAGTTGGACAAGCGGCTACTCGGGCTATGGGAGGCAAGACGCGGGCTCACCAAAAGATGTAAAAAAACAGAAGCTGAATACGAAGCTCGAGAAGAAAATAGCGAAAATCACGACTCGCGCGGAAGAGTACGCGGCACAGCTAGCCAGACAAGGGTGGCAACAGTTCAGCAGCTCGCTCAATGGAACACTCAGCACGGCTAAAACGTGGCGCATACTTAAAACCCTTATAGATCCCACAAAGACTAAAGCCAAAAGCGGAAAGGCGATCCAGAGACTCGTACACCAATACGAGGGTAACGACGAGCAACTACTCGAGGCGGTACGAACAAAATGCTACGGCAAGAACGAACCCGAAGGCTACGACGGGGAGTATCTATAAATAGAGAACCCCGACATGGACAGACCCATAACACGTGAGGAAGTAACCGCGGCAATGAGGGCGATAACCAAGAACACGGCAGCGGGAGCTGACAGAATCAGAAACTCCCTGATGCGCAGCCTCAGCGACGAGGCGACGGATCAACTAACAGCATACCTCAACACACTGTGGAAAGAGGGAAGAATCCCAGACGAGTGGAAGCACGCCGTAGTGGTGATGATCCCTGAACCGGGCAAGAAGCTGCAGATAGAGAACCTGAGACCCATCTCTCTCACTTCATGCCTGGGGAAGCTCTACGAGAGAATCATCGCGAAACGAATCCAACTACACCTAGAAAACAAAAAGCTATACCCGCACAGCATGTTTGACTTCAGAGAAAACCTATCGACACAAGACGTCCTCCTACAGATCAATGAGGAGGTCCTCGAAAGAGCACCCAAAACGGGCGAAAACATAGTCATGGCCTTCGACATCAAAGGGGCCTTTGACAATGTCAGCCACACATCCATAATGGAAGGGCTGAATAACGCCAACTGCGGAAGAAGGACCCATGACTACGTGAGCGCCTTCCTGACCAACCGAACGGCCAGAGTAGGACTTGGGGACTTGAGAAGCGATATCTTCACTACCCCGAGCAAAGGAACGGCACAAGGCTCCGTCATCTCGCTCATATTATTTAACATAGGGATGATTGGTCTAGCCAAGAAAATAAGCAAAATCGAAGGTATACAACACGCAATGTACGGAGATATTACAGTTTTGGTCAACCAAGGCTCCTTGGGAGAAAAACAAGAGAAACTGCAAGAAGCAGCAATTTGCGTGGAAGATTATGTTAAAGAAAGGGGACTAGCCTGCGCCACGGAGAAATCCGAGCTCCTTAGAGTAGGAAGACGCCCCACCCAAGGAGAGCTAGAAGTGAAGCTCGAGGAAAAAAACATACCAGAGAGAAACATGATACGAGTATTGGGCATGTGGATCCAAGGAATAAATGCAGCCACACGATCAGCCTGCTCCAAAAGTCAACGGAGCAGGTGAGTCGTATGATAAACAGGGTCTCCCAAAGAAGATACGGAAAGAAAGAAGCTGATACGATAAAACTGGTCAGAAGTCTGGTGGTCAGCAGTCACCTACTCGCTCCCGTACCACCCTATGAACAAGCAAGAAAGGGAACAAGCTGACGCGCTCTTAAAAAAAGCATACAAGACGGCTCTACACCTGCCTAGAAACACGCCAAACGACAAGCTGCTGCAGCTGGGGCTCAGAAACACCCTCAGCGAACTAGCGGAAGCACAGCTCAAGACGCCGAATTCCAGACTCCGAACGTCAGCCGCCGGCCGAGCACTCCTATAAAAAAGAGATAAGGTTACGACATGGAAGGGCATTTTGATCGATCCGCCGATATCCCCGACAACATCCGTAAAACCCTCCAAGTCTTTCCTATACCAAAGAACATGGACCCGAATCTCCACGCGGCTAGAAGACAGGCGCGGGCAGATTATGTGGAACGCCATTTGGCTAAACTAGAAAACACAGTGTACACGGACGCAGCGCTTTATCCGTGGGATAAACGCACAAGTATAATCAATGCCGCCGCAGCAGTCGTGGATTACGCTGGCAAACCGATCACATACGCAACTCTACGGGGCAACACGGTAGCAGAGGGGGAGGAAGTCGCCGTTGCACTAGCGGCGGCCGAAGGCTATGGCAGAAACAAATCACTGATCATATTAACAGACTCGAAATCCACATGCAGGAACTACGCGCAAGGTAAAGTCTGCAAGGCGGCCCTAAGAATCCTCCTCGAAACAGGGCCCCCTAGCCAAAAAGTAACCCACAAGATACTCTGGATACCGGCACACACGGGGATAGAGGGAAACTCAAGGCTGGACAGATTAGTTTGCAAGATCACGTTCCGAGTTGAGCTGTTGGAGACCCTACAGAACCCTACCATAGTGGAGCCAGTATATGCGGAGCTGCTAAATTGCTACAGAGGACAGAGGCTCAAGTACCCTCCGCCACACAACTCATTAACACAACAAGAAGCAGTGAACTGGCGGAGACTGCAAACAGGAACATTCTTATACCTATACATTCTACACAAAATGTACCCTACACAATTCAGGGACACATACCAGTGGTGAGGGGCAACCCCCACGCTATGCCACTTTACATGGGAGTTCAAACGCAATTATGCATTCCACAAACTCAAAACCCCGAGTGCGGAGCAATGGGAGCGTCTACTCACCAGCAGGGAGCTCACAGCGCAAAGGGCCCTTGTGCAGCACGCATGCGAAGTAGCAAGACTCAGCGGAGCCCTGGAATAGGGGCCCGACCTTGCGAAGAGGCCAGACGTCAACGATGAAGACGACGGCCCACCGATAATCTCATTGAGATTTCAATAAATGTTTTTCTCTCTCTCTCTCCACGGCGGATTAATGGCGCGTTTGCAAAGCACGCCAACATTTGTTGTTCTCGTAAAATAAAAGCCTTGGGATAAAGGAGCGTCAAAAACGAATCATTCTTGAGGATCGCTTATCCGCACCGATTTGCTGCTAGTAGTGAGAAGTAAGATAAAACGACTTTCTGCTCAGAGCCGTGTAGCAGACGCCGCCGGTGCAGCGTGGCTCGCCCGGCCTGCTTGTGCGCTAGCTTCGCTGCTAAAGCGTCGCTGAAATAAATTATTTCTTTATTTCAGTATGAGGCAGTGCGGCTGACTGTAAAACCGTGCGTGGAGTAAAACATTCACTTTAGCACTGGCCAAAGCAAAGCGCTGTCCGCTGTAGCTTCGATGCGAAACAAACTAAGACTAGCGACGACTAGGGAGTACCGCACTGCCAGAGCGGCGTCGTCCACCGTGCTCGCGGCTGATACCACTGCGATGCATGCTCCAAAGGTTGGCACCTCTCGTCGACAGTCATGAGGCGGCAGGGATCGGACCTTTTGCAACACGGCGTTAGAATTTAGCACCGTGGGATGGCGTGTGCCCTCGGAAGGCACTATAGACACTGAATATTTCAATTTGTTTCTCTTAACACATGGTTTCTTTTGAAATACGCAGGTGGTTGATGCGGACCAGCTCGCGCGCTTTTTGCACTCTTACTCCGACGGACACTCTCCGCCCTGAGACGCCGGAATTTTTCCGGTTAGGACGCAAACCTAGACCGCCTAGCTCGGTTTTCTTTTTCCAAGCACGGCACGTGAAAACGCAACTACAGATGGTTCCGAAGAACGGCTAAAGGAAATAATTTCGAACACCTGGGGATCATTAACGTGCACTGACAACGCACCGCACACGGGCGCCTTGGCGTTTTGCCTCCATAAAAACGCAGCCGCCGCGGTCGGGTTCGAAACCCGGAACTCCGGATCAATAGTCGAGCGCCCTAACCACTGAGCCACCGCGGCGGCCATTTCCTTTCTGGAAAAACCAATTTTTTTTTCTCTCTCAGTAGAGAAAAAAAATTTTCTTCTCTTGCAGTACCCACCGCGGTGGCTCAGTGGTTAGAGCGCTCGGCTACTGATCCGGAGTTCCCGGGTTCGAACCCGACCACGGCGGCTGCGTTTTTATGGAGGCAAAACGCTAAGGCGCCAGTGTGCTGTGCGATGTCAGTGCAGGTTAAAGATCCTCAGGTGGTCGAAATTAATCCAGAGCCCTCCACTACGGCACCTCCTTCTTCCTTTCTTCTTTCACTCCCTCCTTTATTCCTTCCCTTACGGCGCGGTTCAGGTGTCCAACGATATATGAGACATATTGCGCCGGTCATTCGCGCTTTGAGGCACGTGGCGTCGCGGTACTGAGAGAAAATAATAATTGGTTTTTGGGGAAAGGAAAAGGCGCAGTATCTCTCTCATATATCGTTGGACTCCTGAGCCGCGCCGTAAGGGAAGGAATAAAGGAGGGAGTGAAAGAAGAAAGGAAGAAGGAGGTGTCGTAGTGGAGGGCTCTGCAATAATTTCGACCACCTGGGGATCTTTAACGTGCACTGAGATCGCACAGCACACTGGCGCTTTAGCGTTTTGCCTCCATGAAAACGCAGCCGCCGAGGTCGGGTTCGAACCCGGGAACTCCGGATCAGTAGCCGAGCGCTCTAACCACTGAGCCACCGCGACGGGTACTGAAAGAGAATTTTTTTTTCTGAGAGAGAAAAAATTGTTTTTTTCCAGAAAGGAAATTGCCCAATGTCTCACATATCTCGGTGGACACCGAACCGCGCCATAAGGGAATGGAGAGAGGAGGGAGTGAAACAACAATGGAAGAAAGAGGTGCCAGAGTGGAGGGCTCGGTAATAAGTTCGACCACCTGCGTATCTTTAACGTGCACTGACATCGCACAGCACACGGGCGCTTTTAGCGTTTCGCCTCCATCGAAACGTGGCTGCCGCGGTCGGCCAACGCGGTCACCACGTGTTTCCGTTTGCTAGCCGCAACAGACAAGCCCAATGTTGCCCATGCCCAACATATCTATCTATACGTGGGGTACAAAGCGGAGTACTGAGAGAGAGAGAGAGAGAGAGATGTGTGCTGCACGCAATAGCGCTGACAAGGTTATGGTACGCACACAGCACTCCAGCAATGGCCACAGCATTCATTGCGGGACCAACCTCTCGCGATGAAACATTGACACCTGCTGGTCTAGCATGGTGGGCGCGCTGCCTATTCAGCGTGCGGAACACAAAATTGAAACTTGGTTTTTCAGGAAAAGAAATGGCGTAGTAAGTCTCACATATCTCGGTGGACACCCGAAGGGAAGGGATAAAGGAGGGACTGAGAGAAGAAAGGAAGAAAGAGGTGCCGCAGTGGGGGGGGGGGGGGGGGGGGGGCTTGGGAATAAGCTCGACCACCCGGGGATCTTTATGTGCACTGACATCGCAAAGCACACGGGCACCTTTAGCGTTTCGCTTCCGTCGATACGTGGCTGCCGCGGTCGGGTTCGAACCCGGGTACTGAGAGAGAGAGAGAGAGATGTAGGCTGCATGAATTTGCGCTGACAAGGTTGTGGCTGTCACGCGGCACTCCAGCAATAGGGCGCAGCGTTCATTGAGGGGCCAACCTCTCGCGATCAACCATTTAGCGCCACCTGCTGGTATGGCAGGGTAGGCGCGCTATTCAGTGCGCGGAATGCAAAATTGAAAATTGGTTTTTGAGGAAAAGCTCATATGTATCGCTGGACACCCGAGCCACACCGTAAGGGAAGGAAAATGAAACGAAAATAGGTTTTAAGGAAAGTAAATGACGCCTATCTCAGATATCTCGGTGTACACCCGAACCGCGCTGTATGGGAATGATGATGTAACTTTAATTGCCTCCGTCAAGGAATCAGAGGGCGGTGGTCTTGATTCTTGACCGCCGTCATCTTCCTCCCCTTTCAGCAGGCTGTCAGCGGTGTCCAGGGCCAGACGGATGAATCTCTAACGCGACCGCGTTAAGGAGCTCGTGTAGCGGAAAAGCCGGTGTCGTCGGCGGCCGTGAGCGAAAAATCCTCCTCCTCGCACTCCTCCTCCGCGTCCTCCTCCTCGCAATGTACCCCACTGCCCCAACAGATAGTGCGCGACGGCATCGCCTCCCGCTCGTCTTGTTCGGGCGCAGTGGGGCCGTGCGGGCACGCAGGAATCACGCGGTGAGCGGTGAGCGGCGAACAACGCAGCGCACATCCAAAGCGCGTTCACTACGAAGCTTGCGGCTTGCTGCCCGTTCGTTCGGCGCGGAAGGTATGCTGGCGTTCGTAGCATCGGGTTTGTCGAGAACGATGTGCCGATGAACTACGACTGCAAATTGAGTCCCGCACGTTTCGGCAAGGCGCCTGGCAGCGCTTCTACGTGGTTTGCCGCTCCGCGCGCCCTTTTAACCGTACGTAGCAGAGCGATTTGTCTAACGGGCAAGGCGTCGCGCCAAACGGGCGATGGCGTTCCGTGGACTCCCTAAACTAAATTATGGCAAGGAAGCCTGCACAAGTCTCAGGGCAGGAAGAGACTTCCAGCTTCTCATTTTGGTTGCGGATTTTCTTTAATGCAGCCAGGCGTAAAATATGCGAGGAAGGAGCTGTGTGCATACCTTACATGGCCAGGGTTGGCTTTGCGGGGAAGCAACCATTGGATTTTGGCTGAGTGGGGCGTGTAAGCTTCTTAGTTGGGCTTGTATGAGCAGATACATTATTCCCCTGGTGAGTAATTTCTGCGTGAAGACTGACACGAATAGGCGTAAAAATGTGACAGGCGCGTTTGTTTGAGTCTTGAGTTGTCTGAAATTAATGCTGATAAATAAGCATTTACGTCTGTAGCGAAAGCACAGTACCCAGCCCCACCATCTGCTGGCACCAAACAGCAAACTGTAGAACGAGGCAATACTGCCGAATTCTCGAAGCTGTTTGCACACACGGCTTGAGACTGAATTGCGCCCGCTATGAGCATTCACGTTAACCCAGCATATCAAAGGCGCCAGAGATTTTCCCACCATTGTGACGGGCGAAACGTTTGCCCTGGTTGGTTCCAGCTGCAGTTACCATCTCAGTGACAGCAAATTGCAAAGACGTTACTTCACAATGGCTCTTAGGCGTGTTACCCCTGCGATGTCGGCGGGATACATCGAAAACACAGTTCTGCATACACGGCCGAAATGAGCGTGCTGTTCATAATGGAGGACAAGCATAATTTCGGGTTAAGTGAGGTGTGCGGACACCAACGGAAAGAAATGCAAGAGAAAAGCAGCGAAAAACTATTTTACTAATACGGTAGAAAGAAAAGCCGTGAAGCATTGAGAAGGTGCCAAATATTCGCTCCGAAGCGGCCAGTTCAGCACCTTACGTTCAGACCCGTCTCACGAAGATTTTCAGTACATAATGCTGAGCAGAAAAAACTTCACGAAAAAAAATGATCTCCGCGCGTGTCGGGCCTGGCACGCATTACAGCGGGCGCCCTCGGTGTCCTCGCTCGTAAGCAGCCTGTCCACCGTGCTCCAGGACAGCGTTTGGCGAACAAGGCCGGCTCACCCGAGGAAACGTTCGTCTAAGACCGCTGCGTGACGTCCGGTGCGACGCCCATGGCAGCAGGCGGTGCCCGAGAGGCGTTGGTACGTGTTCACTGCCATAAAGATTCCGTCCAGTTGTTCCCAGAAGCAGGCAGGCAGCGGCTGTTGATGCTGCCCACCGCGCGCCCCTCGGAAGGCACCACGATGCAGACGCCCGTGAAGGCAGCACCACCAGCGCCATCGACCCTTAGTCGAAGGAGAGCCTGATGTCTGAGGCAAGGCTGACCGTCTCGTCGTTGTTGTCGCCGCAGTTGTGGCCGAGGCACGCGCGGTGTTCGGTCGCGCGGCGACGCCTGGCGCACTTGAACTCACTGATTTTGCAGAGGGCACACACGGGTTCGTAGGTCGTGACGATGGCGTCGCGTTCGTCAATACGCGAGGCGGCCGTACGTCCCCGAGTGGTCCGCGGGATGTTAAGGACACTGGCCTTGCTAATCAGTTGTTCACGCAACGAGATGCAGACCCACCCCGCTTGCTCCTTCGACAGCAGCCTGGCATCGGCGCAGTTCGAGTTCTTCGGGAACTGAGGGGACCCCGAGACGGCCACGATGCGGTGTTGGTTCGACGAATTCCCGATGAACCCGCCCGGGAGGCCCGACTTGTGAGGCCCGACTCCTTAATCAGAGGGTGAGGGCGCAAGGCGATGGCTGGTCCGGGACCCGTGGTCTGCAGCTTGACGGTGCGCGGCAGGCCGTCGCCATGACATGCCGTGACCGAGAGCACGTAGACCGCCGATGACGTTCGAGGTAGACATCCGGTGACCAGGGCTGCCACCAGCAAAAGAGCACGGCGATTCAGATTTGATCTTTGGCCTGCCGAAGGTCACCCGACGTCAACAGACCAGTACCGTTCGCCTGAACCTGTTCGCGTGGCGTCTTCTTCTTCTCACGGGGCGGCTTCGCCTCGAGAGAAGATGCTGGCGCTGCTCGTTCTGCCACCATTTGCGCCGCCGTTTTAAAGGGTTTTTGCTTGTTTAAAACTCACTTCTCTGCTAGTTTCGGCTGATAGAAGTTATTTTGTGAGGGCATATTCTTATTGAAGCGTTCAGGCGCTTTACAAAAAAAGCGACGAAATATCGTGTTGTAGCTTGAAATAAAGAGGAAGTTTCTCGTCTTCACTAGACTGTTCACCTTATTTTACTTCATTCTCGTTGTTTCCGTTCACTCCTTTGCTTTTTCTTTCTTTGCTGCTTCATTCTTTATCTTCTGCCTATTCTCTTTCCCTCTGCCCACTAACCGCATTTTATAGGCCGTCTGCATCATAAACATCTCAGTTCTGAATTTAGGATCACTAGTTTTTTTTTTGGTGTACTATTTGGCTAACTCTGGTTTTTAGTTGGCACTACACACCTAGCGCACAAGCCAGTAACTGTAAGTAGCATAAAGTCGTCACTCGGAATCCCAATTTTTTTATCCGGTAAAAGCGCCTGGAGCGTCAGATGGAGAGCCGCGTGTGTACAATTGCGGAGCTGTGCTGAAAGCGTCCTGATAAGCTACAGCACCAACGAGTAGCAGTCCCGTGGAAGCACGCTAAGAAACCGGGGAGATCAATGGAAGCTACTGTGCTTGACCGGGGCGGGAAGTCGGGAAATCGGCCGCACTGCTTCGAGCCTCAGAGCTTCTGCTTTGTACTGGCGCAAGCCTCATTTTGTGTCATAAGCAGCCGACTTGTAATCCTAAAAAAAAAGGCTGAGTTAGCTGGACAATGCTACAGAACCGGTGACGTCCGCGAACTGCTTGTAAACCGAATATTTAGGCTGCCTATAGACTGTCGCGACTTCTTGATTACATGGCAATTGAACGTCAAGTTCATGCTCACTATTCAGAACAGGAAAACAGTAAGCATTTCATTCCTGTTGCGCAGTCTCCGGGAGCAAAATTTTTAAGCTGTGAGAAAAAAAAAACACCATTTAAAGATGTGGCGTCTTTCATGAAGGATGCTTCAGAACATAAGTCGACCACTTTCCATAAAATCTGGAACATATGGAAGGCCACGCGTGTTATTTTCTTGGCAAAGAATGTAATGTACACAACAGCGCGGATTTTAACTCCTGGAGAGAGAACGAGCACCACAAAATTGTCTAGAACGTGAAACAACGTGAACCTGCACGTCGCTGTCCGCGCTTCAGTCAGACAGTGTTTCCGCGGTTCATCACGTCGGTGGGTGCAGGGTTGGAATGTGTCTCGGTGACAAACTTGCGAGACATAAGATAAAAAAAAAATTGATGGTGGTTTAGCATTGCTAAGCACGAAATATTGTGCAAAAGCATGTTTTTGCAGGTGGACACCCCCGCCATCTGTTGCTGCGTAGGCCCAGGCGCGCCATCCAACTCGGAGCCGACTTAGTCCTTCCGGGCTTGTCCCGCTGGTTTTAAAAATTTAACCATGTTAATCGCTCGTCTAAATCTACTGAGTCTAACTTTTGCATCGTCATTGCAAATTTACCCAAGGAACGCCAGCGGGCTATTGGTCGAGTGCCGTGTTTTTGCAACTATGTTGTGAACGCCAATGTTTTTTGCCATACTGCCGCGTTCCTGCCAATACATGCGGAGCACATCTATCTGTCATTACCGTCGCGTAGCTCAAAGCGCGAATGATAGATAGATAGATAGATAGATAGATAGATAGATAGATAGATAGATAGATAGATAGATAGATAGATAGATAGATAGATAGATAGATAGATAGATAGATAGATAGATAGATAGATAGATAGATAGATAGATAGATAGATAGACAGACAGACAGACAGACAGACAGACAGACAGACAGACAGACAGACAGACAGACAGACAGACAGACAGATAGATAGATAGATAGATAGATAGATAGATAGATAGATAGATAGATAGATAGATAGATAGATAGATAGATAGATAGATAGATAGATAGATAGATAGATAGATAGATAGATAGATAGATAGATAGACAGACAGACAGACAGACAGAAAGACAGACAGACAGACAGACAGACAGACAGACAGACAGACAGACAGATAGACAGATAGATAGATAGATAGATAGATAGATAGATAGATAGATAGATAGATAGATAGATAGATAGATAGATAGATAGATAGATAGATAGATAGATAGATAGATAGATAGATAGATAGATAGATAGATAGATAGATAGATAGATAGATAGATAGATAGATAGATAGATAGATAGATAGATAGACAGACAGACAGACAGACAGAAAGACAGACAGACAGACAGACAGACAGACAGACAGATAGACAGATAGATAGATAGATAGATAGATAGATAGATAGATAGATAGATAGATAGATAGATAGATAGATAGATAGATAGATAGATAGATAGATAGATAGATAGATAGATAGATAGATAGATAGATAGATAGATAGATAGATAGATAGATAGATAGATAGATAGATAGATAGATAGATAGATAGATAGATAGATAGATAGATAGATAGATAGATAGACAGACAGATAGACAGACAGACAGACAGACAGACAGACAGACAGACAGACAGACAGACAGACAGATAGATAGATAGATAGATAGATAGATAGATAGATAGATAGATAGATAGATAGATAGATAGATAGATAGATAGATAGATAGATAGATAGATAGATAGATAGATAGATAGATAGATAGATAGATAGATAGATAGATAGATAGATAGATAGATAGATAGATAGATAGATAGATAGATAGATAGATAGATAGATAGATAGATAGATAGATAGATAGATAGATAGATAGATAGATAGATAGATAGATAGATAGATAGATAGATAGATAGATAGATAGATAGATAGATAGATAGATAGATAGATAGATAGATAGATAGATAGATAGATAGATAGATAGATAGATAGATAGATAGATAGATAGATAGATAGATAGATAGATAGATAGATAGATAGATAGATAGATAGATAGATAGATAGATAGATAGATAGATAGATAGATAGATAGATAGATAGATAGATAGATAGATAGATAGATAGATAGATAGATAGATAGATAGATAGATAGATAGATAGATAGATAGATAGATAGATAGATAGATAGATAGATAGATAGATAGATAGATAGATAGATAGATAGATAGATAGATAGATAGATAGATAGATAGATAGATAGATAGATAGATAGATAGATAGATAAAGAGGAGGAGGGAAAGACAGGGATGTTAACCAGAAAGGGGTTCCGGTTGGCTACCCTGCACTGGGGAAGAGGGATTAGGGGGCTAAAAGGAGGAAGAGAGAAGTGGAAAAAGACATAGCACACACACACACATGCACAACGTTGTCACAATTTGTCACTCAATCCAGTCGCTCTCAAGTAGGCAAAGAGTGCCTTGAGGGCAGTCGACTGCTGTGGGCACGGACCGAGGATCTTTTGCTCTGTTAATGGGCGAGGATCGAGGCGGTCCAGGACACAACACAGTGTATGTCTTGCACTCGCAAATGCAGGGCACTCACAGAGAAGATGAGCGATGGTCTCCTCACAACCGCAGCTTTCACAGGCAGGATTGTCGGCCATCCCCATCCGGAAAGCATAGTGGTTGGTAAAAGCAACGCCGATCCATAAACGGCATAACAATGTTGCGTCGCGACGTGCTAAGTTACGTGGAAGACGAAGGCGCAGTCCAGGGTCCAGTGCCTTGAGGCGGAGGTTGCAAAACTCTCCCGTGTTCCACGCTAAACGTGTGAGCTCCAGTGCCAAAGGGCGAAGCCCACAAGGTGTATACTGACCCAGGGAGCCAGTTATGCGCGTTTCCAATCCTGTTCCATTCTCCAGTTTCCTTTTTCAGTTTCCAGTCTCAGGGGCTCCGCGTCCCCCGGCGGATTTGGCGGGATCGGAGGCTAACAGTGCTTTTTGCGCACGGATGGAAGTTGCTGAAGATGACAACGTGCAATGCAAAACATGAAAGCATGGAGTTTCCAAATATTACCCAGAGGGAAAGCTGGCTCCACTGTCTCTGCGAATTTCTTAGAGGGCCTTTTATCCACCGTTGGAATGTCGGGAAGACAGCGTGTCGCAACTGGCCTGACCCTATAGAACATAACTACGACCGCAGAAATACAAATTTTCGGAAATTATATATTGCAAGAAAGTGTTCTTTCACAGTGTTTCCTGTAATTAAAAATGCTTACTGTGCATTGCAATAAATGAACAGAAAAGAGGATAGTCGTAAACGAGCACCGAATTTGCACATGGCGAGAAAGGCTTTTATCTTCGTGCCGCCAAATATAGCTAACCATAGAAATTTTTTTTTCGTTTAACAGACGCACTTTCTGCAGCAAATATTGTTGCAAAAGTAGTTAGAGCTTAAGATACTACACTTTAGAACCTTCCCTTTTCGCAATGTGAAAACAAACGTTTCTTTGGTGTAGTCTGCAATTGCGGGTTCGCGCCCTATGTCCATGCATAGGCTATGTTCGTGCCTTGAGAAACTTGCTCCAGCCCTAGCTTTTCTATTCGAAACTTGTTTCTACGCACTAAGTGCCGGTTCTCGCCATGTCCTGGCGCTGCGCTTACAAATGTTGCCAAGAAAAACATGAATTAGGAAGCGGAAACCTATCCTACCACAAAAAGTTTGTGCACGGCCGTGTTTATGCTGACAAGTGCAACATGCAGATATTTGTGTGAATTAGTTCATGAAGTGGAAGTCCTTACTGCATGCAATTCGCGGCCACCGCCAGTCTTCGAAATGAACCACACGCAATCCTCGGCGAGTGCGATTAACATAAGCTACGCGCGTCGAAGTACTTCGCGCTTTTAAAACAAGTGCCTCCGAGACTCCTACAGAAGCGTGCAGAGTGGTCACGGCAGCAGACTGTCGCGTTCTCAAATCACAAAAAAACATTATCCCCTTCTTTCACCTTTTAGTGTACAGGTTGCGCAGGTTCCCGCTGAGGTAAACGGCTCCCAATGACGGGGAAAACGGACTTCATGGCTAGCAGGCACGAGACACTGTGCTCAGCTCACTTTGAGTCAAGCGCCTTCGGATGCTTCGGATCTGAAATGAACTACGTGCGTAGCTGCATGGACAACTTCACCACCACAAAGCGCACAAAGCATCAGTAAAAACTACAGTGGTGAAAACGAAACTCTGCAACCAAAAAAATCCAAACTGTAGTACAGTCAACAAGAAGCCACCAGATGTCAATCCGAAGTGCTGTCCTCCCGGCATGCCTTGGGCGTCTATGGTGTATGAAGTGCAGAGCCGCCAGCCTTCCCTCTAGTGAATAGTAAGAAACCATGCGTGAAAGTGTGGCACTTGAAAACGAGTCGTGATCAGTTCCGGCCGCAGCATAGCGTTGTCGTGCAGCTGCCAGTTTAACTGATCTGTTCGCGCCGCCATAGGTTCGAAACCGAGTCGCGGCCATCATTATTTTATTTATGCAGGTATTTGAGAGGCTTCAGACAAATATGGCCCATTTCAGGATTGCTACGAAGTACTGTTAAGGATGAACGTGTGCCACGAAACCTGCGTGAGGTTTCACAAATAAGAGGCCGAAGAGGCTCAGCCTTCCTGAAACCAACAGCTGTACACCAACTACTCCAGGCGGCGAGTGCCAAGGCTGCGAGGCTGCGAGTGCACTGAAACTTTGTCCTCGTAGTCCCACTATCGTCACCATGCAGTTGCACGCAGTCCATTTTCATAACTCCCGATGCTAAGTGGCGTCACTAGGGTCAGCTACACCCTGTTATGCCCAGCGTGCCTTCCAGCCTAAAGGGATAAAGACGCGGGCTTTCTCGACCAGAATTTCCAGAAAACCAACATGAAGGCGATTGAGAATTCTGAAGAAACGCTGCTGCTTGGCGTTCTCGGAAGCAGTGGCAGAAGCAGCGGCGACAATGGCGGCACCACGTGGCCGAGCACGCCATCGGGTCGCAGTAACGAGTGTTGGTTTCATCAGCCACGCTGGGGTCTACATTTGACGGAGAGCTGCGTCTTCGACAGTGTTTCCGCGTTTCGGACCACAGGCGAGGAAGTGAGAGGTATTTCAGTCCCCTGCTGGGATTTGACTTGACATTCCTGTGCCACTTGGGCGCATCCCTGTGCCACGCATCCCCTGCCGGTGTCTTCTTCTCGTTTGATAGGACATCATTCTTCGAACTGTATTCCCCAGCCAGGGATCTGGGGAATATGAAGGGTATTTAACGAGCTACTGGTTTGGTACCAGGGAGACCCCGTTGGTGCAGAGACTCCAGTCTGCTAAGAAGCACCCTTTACATAGAGGCATAGTCAGTTTCCCTTACTTGTACATTATGTAAATATGCTGCATAAAGTTTTCCTTGCCTTTTCCTTCGTAACCACGTCTCCGATCCTCCTCGTCCCTTCTCCGGCCCGACCACGCTACCGCATCCTAACAACTGGTGGCAGCGGTGGGATGCTGCTACCTGAATCCCAACAACCTCGTGCGGTGGCAGCGCGCAACCCGCCTTCTCCCCCTTGTCTTCCAGTCCATAGCGCTACCGCCGATCTCCGCTTCATTGCTACCCTACGACAGATAATTCAGTAAACAATTGTACGATCAACCCACTTGGTGAATATATGTGCATATTCATATCAGCAAAGCCACAAAAACAAAACCTCTGATATTTGCTTTTTGAACAAAGGCGCACTGATTAAGACATAATCAAAACAGTGTTTCGAAAATATGGATGATTGTGGCGATTGACAGTGCGAAAACCATTGCGAATAATTTTGTTTGGATTGGTTTGTTTATGGGGTTTAACCTCCCAAAGCGACTCAGGCTCTGAGGGACGCCGTAGTGAAGGGCTCCGGAAATTCGGAGCAACTGAGCTTCCTTAATTTGCACTGACATCGCCGGACGCGGTGGTCGAAATTCGACCGCCGCGGCCGGCATCGAACCCGTGTCTTTTGGGTCGGCAGCAAAGCGCCATAACCCCTGAACCAACACGGCGGCCGCGAATATTTTGTGAGCACTTCAAAGCTTTGAAATGATATGAGTAGGAAAAGCTAGAAAAAGTAAAAACGGCAACCGGACAAACACTATTTCAAGCTAAACAGAACGTCTGAACTGATGCCTGCCGGGATAACTAGAAAAAAAAATTGCTGTGGCTCAACTCAGCTGAGTCAGACTACACGGAGTGGAAACTCGCTTAAAGGCGGTTACACACAGTTAGGTCTGTGTTCATCTTTATTGTAACACACAGTTATTATTTACCTTTTAAACTTGGCAAATCCTGGTTCTTTCTGCAAAGTAAGGGAAAGACAGTTTTATGTTCCGTCAAGTAGTTTGCCACAGTTTCAATCCAGGAAATTTAAAGGTGGCATGTAAGCGGAAACTTGTAGAACACCAAGTCTAAGGCAGTGTTCCACTGGGAGGTTGACACCGCAAAGTCGAAGGCGAGAGACAAACCAAAGTCTTCTTGCATGTTACCTGCGAAACTAGGCTCGGTTTTGAAGAGTAGTATAGGGCAGTCTCTGTACTGGTAGTAGGGCATGCACGTAGCCACAACATACAAGGTGTTCACGACGGAGGTGTTAGGCGGTACGTATACACCCTGTTGTTATTGCACGGGCCCTCCAACTGGCTCTCTGTTGAGCCACCTCCGCTATCTCTTGCGGATAGAGCAGTTATAGGATAGGGGAACGAGGAGACAGAGAGAAGGGAAGAGAAAGGAGACGCCCCTCGCAACAGCGATCGTCTAGCCGGCGAAGCGGCAAGGGCGATTTCGGCATGCGCAGCAGATACATTGTGTTGCAAGGAGTGCTGCCGAATCGTGGGAAATTTTCCATATAGTGGGAAAATCAAGGCACTGAGGGAATAAGAGAATTTTGTTTAATGACCCATTGAAAATGTGGGAAATTTTGGTTTTGCTAAAGACTCGTGTTCTAAATAAGCTTTCTCGGGAAAATGTGCTGAGATGAAGGGAAATTGCTGTTATCATGGCGGCCAGACTACTGTCGCGAGAAGAAATTTGGCTTGTTGTTTCCCTCTAATTTGCTGCCTAGCCTTCGATAAAGAGCCCTGGGCCATTCAAGTTCATTCAGGCTTCGAGTGCTGCGTCCTTGGATTTCTTCCAGCTATAGTGGCAGTGACCCTTCCACTAATTGCTTCCAACCACTCCCAGCTCTTTAGTCACACGAATCCCTTACGTACGCATGATGTAAAGGAATTCCCGAAAATTACAATGGTCTATACAGGATCGAGAGGCTAGAGCGGAAATGGAAATAGCTGAGCTGGTCCCCGTCCCAAAGCAATAACTAATTAAAACGAAGTGCTGATTGACGATTATGTGATCAAGAACAATCCATCCCTGATGTTCATTATTAATGTGCTTTGTATTAATGTGCTTTGTATTCGCTCTAAATTTACTATATTTTGAAAAAAAAACATATTTGTTGGAAAAAATTGGAAATTTTTAGCCGACAACTGGGAAAAACCAGCTGGCCAATGTGGCATCACTGGTTGCAAGAGGACCCCCGCCGCAAGCGGCGCGGGCCCTTTGAATTACAAGCCCCATGGGGCCAGGATCAGCAGCCCTCCCCCGCTGTCCCTCTCGCGTTATCTGCCCTTTTATACACCAAGAGCGAGTCACTGGGTAGACCACGTGACACAAATGGCGAGAGTGAACGGTTGGAGCGACGGCCAGCCTAGCGGACATGACTGCGTAGCGCACAGCTGTGGCAGCGGTGCGCCTCCCGTTCGGGGTCGCTTCCGGAATAGATTTGACCTTCAGCTCTGCATGTGAGAAGTGGAGCTTCGCTCAAAAAAAAAGTAATCAACTGATGCAAACACCTTGCCAGCATGTAAAAACGAGTGTACCCAACACGCAGGTATCATCAATGACGACTGCAGTCCTGAGTTGTCTCTAGACATACCTCTGTAGCGAGAGCACTCTACTTAACCTCACAATCTGCTGGCACTACAGAGAAAACTTATAGATGAGGAACTATTGCGGCATCGAAGATATTCGCACACGCGTCTTGTGACAAGATTGCCCCCGCTACGAGCATTCACGATATCCAAGCATGTGGCAGAAAAGGCGCCCGAGATTTTCCCACCGATTTTCCCAGTTTGACTTGGTTCGCGTCCATTTGTTGGTTCCAGCTGCATTTCCAATCTCTGTGATAGCAAATTGCAACAATGGAACTCACAAAGGCTCCTAGGAGATTTAAACCCTGATGTCGATGGGATATATCGCGAAGACACTAAAGTTTACAGGAGGAAAACAGCGTGGTGTTCACAAAGGGAGCAGTAAGGTATGCGGCCACCATCGGTAAGAGATACAACAGAAGAAGACTGAAAACACTACTTTATTAATATGGAAAAAACAAGCTCTAAAGCATTGCAAAAAAGCCATATATTGGCTGCGAAGCGGCCAGTTCGACACCTCATGGTCAGATCCGCTAGTCGCGGATTTTAGTCCATGGATAATATTAAGAAGAAAATAAAAATTTGAGAAAAAATACTCTGCGTGCGTGTAGGGCCTGGCACTCATTATGGATGGCACCCTCGGTGCCCTGCGCTCGTCGGTAGCCTGTCCACCGTGCTCCAGGACAGCGTTTGGCGAACGAGGCCGGCTGACACGCAGACGCATTCATCCGAGACGGCTGCGTGAGGTCCGGTGTGACACCCATGGCAGCAGGCAGTGCCCGAGCGGCGTTGGTGTTCCCTGCCGGATACGTGCCGTCCGGCTGTTTCACGATGCAGGCCGGCGGAAGCTGTTGCTGCTGCCCGCCGAGCGCCCTTAGGAAAGCATTAAGATTGCAGACGCCTGTGAACAGGATCACCGCCAGCGCCATCGAGCCTTAGTCGAAGTAGCCCCTGATGTCGGTGCCGAGGCTGCCCATCTCGTCGCTGCTGTCGCCGCTGTTGTTGTGGCCGAGGCACGCGCAGTGTTCGGTCGCGCAGCGACGCCTGGCTCCCTTGAACTCACTTATTCTGCAGAGGGCAGTTCCGCGTTCGTAGGCCGCGACCATGGCGTCGCATTCGTCATTACGCGAGGCGGCCGTACGTCCCCCGGTGGTCCACTGGATGTTAAGGGCAGTGGCCTTGCTAATCAGTTGTTCAGGCACCGAGATGCAGACCCGCCCGGCTGGATCCTTCGACAGCAGTGTGGCGCCGGCGCAGTTCCAGTTGTTTGGGAACTGGGGAGAGCCCGAGAGGGCCACGATGCGGTGTTTGTTCGACGAATTCACGATGAACCTGCCCGTGAGGCCCGATTTGTAAGACCCGACTCCTTGGTCAGAGGGTGTGAGCACGTGGCGATGGCTGGTCCGGGGCTCGCGGTCTGCAGCTGGACGGTGCGTGGCAGGCCGTCGCCATGGCATGGCATGGTTGGGAGCACGTAGACCATCGATGACGCTCGGGGTAGACATCCGGTGACTAGGGCTGCCACCAGAAAAGAGACCAGTGCCGCGGGAAAGACTCTTCAACTGAGTAAGGCGATTCAGACTAGAGCGTTGGCCTCCAGAAGGTTACCCGACGTCAGCTGAGCAGCAGCTGTTGTTGTTGTTGTTAGCCTATCAAAAGATGGCACATACCCACACTGAGGGATCGGCCAAGAATGGGGTGGCTATTCACCTGAACGCAGTTAACAAAATGGAAAAGCACGTGGGAGCGCAACACCGTTGAATTTTTCGTCATGACCAGAAAAGGGATGAGTGTTTTGATTGTAAAATTTTAAGAATAATAATAGAGTGATTAAATAATAATGATTTAGTCAAAATGTAATAATTGATAGAAAAGAAAAGGTTGGAACACTTAGCAAGGCAGTCGGTGAGATTCTATCAGGAAATTTTGAACAGCGGTGCAAACAGATCACATTCTTCTTCTTCTTCTTCGTCTTCACCTGCTCGCGTTGAGTCTTCTTCTGACGTGGCGGCTTCGCCTCGAGATCAGAGGCTCGCGCTTTTCGGCCTCCGACCATTTCCTCGCCAGTTTTAACACCTTTTGCTCATTTGAACTACACTTTGCTACTAGTTTAGTTGGCGGAAATTATTTGGTGAGTGCATACACTTAATTGAGCCTTCAGGCACTTTGCTGGGGCTCGTGTGGTCCGTCGCGACAAAATAAGCGACCATAACGTGTTGTAAGTAATCGAGAAAGAGAAAGTTGCTCCTCTTCACGAGCCTATTCTCGCGGAGGGTGCTGCTGATGCGCGCAGCAGGAATAACTTTACTTCATTCTTGTTGCTTCCGCTTACTCTTTTAGCTTTTTTTTCTTTCTTTCTTCATTCTCCTTCTTTTTAGTTTCTAACCCTAAAGCCACATTTTATGGCTAGTGTGTACCGTAAACTTCTCGGTTTTCAATTTAACATCAGTAGCTTTTTTGAGTATTGTTCGGCCATTCGTGACTTTCAGCTGGTACGGCACCAATAGTGAGCGAGCCAGTAGCATAACTGTCGGTAGGAGTCATAATTTTTTTCCTCTGATAAACGCGCCTGAGGAATTAGAGGGAAGAGTGTGTGTGTCGAATTACGGAGCTGTGCTGAAAGCCCCCTGAAAGAACCAAAGAGTCAGCAAACCCGTAGAAATATGCAAAATAACGGGATAGAATACAATCTACGCTCCTTATCCGGTGCAGAAAATTAGGAAATCGGCCGCACTGCTTTCAGCCTCATCTGTTCTGCTCTGCAGTGAGAGAGAGCTCATCGAGGTCGAAGTGTTTGTTAGAAGTTTGCCTCGTAAGCAGCCAAATTTAAATGCTTCAAAGAAGTCTCAGATAGCAGGACATTGACCAAAGCCGGTGACGTCCACGAACTGGTAGACTGCCTACGGACCGTTACGACTTGTTGAATACGTGGAAATTCAAGGTCAAGTTCATGCGCACTTGTCAGAACAGGATAACGGTTAGCAGTTATCCCCTTTTCCGCAATCTTCGGCAGTAAAATATTTCAGCTCTGCAACAAGATAGAGAAATTTATTGAAATGAAGGCAGAGAGGTCGGCCAGAAAGACTGATGTTTGGCCTGCTACTCTGCACTGGTGAAAGGGAGGGGAAAAAAAAAGATTGTCACATCTAAACCGCGAGTCGAGGCCCGTATCACTCAGAAAATATGAAACACTCGCATTGCCTGGGCTGCTTGCCAACTCTGCGGTCAAGCGCCTAGCATTAATTCATCCGAGACGGGATTGCTGTCCCAACGCTTGAGCAAGCAGCCAACTTTAGTCTCTGGCGCGCATATAACGGACAAACCACTAGCACATGCCCTACAGTCTCGGCCATGCCACAAGTGAAACAGTTTGGGATGTACGCTCGTCCAATTATATGTGAGTACTTTCGCGTGAAAGCGACGTCTAAACGAAGTCTATGCATCAAGCATGCATGAGGACGCGTAATTACACGCGGTACCCAGAATTTAATAACCAGAACTAGTGTTTTCAGGCGGGCATGCCGAGTATCTCGCTGGGCCCAGTTTCTTGCCGTCGCACTCACATAAAGTTAGAGAGAACGCAGTCGGTGTCCGGTCTAGGCCCAATGCCCAACTGTATGGAGGCCACTGCTCAGAGCACTCCTTGCTTCAGCATCGGCCTTCTCGTTTCCATCGAGCCCGTAATTTCCAGATTTCCGCAGAAATAGGGTTCTGTAACCATTTTCTTGAGCAAATGAAAGGAGCTCAGTGCTCTCTATTGCCAGAGTCTGGTAGACGGTGTGGCGTATAAAAAGCTTGAAAATTGTAGTCCAGGTTTGGACTCCGTGAATATGCACCAACTTTGAGGTTGATCCCCGCACAAGTGCCGAATAGCTTCCCTAAGAGCCACAAGCTCAGCAGCGGTTGAGGTTGAAATATGACCCAGAATAAATTTGAGTTATCTGCCGAGCGGGTATCACCACAGCTACTGTCGATGCCGTTGGTGACATGATCCATCAGTGTGCATAGTTCCGATATTCTGACCAGATATACACCAGAGCAAGTTGCTTCAGTGAAGAGACTGGTATAATGCATTTCTTTGCTATATACCGAAAGCTGTGCCATCACTCACGGTAGCTTGATTAGATGATAATTAAGGGCATAGTCTGATGCTATTTGTGGCTGATGGCATCTGAATACACTTGAAAAACTACTATGCAGTCGCTCATGCTGAATATTCGTCAGTCGGTGACAACAGTATCGGGTAAGTAGGCGTAAATACACACGAAGTGGTTCATGCAACCAATATATCGGTATTGGGCAGGTACGTGCTTACTGAATCGTACCTTTGTTAGAGGTGCACCGCGGCATTGCAACGCAGGCGTGTTCTGTTGTGCTGTGTTGGGCTTAACGGCTCATAGGCAGCAATCCAAGGCATGCCTTGAGCGCCTGCACTTAAACGCTCTCCAACGACCGCGAGCAAGAAATGTCCACATTAAACAGTCCTGGGAGACTGTATCGAACGTAGCCTACGGACACAGTCTGGCATAGTTTTCATAAAAAACATTGCACTGCAAACTATGCCGCCTTTCATGAAGAAAGTTTCAGGACATCAGGCGACTGCAGTGGGTAAAAGCCGGAACATTTGGGCGAAATTTCAACACTCAGGAAAGAAGAAGGCCATTATTGCTGTTTGCTAAAAATCTCTCAGAATTCGTTATTCGCTTTCCCAGACTTGTCAGTTCTTGTTTATGAACCGTTTAAGATAAGTCTGGATGAATTTTTTTTCTTTTTCGGATCTGCATCAAACTCTGGCTACTTCCCCATCGTGGGTATGTGCTATGGCTTCAGAGGCAACAACTACAGCAACAACTTGTTCACGAATGTAACCTAGATAACAGCGCGGGTGCTTGAACTTCTGCTGAGAGAACGAGCAGTAGCAAATTCTCTGAAACGCGAAAGGTCAACAAGCGCGTCACTGTCCATGATCTATTCGCAGACAGCGCTTCCGCGCTTCATGGCGATGGCAGCGGAAGCTGTCCAAATGTGTCACGATCGCGAGATAGAATTTCGAGATGAAATATAACGTGCGTGAGGATTCGCACATACGAGGCCGAACGGGCCCAACGTTTTGCGAGACCAACAGCTGTACACCAACTGTTCATACACAGACAATTCAGCACTGACATTTTACCTAAAGGCGGCGATAGTGCTGAAACTTCTTCCTCGTACTCCCTCTATCATCATCAGCCGCATGAAGTCCATTCCGATAAATTGTCATGCTCAGTGGCACCACCACCAGGGTAAGCTGCAACCAACGCAATGGACAGTGCGTCACCGCCCCCCCCCCCCCCGCTCCTCCTTTTCTTCCAGTGCGCAGCGTTATCGCCGTTTTTCGCTTCAGTGCTGAGCTCGGTCCATACCATACGACAGATAATCCAGTAAACAATTGTACGATAAACCCACTTGGTGAATACATCTGAATGTTTATATGAGCAAGGATTTCAAAACAAAACCGCAGAAATTTGCTTTTGGAACAAAAGCTCTTTGATTAACAGATAAACAGAACAATGTTTTCAAAATATTGCCACACTGTTGGCCGTTTATTGGCGCCGCAATGCAGTACCTTGGCATCCGCCTGTCTTCGTTGCCTTCTCTCCTGGAGAGTGGGTTGGCTGAGTGTTCCGTGCGCCTGCTGTGCTAGTACTGGCCCTGCCTCCTCCTAACGCTCTGCCGGCTGGCGCTGACACTATGGATGATTGAGGCGATTGACAGCGCGAAAAGAATTTGAAAGATTTTGTGAGCGTTAAAAACTTATCTGCATGTGTTGAAACAGTCATTACCTACTCACATCGTTGTAAACCTTAACGATATGAGTAGGTAAAGAATGACTGCTTCAACATATACAGATCCTGTAATCCGGAGGGATAACTAGAAAAAAAAGCAATAATCAACTCATGAAAATACCTTCCCAGCATGTGAAAAGAGGTGTGCTCAATACGCACGTGATAATCAGGGATAACTGCACTCCTGAGTTGTCTCAAATAAATGCAGATAAATAGGCATTTATGTCTCAGAGTAAACTCTACACGAGTCACTTTTGCCGAATTCTCAAAGCTGTCCACATGCACGGCTTGTGACTCGATTGCACCCGCTATGAGCACTCACGGTAATCCAGCATAAGGCAGCAAAGGTGTCAGAGATTTGTCAGCCGTTGTGACGGGCTGAGAGTTTGGCCTGGTTTGCGCAGTTGGTTTCAGCCGCAGTTCCCATCTCAGTGATAAAGAATTACAACAAAGTAACTCACAATGGCTCCTAGGAGTTTTACCCCCTGGGTTGTCAACGGGGTATATCGTGAAGGCATGCAGCAAAGTAAGGTGAGAGGAAACCACCGGAAAGCGATAAAAGAGAAGAAGAACGAATACACTACTTTAGTAATACGGGCAAAAATAAGACCTCAAGCATTGCGAGAGACCCAAATACTGGCTGCAAAGCGGCCAATTCGACACCTCCTGTTGAGATCCGCTTGTCGTGGATTTTAGTCCAAAATAATGAGCAGAAAAAATAACGTGGAAAAAATATCCAGCGCGCGTGTCGGGCCTGACACCCTTTATGGTAGGCGCCCTCGGTGTCCTGCGCTTGTCGGCAGCCTGTCCACCGTGCTCCAGGACAGCGTTTGGCGAACAAGGCCTGCTAACCAGAGGAAGCGTTCATCTGAGACCACTGCGTGAGGTCCGGTGCGACGCCAATGGCAGGAGGCGGTGCCCTAGCGGCATTGGTCTTCCTTGCCCGATAAGCGCCGTCCGGTTGTTTCCCGACGTAGGCCGGCGGCGGCTGTTGGTGCTGTGCGCCGCGCGCTTCTCGGAAGGCAAGGTACCAGGGTGCAGACGACAGTTGACCGGAGCACCGCCAGCGCCATCGACCATTAGTAGAATTAGCGCCTGATGTCGGTGCCGAGGGTGCCTAACTCGTCGCTTTTGTCGTTGCAGTTATGGCCGTGGCACGTGCGGCGTTCGGTCGCGCACTAGACCTCACTGATGTCGCAGAGGGCACACACGGGTTCGAAGACCGTGACGATGGCGTCGCGTTCGTCATTACGCGAGGCGGCCGTACGTTCCCCGTTTGTGCACTGGATGTTAACGACACTTTCCTTGCTAATCAGTTGTTCAGGCAACGAGATGCAAACCCACCCGGCTGGCTCCTTCGAGAGCAGCCTGGCATCAGCGCAGTTCCAGTTGTTCGGGAACTGGGGGATCCCGGAGACGCCAACGATGAACCGCCCGTGAGGCCCGACTTGCGAGGCCCGACTCCTTGCTGAGAGGGTGACAGCGCGTGGCGATGGCTGGGCCGGGACCCGTGGTCGGCAGCTGGACGATGTCTGGCAGGCTGTCGCCGTAGCATTGCATCACTGGGATCACATAGACCGCCAATGACGCTCGGGGTAGACATGCGGTGAATAGAGCTGGATCAAGCAAAGAGCCCAGTGCCGTGGCAAAGACTCTTCAGCTGACCACAGCGGTTCAGATTTGAGCGCTCGCCTCCAGAAGGTCACCCGACGTCAACTGAAAAGCACCGTTCGTATTCACCTTCTTCTTCTTCCTCTTCACCTGCTCGCGTTGTGTATTCTTCTCACGTGGCGGCTTCGCCTCATGAGGAGAGGCTCGCGCTGTACGGCCTGCGACCATTTCCGCGCCCGTTTTTAAGAGGTGTGCTCATTTAATACACGATTTTTACTAGTTTCAGCCGGTAGAAATATTTTGGCGAGTGCATGTTGCTTTGGTAGGGCTTGCGTGGGCCTTAATGATAACATAAGAACGAGCAACTAAGAATGAAAGAGAAAGTTACGCCTCTTCACGAGCCTGTTATTGCGGATGGTTCTGCTGATACTCGCGGTGGCTACCTTTGCACTTCATTCTCGTTTTTTCCGTTCACTTATTCACGTTTTGTTTATTTGTTTCTTCGTATGTTGCTTTTTCCACTTTCTTTCGCTAAGCCCAGTCATCAAATTTTATAGCTGGCCTATGCTATAAACCTCTCGGTTTTCAATTTAACATCACTAGGTTTTTTGCGTATCCTTTCGCCATCTCTGGTATATAGTTGGCACTCCACCCATAGCGTGCCATTGAGTAGCATCTAACCTTCGGCAGGAGTCCAATTTTTTTTCCTATGATAAACGTTCCCGTAGCTCAGAGTGAAGGGTGCGTGTGTCGAATTATGGAGCTGTTACTCAAAGTCACCTGATGAGCTCCAGGACCGACGAGTCAGCAAACCCGTAGAAATATGCAGAGGAAGGGGAGCGAATGGAACCTACGCTTTTTATCCGGCGCGGGAAATCGACAAATCGGCCTCGCTGATTTGATCCTCATATCTTCCGGCCTTCAGCGACGAAGGAATCATCGATGTCACAGTGTTACAAGTTTGCCTCATAACCAGCCGACTTTAAATGCTCTAAAAAACTCTCAGCAGCACAGCGAAACAGATGCAGATACGTCCACGAACTGCTTTTAAACAGAAAATCTAGACTGCCTATTGACTGTTACGACTTGTTGATTACGTGGAAATCTATGTTCAAATGCATGCGTGCTTTTGAGAACAGGAAAAAGGTAAGCATTGCACTCCTGTTGCGCAACGATGTGCAGAAAAATATTTAAGCTCTGCAAAAACAGAAAGCATTGAAGAATATCGCCTTTGATGAATGGAGTTTCGGGACATGACGCTACTACAGAGCGTAAAAGCTGGAAGATTGGGGTGAAATCTCGACACTGTCAAGAAGAAGGCCACTCTTGATGTTTACTTGGCCACGAATGTAGGGCATATAACAGCGCGGATTTTAACTGCTGCAGAGAGAACCAGCACCATCAATTCGTCTTTCGTGGAACAACGTCAACTGCGCGTCACTGTGTATGCTTCAATCACAGATAGCGCTTCCGGGCTTCATTGCGGCTACGGCTGCAGGCTTTCAAATGTGTCACGATCGCGAGGTGAACTATAAAAGTGTGGCACAAAACGTGCGCGAGACTTCACACAAATTAGGCTGGAGGGGCCCAACCTTCCCGAAACACAGTTATACACACACAAATCATAGACGGATAATTCAGCACTGATAATAACGTAGTCGAGGGTTCGACGACATACCGACTGGCCAGGAATCATGGAATGATGAGATTCACTGGTCACTGACTGTGATAATTAACCCCGAGGCTGCGAGTGCACTGAAACTTCTTCGTTGTACTCTATCACCAGTTGCATGCAGTTGCATGCAGTCACCATGCTCAGTGGCGTCATTAGGGTCAGCTACACCCGGTACGGTGGCTGTGTGCAACCCCTTTCCCCTTCCCCTCGTCTTAAAGTGCATGGCGGTATCACAGTTTTCTGTATCAGTGTGGAGCTGGCTCCATATTATACGAGAGATAATTCAGTAAACAATTGTACGAGAAACCCACTTGGTGAATGTATGTGCGTGTCCATATTACTTGTGATTGAAAAACAAAACCTCTTAAATTTTCTTTCTGAACAAACGCGCACTAATGAAGAGATAATCACAACAGTGTTTCGAAGACACCATAGATTAATGGGATTGACAGTACGGACAGAATTGCCAATATTTTCCGAGCGTTTACAAGTTTTAAAACAATATGAGTAAAGAAAGCCAGAACAATTTAACACGGCAATCGCCCAAAAACAATTGCAAGGTATACAGAACTACTGAGCTGTTATTTGACGCTATAATTAGGAAAAGAACTCTAATCAACTGGTACAAACAACTTCGGAACCTCTGAAAACGCCTGTACTCAATACGCAGGTATCATCAAGAACGACTGTAGTCCTGAGTTGTCTGTAGCCATACGCCTGTAGCGAGAGCACTGTACCAAACCTCACAATCTGCTAGGATCACAGTGCAAACTGAACAATGAGGCATGAAACGTGGGCTGTGACTCGATTCCCTCCGCTATGAGCATTCACGATATCAGAGCATACGGCACCGAAGGCGCATGAGGTTTGCCCGCCGTTGTATCGAGCTAACAGTTTGCTCTGGCTCGTCTTCATGGTTTGTTGATTGCAGCTCCAGTTCCCATCTCAGTCACAGTAAGATTGTAACAATCATACTGAGAATTCCTTCTAGGTGTATTGCCACCTGCGATGTCGACAGGATATATCGCAAAGACAACTAGTTCGGGATGCACGGTGGAAAGTGGCGTGCTGTTTGTTATGAAGCACAAGGATAATACAGGTGAAGGAAGGTGTGCGGACACCAACAGAAAGGGATGCAGGAGGAGAACAGCGAGAATGAGTGAATGTGTGTATGGTTTGGTTTATGTTGGTTTATGGGGGTTTAACGTCCCAAAGCAACTCAGGCTATGAGAGACGCCGTAGTGAAGGGCTCCGTAAATTTCGACCACCTGGGGATCTTTAACGTGCACTGACATCGCACAGTACACGGGCCTCTAGAATTTCGCCTCCATCGAAATTTGACCGCCGCGGCCGGGATTGAACCCGCGTCTTTCGGGCCAGCAGCCGAGCGCCGTAACCACTCAGCCAACGCGGCGGCCCTGAATGTGTGTATGGAGTGTGGCACTACAATGGCCTATGTTCTACTGTGACTGAATATGTGCATAGATGGTGACTTCTGGAGTGGACTGTGATGTGAACTGTGTGGATTGATTGTGTGCATAGATGGTGACTGCGGGAGAGAATGTGTGCTATTATAAGAGACTGTGCGCTTAGCGGGGTAGATGCGGCATTGTTAATATCGAAGGGACGCTGCGGTGGAGAAATTGCCGGCAGATGAAGCAAGGCTAACCCCACCTGTAGCATTCAACACCTCAACTCAACTCAACAGCGAGAACACTTTACTAATGCGGGTAAAAATAAGTCGTCAAGCAACGCGAGGATGACAAGCATTGGCTGCGAAGCGGCCATTTCGGCACTTCGCCTTCAGATCTTCTAGCCACGTGTTTCACTCCGTAATGCTGAGCAGAAAAAAATACTTCCCTCAAAAATTTTTTGCGCGCGTGTCGGGCCAGGCGCCCATGATGTATGGCGCCCTCCGTGTCCTGCGCTCGTTCGCAACCTGCAAACCATGTTACAAGACAGCGTTCACCGAACAAGGTAGGTTGTCCCGAGGACGCCTTCGCTTAAGACAGCTGCTTGCCGTCCGATTGCGACGCCAATGGCAGGATGCGGCGCCGGAGCGGCGTTGGTATTCCTTGCCCGATAAGTGCCGCCCGGTTTCTGCACGGTGCAAGCAGGCGGCGGTTGTTGGTGCTGCGCGCCCTGCGCCCCTCGGAAGGCAACGTACCATGGCGCAGACCGCAGTGAACCGGAGCACCACCAGCGCCATCGACCATTAGTCGAAGGAGTGCCTGATTTCTGAGGCGAGGATGCCCAACTCGTCGCTGTTGTCGCCGCAGTTGTTGTGGCCGAGGCATGCGCGCTGTTCGGTCGTGCGGCGACGTCTGACGCACTTGACCTTACTGATGCTGCTGAGGGCACACACGGGTTCGTAGGCCATGACGATGGCGTCGCGTTCGTCATTACGCGAGGCAGCCGTACGTCCCCCGGTGGTCCACTGGATGTTAAGGACACTGGCCTTGCTGATCAGTTGTTCAGGCAACGAGATGCAGACCTACCAGGCTGGCTCCTTCGACAGCAGCATGGCGTCAGCGCAGTTCCAGTTGTTCGGGAACTAGGGGATCCCGGAGACGGCCACGGTACCAGTCGGTACTGGTTCGACGAATTCACGACGAACCCGCCCGTGAGGCCCGACTTGTAGGCCCGGACTCCTTCCTCAGGGGGCAAGGAAGCGTGGCGACGGCTGTTAAGGGACCCGAGGGCGGCAGCTCGACGGTGCGTGGCAGGCCGTCGCCATGACATGTCATGACCGAGAGTACGCAGATCTCCGATGATGCCCAGGGTAGACATCCCGTGACCAGGGCTGCCACCAGCATAGAGCCCAGTGCCGTGGGAAAGAGTCTTCAACTGAGCACGATGATTCAGGTTTTTGCCTTGGGCTCCCGCAGGTCACCCGATGTCAACTCACCAGCACCGTTCGCCTGCGCCTCCTCGCGTGGCGGCTTCTTCTCACGTGGCACATTTGCCTTGAGAGCATAGGCTCGCGCTCTTCGTACTGCCGCCATTTCCTCCCCCGCTTTTAAGGAGGTCGGAGGGAAGGCGCGTGTGTCTAATTAACTAGCTGTGACTGAAAGCCCCCTGTTAAGCTCCAGCACCAACGAGTCAGCAATCCCGTAGGAGTATGCAGAGAAAGTGGTGAGAATGAGACCTACGGTCCTTATCCGGCGCGGCAAATCGACAAATCGGCCTCACTGCTTTGAGCCTCATATCTTCCGGCCTTTAGCGACGGAGGACTCATCGATGTCACAGTGTTACAAGTTTGCCTCATAAGCAGCCGACTTTAAAAGCTTCAAAAAAGGCTCAGTTATCAGGACAGTGCAACAGAACCGCTGACGTCCACGAACTGCTTGTAAACAGAATATCTAGACTGCCAATTCAATATTACGACTTGTTGATTACGTGGAAATTGAAGGTCAAGTTCATGCGCGCGTTTGAGAACAGCAAAAATGTGAGCATTTCAACCTTGTTGCGCAAATTTCGGCAGCAAAATGTTCAAGCTCTACAAAAAAAACATGGCAAAATGTGTCGTCTTTCATTAAGCAAGTTTATGGGCATGGCGATACTACAGAGCGTAAAAGCTGAAAGATTTAGGTGAAATCTCAACACTGTCAAGAATGCAGGATACATAAGAGCGCGGATTTTAACTCCTGCAGAGAGAACGAGCACCATAAAATTGCTCATAACCTGAAACAACGTCAAACTGCGCGTGACTGCCTACGCTCCAGTCACAGATAACGCTTCCCGCGTAATGGCGACGGGGGCTGCAGTGTTTCGAATGCGAAACGATCGAGAGATGAAATATAAAAGTCTGGAAGAAAACGTGCCTGATTCTTCTCACATACGAGGCGGAAGGGGCCCAACCGTCCCGAAACAAACAAGCGCACACCAACTAGTCATACACGGAAAATTCCGCACTGACAATTCACCTTAATGAGGCAAGTGGACTGGAACTTCGTCGTACTCCCCCTATAATCATCAGTTGCATGAGGTACATTCCCATAAATTACAATGCTCCGTGGCGCAACTAGGGCCAGCTGCACCTGGTGATGAGTACAGCGCGTCACCCTCTCCCCCTTGTCCTCCACTGCACGACGCTATCGCGACTCTCCGCTTCAGCGTTGAGGTCGCTCCATACCATACGAGATATAATTCAATAAACAGTGGCATGAAAAACCCACTTGGTGAATATATTTCCCTTTTGATATCAGCAGGGATTGAAAGACAAAACCTCTGAAACTTGCTGCTTGAACAAATTCTCACTAATTAAAAAATAAAGAAAAGAATGTTTTGAAGATATGGATGAATGTGGGGATTGACAGTGCTAAAAGAATTGGAAATGTTTTGTGAACATTTAAAATGTTTACAACGATACGAGCAATAAAAACCACAAAATAATTAAAATGGCAAACGGCCAAGCACTATATGAAGATATAGAAGCACTGAATCGATATCTATAGGTATAACTAGAAAAAAAGATGATCAACTCATGGAAACAAATTCCCTGCATGCGAAAACGCGTTCACTCAATACGCACGAATGTTCAAAAACAGCAGCAGCCCTGAAAGAAATGCAGTTTAAAATATTTCCAGCGCTTTAACGTGTGCAAACGGGTTCCAGTGCGAAATCACTTTTTTTTTTACAATTCGGCCAAGGTCAAGTTTGTGCGGAGGCGAAGGCAATTTTTCGAAACAACCTGGGCCAAATTTGGAGGTCACTATCGTGTTGGGCACGGTCAGTTACGATTGGACAACGATTTTGGTGCAAACTGGCCAAGGTAAAATTTTGGCGAACCCCCGGACCAAATTTTGGCAACGGCCTTGGCCATATTTTAAAATCACCGTCGTTTTGGGCACAGTCGATGATGGTTGGGTATCGATTTTGGTGCACGTCGACCAAGGCGAAATTTCGGGCTCAAGGTATGATTTCGGGAGTGACCCGGCACACATTTTGGAAATGGGCAGGGCAAATTTTGGAGGTCACCATTTTGTCTGTCACAGTGAATTATGGTTGGAGATCGATTTTGGTCTAAAGCGCCGAAAGTAAATATTTGGGAGTGGCCCGGGCCATATTTTCGAAACGGTCAGGGACAATTCTGAGGTTACCACCCTGTTGGGCGCAGTCAGTTATGGCTCCACATCACTTTTGGTCTAAATGAGCCAAGCTCAAATTTCGGGGGTGGCATAGGCCAAAGTTATGAAAGGGACAGGACCAAACTTGGATTTATCTACGCGTTATGCAACTGTATATGTCATCACTGTTGCTTGGTGTCGGCACAATAATGGAAGAAGAAGAATCTTGGTCGGTGTTGGTGAGCTTATCAGTACTTTCTCACTGATAAGCATTTACATCTCTAGCAAGAGCAGTGTACTATAGCGATGGAAAGAAACGTGAACACCGTGCCTACGCGCTCCGGTGCTCGAATTTTTTTTTTTTGACCACGCTTTTACCTGCGTGGAAAAAAAAACAACTTAAAGTTGTCCTATAATGTATCAGCGATGACTATAGCGTCTTTTTGCTACCACAGAACTAATGCACAATGAAAATAAATGCGCACAGCGGTGCGCCCAGGCTCCGCTCTGTTCGCGTTTTTCCCATCGTCCCTGTTCTTAACCCCACAAACTGATGGCACCAAACAGCAAAACTTTGTTATGAGTCAGTATTGCTGAGTTCTCAAAGCTGTTCACACACACGGCTTGTGACAGCTAGGCTTGCACCCGCTATGAGCAATCACGTTAACCTAGCATTCGGCACCAAAGGCGCCAGCCTCTTGCCCATCGTTGTGATGGGCTAACAGTTCGTCCTGGTTCGCGTCCCTCGTTTGCTGGTTCCTGCTGTAGTTCCCATCTCAGTGAAAGCCAATTGCAACAATATAACTTACAATGGCTCCTAGGAGTTTACCTCCCCCCCTCCCCCCCCAACCGGCATGCTGTTCATAAAGCTGGACAAGCATAATTCCATTTAAAGCGAGGTGTGTGGACACCAACAGAATTAGATACAGGAAAGGACAGGGAAAACACTACTTTACTAATATCGGCGAACAATAAGCCCTCAGGCATTTTGAGAGTAATAATGCGAAGCGGCCATTTTGACATATCGCGTTGAGATCCGCTATCGCGCGTTTCAGTCCATAATGCTGAACTAAAAAAATGTGCTAAATATTGTTCCGCGTGCGTGTCGGGCCTGGCACCCGTTATTGCCGGCGCCCGCGGAGTCCTGCGCCCGTCTGTAGCCTGCGCACTTTGCTCGAGGACGGCGTTTGTCGAAGAAGCGCGGCTGCCCGAGGACGAGCTCTACTTAGACGTCTGCGTGTTATCCTGTGCGCCGGCTATGTCTGGAGTCGGTGCCCGAGTGTCGTTGGTGCTGCCAGCCCGAATGCTGTCTGTCGTCTGGTTGTTTCACGATGCAGGCAGGCGGCGGCTGTTGGTGTTGCGCGCTGCGTGCCCCTCGGAAGGCAAGGTACCACTGTGCAGACGCCCGTGAACCGCAGCACCACCAGCGCCATCGACCCTTAGTCGAAGGAGTGCCTGATCTCTGAGGCGAGGCTGCCCGTCTCGTCGCTGTTGTCGCCGCAGTTGTAGCCGAGGCACGCGCGCTGTTTCGTCGCGCGTCGACGCCTGGCGCACTAGAACTCACTGATTTTGCAGAGGGCACACACGGGTTCGTAGGCCGTGACGATGGCGTCGCGTTCGTCATTACGCGAGGCCGCCGTACGTCCCCCGGTGGTCCACTGGATGTTCCGGATACTGGCCTTGCTAATCAGTTGTTCAGGCAACGAGATGCAGACCCGCCCGGCTGGCTCCTTTGACAGGAGCCTGGCGTCGGCGCAGTTCCAGTTGTTCGGGAACTGGCGGGTCCCCGAGACAGCCACGATGCGGAGTTGGTTCGATGAATTCACGATGAACCCGCCCGTGAGGCCTGGCTTGTGAGGCCCGACACCTTGATCAGAGGGTGAGGGCGCGTGGCGATGGCTGGTCCGGGACCCGCGGTCTGCAGCTGCACGGTGCGTGGCAGGTCGTCGCCATGACATACCATGACTGGGAGCACGTAGACCGCCGACGACGCCCGGGGTAGACATCCGGTGACCAGGGCTGCCACCAGCAAAGAGCCCAGTGCCGTGCGAAAGACTGTTCAGCTCAGCACGGCGATTAAGATTTGATCTTTGGCCTCCAGATGTTTACCCGACGTCAGCTGAGCAGCACCGTTCGCCTGCACCTGCTCGCGTGGCTTCTTCTTCTCACGAGGCGGCGTCCCCTCGAGAGCACAGGCTCGCGGTGTTCGGCCTGCGACCATTTCTTCGCCCGTTTTTAAGAAATTTTGCTCATTTGAAGCACACATTTGCTCATTTGAACCACATTACGGGTTTGCATAATCGTCGAAGGCAACATCAGTTGCGGCATCTTTTAAACAAATAGAATGTGAGTGTGGCAGCCATCCACGAAACCAAGCTGTCCTCTGATCGAGGAGACTGAAGCTGCTGTCGAGCCTTTTTTGTCAGTATTCAATGTTATCGTAAGTCACTCGAAGGGCTTATCAGTTGGGTGCATGCTATTCCTGGCCAGCGCACTGGAGATTACTGCCGTGTTGTATACACAGATGATCACGGGCGACTTATCTGCTGTGACCTCGCAATTTCGGGTGTACAGTGGCGAATTGTTTGTGTTCATGCCCCTGCAAAGCAGAATGGTAGAAAGCTATTTTTACTGTCATTAGTAGACCATTTGTCCACGGATCATAAAATTATGCTGTTGGGTGATTTCAACTGTGTTTGCAAGGATGAAGACCCAACAGAGTTAAGTAAGCGATATGACCCTGGTGCTACTTTACTCACTGATTTGGCATGCGAATACAACCTGGTGGATGTTGGGCAAGATAAGGGACATAACATCCATTTTACTCATTTTCAGTGCTCCTCTGGTGCTCGGCTTGACAGGATTTACGTTTCAGCAGACATGTTATCCAGCGTTTTTGGCTACTGGGTGCGGCCCATATGCTTCAGTGATCACTGCATGGTATCTCTTCAGATAGGGAGGTACAGTCGGCGCATACTCCATCCTCGATGGGAGCTGTGGAAGCTGAATAGCTGCCTGATCTCAGATGAAATCTTCAAACGTGCTATATGTAATTGCTTGAAGGACATGTGGTCACGCGGTGACCTCTCAGTTTTGCAAAAATTGGACGTATTTATACAAGAAACAAAAAACACTCCTACTGAAGCCTCAGCAAGAATCGCGTTTTTGAAGAGACATCACCTTCGAGAGCTCGGCCGTATTTTAGTTGAGCTACATGAGTTAGAAAGGATTAGCCCAGGTGCCTATGTAGAAGATATCACTGCCGTAAAAGCAGAGCTACAACAGCTTGAAACCGAAAGATACAAAGGGGCCTCGATAAGATCTAGGACCCGTAGTTTTCTGGATGAGCAACCATCTCGTCGGGCCCTGAGTGATGAAATGCAGACTGCTCTAGCTAAAGAAATATTGGAAATTCAGTATAGTGGTTGCACATACAGCGATGGTCCCGGTATTATTGAGTCTTTCTTTGATTGTTATCGGAAGCTGTTTGATGGTTGTGCGGGCACAAACGTGACATCAGACTACAGTCACTTATTCGAAGCCTTGCACCGACTTGACGATGAGCAGCGTACTGTAGTGGAGGGGCCTATCACTTTGCACGAAAATAAATCTGCCATTTCTGACCTGACGGCTCAGAAATCTCCTGGGTTAGATGGCATTACTAGCGAGTAATATAAAACATTTTCCACTAGCCTAGCAGCTATCTTGATGGAAGTTTTCCAGGCTTATTACGATGTTGGTTTTTGCCCCCCCCCCCCCTCCACTTTCTATTCTGGGCCTACTATATTAATTCCAAAAAGCACAGATTCAAATAAGTTGAAAACAGTAGAGGGATATCGTCCAATTTTCCTCTGTAGTGTAGATTACAGACTTTTTGCAAAGGTTCTTTGCAATCGTCTGCAACTAGTTGTCGCTCACTTAATAGGCACGCATCAGGTCTGAGGTATCAGAGGCGGCAGCATCCAAACCCATATTCATTATGCACGTTCAGTAGTGGAGACAGTATGAGATGAGATCGGACAAGTAGCTCTAACTCAGATTGACCTTGCCGAGACCTTTGATAAAGTTCGTCATGAATTCTTGTTTGCGGCCTTAGAGCATGCAAATATTGGAGATGTTTTGCTTAGGGGCATACGACTGTGCTCTAAGGAGTCCTATACAAGGCTAATTGTTAACCAAGAGCTAACCAAACCTATTCCATTGAAATTATCTGTTCGCCAAGGCTGTCCCTTGTCGCCTTTGTTGTTTGTCCTATATCTTGAACCCCTTTGCCTTAGTATTATGAACTTCCCCTCTATCCGTGGTTTCTCCTTGGCTCAGTGTTAAATTAAGATTTTAGCCTATGCAGATGATGTAGCTCTCTTGTTCTGACAAAAAGAGTGTGCTTGAGGCATTGCATTTGAATGAACAGTTTTGCGAGGTATCAGGTGCGGCTCTTAATCTAGATAAATCCAAGAGGTTCTGGTTGGGCCACTGGGGTACAACGCCAAGTCATTATGGCGGCATAAGCTGGGACTTTAGGCCCCTTCACTACCTAGGGGTTCCTCTTCAGTAAATTCGCAGTAGTGGCGCCTACTGGGATTCTCAGGTAGTCCCTATCAGGCGGAATACCCAGGCTTGGATGGGTAGGGAACTATCAGCGTTTGCTCGTGCTCAAGTCTGCAACATTTCTTTATTTGCAAAACTTGCCTGTGTGCTGCAGGTTCTCCACTGTGCGAGGAAGAAAGTGCAGGTGATGCACTGAATATTTGCTACATTCGTATGGCGTCCCCAATGGGAACCCATGCGTCCGAATAACCTTTTTCTTTCTCTAGAGTCTGGTGGAATCGGCCTTGTTCACTTATTCGTGCAACAGCTTGTCTCGCGTTTTTTTTCTTCTCCAAAACTTTAAACCACCCTTTTTTAGTAGCCGGGCTTATTAGGCGTCTCAGTGCTCATTTGCCTTTCCTATTCGCACCGACGGGATGCACTCGTGAGGGGCCTTTATGGGGATTCCTTAAAGAAGTGGCTCACACCTTCAATTTCCTCACTGTGCGCTTTTCTTTAGACCACCTGTACAGTCTCTCAAGAACGCAGATGACTCAGACACTTAGAGTATTTGTTCTCTGTACCGTTGTATCGGCAACCTTTTCTGGAGTTTCTTGACTCCACTGTTTTAAAACTTGTTAAGCGACTGTGCATTCCTTCTCCCGCGAAAACATTCTTCTTTACGTTGCACATGCCAACGCTGCCTGTGAAGGCATGGCTTCATGCTAAGAAGATGCTTGCGGCATGGACGGTGAATTGTCGCCTGTGCAATACACCAGACAATGGACCATTGTTTTCTTCTGTGCATTGATGCGATCTTCTTCTGGGACATTTTACAACGAAGAATTAAGAATGACACTGACATCACACCCTACAGTATCCGTTTTTTTGCCCGCGGAGAAAAGTAGTGCTGTGCCATATGATCTATTTATGTTGATGGGACTATTTAGACTCTGGAAGAGCCGCATGATGGACCGCCACGCCGAATCACCACGGTCGTCGAAATCTTTGTCTCGTGAACAATGCGCTTTGGCGCGGGGAGTACATGCTTCCCTGCAAGAGCCGCCTATTGTGGCTCCCTTGCCTGGATGCATGTGTGTGCCTCCTAAACTTTTCATGTTTTGGAAGGAGGGTTCATGCAGGGGTAGGGTGGCCTGGTTTTTTGTGGCTTAAGCGTGCTTAGACTTCTTTTCGCCACTATTTTCATGCAATAAAGAAAAAAGAAGAGCCGTCGTGGTGGAGTGGTAGCGTCTCCGCCCCGAACGCCAAAGGCCCCTGGCTCGATTCCCAGCCTCGACACAGCGTTTTTTTTTATTCAGTGAGTGTGCGGCTGGGGGGGGGGGGGGTGATTACGCGGTTGGCCACGTGGTCAGTCACGTGGTGCGGAGCAGCTGCCGGCGGCGCGGCGCCGTAGCTGGTCACGTGTTTCGTCACGCGGTTGGTCCCGTGACCAGTTACGTAGTTGGTCATGTGGTGCGGTTTCCAGAGGATGCGCAGACCGGCGAGGCGCACGACGCCGGCGGTTCTCGCGCGCCAGCTGTGTGCCGTGTGACGTCACTGCTCCTTGCGCATGCGCAGAACAGCTCACCAGAAGCCACGCGAAACTGCTCAACCTCGGCCAGTGTAGCTTACGCTGCGAATGGCTCCGTTAGCAAGACAGTCCTACAGAACCGGTGATGTCCACGAACTGCTGGTAAACAGGACATTTACACTGCATATTGACTATTAGGATTTGTTGATTACGTGGAAATTCAAGGTCAAGTTCATGCGCACTTGTCAGAACAGTATAACGGTGAGCAGTTATCCCCTTTTCCGCAATCGTCGGCAGTAAAATATTTAAGCTCTGCAACAAGACAGAAATTTAATGAAACGAAGGTATAGAGGTCGGTCAGGAAGACTGATGTCTGGCCTGCTACTCTGCACTGGTTAAAGAGCGGAAAAAAAAGAGGGTCATGATGGGTGACGATGGCGTGAGAAGAGAAATGAGAGTCTGTTGACGCGCATTTGATGGTATCGAAGCTGCGAGTCGAGGCCCGTGTCACTCAAAAAACTTGAAAACATCCGCATTGCCTGGGATGCTTGCCAACTCTGCGGCCAAGCGCCTAGCTGTAAGTTGTCCTAGAATAGCCTGCTTTCCGAACGCTTCAAGGAAGCATCCAACGTTAGTCTTTGGCGCGCATATACCGGACAAACCACTGGCACATGCTCTACAGTCTCGACCATGCCACAAGCGGAACAGTCCGGGATGTACGCTCGACGAAGTAAGCGTAAATACTTTCGCATGTAAGCGACGTCTAAACGAAATATATGTATCAAGTATGCACGATGACGCGTAATTCCACGCGGTACCCAACATTTCATACCCGGATTTATTTTCTTCAACCTGGTGTGCAGAGTGTCTGGCTGCGCCCAGTGTCTTGCCGTCGCCCTGTTCATAAAGTCTGGAGAAGGCAAGTGGTGTCCCGACTATAGAAAAAGTTATCATTGTACTCAGGCCATTGCTCTGAGCACTCCTTGCTTCAGCATCAGCCTTCTCGTTTCCATCGAGCCCGCAGTGTCCGATGATCCAATGAAATACTATTCTGTGGCCATTTTCTTGAGCAAATGAAAGGAGCTCAGTGATCGCTATTCGCTATTGCCACAGTGTGGTAGACGGTGTGGCGTACATTGAGTCTTAAAGTTTGTAGTCCAGGTTGGGACTCCGTGAATATGCACCAACTATGAGGTTGATCCCCGCACAAGTGCCGAATAACTTCCCTAAGAGCCACAAGCTCAGGAGCGCTTGAGGTTGAAATATGACCCAGAACAAATTTGAGTTATCTGACGAGCGGGTATCACCACAGCTACTGTCGATGCCATTGGTGACATGATCCATCAGTGTACGTAGTTCCGATATTCAGACCAGATATACGCCAGAGGAAGTTGCTTCAGTGTAGAGACTGGTATCATGCTTTTCTTTGCTATATACCGAAAGCTGATCCATCACTCACCGTGGCTTGACTGGACGATATGGAAGGGTATAGTCTGATGGTATTTGTGACTGATGGAATCTGAATACTCTTTCAAAACTATTACCCAATCGCTCATGCAGAATCTTCGTCAGTCGGTGACAACGGTGTCGGGTAAGTACTCGTAAATACACTGGAAGTGGTTCATGCGACAGATATATCGTTACTGGGCAGGTACGTGCTTACTCATTCGTAGCTTTGTTAGAAGTGCATCGCGGCACTGCAATGCAGGCGTGTTGTGTTTTGCTGTGTTTGATTTAATAGCTCACAGGCAGCAAGCCAAGGCATGCCTTGAGCGCCTGCGCTTAAACGCTCTCCAACGACCGCGAGCAAGGAATGCCAATAATAAACAATACTGAGAGGCTGTATCGGACGTATCCTGTGGACAGAGTCTGGCATAGTCTTCATAAAAAACACTGCATTGCAAAATATGCCGCGTTTCATGAAGAAAGTTTCAGGACATCAGGCGACTACAGTGGGTAAAAGCCGGAACATTTGGGCGAAATTTCAACACTGTCAAGAAAGAAGGCCATTATTGTTGTTTGCTGAAAATTCGTTATTCGCGTTCCTAGATTCGTCAGTTTTTGTTTATGAACCGCTCGAGATAAGTTTGGATGAATTTTTTTCTTGTTTGGATCTGCACCAATCTTTGGCCACTTCCCCATCGTGGTTATGTGCTATGGCTTCAGAAGCAACGACAACAAAAACTTGTCCAGGAATGTAACTTTGATAACAGCGCGCGTTCTTGAACTTCTGCACAGAGAACGAGCACCAGCAAATTGTCTGAAACGCGAAACGTCAACAAGCGCGTCACTGTCTATGCTTTAGTCGCAGACAGCGCTAACGCGCTTCATGGCGACGGCAGCGGAAATTCGAGGTGAATTAAAAGAGTGTGGCACAAAACGTCCGCGAGGCTTTGCACATACTGTATCGGCTGCTGAAGCCGATAAAACATGAGAGCTCGGGTGCAGGGTAAAGAACGTAGTGCTTTATTGCGCGCTAGTTTTATAGCCACTACTGGAAAGAAGGGCGGCCTCCTCTCCCAGAGAAGCCGACTGTGTGCGCATGTCCCAATGGCTTCCTGGACGATGATTTTAGCTACCGATACACACACGAGGTCGAACGAGTGAAACCTTTTGCGAGACCAACAGCTATACGCCAATTGTTCATACACGGACAATTCAGCACCGACATTTCACTTTGAGGCGGCGATTGTGCTGAACCTTCTTCCCAGCCAATATTTATTACGGTCGCAAATCCTGAGGAGTTATTGTTCGCCGATATTAGTAAAGTAGTTTTTTTGGCGGTTCTTTCCTGTATCTCTTTCTGTTAGTGTGCGCACACCTCACTTTACCTGGAATTATGCTTTTCCGGCTTTATGAACAGCATGCTGCTTTTCACCATGTAAACATGACTGTCATCGCGATATATCCTGTCGACATCGCAGGAAGGGGGGGGGGAGGGAAGGTAAAACTCTTACGAGTCATTGTGAGTTACATTGTTGCAATTTCCTTTCACTGAAATGGGAACTACAAACTGTTAGCCCGTCACAACGGTGGGCAAGTGGCTGGCGGCTTTGACGAATGCTAGGTTAAGTGACTGCTCATAGCGGGTGCAAACCTGTCACAAGCCGTGTGTGTGAACAGCTTTGAGAATTCAGCAATAGTGACTAATTCTACAGTTTGATGTCAGCAGATTGTGCGGTTAGGGACAGGGGCAATGGAAAGAAAAGCGAACTGAGCGGAGCCTATGCGCTCCACTGTTCGCATTTATTTTTATCATGCAGTTAGTTCTGTGGTAGCAAAAATACGCTATAGTCGTTGGTGATGCATTATATCACGACTTAAAGTTTTTTTTTAGCACCCAGTTAAAAGCGCGATAAAAAAAATTCGAACACCGGAGAGCGCAGGCGCCGCGTTGTGCACGTTTCTTTTCATCGCTGTACTACAGTGCTCTTGCTATAGACGTAAATGCTTATCAGTGAGAAAGCACCGTCTTTGAAGTATGATTGGTCTGTTCGTTTTATTAAAGTCGTGTCCTCCACAATGGCCGAAAGCGTTGCCATTGAGGCAGCTCTAAAGAAGCTACGGTGTTGTACGCCTCAACCTACTGTCATAATTACGGATTCAAAATCTGCCCTTCAAAGGTTAGAGTACGGGTTCCCCACTGATGCTTTGAGTCTTAGATCCCTACGTTTGGTGCAGAATCTACATAGCAAAGGCTTCTCTATACGTTTTCAATGGGTGCCCTCACACATAGGTGTCTTAGGCAACGAGATAGCAGACAACCTCGCCCATACAGCTCTCTCCGGGATTCCAGTACATGGAGTCCCTCATGAAGTCAAGCAAATGTTCAGAGATGTGGTGTTGTGCCACTTCAGTTCTTTGTGGAGCTCTCCTCATCAGCCATGTGTGACCAAGGGTCTCAAAAGGTACCAAGCCACTTTGCTGCATCGCGTTCGCACGGATTCTGCTCGTACGCCGGCGTGGATGTATAAGACTGGCCTAGCGTTGTCACCATTGTGTTCAACGTGTGGTGTGTGTGGTGACATAGAACATTACCTATTGTGCTGTACTTTGTACAACGCGGAACGGGCTGTGTTATTCGGATTCCTCAAGAAGGCAGGAGTTCCTCACAGTTCTTTTCAGGACATTGTTTTCCCGCGCGGGAGCCAGTATAGTAGAAGGGATGCTTCTCGCCTTCTTCTACTTTACCTGCAGGACACGGATTTGGCCTCAACATGGTGACCTCAGGAGTGTCTATCTGGGTTTTTGCGGACAGTGTTTCTGTGATTTCTATTTAAGTGTCGCTACGGTGGAGCAATTGCCGGCAGCAACTGCAAGGCTAATCCCACCGGTAGTTTACAACCACTTAACTACACTCAACTCAACTGACACGCTCACCAACACCGACCAAGATTCTTCTCCTTCCGTTATTGTGCCGACGCCAAGCAACAGTGATGACATATACAGTTGCATAACGCGTAGATACATCCAAGTTTGGCCCTGTCCCTTTCATAACTTTGGCCTAGCCCACCCCCGAAATTTAACCTTGGCTCATTTAGACCAAACTGATGTTGAACCATAACTGACTGTGCCCAACAGGGTGGTAACCTCAAAATTGGCCCTGGCCCTTTCGAAAATTTCGCCTGCACCACTCCCGAATATTTACTTTCGCCGCTTTCAACCAAAATCGATATCCAACCATAATTCCCCGTGACAGACAAAATGGTGACCTCCAAACTTTGCTTTGCCCATTTCCAAAATTTGTGCCGGGTCACTCCCGAAATCAGACCTTGACCCCGAAATTTCGCCTTGGTCGACGTGCACCAAAATCGATACCCAACCATCATTTACTGTGCCCAACACGACTGTGACTTTAAAATATGGGCAAGGCAGTTACCAAAAATTGGTCCGGGCTGTCGCCAAAATTTGTCCTTGGCCAGTTTGCACCAAAATCGTTGTCCAATCGTAGCTGACCGTGCCCAAAACGATGGTGACCTCTAAATTTGGCTGAGGTTGTTTCGAAAAATTGCCTTCGCCACCGCACAAACTTGACCTTGGCCGAATTGTAAAAAAAAAGTGATTTCGCACTGGAACCTGTTTGCACACGTTAAAGCGCTGGAAATATTTTAAACTGCATTTCTTTCAGGGCTACTGTTGTTTTTTAACATTCGTGCGTACTGAGTGGACGCGTTTTCGCATGCAGTGAATTTGTTTCCATGAGTTGATCATCATCTTTTTTTTTCTAGTTATACCTATAGATATGGATTCACTGGTTCTATATCTTCACATAGTGCTTGGCCGCTTGCCATTTTAATTTTTTGTGGCTTTTACTGCTCGTATCGTCGTAAACTTTGACACTGCTCACACAGCACTTGCAATTCTTTTAGCACTGTCAATCACCACATTCACCCATATCTTAAAAACACTGTTTTGTTTATCTCTTAATTAGTACGCATTTGTTCAAGAAGCAAGTTTAAGAGGTTTTTTTTCAATCCCTGCTGATATCAAAACGGAAATATATTCACCAAGTGGGTTTTTCATGCCACTGTTTACTGAATTATCTCTCGTATGGTATGGAGCGAGCTCAACGCTGAAGCGGAGAGTCGCGATAGCATCGTGCAGTGGAAGACAAGGGGGAGAGGGTGACGCACTGTACACATCACCAGGTGCAGCTGACTCTAGTGGCGCCACTGAGCATTGTAATTTATGGGAATGTACCTCATGCAACTAATGATGATAGGGAGAATACGACGAAGAAGTTCCAGTCCACTCGCCGCGTTAAGGTGAATTATCACTGCTGAATTGTCTGTGCACGACTAGTGTCTGTATAACTGTTTGTTTCGGGATGGTCGGGCCCCTTCCGCCTCGCATGTGTGAAGATTCACGCGCGTTTTTTGCAAGACCTTTATAGTTCATCTCGCGATCGTGACATATTCGAAACCCTGCAGCCCTCGTCGCGATTACGCGAGAAGCGTTATCTGTGACTGGAGCGTAGACAGTCACGCACAGCTTGACGTTGTTTCAGGTTATGGACAATTTGCTGGTGTTCGTTCTCTCTGCAGGAGTAAAAATCCGCGCTGTTATGTACCCTGCATTCTTGACAGTGTTGAGATTTCACACAAATCTTTCAGTTTTACGCTCTGTAGTATTGTCATTTCCATAAACTTGCTTAATTAAAGGCGACACATTTTGCCATGCTTTTTTTTGTAGAGCTTAAGTATTTTGCTACCGAAAATTGCGCAACAGGTTTGAAATGCTCACAGTGAGCATGAACTTCACCTTGAATTGCCACGTAATCAACAAGTCGTAATAGTCAAATGGCAGTCTAAATATTCTGTTTACAAGCAGCAGTTCGTGGACGTCACCAGATCTGTTGCATTGTCCTGCTAACTGAGACTTTTTTTAAGCGCTTAAAGTCGGCTGCTTATGAGGCAAACTTATAACACTGTGACATCGATGAGCGCTCCGTCGCTAAAGGCCGGAAGATATGAGGCTCAAAGCAGTGAGGCCGATTTGTCGATTTGCCGCGCCGGATAAGGACCGTAGGTCTCATTCTCACCACTTTCTCTGCATACTCCTACGGGATTGCTGACTCGTTGGTACTGGAGCTTAACAGGGGGCTTTCAGTCACAGCTAGTTAATTCGACACACGCGCCCTTCACTCTGAGCTCCAGGCACATTTATCAGAGGAAGAAAATTTGGACTCCTACCAACGGTTATGTGCTACGGATGTCTAGTGGCTTGCACGCTATGGGTGCCGTCTCAACTTAAAACTACATAAGGCTGAATAATCCATACAACAAGTAGTGATATTAAATTGAAAACAGAGAGGTTTATAATTCAGGCCAACTATAAATTTATTGAGTGGTTTACGGAAGGAAATAGGAAGACGGAAATTTTGAAGAAGCAAAGAAAGAAAAGCGAGGAAGTGAACCAAAACAACGAAAATGAAGTAAAGGTATACCCGCCGAATGCATCTGCAGGCCGCGAGAATAAGCTCGCGAAGAGGTGCAACTTTCTCTTTCTTAGTTACAGCACGCAGTTGTCGCTTATTTAGCCGCGACGGGCCATAAGCTTCAGCAATGCAATATGCACTGACAAAATTATTTCTATACCAACCAAAATAATAAAAAACTGTTTTAAATCAGCAGTGCCCTTAAAAAGAGGGAAGGAAACGGCGGAAGTACCAAGAGCGCAAGCTTATGCTCTCGAAGCAAATGCGCCACGTGAGAAGAAGCCGCCACGCGAGCAGGCGCATGCGAACAGTGTTGCTCAGTGTACATCGGGCTACCTGCGGGGGCCCAAAGCTAAAACCTGAATCACCGTGCTCACCTGACGACTCTTTCCCACGGAACTGGACTCTTTGCTGGTGGAAGCTCCGGTCACGGGATGTCTACCCTGGGCGTCATCGGCGATCTGCGTGCTCTCGGTCATGGTGTCTCATGGCGACGGCCTGCCACGCACTGTACAGCTGCCGAGCCCTGGTCCCGGACCAGCCATCGCCACGTTTCCTTGCCCTCTGAGGAAGGAGTCGGGGCCTACAAGTCGGGCCTCATGGGCGGATTTGTCGTGAATTCGTCGAACCAATACCGTACCGTGGCCGTGTACGGGATCCCCCAGTTCCCAAACAACTGGAACTGCGCCGGCGCCACACTGCTGTCGAAGGAGCCAGCCGGATATGTCTGCATCTCGTTGCCTGAACAACTGATTAGCAAGGCCACTGTCCGGAACATCCAGTGGATCACCGGGGGACGTACGGCCGCCTCGCGTAATGACGAACGCGACGCCATCGTCACGGCCTTCGAACCCGTGTGTGCCCTCTGCGACATCAGTGAGGTCAAGTGCGCCAGGCGTCGCCGCGCGACCGAACGTCGCACGTGCCACGGCCATAACTGCGGCGACAAAAGCGACGAGACGGGCAGCCTCGGCACCGACATCAGGCGCTAATTCTACTAATGGTCGATGGCGCTGGCGGTGCTCCGGTCCACTGTCGTCTGCACCCTGGTACCTTGCCTTCCGAGAAGCGCGAGGCGCACAGCCCCAACAGCCGCCGCCGGCCTACGTCGAAAAACAACCGGACGGCGCTTATCGGGCAAGGATGACCAATGCCGCTAAGGCACCGCCTCCTGCCATTGGCGTCGCAGCGGACCTCACGCAGCGGTCTCGGATGAACGCTTCCTCGGGTCAGCAGGCCTTGTTCGCCAAACGCTGTCCTGGAGCACGGTGGACAGGCTGCCGACAAGCGCAGGACACCGAGGGCGCCTACCATAAAGGGTGTGGGGCCCGGCACGCGCGAAGGATATTTTTTTTCCCGCGTTTTTTTTTTTCTGCTCAGTATTTTGGACTGAAATCCACGACTAGCGGATCTCAACAGGAGCTGTGGAATTGGTCGCTTTGCAGCCAGTATTTGGGTCTCTCGCAATGCTTGAGGTCTTATTTTTGCCCGTATTACTAAAGTAGTGTATTCGTTGTTCTCTTTTATCACTTTACGGTGGTGTCCACTCACCTTACTTTGCTGCATGCCTTCACGATATACCCCATCGACAACACTGGGGGGTAAAACTCCTAGGAGTCATTGTGAGTTACATTGTTGCAATTTGTTGTCACTGAAGCGGGAACTTCGGCTGGAACCAACTGCGCAAACCAGGGCAAACTCTTAGCCCGTTACAACGACTGACAAATCTCTGACACCTTTGCTGCCTTATCCTAGGTTACCGTGAACGCTCATAACGGGTGCAATCCAGTCACAAGCAGTGTATATGGACCGCTTTGATAATTCGGCAAAAGTGACTCGTCTACAGTTTACTCTGTGGTCCCAGCAGTTTGTGAGCTTGGATACAGCGCCTTCGCCAGAGACATTAATGCTTATTTATCTGCATTTCTTTCAGACAAGTCAGAACTGCAGTTATCCCTGATTATCACATGCGTATTGAGCACACGCCTTTTCACATGCTGGGAAGGCTTTTGCAAGAGTTGATTATTGCTTTTTGGTTTCTAGTTATCGCGGCCGATATCAGGATCTGTATATGTCGAAACAGTCATACCTAGCCTACTCATAACGTTGTAAACCTTTTAAACGCTCACAAAATATTTTAAATTCTTTTCGCGCTGTCAATCGCCTCAATCATCCATATTGTCACCGTGAGCCGGTAGAGCGTTAGAAAGGAGGCAGGGCCAGTACTAGCACGGCAGGCGCACGGAACACTCAGCCAACCCGCTCTCCAGGAGAGAAGACAACGAAGACAGGCGGATGCCAAGGTACTGCAAAGCGGCCCCAATAAACGGCCAACAGGTGGCAATATTTTGAAAACATTGTTGTGTTTATCTGTTAATCAATGAGCCTTTGTTCAAAACGCATATTTCAGCAGTTTTGTTTTTCAATCCCTGGCGATATAAACATTCAAATGTATTCACCAAGTAGGTTTATCGTACAGTTGTTTACTGGATTATCTGTCGTATGGTATGGAGCGAGCTCAACACTGAAGCGAAAAACGGCGATGACGCCCTGCACTGGAAGACAAGGAGATGGGGGTGACGCGCTGTGTATCGCACTGGGTGACGCTGACCCTAGTGACGCCACAGAGCCTGGCAATTTATCGGAATGGACTTCATGCAACTGATTATGATAGAGGGAGTATGAGGAAGAAGGTTCAGCACAATCGCCGCCTCAAAGTGAAATGTCGGTGCTGAATTGTCCGTGTATGAACAATTGGCGTATAGCTGTTGGTCTCGCAAAAGGTTTCGCTTGTTCGACCTCGTGTGTGTATCGGTAGCTAAAATCATCGTCCCGGAAGCCATTGGGACATGCGCACACAGTCAGCTTCTCTGGGAGAGGAGGCCGCCCTTCTTTCCAGTAGTGGCTATAAAACTAGCGCACAATAAAGCACTACGTTCTTTGCCCTGCACCCGAGCTCTCCTGTTTTATCGGCTTCAGCAGCCGATACAGTATGTGCGAAGCCTCGCGGACGTTTTGTGCCACACTCTTTTAGTTCACCTCGAATTTCCGCTGCCGTCGCCATGAAGCGCGTTAGCGCTGTCTGCGACTAAAGCATAGAGAGTGACGCGCTTGTTGACGTTTCGCGTTTCAGACAATTTGCTGGTGCTCGTTCTCTGTGCAGAAGTTCAAGAACGCGCGCTGTTATCAAAGTTACATTCCTGGACAAGTTTTTATTGTCGTTGCTTCTGAAGCCATAGCACATAACCACGATGGGGAAGTGGCCAAAGATTGGTGCAGATCCAAACAAGAAAAAAATTCATCCAAACTTATCTCGAGCGGTTCATAAACAAAAACTGACGAATCTAGGAACGCGAATAACGAATTTTCAGCAAACAACAATAATGGCCTTTTTTTCTTGACAGTGTTGAAATTTCGCCCAAATGTTCCGGCTTTTACCCACTGTAGTCGCCTGATGTCCTGAAACTTTCTTCATGAAACGCGGCATATTTTGCAATGCAGTGTTTTTTATGAAGACTATGCCAGACTCTGTTCACAGGCTACGTCCGATACAGCCTCTCAGTATTGTTTAATATTGGCATTCCTTGCTCGCGGTCGTTGGAGAGCGTTTAAGCGCAGGCGCTCAAGGCATGCTTGGCTTGCTGCCTGTGAGCTATTAAACCAAACACAGCAAAACACAACACGCCTGCATTGCAGTGCCGCGATGCACTTCTAACAAAGCTACGAATGAGTAAGCACGTACCTGCCCAGTAACGATATATCTGTCGCATGAACCACTTCCAGTGTATTTACGAGTACTTACCCGACACCGTTGTCACCGACTGACGAAGATTCTGCATGAGCGATCGGATAATAGTTTTTAAAGAGTATTCAGATGCCATCAGTCACAAATACCATCAGACTATACCCTTCCATATCGTCCAGTCAAGCCACGGTGAGTGATGGATCAGCTTTCGGTATATAGCAAAGAAAAGCATGATACCAGTCTCTGCACTGAAGCAACTTCCTCTGGCGTATATCTGGCCCGAATATCGGAACTATGTACACTGATGGATCATGTCACCAATGGCATCGACAGTAAATGTGGTGATACCCGCTCGTCAGATAACTCAAATTTGTTCCGGGTCATATTTCAACCTCAAGCGCTGCTGAGCTTGTGGCTCTTAGGGAAGCTATTCGGCACTTGTGCGGGGATCAACCTCATAGCTGGTGCATATTCACGGAGTCCCAACCTGGACTACAAACTTTAAGACTCAATGTACGCCACACCGTCTACCACACTGTGGCAATAGCGAATAGCGATCACTGAGCTCCTTTCATTTGCTCAAGAAAATGGCCACAGAATAGTATTTCATTGGATCATCGGACACTGCGGGCTCGATGGAAACGAGAAAGCTGATGCTGAAGCAAGGAGTGCTCAGAGCAATGGCCTGAGTACAATGATAACTTTTTCTATAGTCGGGACACCACTTGCCTTCTCCAGACTTTATGAACAGGGCGACGGCAAGACACTGGGCGCAGCCAGACACTCTGCACACCAGGTTGAAAAAACTAGATCCGGGTATGAAATGTTGGGTACCGCGTGGAATTACGTGTCATCGTGCATGCTTGATACATATACTTCGTTTAGACGTCGCTTCCATGCGAAAGTATTTACGCTTACTTGGACGAGCGTACATCCCGGACTGTTCCGCTTGTGGCATGGTCGAGACTGTAGAGCATGTGCCAGTGGTTTGTCCGGTATATGCGCGCCAAAGACTAACGTTGGATGCTTCCTTGAAGCGTTCGGAAAGCAGGCTATTCTCGGACAACTTACAGCTAGGCGCTTGGCCGCAGAGTTGGCAAGCATCCCAGGCAATGCGGATGTTTTCAAGTTTTTTGAGTGACACGGGCCTCGACTCGCAGCTTCGATACCATCAAATGCGCGTGAACAGACTCTCATTTCTCTTCTCACGCCATCGTCACCCATCATGACCCTCTTTTTTTCTCCGCCCTTTAACCAGTGCAGAGTAGCAGGCCAGACATCAGTCTTCCTGACCGACCTCTATGCCTTCGTTTCATTAAATTTCTGTCTTGTTGCAGAGCTTAAATATTTTACTGCCGACGATTGCGGAAAAGGGGATAACTGCTCACCGTTATACTGTTCTGACAAGTGCGCATGAACTTGACCTTGAATTTCCACGTAATCAACAAATCCTAATAGTCAATATGCAGTGTAAATGTCCTGTTTACCAGCAGTTCGTGGACATCACCGGTTCTGTAGGACTGTCTTGCTGACGGAGCCTTTCGCAGCGTAAGCTACACTGGCCGAGGTTGAGCAGTTTCGCGTGGCTTCTGGTGAGCTGTGCTGCGCATGCGCAAGGAGCAGTGACGTCACACGGCACACAGCTGGCGCGCGAGAACCGCCGGCGTCGCGCGCCTCGCCGGTCTGCGCATCCTCTGGAAACCGCACCACATGACCAACTACGTAACTGGTCACGGGACCAACCGCGTGACGAAACACGTGACCAGCTACGGCGCCGCGCCGCCGGCAGCTGCTCCGCACCACGTGACTGACCACGTGGCCAACCGCGTAATCACCCCCCCCCCCCCAAGCCGCACACTCACTGAATAAAAAAAACGCTGTGTCGAGGCCGGGAATCGAGCCAGGGGCCTTTGGCGTTTGGGGCGGAGACGCTACCACTCCACCACGACGGCTCTTCTTTTTTCTTTATTGCATGAAAATAGTGGCGAAAAGAAGTCTAAGCACGCTTAAGCCACAAAAAACCAGGCCACCTTACCCCTGCATGAACCCTCCTTCCAAAACATCAAAAGTTTAGGAGGCACACACATGTATCCAGGCAAGGCAGCCACAATAGGCGGCTCTTGCAGGGAAGCATATACTCCCCGCGCCAAAGCGCATTGTTCACGAGACAAAGATTTCGACGACCGTGGTGATTCGGCGTGGCGGTCCATCATGCGGCTCTTCCAGAGTCTAAATAGTCCCAGCAACATAAATAGATCATATGGCACAGCACTACTTTTCTCCGCGGGCAAAAAACGGATACTGTAGGGTGTGATGTCAGTGTCATTCTTAATTCTTCGTTGTAAAATGTCCCAGAAGAAGATAGCATCAATGCACAGGAGAAAACAATGGTCAATTGCCTGGTGTATTGCACAGGCGACAATTCACCGTCCATGCCGCAAGCATCTCCTTAGCATGAAGCCATGCCTTCACAGGCAGCGTTGGCATGTGCAACGTAAAGAAGAATGTTTTCGCGGGAGAAGGAATGCACAGTCGCTTAACAAGTTTTAAAACAGTGGTGTCAAGAAACTCCAGAAAAGGTTGCCGATGCAACGGTACAGAGAACAAATACTCTAAGTGTCTGAGTCATCTGCGTTCTTGAGAGACTGTACAGGTGGTCTAAAGAAAAGCGCACAGTGAGGAAATTGAAGGTGTGAGCCACTTCTTTAAGGAATCCCCATAAAGGCCCCTCACGAGTGCATCCCGTCGGTGCGAATAGGAAAGGCAAATGAGCACTGAGACGCCTAATAAGCACGGCTACTAAAAAAGGGTGGTTTGATGTTTTGGAAAAGAAAAAAAAACGCGAGACAAGCTGTTGCACGAATAAGTGAACAAGGCCGATTCCACCAGACTCAAGAGAAAGAAAAAGGTTATTCGGACGCATGGGTTCCCATTGGGGACGCCATACGAATGTAGCAAATATTCAGTGCATCACCTGCACTTTCTTCCTCGCACAGTGGAGAACCTGCAGCACACAGGCAAGTTTTGCAAATAAAGAAATGTTGCAGACTTGAGCACGAGCAAACGCTGATAGTTCCCTACCCATCCAAGCCTGGGTTTTCCGCCTGATGGGGACTATCTGAGAATCCCAGTAGGCGCCACTACTGCGAATTTACTGAAGAGGAACCCCTAGGTAGTGAAGGGGCCTAAAGTCCCAGCTTATGCCGCCATAATGACTTGGCGTTGTACCCCAGTGGCCCAACCAGAACCCCTTGGATTTATCTAGATTAAGAGCCGCACCTGATACCTCGCAAAACTGTTCATTCAAATGCAATGCCTCAAGCACACTCTTTTTGTTAGAACAAGAGAGCTACATCATCTGCATAGGCTAAAATCTTAATTTAACACTGAGCCAAGGAGAAACCACGGATAGAGGGGAAGTTCATAATACTAAGGCAAAGGGGTTCAAGATATAGGGCAAACAACAAAGGCGACAAGGGACAGCCTTGGCGAACAGATAATTTCAATGAAATAGGTTTGGTTAGCTCTTGGTTAACAATTAGCCTTGTATAGGACTCCTTACAGCACAGTCGTATGCCCCTAGGAAAACCTCCATCAAGACAGCTGCTAGGCTAGTGGAAAATGTTTTATAGAACTCGCTAGTAATGCCATCTAACCCAGGAGATTTCTGAGCCGTCAGGTCAGAAATGGCAGATTTAATTTCGTGCGAAGTGATAGGCCCCTCCACTACAGTACGCTGCTCATCGTCAAGTCGGGGCAAGGCTTCGAATAAGTGACTGTAGTCTGATGTCACGTTTGTGCCCGCACAACCATCAAACAGCTTCCTATAACAGTCAAAGAAAGCCTCAATAATACCGGGACCATCGCTGTATGTGCAACCACTATACTGAATTTCCAATATTTCTTTAGCTAGAGCAGTCTGCATTTCATCACTCAGGGCCCGACGAGATGGTTGCTCATCCAGAAAACTACGGGTCCTAGATCTTATCGAGGCCCCTTTGTAACTTTCGGTTTCAAGCTGTTGTAGCTCTGCTTTTACGGCAGTGATATCTTCTACATAGGCACCTGGGCTAATCCTTTCTAACTCATGTAGCTCAACTAAAATACGGCCGAGCTCTCGAAGGTGATGTCTCTTCAAAAACGCGATTCTTGCTGAGGCTTCAGTAGCAGTGTTTTTTGTTTCTTGTATAAATACGTCCAATTTTTGCAAAACTGAGAGGTCACCGCGTGACCACGTGTCCTTCAAGCAATTACATATAGCACGTTTGAAGATTTCATCTGAGATCAGGCAGCTATTCAGCTTCCACAGCTCCCATCGAGGATGGAGTATGCGCCGACTGTACCTCCCTATCTGAAGAGATACCATGCAGTGATCACTGAAGAATATGGGCCGCACCCAGTAGCCAAAAACGCTGGATAACATGTCTGCTGAAACGTAAATCCTGTCAAGGCGAGCACCAGAGGAGCACTGAAAATGAGTAAAATGGATGTTATGTCCCTTATCTTGCCCAACATCCACCAGGTTGTATTCGCATGCCAAATCAGTGAGTAAAGTAGCACCAGGGTCATATCGCTTACTTAACTCTGTTGGGTCTTCATCCTTGCAAACACAGTTGAAATCACCCAACAGCATAATTTTATGATCCGTGGACAAATGGTCTACTAATGACAGTAAAAATAGCTTTCTACCATTCTGCTTTGCAGGGGCATGAACACAAACAATTCGCCACTGTACACCCGAAATTGCGAGGTCACAGCAGATAAGTCGCCCGTGATCATCTGTGTATACAACACGGCAGTAATCTCCAGTGCGCTGGCCAGGAATAGCATGCACCCAACTGATAAGCCCTTCGAGTGACTTACGATAACATTGAATACTGACAAAAAAGGCTCGACAGGAGCTTCAGTCTCCTCATCAGAGGACAGCTTGGTTTCGTGGATGGCTGCCACACTCACATTCCATTTGTTTAAAAGATGCCGCAACTGATGTTGCCTTCGAGGATTATGCAAACCCGTTATGTGGTTCAAATGAGCAAATGTGTGCTTCAAACAAGCAAAATTTCTTAAAAACGGGCGAAGAAATGGTCGCAGGCCGAACACCGCGAGCCTGTGCTCTCGAGGGGACGCCGCCTAGTGAGAAGAAGAAGAAGCCACGCGAGCAGGTGCAGGCGCAGGCGAACGGTGCTGCTCAGCTGACGTCGGGTAAACTTTTGGAGGCCAAAGATCAAATCTTAATCGCCGTGCTGAGCTGAACAGTCTTTCGCACGGCACTGGGCTCTTTGCTGGTGGCAGCCCTGGTCACCGGATGTCTACCCCGGGCGTCGTCGGCGGTCTACGTGCTCCCAGTCATGGTATGTCATGGCGACGACCTGCCACGCACCGTGCAGCTGCAGACCGCGGGTCCCGGACCAGCCATCGCCACGCGCCCTCACCCTCTGATCAAGGTGTCGAGCCTCACAAGCCAGGCCTCACGGGCGGGTTCATCGTGAATTCATCGAACCAACTCCGCATCGTGGCTGTCTCGGGGACCCGCCAGTTCCCGAACAACTGGAACTGCGCCGACGCCAGGCTCCTGTCAAAGGAGCCAGCCGGGCGGGTCTGCATCTCGTTGCCTGAACAACTGATTAGCAAGACCAGTATCCGGAACATCCAGTGGACCACCGGGGGACGTACGGCGGCCTCGGGTAATGACGAACGCGACGCCATCGTCACGGCCTACGAACCCGTGTGTGCCCTCTGCAAAATCAGTGAGTTCTAGTGCGCCAGGCGTCGACGCGCGACCAAACAGCGCGCGTGCCTCGGCCACAACTGCGGCGACAACAGCGACGAGACGGGCAGCGTCGCCTCAGAGATCAGGCACTCCTTCGACTAAGGGTCGATGGCGCTGGTGGTGCTGCGGTTCACGGGCGTCTGCACAGTGGTACCTTGCCTTCCGAGGGGCACGCAGCGCGCAACACCAACAGCCGCCGCCTGCCTGCATCCTGAAACAACCAGACGACAGACAGCATTCGGGCTGGCAGCACCAACGACACTCGGGCACCGACTCCAGACATAGCCGGCGCACAGGATAACACGCAGAGGTCTAAGGAGAACGCGTCCTCGGGCAGCCGCGCTTCTTCGACAAACGCCGTCCTCGAGCAAAGTGCGCAGGCTACAGACGGGCGCAGGACTCCGCGGGCGCCGGCAATAACGGGTGCCAGGCCCGACACGCACGCGGAACAATATTTAGCACATTTTTTTTAGTTCAGCATTATGGACTGAAACGCGCGATAGCGGATCTCAACGCGATATGTCAAAATGGCCGCTTTCCATCCAACCTTTATTACTCTCAAAATGCCTGAGGGTTTATTGTTCGCCGATATTAGTAAAGTAGTGTTTTCCCTGTCCTTTCCTGTATCTAATTCTGTTGGTGTCCACACACCTCGCTTTAAATGGAATTATGCTTGTCCAGCTTTATGAACAGCATGCCGGTTGCAGGGGGGGGGGGGGGGGGGGGGGTAAACTCCTAGGAGCCATTGTAAGTTATATTGTTGCAATTTGCTTTCACTGAGATGGGAACTATAGCAGGAACCAGCAAACGAGGGACGCGAACCAGGACGAACTGTTAGCCCATCACAACGATGGGCAAGAGGCTGGCGCCTTTGGTGCCGAATGCTAGGTTAACGTGATTGCTCATAGCGGGTGCAAGCCTAGCTGTCACAAGCCGTGTGTGTGAACAGCTTTGAGAACTCAGCAATACTGACTCATAACAAAGTTTTGCTGTTTGGTGCCATCAGTTTGTGGGGTTAAGAACAGGGACGATGGGAAAAACGCGAACAGAGCGGAGCCTGGGCGCACCACTGTGCACATTTATTTTCATTGTGCATTAGTTCTGTGGTAGCACAAAGACGCTATAGTCATCGCTGATACATTATAGGACAACTTTAAGTTGTTGTTTTTTTCCACGCAGGTAAAAGCGTGGTCGAAAAAAAAAATTCGAGCACCGGAGCGCGTAGGCACGGTGTTCACGTTTCTTTCCATCGCTATAGTACACTGCTCTTGCTAGAGATGTAAATGCTTATCAGTGAGAAAGTACTGATAAGCGCACCAACACCGACCAAGATTCTTCTCCTTCCATTATTGTGCCGACACCAAGCAACAGTGATGACATATACAGTTGCATAACGCGTAGATAAATCCAAGTTTGGTCCTGTCCCTTTCATAACTTTGGCCTATGCCACCCCCGAAATTTGACCTTGGCTCATTTAGACCAAAAGTGATGTGGAGCCATAACTGACTGCGCCCAACAGGGCGGTAACCTCAGAATTGTCCCTGACCGTTTCGAAAATATGGCCCGGGCCACTCCCGAATATTTACTTTCGGCGCTTTAGACCAAAATCGATCTCCAACCATAATTCACTGTGACAGACAAAATGGTGACCTCCAAAATTTGCCCTGCCCATTTCCAAAATGTGTGCCGGGTCACTCCCGAAATCATACCTTGAGCCCGAAATTTCGCCTTGGTCGACGTGCACCAAAATCGATACCCAACCATCATCGACTGTGCCCAAAACGACGGTGATTTTAAAATATGGCCAAGGCCGTTGCCAAAATTTGGTCCGGGGGTTCGCCAAAATTTTACCTTGGCCAGTTTGCACCAAAATCGTTGTCCAATCGTAACTGACCGTGCCCAACACGATAGTGACCTCCAAATTTGGCCCAGTTTGTTTCGAAAAATTGCCTTCGCCACCGCACAAACTTGACCTTGGCCGAATTGTAAAAAAAAAAGTGATTTCGCACTGGAACCTGTTTGCACACGTTAAAGCGCTGGAAATATTTTAAACTGCATTTCTTTCAGGGCTACTGTTGTTTTTTAACATTCGTGCGTACTGAGTGGACGCGTTTTCGCATGCAGTGAATTTGTTTCCATGAGTTGATCATCATCTTTTTTTTTCTAGTTATACCTATAGATATGGATTCACTGGTTCTATATCTTCATATAGTGCTTGGCCGCTTGCCATTTTAATTTTTTGTGGCTTTTACTGCTCGTATCGTCGTAAACATTGACACTGCTCACACAGCACTTGCAATTCTTTTAGCACTGTCAATCACCACATTCACCCATATCTTAAAAACACTGTTTTGTTTATCTCTTAATTAGTACGCATTTGTTCAAGAAGCAAGTTTAAGAGGTTTTTTTTCAATCCCTGCTGATATCAAAACGGAAATATATTCACCAAGTGGGTTTTTCATGCCACTGTTTACTGAATTATCTCTCGTATGGTATGGAGCGAGCTCAACGCTGAAGCGGAGAGTCGCGATAGCATCGTGCAGTGGAAGACAAGGGGGAGAGGGTGACGCACTGTACACATCACCAGGTGCAGCTGACTCTAGTGGCGCCACTGAGCATTGTAATTTATGGGAATGTACCTCATGCAACTAATGATGATAGGGAGAATACGACGAAGAAGTTCCAGTCCACTCGCCGCATTAAGGTGAATTATCACTGCTGAATTGTCTGTGCACGACTAGTGTCTGTATAACTGTTTGTTTCGGGATGGTCGGGCCCCTTCCGCCTCGCATGTGTGAAGATTCACGCGCGTTTTTTGCAAGACCTTTATAGTTCATCTCGCGATCGTGACATATTCGAAACCCTGTAGCCCTCGTCGCGATTACGCGAGAAGCGTTATCTGTGACTGGAGCGTAGACAGTCACGCACAGCTTGACGTTGTTTCAGGTTATGGACAATTTGCTGGTGTTCGTTCTCTCTGCAGGAGTTAAAATCCGCGCTGTTATGTACCCTGCATTCTTGACAGTGTTGAGATTTCACACAAATCTTTCAGTTTTACGCTCTGTAGTATTGTCATTTCCATAAACTTGCTTAATTAAAGGCGACACATTTTGCCATGCTTTTTTTTGTAGAGCTTAAGTATTTTGCTACCGAAAATTGCGCAACAGGTTTGAAATGCTCACAGTGAGCATGAACTTCACCTTGAATTGCCACGTAATCAACAAGTCGTAATAGTCAAATGGCAGTCTAAATATTCTGTTTACAAGCAGCAGTTCGTGGACGTCACCAGATCTGTTGCATTGTCCTGCTAACTGAGACTTTTTTTAAGCGCTTAAAGTCGGCTGCTTATGAGGCAAACTTATAACACTGTGACATCGATGAGCGCTCCGTCGCTAAAGGCCGGAAGGTATGAGGCTCAAAGCAGTGAGGCCGATTTGTCGATTTGCCGCGCCGGATAAGGACCGTAGGTCTCATTCTCACCACTTTCTCTGCATACTCCTACGGGATTGCTGACTCGTTGGTACTGGAGCTTAACAGGGGGCTTTCAGTCACAGCTAGTTAATTCGACACACGCGCCCTTCACTCTGAGCTCCAGGCACATTTATCAGAGGAAGAAAATTTGGACTCCTACCAACGGTTATGTGCTACGGATGTCTAGTGGCTTGCACGCTATGGGTGCCGTCTCAACTTAAAACTACATAAGGCTGAATAATCCATACAACAAGTAGTGATATTAAATTGAAAACAGAGAGGTTTATAATTCAGGCCAACTATAAATTTATTGAGTGGTTTACGGAAGGAAATAGGAAGACGGAAATTTTGAAGAAGCAAAGAAAGAAAAGCGAGGAAGTGAACCAAAACAACGAAAATGAAGTAAAGGTATACCCGCCGAATGCATCTGCAGGCCGCGAGAATAAGCTCGCGAAGAGGTGCAACTTTCTCTTTCTTAGTTACAGCACGCAGTTGTCGCTTATTTAGCCGCGACGGGCCATAAGCTTCAGCAATGCAATATGCACTGACAAAATTATTTCTATACCAACCAAAATAATAAAAAACTGTTTTAAATCAGCAGTGCCCTTAAAAAGAGGGAAGGAAACGGCGGAAGTACCAAGAGCGCAAGCTTATGCTCTCGAAGCAAATGCGCCACGTGAGAAGAAGCCGCCACGCGAGCAGGCGCATGCGAACAGTGTTGCTCAGTGTACATCGGGCTACCTGCGGGGGCCCAAAGCTAAAACCTGAATCACCGTGCTCACCTGACGACTCTTTCCCACGGAACTGGACTCTTTGCTGGTGGAAGCTCCGGTCACGGGATGTCTACCCTGGGCGTCATCGGCGATCTGCGTGCTCTCGGTCATGGTGTCTCATGGCGACGGCCTGCCACGCACTGTACAGCTGCCGAGCCCTGGTCCCGGACCAGCCATCGCCACGTTTCCTTGCCCTCTGAGGAAGGAGTCGGGGCCTACAAGTCGGGCCTCATGGGCGGATTTGTCGTGAATTCGTCGAACCAATACCGTACCGTGGCCGTGTACGGGATCCCCCAGTTCCCAAACAACTGGAACTGCGCCGGCGCCACACTGCTGTCGAAGGAGCCAGCCGGATATGTCTGCATCTCGTTGCCTGAACAACTGATTAGCAAGGCCACTGTCCGGAACATCCAGTGGATCACCGGGGGACGTACGGCCGCCTCGCGTAATGACGAACGCGACGCCATCGTCACGGCCTTCGAACCCGTGTGTGCCCTCTGCGACATCAGTGAGGTCAAGTGCGCCAGGCGTCGCCGCGCGACCGAACGTCGCACGTGCCACGGCCATAACTGCGGCGACAAAAGCGACGAGACGGGCAGCCTCGGCACCGACATCAGGCGCTAATTCTACTAATGGTCGATGGCGCTGGCGGTGCTCCGGTCCACTGTCGTCTGCACCCTGGTACCTTGCCTTCCGAGAAGCGCGAGGCGCACAGCCCCAACAGCCGCCGCCGGCCTACGTCGAAAAACAACCGGACGGCGCTTATCGGGCAAGGATGACCAATGCCGCTAAGGCACCGCCTCCTGCCATTGGCGTCGCAGCGGACCTCACGCAGCGGTCTCGGATGAACGCTTCCTCGGGTCAGCAGGCCTTGTTCGCCAAACGCTGTCCTGGAGCACGGTGGACAGGCTGCCGACAAGCGCAGGACACCGAGGGCGCCTACCATAAAGGGTGTGGGGCCCGGCACGCGCGAAGGATATTTTTTTTCCCGCGTTTTTTTTTCTGCTCAGTATTTTGGACTGAAATCCACGACTAGCGGATCTCAACAGGAGCTGTGGAATTGGTCGCTTTGCAGCCAGTATTTGGGTCTCTCGCAATGCTTGAGGTCTTATTTTTGCCCGTATTACTAAAGTAGTGTATTCGTTGTTCTCTTTTATCACTTTACGGTGGTGTCCACTCACCTTACTTTGCTGCATGCCTTCACGATATACCCCATCGACAACACTGGGGGGTAAAACTCCTAGGAGTCATTGTGAGTTACATTGTTGCAATTTGTTGTCACTGAAGCGGGAACTTCGGCTGGAACCAACTGCGCAAACCAGGGCAAACTCTTAGCCCGTTACAACGACTGACAAATCTCTGACACCTTTGCTGCCTTATCCTAGGTTACCGTGAACGCTCATAACGGGTGCAATCCAGTCACAAGCAGTGTATATGGACCGCTTTGATAATTCGGCAAAAGTGACTCGTCTACAGTTTACTCTGTGGTCCCAGCAGTTTGTGAGCTTGGATACAGCGCCTTCGCCAGAGACATTAATGCTTATTTATCTGCATTTCTTTCAGACAAGTCAGAACTGCAGTTATCCCTGATTATCACATGCGTATTGAGCACACGCCTTTTCACATGCTGGGAAGGCTTTTGCAAGAGTTGATTATTGCTTTTTGGTTTCTAGTTATCGCGGCCGATATCAGGATCTGTATATGTCGAAACAGTCATACCTAGCCTACTCATAACGTTGTAAACCTTTTAAACGCTCACAAAATATTTTAAATTCTTTTCGCGCTGTCAATCGCCTCAATCATCCATATCGTCACCGTGAGCCGGTAGAGCGTTAGAAAGGAGGCAGGGCCAGTACTAGCACGGCAGGCGCACGGAACACTCAGCCAACCCGCTCTCCAGGAGAGAAGACAACGAAGACAGGCGGATGCCAAGGTACTGCAAAGCGGCCCCAATAAACGGCCAACAGGTGGCAATATTTTGAAAACATTGTTGTGTTTATCTGTTAATCAATGAGCCTTTGTTCAAAACGCATATTTCAGCAGTTTTGTTTTTCAATCCCTGGCGATATAAACATTCAAATGTATTCACCAAGTAGGTTTATCGTACAGTTGTTTACTGGATTATCTGTCGTATGGTATGGAGCGAGCTCAACACTGAAGCGAAAAACGGCGATGACGCCCTGCACTGGAAGACAAGGAGATGGGGGTGACGCGCTGTGTATCGCACTGGGTGACGCTGACCCTAGTGACGCCACAGAGCCTGGCAATTTATCGGAATGGACTTCATGCAACTGATTATGATAGAGGGAGTATGAGGAAGAAGGTTCAGCACAATCGCCGCCTCAAAGTGAAATGTCGGTGCTGAATTGTCCGTGTATGAACAATTGGCGTATAGCTGTTGGTCTCGCAAAAGGTTTCGCTTGTTCGACCTCGTGTGTGTATCGGTAGCTAAAATCATCGTCCCGGAAGCCATTGGGACATGCGCACACAGTCAGCTTCTCTGGGAGAGGAGGCCGCCCTTCTTTCCAGTAGTGGCTATAAAACTAGCGCACAATAAAGCACTACGTTCTTTGCCCTGCACCCGAGCTCTCCTGTTTTATCGGCTTCAGCAGCCGATACAGTATGTGCGAAGCCTCGCGGACGTTTTGTGCCACACTCTTTTAGTTCACCTCGAATTTCCGCTGCCGTCGCCATGAAGCGCGTTAGCGCTGTCTGCGACTAAAGCATAGAGAGTGACGCGCTTGTTGACGTTTCGCGTTTCAGACAATTTGCTGGTGCTCGTTCTCTGTGCAGAAGTTCAAGAACGCGCGCTGTTATCAAAGTTACATTCCTGGACAAGTTTTTGTTGTCGTTGCTTCTGAAGCCATAGCACATAACCACGATGGGGAAGTGGCCAAAGATTGGTGCAGATCCAAACAAGAAAAAAATTCATCCAAACTTATCTCGAGCGGTTCATAAACAAAAACTGACGAATCTAGGAACGCGAATAACGAATTTTCAGCAAACAACAATAATGGCCTTTTTTTCTTGACAGTGTTGAAATTTCGCCCAAATGTTCCGGCTTTTACCCACTGTAGTCGCCTGATGTCCTGAAACTTTCTTCATGAAACGCGGCATATTTTGCAATGCAGTGTTTTTTATGAAGACTATGCCAGACTCTGTTCACAGGCTACGTCCGATACAGCCTCTCAGTATTGTTTAATATTGGCATTCCTTGCTCGCGGTCGTTGGAGAGCGTTTAAGCGCAGGCGCTCAAGGCATGCTTGGCTTGCTGCCTGTGAGCTATTAAACCAAACACAGCAAAACACAACACGCCTGCATTGCAGTGCCGCGATGCACTTCTAACAAAGCTACGAATGAGTAAGCACGTACCTGCCCAGTAACGATATATCTGTCGCATGAACCACTTCCAGTGTATTTACGAGTACTTACCCGACACCGTTGTCACCGACTGACGAAGATTCTGCATGAGCGATCGGATAATAGTTTTTAAAGAGTATTCAGATGCCATCAGTCACAAATACCATCAGACTATACCCTTCCATATCGTCCAGTCAAGCCACGGTGAGTGATGGATCAGCTTTCGGTATATAGCAAAGAAAAGCATGATACCAGTCTCTGCACTGAAGCAACTTCCTCTGGCGTATATCTGGCCCGAATATCGGAACTATGTACACTGATGGATCATGTCACCAATGGCATCGACAGTAAATGTGGTGATACCCGCTCGTCAGATAACTCAAATTTGTTCCGGGTCATATTTCAACCTCAAGCGCTGCTGAGCTTGTGGCTCTTAGGGAAGCTATTCGGCACTTGTGCGGGGATCAACCTCATAGCTGGTGCATATTCACGGAGTCCCAACCTGGACTACAAACTTTAAGACTCAATGTACGCCACACCGTCTACCACACTGTGGCAATAGCGAATAGCGATCACTGAGCTCCTTTCATTTGCTCAAGAAAATGGCCACAGAATAGTATTTCATTGGATCATCGGACACTGCGGGCTCGATGGAAACGAGAAAGCTGATGCTGAAGCAAGGAGTGCTCAGAGCAATGGCCTGAGTACAATGATAACTTTTTCTATAGTCGGGACACCACTTGCCTTCTCCAGACTTTATGAACAGGGCGACGGCAAGACACTGGGCGCAGCCAGACACTCTGCACACCAGGTTGAAAAAACTAGATCCGGGTATGAAATGTTGGGTACCGCGTGGAATTACGCGTCATCGTGCATGCTTGATACATATACTTCGTTTAGACGTCGCTTCCATGCGAAAGTATTTACGCTTACTTGGACGAGCGTACATCCCGGACTGTTCCGCTTGTGGCATGGTCGAGACTGTAGAGCATGTGCCAGTGGTTTGTCCGGTATATGCGCGCCAAAGACTAACGTTGGATGCTTCCTTGAAGCGTTCGGAAAGCAGGCTATTCTCGGACAACTTACAGCTAGGCGCTTGGCCGCAGAGTTGGCAAGCATCCCAGGCAATGCGGATGTTTTCAAGTTTTTTGAGTGACACGGGCCTCGACTCGCAGCTTCGATACCATCAAATGCGCGTGAACAGACTCTCATTTCTCTTCTCACGCCATCGTCACCCATCATGACCCTCTTTTTTTCTCCGCCCTTTAACCAGTGCAGAGTAGCAGGCCAGACATCAGTCTTCCTGACCGACCTCTATGCCTTCGTTTCATTAAATTTCTGTCTTGTTGCAGAGCTTAAATATTTTACTGCCGACGATTGCGGAAAAGGGGATAACTGCTCACCGTTATACTGTTCTGACAAGTGCGCATGAACTTGACCTTGAATTTCCACGTAATCAACAAATCCTAATAGTCAATATGCAGTGTAAATGTCCTGTTTACCAGCAGTTCGTGGACATCACCGGTTCTGTAGGACTGTCTTGCTGACGGAGCCTTTCGCAGCGTAAGCTACACTGGCCGAGGTTGAGCAGTTTCGCGTGGCTTCTGGTGAGCTGTGCTGCGCATGCGCAAGGAGCAGTGACGTCACACGGCACACAGCTGGCGCGCGAGAACCGCCGGCGTCGCGCGCCTCGCCGGTCTGCGCATCCTCTGGAAACCGCACCACATGACCAACTACGTAACTGGTCACGGGACCAACCGCGTGACGAAACACGTGACCAGCTACGGCGCCGCGCCGCCGGCAGCTGCTCCGCACCACGTGACTGACCACGTGGCCAACCGCGTAATCACCCCCCCCCCCCCCCCAAGCCGCACACTCACTGAATAAAAAAAACGCTGTGTCGAGGCCGGGAATCGAGCCAGGGGCCTTTGGCGTTTGGGGCGGAGACGCTACCACTCCACCACGACGGCTCTTCTTTTTTCTTTATTGCATGAAAATAGTGGCGAAAAGAAGTCTAAGCACGCTTAAGCCACAAAAAACCAGGCCACCTTACCCCTGCATGAACCCTCCTTCCAAAACATCAAAAGTTTAGGAGGCACACACATGTATCCAGGCAAGGCAGCCACAATAGGCGGCTCTTGCAGGGAAGCATATACTCCCGCGCCAAAGCGCATTGTTCACGAGACAAAGATTTCGACGACCGTGGTGATTCGGCGTGGCGGTCCATCATGCGGCTCTTCCAGAGTCTAAATAGTCCCAGCAACATAAATAGATCATATGGCACAGCACTACTTTTCTCCGCGGGCAAAAAACGGATACTGTAGGGTGTGATGTCAGTGTCATTCTTAATTCTTCGTTGTAAAATGTCCCAGAAGAAGATAGCATCAATGCACAGGAGAAAACAATGGTCAATTGTCTGGTGTATTGCACAGGCGACAATTCACCGTCCATGCCGCAAGCATCTCCTTAGCATGAAGCCATGCCTTCACAGGCAGCGTTGGCATGTGCAACGTAAAGAAGAATGTTTTCGCGGGAGAAGGAATGCACAGTCGCTTAACAAGTTTTAAAACAGTGGTGTCAAGAAACTCCAGAAAAGGTTGCCGATGCAACGGTACAGAGAACAAATACTCTAAGTGTCTGAGTCATCTGCGTTCTTGAGAGACTGTACAGGTGGTCTAAAGAAAAGCGCACAGTGAGGAAATTGAAGGTGTGAGCCACTTCTTTAAGGAATCCCCATAAAGGCCCCTCACGAGTGCATCCCGTCGGTGCGAATAGGAAAGGCAAATGAGCACTGAGACGCCTAATAAGCACGGCTACTAAAAAAGGGTGGTTTGATGTTTTGGAAAAGAAAAAAAAACGCGAGACAAGCTGTTGCACGAATAAGTGAACAAGGCCGATTCCACCAGACTCAAGAGAAAGAAAAAGGTTATTCGGACGCATGGGTTCCCATTGGGGACGCCATACGAATGTAGCAAATATTCAGTGCATCACCTGCACTTTCTTCCTCGCACAGTGGAGAACCTGCAGCACACAGGCAAGTTTTGCAAATAAAGAAATGTTGCAGACTTGAGCACGAGCAAACGCTGATAGTTCCCTACCCATCCAAGCCTGGGTTTTCCGCCTGATGGGGACTATCTGAGAATCCCAGTAGGCGCCACTACTGCGAATTTACTGAAGAGGAACCCCTAGGTAGTGAAGGGGCCTAAAGTCCCAGCTTATGCCGTCATAATGACTTGGCGTTGTACCCCAGTGGCCCAACCAGAACCCCTTGGATTTATCTAGATTAAGAGCCGCACCTGATACCTCGCAAAACTGTTCATTCAAATGCAATGCCTCAAGCACACTCTTTTTGTTAGAACAAGAGAGCTACATCATCTGCATAGGCTAAAATCTTAATTTAACACTGAGCCAAGGAGAAACCACGGATAGAGGGGAAGTTCATAATACTAAGGCAAAGGGGTTCAAGATATAGGGCAAACAACAAAGGCGACAAGGGACAGCCTTGGCGAACAGATAATTTCAATGAAATAGGTTTGGTTAGCTCTTGGTTAACAATTAGCCTTGTATAGGACTCCTTACAGCACAGTCGTATGCCCCTAGGAAAACCTCCATCAAGACAGCTGCTAGGCTAGTGGAAAATGTTTTATAGAACTCGCTAGTAATGCCATCTAACCCAGGAGATTTCTGAGCCGTCAGGTCAGAAATGGCAGATTTAATTTCGTGCGAAGTGATAGGCCCCTCCACTACAGTACGCTGCTCATCGTCAAGTCGGGGCAAGGCTTCGAATAAGTGACTGTAGTCTGATGTCACGTTTGTGCCCGCACAACCATCAAACAGCTTCCTATAACAGTCAAAGAAAGCCTCAATAATACCGGGACCATCGCTGTATGTGCAACCACTATACTGAATTTCCAATATTTCTTTAGCTAGAGCAGTCTGCATTTCATCACTCAGGGCCCGACGAGATGGTTGCTCATCCAGAAAACTACGGGTCCTAGATCTTATCGAGGCCCCTTTGTAACTTTCGGTTTCAAGCTGTTGTAGCTCTGCTTTTACGGCAGTGATATCTTCTACATAGGCACCTGGGCTAATCCTTTCTAACTCATGTAGCTCAACTAAAATACGGCCGAGCTCTCGAAGGTGATGTCTCTTCAAAAACGCGATTCTTGCTGAGGCTTCAGTAGCAGTGTTTTTTGTTTCTTGTATAAATACGTCCAATTTTTGCAAAACTGAGAGGTCACCGCGTGACCACGTGTCCTTCAAGCAATTACATATAGCACGTTTGAAGATTTCATCTGAGATCAGGCAGCTATTCAGCTTCCACAGCTCCCATCGAGGATGGAGTATGCGCCGACTGTACCTCCCTATCTGAAGAGATACCATGCAGTGATCACTGAAGAATATGGGCCGCACCCAGTAGCCAAAAACGCTGGATAACATGTCTGCTGAAACGTAAATCCTGTCAAGGCGAGCACCAGAGGAGCACTGAAAATGAGTAAAATGGATGTTATGTCCCTTATCTTGCCCAACATCCACCAGGTTGTATTCGCATGCCAAATCAGTGAGTAAAGTAGCACCAGGGTCATATCGCTTACTTAACTCTGTTGGGTCTTCATCCTTGCAAACACAGTTGAAATCACCCAACAGCATAATTTTATGATCCGTGGACAAATGGTCTACTAATGACAGTAAAAATAGCTTTCTACCATTCTGCTTTGCAGGGGCATGAACACAAACAATTCGCCACTGTACACCCGAAATTGCGAGGTCACAGCAGATAAGTCGCCCGTGATCATCTGTGTATACAACACGGCAGTAATCTCCAGTGCGCTGGCCAGGAATAGCATGCACCCAACTGATAAGCCCTTCGAGTGACTTACGATAACATTGAATACTGACAAAAAAGGCTCGACAGGAGCTTCAGTCTCCTCATCAGAGGACAGCTTGGTTTCGTGGATGGCTGCCACACTCACATTCCATTTGTTTAAAAGATGCCGCAACTGATGTTGCCTTCGAGGATTATGCAAACCCGTTATGTGGTTCAAATGAGCAAATGTGTGCTTCAAACAAGCAAAATTTCTTAAAAACGGGCGAAGAAATGGTCGCAGGCCGAACATCGCGAGCCTGTGCTCTCGAGGGGACGCCGCCTCGTGAGAAGAAGAAGAAGCCACGCGAGCAGGTGCAGGCGCAGGCGAACGGTGCTGCTCAGCTGACGTCGGGTAAACTTTTGGAGGCCAAAGATCAAATCTTAATCGCCGTGCTGAGCTGAACAGTCTTTCGCACGGCACTGGGCTCTTTGCTGGTGGCAGCCCTGGTCACCGGATGTCTACCCCGGGCGTCGTCGGCGGTCTACGTGCTCCCAGTCATGGTATGTCATGGCGACGACCTGCCACGCACCGTGCAGCTGCAGACCGCGGGTCCCGGACCAGCCATCGCCACGCGCCCTCACCCTCTGATCAAGGTGTCGAGCCTCACAAGCCAGGCCTCACGGGCGGGTTCATCGTGAATTCATCGAACCAACTCCGCATCGTGGCTGTCTCGGGGACCCGCCAGTTCCCGAACAACTGGAACTGCGCCGACGCCAGGCTCCTGTCAAAGGAGCCAGCCGGGCGGGTCTGCATCTCGTTGCCTGAACAACTGATTAGCAAGACCAGTATCCGGAACATCCAGTGGACCACCGGGGGACGTACGGCGGCCTCGGGTAATGACGAACGCGACGCCATCGTCACGGCCTACGAACCCGTGTGTGCCCTCTGCAAAATCAGTGAGTTCTAGTGCGCCAGGCGTCGACGCGCGACCAAACAGCGCGCGTGCCTCGGCCACAACTGCGGCGACAACAGCGACGAGACGGGCAGCCTCGCCTCAGAGATCAGGCACTCCTTCGACTAAGGGTCGATGGCGCTGGTGGTGCTGCGGTTCACGGGCGTCTGCACAGTGGTACCTTGCCTTCCGAGGGGCACGCAGCGCGCAACACCAACAGCCGCCGCCTGCCTGCATCCTGAAACAACCAGACGACAGACAGCATTCGGGCTGGCAGCACCAACGACACTCGGGCACCGACTCCAGACATAGCCGGCGCACAGGATAACACGCAGAGGTCTAAGGAGAACGCGTCCTCGGGCAGCCGCGCTTCTTCGACAAACGCCGTCCTCGAGCAAAGTGCGCAGGCTACAGACGGGCGCAGGACTCCGCGGGCGCCGGCAATAACGGGTGCCAGGCCCGACACGCACGCGGAACAATATTTAGCACATTTTTTTTAGTTCAGCATTATGGACTGAAACGCGCGATAGCGGATCTCAACGCGATATGTCAAAATGGCCGCTTTCCATCCAACCTTTATTACTCTCAAAATGCCTGAGGGTTTATTGTTCGCCGATATTAGTAAAGTAGTGTTTTCCCTGTCCTTTCCTGTATCTAATTCTGTTGGTGTCCACACACCTCGCTTTAAATGGAATTATGCTTGTCCAGCTTTATGAACAGCATGCCGGTTGCAGGGGGGGGGGGGGGGGGGGGGGGGGGGTAAACTCCTAGGAGCCATTGTAAGTTATATTGTTGCAATTTGCTTTCACTGAGATGGGAACTATAGCAGGAACCAGCAAACGAGGGACGCGAACCAGGACGAACTGTTAGCCCATCACAACGATGGGCAAGAGGCTGGCGCCTTTGGTGCCGAATGCTAGGTTAACGTGATTGCTCATAGCGGGTGCAAGCCTAGCTGTCACAAGCCGTGTGTGTGAACAGCTTTGAGAACTCAGCAATACTGACTCATAACAAAGTTTTGCTGTTTGGTGCCATCAGTTTGTGGGGTTAAGAACAGGGACGATGGGAAAAACGCGAACAGAGCGGAGCCTGGGCGCACCACTGTGCACATTTATTTTCATTGTGCATTAGTTCTGTGGTAGCACAAAGACGCTATAGTCATCGCTGATACATTATAGGACAGCTTTAAGTTGTTTTTTTTTCCACGCAGGTAAAAGCGTGGTCGAAAAAAAAAAATTCGAGCACCGGAGCGCGTAGGCACGGTGTTCACGTTTCTTTCCATCGCTATAGTACACTGCTCTTGCTAGAGATGTAAATGCTTATCAGTGAGAAAGTACTGATAAGCGCACCAACACCGACCAAGATTCTTCTCCTTCCATTATTGTGCCGACACCAAGCAACAGTGATGACATATACAGTTGCATAACGCGTAGATAAATCCAAGTTTGGTCCTGTCCCTTTCATAACTTTGGCCTATGCCACCCCCGAAATTTGACCTTGGCTCATTTAGACCAAAAGTGATGTGGAGCCATAACTGACTGCGCCCAACAGGGCGGTAACCTCAGAATTGTCCCTGACCGTTTCGAAAATATGGCCCGGGCCACTCCCGAATATTTACTTTCGGCGCTTTAGACCAAAATCGATCTCCAACCATAATTCACTGTGACAGACAAAATGGTGACCTCCAAAATTTGCCCTGCCCATTTCCAAAATGTGTGCCGGGTCACTCCCGAAATCATACCTTGAGCCCGAAATTTCGCCTTGGTCGACGTGCACCAAAATCGATACCCAACCATCATCGACTGTGCCCAAAACGACGGTGATTTTAAAATATGGCCAAGGCCGTTGCCAAAATTTGGTCCGGGGGTTCGCCAAAATTTTACCTTGGCCAGTTTGCACCAAAATCGTTGTCCAATCGTAACTGACCGTGCCCAACACGATAGTGACCTCCAAATTTGGCCCAGGTTGTTTCGAAAAATTGCCTTCGCCACCGCACAAACTTGACCTTGGCCGAATTGTAAAAAAAAAAGTGATTTCGCACTGGAACCTGTTTGCACACGTTAAAGCGCTGGAAATATTTTAAACTGCATTTCTTTCAGGGCTACTGTTGTTTTTTAACATTCGTGCGTACTGAGTGGACGCGTTTTCGCATGCAGTGAATTTGTTTCCATGAGTTGATCATCATCTTTTTTTTTCTAGTTATACCTATAGATATGGATTCACTGGTTCTATATCTTCATATAGTGCTTGGCCGCTTGCCATTTTAATTTTTTGTGGCTTTTACTGCTCGTATCGTCGTAAACTTTGACACTGCTCACACAGCACTTGCAATTCTTTTAGCACTGTCAATCACCACATTCACCCATATCTTAAAAACACTGTTTTGTTTATCTCTTAATTAGTACGCATTTGTTCAAGAAGCAAGTTTAAGAGGTTTTTTTTCAATCCCTGCTGATATCAAAACGGAAATATATTCACCAAGTGGGTTTTTCATGCCACTGTTTACTGAATTATCTCTCGTATGGTATGGAGCGAGCTCAACGCTGAAGCGGAGAGTCGCGATAGCATCGTGCAGTGGAAGACAAGGGGGAGAGGGTGACGCACTGTACACATCACCAGGTGCAGCTGACTCTAGTGGCGCCACTGAGCATTGTAATTTATGGGAATGTACCTCATGCAACTAATGATGATAGGGAGAATACGACGAAGAAGTTCCAGTCCACTCGCCGCATTAAGGTGAATTATCACTGCTGAATTGTCTGTGCACGACTAGTGTCTGTATAACTGTTTGTTTCGGGATGGTCGGGCCCCTTCCGCCTCGCATGTGTGAAGATTCACGCGCGTTTTTTGCAAGACCTTTATAGTTCATCTCGCGATCGTGACATATTCGAAACCCTGCAGCCCTCGTCACGATTACGCGAGAAGCGTTATCTGTGACTGGAGCGTAGACAGTCACGCACAGCTTGACGTTGTTTCAGGTTATGGACAATTTGCTGGTGTTCGTTCTCTCTGCAGGAGTTAAAATCCGCGCTGTTATGTACCCTGCATTCTTGACAGTGTTGAGATTTCACACAAATCTTTCAGTTTTACGCTCTGTAGTATTGTCATTTCCATAAACTTGCTTAATTAAAGGCGACACATTTTGCCATGCTTTTTTTTGTAGAGCTTAAGTATTTTGCTACCGAAAATTGCGCAACAGGTTTGAAATGCTCACAGTGAGCATGAACTTCACCTTGAATTGCCACGTAATCAACAAGTCGTAATAGTCAAATGGCAGTCTAAATATTCTGTTTACAAGCAGCAGTTCGTGGACGTCACCAGATCTGTTGCATTGTCCTGCTAACTGAGACTTTTTTTAAGCGCTTAAAGTCGGCTGCTTATGAGGCAAACTTATAACACTGTGACATCGATGAGCGCTCCGTCGCTAAAGGCCGGAAGATATGAGGCTCAAAGCAGTGAGGCCGATTTGTCGATTTGCCGCGCCGGATAAGGACCGTAGGTCTCATTCTCACCACTTTCTCTGCATACTCCTACGGGATTGCTGACTCGTTGGTACTGGAGCTTAACAGGGGGCTTTCAGTCACAGCTAGTTAATTCGACACACGCGCCCTTCACTCTGAGCTCCAGGCACATTTATCAGAGGAAGAAAATTTGGACTCCTACCAACGGTTATGTGCTACGGATGTCTAGTGGCTTGCACGCTATGGGTGCCGTCTCAACTTAAAACTACATAAGGCTGAATAATCCATACAACAAGTAGTGATATTAAATTGAAAACAGAGAGGTTTATAATTCAGGCCAACTATAAATTTATTGAGTGGTTTACGGAAGGAAATAGGAAGACGGAAATTTTGAAGAAGCAAAGAAAGAAAAGCGAGGAAGTGAACCAAAACAACGAAAATGAAGTAAAGGTATACCCGCCGAATGCATCTGCAGGCCGCGAGAATAAGCTCGCGAAGAGGTGCAACTTTCTCTTTCTTAGTTACAGCACGCAGTTGTCGCTTATTTAGCCGCGACGGGCCATAAGCTTCAGCAATGCAATATGCACTGACAAAATTATTCCTATACCAACCAAAATAATAAAAAACTGTTTTAAATCAGCAGTGCCCTTAAAAAGAGGGAAGAAAACGGCGGAAGTACCAAGAGCGCAAGCTTATGCTCTCGAAGCAAATGCGCCACGTGAGAAGAAGCCGCCACGCGAGCAGGCGCATGCGAACAGTGTTGCTCAGTGTACATCGGGCTACCTGCGGGGGCCCAAAGCTAAAACCTGAATCACCATGCTCACCTGACGACTCTTTCCCACGGAACTGGACTCTTTGCTGGTGGAAGCTCCGGTCACGGGATGTCTACCCTGGGCGTCATCGGCGATCTGCGTGCTCTCGGTCATGGTGTCTCATGGCGACGGCCTGCCACGCACTGTACAGCTGCCGAGCCCTGGTCCCGGACCAGCCATCGCCACGTTTCCTTGCCCTCTGAGGAAGGAGTCGGGGCCTACAAGTCGGGCCTCATGGGCGGATTTGTCGTGAATTCGTCGAACCAATACCGTACCGTGGCCGTGTACGGGATCCCCCAGTTCCCAAACAACTGGAACTGCGCCGGCGCCACACTGCTGTCGAAGGAGCCAGCCGGATATGTCTGCATCTCGTTGCCTGAACAACTGATTAGCAAGGCCACTGTCCGGAACATCCAGTGGATCACCGGGGGACGTACGGCCGCCTCGCGTAATGACGAACGCGACGCCATCGTCACGGCCTTCGAACCCGTGTGTGCCCTCTGCGACATCAGTGAGGTCAAGTGCGCCAGGCGTCGCCGCGCGACCGAACGTCGCACGTGTCACGGCCATAACTGCGGCGACAAAAGCGACGAGACGGGCAGCCTCGGCACCGACATCAGGCGCTAATTCTACTAATGGTCGATGGCGCTGGCGGTGCTCCGGTCCACTGTCGTCTGCACCCTGGTACCTTGCCTTCCGAGAAGCGCGAGGCGCACAGCCCCAACAGCCGCCGCCGGCCTACGTCGAAAAACAACCGGACGGCGCTTATCGGGCAAGGATGACCAATGCCGCTAAGGCACCGCCTCCTGCCATTGGCGTCGCAGCGGACCTCACGCAGCGGTCTCGGATGAACGCTTCCTCGGGTCAGCAGGCCTTGTTCGCCAAACGCTGTCCTGGAGCACGGTGGACAGGCTGCCGACAAGCGCAGGACACCGAGGGCGCCTACCATAAAGGGTGTGGGGCCCGGCACGCGCGAAGGATATTTTTTTCCCGCGTTTTTTTTTCTGCTCAGTATTTTGGACTGAAATCCACGACTAGCGGATCTCAACAGGAGCTGTGGAATTGGTCGCTTTGCAGCCAGTATTTGGGTCTCTCGCAATGCTTGAGGTCTTATTTTTGCCCGTATTACTAAAGTAGTGTATTCGTTATTCTCTTTTATCACTTTACGGTGGTGTCCACTCACCTTACTTTGCTGCATGCCTTCACGATATACCCCATCGACAACACTGGGGGGTAAAACTCCTAGGAGTCATTGTGAGTTACATTGTTGCAATTTGTTGTCACTGAAGCGGGAACTTCGGCTGGAACCAACTGCGCAAACCAGGGCAAACTCTTAGCCCGTTACAACGACTGACAAATCTCTGACACCTTTGCTGCCTTATCCTAGGTTACCGTGAACGCTCATAACGGGTGCAATCCAGTCACAAGCAGTGTATATGGACCGCTTTGATAATTCGGCAAAAGTGACTCGTCTACAGTTTACTCTGTGGTCCCAGCAGTTTGTGAGCTTGGATACAGCGCCTTCGCCAGAGACATTAATGCTTATTTATCTGCATTTCTTTCAGACAAGTCAGAACTGCAGTTATCCCTGATTATCACATGCGTATTGAGCACACGCCTTTTCACATGCTGGGAAGGCTTTTGCAAGAGTTGATTATTGCTTTTTGGTTTCTAGTTATCGCGGCCGATATCAGGATCTGTATATGTCGAAACAGTCATACCTAGCCTACTCATAACGTTGTAAACCTTTTAAACGCTCACAAAATATTTTAAATTCTTTTCGCGCTGTCAATCGCCTCAATCATCCATATTGTCACCGTGAGCCGGTAGAGCGTTAGAAAGGAGGCAGGGCCAGTACTAGCACGGCAGGCGCACGGAACACTCAGCCAACCCGCTCTCCAGGAGAGAAGACAACGAAGGCAGGCGGATGCCAAGGTACTGCAAAGCGGCCCCAATAAACGGCCAACAGGTGGCAATATTTTGAAAACATTGTTGTGTTTATCTGTTAATCAATGAGCCTTTGTTCAAAACGCATATTTCAGCAGTTTTGTTTTTCAATCCCTGGCGATATAAACATTCAAATGTATTCACCAAGTAGGTTTATCGTACAGTTGTTTACTGGATTATCTGTCGTATGGTATGGAGCGAGCTCAACACTGAAGCGAAAAACGGCGATGACGCCCTGCACTGGAAGACAAGGAGATGGGGGTGACGCGCTGTGTATCGCACTGGGTGACGCTGACCCTAGTGACGCCACAGAGCCTGGCAATTTATCGGAATGGACTTCATGCAACTGATTATGATAGAGGGAGTATAAGGAAGAAGGTTCAGCACAATCGCCGCCTCAAAGAGAAATGTCGGTGCTGAATTGTCCGTGTATGAACAATTGGCGTATAGCTGTTGGTCTCGCAAAAGGTTTCGCTTGTTCGACCTCGTGTGTGTATCGGTAGCTAAAATCATCGTCCCGGAAGCCATTGGGACATGCGCACACAGTCAGCTTCTCTGGGAGAGGAGGCCGCCCTTCTTTCCAGTAGTGGCTATAAAACTAGCGCACAATAAAGCACTACGTTCTTTGCCCTGCACCCGAGCTCTCCTGTTTTATCGGCTTCAGCAGCCGATACAGTATGTGCGAAGCCTCGCGGACGTTTTGTGCCACACTCTTTTAGTTCACCTCGAATTTCCGCTGCCGTCGCCATGAAGCGCGTTAGCGCTGTCTGCGACTAAAGCATAGAGAGTGACGCGCTTGTTGACGTTTCGCGTTTCAGACAATTTGCTGGTGCTCGTTCTCTGTGCAGAAGTTCAAGAACGCGCGCTGTTATCAAAGTTACATTCCTGGACAAGTTTTTGTTGTCGTTGCTTCTGAAGCCATAGCACATAACCACGATGGGGAAGTGGCCAAAGATTGGTGCAGATCCAAACAAGAAAAAAATTCATCCAAACTTATCTCGAGCGGTTCATAAACAAAAACTGACGAATCTAGGAACGCGAATAACGAATTTTCAGCAAACAACAATAATGGCCTTTTTTTCTTGACAGTGTTGAAATTTCGCCCAAATGTTCCGGCTTTTACCCACTGTAGTCGCCTGATGTCCTGAAACTTTCTTCATGAAACGCGGCATATTTTGCAATGCAGTGTTTTTTATGAAGACTATGCCAGACTCTGTTCACAGGCTACGTCCGATACAGCCTCTCAGTATTGTTTAATATTGGCATTCCTTGCTCGCGGTCGTTGGAGAGCGTTTAAGCGCAGGCGCTCAAGGCATGCTTGGCTTGCTGCCTGTGAGCTATTAAACCAAACACAGCAAAACACAACACGCCTGCATTGCAGTGCCGCGAAGCACTTCTAACAAAGCTACGAATGAGTAAGCACGTACCTGCCCAGTAACGATATATCTGTCGCATGAACCACTTCCAGTGTATTTACGAGTACTTACCCGACACCGTTGTCACCGACTGACGAAGATTCTGCATGAGCGTTCGGATAATAGTTTTTAAAGAGTATTCAGATGCCATCAGTCACAAATACCATCAGACTATACCCTTCCATATCGTCCAGTCAAGCCACGGTGAGTGATGGATCAGCTTTCGGTATATAGCAAAGAAAAGCATGATACCAGTCTCTGCACTGAAGCAACTTCCTCTGGCGTATATCTGGCCCGAATATCGGAACTATGTACACTGATGGATCATGTCACCAATGGCATCGACAGTAAATGTGGTGATACCCGCTCGTCAGATAACTCAAATTTGTTCCGGGTCATATTTCAACCTCAAGCGCTGCTGAGCTTGTGGCTCTTAGGGAAGCTATTCGGCACTTGTGCGGGGATCAACCTCATAGCTGGTGCATATTCACGGAGTCCCAACCTGGACTACAAACTTTAAGACTCAATGTACGCCACACCGTCTACCACACTGTGGCAATAGCGAATAGCGATCACTGAGCTCCTTTCATTTGCTCAAGAAAATGGCCACAGAATAGTATTTCATTGGATCATCGGACACTGCGGGCTCGATGGAAACGAGAAAGCTGATGCTGAAGCAAGGAGTGCTCAGAGCAATGGCCTGAGTACAATGATAACTTTTTCTATAGTCGGGACACCACTTGCCTTCTCCAGACTTTATGAACAGGGCGACGGCAAGACACTGGGCGCAGCCAGACACTCTGCACACCAGGTTGAAAAAACTAGATCCGGGTATGAAATGTTGGGTACCGCGTGGAATTACGCGTCATCGTGCATGCTTGATACATATACTTCGTTTAGACGTCGCTTCCATGCGAAAGTATTTACGCTTACTTGGACGAGCGTACATCCCGGACTGTTCCGCTTGTGGCATGGTCGAGACTGTAGAGCATGTGCCAGTGGTTTGTCCGGTATATGCGCGCCAAAGACTAACGTTGGATGCTTCCTTGAAGCGTTCGGAAAGCAGGCTATTCTCGGACAACTTACAGCTAGGCGCTTGGCCGCAGAGTTGGCAAGCATCCCAGGCAATGCGGATGTTTTCAAGTTTTTTGAGTGACACGGGCCTCGACTCGCAGCTTCGATACCATCAAATGCGCGTGAACAGACTCTCATTTCTCTTCTCACGCCATCGTCACCCATCATGACCCTCTTTTTTTCTCCGCCCTTTAACCAGTGCAGAGTAGCAGGCCAGACATCAGTCTTCCTGACCGACCTCTATGCCTTCGTTTCATTAAATTTCTGTCTTGTTGCAGAGCTTAAATATTTTACTGCCGACGATTGCGGAAAAGGGGATAACTGCTCACCGTTATACTGTTCTGACAAGTGCGCATGAACTTGACCTTGAATTTCCACGTAATCAACAAATCCTAATAGTCAATATGCAGTGTAAATGTCCTGTTTACCAGCAGTTCGTGGACATCACCGGTTCTGTAGGACTGTCTTGCTGACGGAGCCTTTCGCAGCGTAAGCTACACTGGCCGAGGTTGAGCAGTTTCGCGTGGCTTCTGGTGAGCTGTGCTGCGCATGCGCAAGGAGCAGTGACGTCACACGGCACACAGCTGGCGCGCGAGAACCGCCGGCGTCGTGCGCCTCGCCGGTCTGCGCATCCTCTGGAAACCGCACCACATGACCAACTACGTAACTGGTCACGGGACCAACCGCGTGACGAAACACGTGACCAGCTACGGCGCCGCGCCGCCGGCAGCTGCTCCGCACCACGTGACTGACCACGTGGCCAACCGCGTAATCACCCCCCCCCCCCCCCCCCCAAGCCGCACACTCACTGAATAAAAAAAACGCTGTGTCGAGGCCGGGAATCGAGCCAGGGGCCTTTGGCGTTTGGGGCGGAGACGCTACCACTCCACCACGACGGCTCTTCTTTTTTCTTTATTGCATGAAAATAGTGGCGAAAAGAAGTCTAAGCACGCTTAAGCCACAAAAAACCAGGCCACCTTACCCCTGCATGAACCCTCCTTCCAAAACATCAAAAGTTTAGGAGGCACACACATGTATCCAGGCAAGGCAGCCACAATAGGCGGCTCTTGCAGGGAAGCATATACTCCCCGCGCCAAAGCGCATTGTTCACGAGACAAAGATTTCGACGACCGTGGTGATTCGGCGTGGCGGTCCATCATGCGGCTCTTCCAGAGTCTAAATAGTCCCAGCAACATAAATAGATCATATGGCACAGCACTACTTTTCTCCGCGGGCAAAAAACGGATACTGTAGGGTGTGATGTCAGTGTCATTCTTAATTCTTCGTTGTAAAATGTCCCAGAAGAAGATAGCATCAATGCACAGGAGAAAACAATGGTCAATTGTCTGGTGTATTGCACAGGCGACAATTCACCGTCCATGCCGCAAGCATCTCCTTAGCATGAAGCCATGCCTTCACAGGCAGCGTTGGCATGTGCAACGTAAAGAAGAATGTTTTCGCGGGAGAAGGAATGCACAGTCGCTTAACAAGTTTTAAAACAGTGGTGTCAAGAAACTCCAGAAAAGGTTGCCGATGCAACGGTACAGAGAACAAATACTCTAAGTGTCTGAGTCATCTGCGTTCTTGAGAGACTGTACAGGTGGTCTAAAGAAAAGCGCACAGTGAGGAAATTGAAGGTGTGAGCCACTTCTTTAAGGAATCCCCATAAAGGCCCCTCACGAGTGCATCCCGTCGGTGCGAATAGGAAAGGCAAATGAGCACTGAGACGCCTAATAAGCACGGCTACTAAAAAAGGGTGGTTTGATGTTTTGGAAAAGAAAAAAAAACGCGAGACAAGCTGTTGCACGAATAAGTGAACAAGGCCGATTCCATCAGACTCTAGAGAAAGAAAAAGGTTATTCGGACGCATGGGTTCCCATTGGGGACGCCATACGAATGTAGCAAATATTCAGTGCATCACCTGCACTTTCTTCCTCGCACAGTGGAGAACCTGCAGCACACAGGCAAGTTTTGCAAATAAAGAAATGTTGCAGACTTGAGCACGAGCAAACGCTGATAGTTCCCTACCCATCCAAGCCTGGGTTTTCCGCCTGATGGGGACTATCTGAGAATCCCAGTAGGCGCCACTACTGCGAATTTACTGAAGAGGAACCCCTAGGTAGTGAAGGGGCCTAAAGTCCCAGCTTATGCCGCCATAATGACTTGGCGTTGTACCCCAGTGGCCCAACCAGAACCCCTTGGATTTATCTAGATTAAGAGCCGCACCTGATACCTCGCAAAACTGTTCATTCAAATGCAATGCCTCAAGCACACTCTTTTTGTTAGAACAAGAGAGCTACATCATCTGCATAGGCTAAAATCTTAATTTAACACTGAGCCAAGGAGAAACCACGGATAGAGGGGAAGTTCATAATACTAAGGCAAAGGGGTTCAAGATATAGGGCAAACAACAAAGGCGACAAGGGACAGCCTTGGCGAACAGATAATTTCAATGAAATAGGTTTGGTTAGCTCTTGGTTAACAATTAGCCTTGTATAGGACTCCTTACAGCACAGTCGTATGCCCCTAGGAAAACCTCCATCAAGACAGCTGCTAGGCTAGTGGAAAATGTTTTATAGAACTCGCTAGTAATGCCATCTAACCCAGGAGATTTCTGAGCCGTCAGGTCAGAAATGGCAGATTTAATTTCGTGCGAAGTGATAGGCCCCTCCACTACAGTACGCTGCTCATCGTCAAGTCGGGGCAAGGCTTCGAATAAGTGACTGTAGTCTGATGTCACGTTTGTGCCCGCACAACCATCAAACAGCTTCCTATAACAGTCAAAGAAAGCCTCAATAATACCGGGACCATCGCTGTATGTGCAACCACTATACTGAATTTCCAATATTTCTTTAGCTAGAGCAGTCTGCATTTCATCACTCAGGGCCCGACGAGATGGTTGCTCATCCAGAAAACTACGGGTCCTAGATCTTATCGAGGCCCCTTTGTAACTTTCGGTTTCAAGCTGTTGTAGCTCTGCTTTTACGGCAGTGATATCTTCTACATAGGCACCTGGGCTAATCCTTTCTAACTCATGTAGCTCAACTAAAATACGGCCGAGCTCTCGAAGGTGATGTCTCTTCAAAAACGCGATTCTTGCTGAGGCTTCAGTAGCAGTGTTTTTTGTTTCTTGTATAAATACGTCCAATTTTTGCAAAACTGAGAGGTCACCGCGTGACCACGTGTCCTTCAAGCAATTACATATAGCACGTTTGAAGATTTCATCTGAGATCAGGCAGCTATTCAGCTTCCACAGCTCCCATCGAGGATGGAGTATGCGCCGACTGTACCTCCCTATCTGAAGAGATACCATGCAGTGATCACTGAAGAATATGGGCCGCACCCAGTAGCCAAAAACGCTGGATAACATGTCTGCTGAAACGTAAATCCTGTCAAGGCGAGCACCAGAGGAGCACTGAAAATGAGTAAAATGGATGTTATGTCCCTTATCTTGCCCAACATCCACCAGGTTGTATTCGCATGCCAAATCAGTGAGTAAAGTAGCACCAGGGTCATATCGCTTACTTAACTCTGTTGGGTCTTCATCCTTGCAAACACAGTTGAAATCACCCAACAGCATAATTTTATGATCCGTGGACAAATGGTCTACTAATGACAGTAAAAATAGCTTTCTACCATTCTGCTTTGCAGGGGCATGAACACAAACAATTCGCCACTGTACACCCGAAATTGCGAGGTCACAGCAGATAAGTCGCCCGTGATCATCTGTGTATACAACACGGCAGTAATCTCCAGTGCGCTGGCCAGGAATAGCATGCACCCAACTGATAAGCCCTTCGAGTGACTTACGATAACATTGAATACTGACAAAAAAGGCTCGACAGGAGCTTCAGTCTCCTCATCAGAGGACAGCTTGGTTTCGTGGATGGCTGCCACACTCACATTCCATTTGTTTAAAAGATGCCGCAACTGATGTTGCCTTCGAGGATTATGCAAACCCGTTATGTGGTTCAAATGAGCAAATGTGTGCTTCAAACAAGCAAAATTTCTTAAAAACGGGCGAAGAAATGGTCGCAGGCCGAACATCGCGAGCCTGTGCTCTCGAGGGGACGCCGCCTCGTGAGAAGAAGAAGAAGCCACGCGAGCAGGTGCAGGCGCAGGCGAACGGTGCTGCTCAGCTGACGTCGGGTAAACTTTTGGAGGCCAAAGATCAAATCTTAATCGCCGTGCTGAGCTGAACAGTCTTTCGCACGGCACTGGGCTCTTTGCTGGTGGCAGCCCTGGTCACCGGATGTCTACCCCGGGCGTCGTCGGCGGTCTACGTGCTCCCAGTCATGGTATGTCATGGCGACGACCTGCCACGCACCGTGCAGCTGCAGACCGCGGGTCCCGGACCAGCCATCGCCACGCGCCCTCACCCTCTGATCAAGGTGTCGAGCCTCACAAGCCAGGCCTCACGGGCGGGTTCATCGTGAATTCATCGAACCAACTCCGCATCGTGGCTGTCTCGGGGACCCGCCAGTTCCCGAACAACTGGAACTGCGCCGACGCCAGGCTCCTGTCAAAGGAGCCAGCCGGGCGGGTCTGCATCTCGTTGCCTGAACAACTGATTAGCAAGACCAGTATCCGGAACATCCAGTGGACCACCGGGGGACGTACGGCGGCCTCGGGTAATGACGAACGCGACGCCATCGTCACGGCCTACGAACCCGTGTGTGCCCTCTGCAAAATCAGTGAGTTCTAGTGCGCCAGGCGTCGACGCGCGACCAAACAGCGCGCGTGCCTCGGCCACAACTGCGGCGACAACAGCGACGAGACGGGCAGCCTCGCCTCAGAGATCAGGCACTCCTTCGACTAAGGGTCGATGGCGCTGGTGGTGCTGCGGTTCACGGGCGTCTGCACAGTGGTACCTTGCCTTCCGAGGGGCACGCAGCGCGCAACACCAACAGCCGCCGCCTGCCTGCATCCTGAAACAACCAGACGACAGACAGCATTCGGGCTGGCAGCACCAACGACACTCGGGCACCGACTCCAGACATAGCCGGCGCACAGGATAACACGCAGAGGTCTAAGGAGAACGCGTCCTCGGGCAGCCGCGCTTCTTCGACAAACGCCGTCCTCGAGCAAAGTGCGCAGGCTACAGACGGGCGCAGGACTCCGCGGGCGCCGGCAATAACGGGTGCCAGGCCCGACACGCACGCGGAACAATATTTAGCACATTTTTTTTAGTTCAGCATTATGGACTGAAACGCGCGATAGCGGATCTCAACGCGATATGTCAAAATGGCCGCTTTCCATCCAACCTTTATTACTCTCAAAATGCCTGAGGGTTTATTGTTCGCCGATATTAGTAAAGTAGTGTTTTCCCTGTCCTTTCCTGTATCTAATTCTGTTGGTGTCCACACACCTCGCTTTAAATGGAATTATGCTTGTCCAGCTTTATGAACAGCATGCCGGTTGCAGGGGGGGGGGGGGGGGTAAACTCCTAGGAGCCATTGTAAGTTATATTGTTGCAATTTGCTTTCACTGAGATGGGAACTATAGCAGGAACCAGCAAACGAGGGACGCGAACCAGGACGAACTGTTAGCCCATCACAACGATGGGCAAGAGGCTGGCGCCTTTGGTGCCGAATGCTAGGTTAACGTGATTGCTCATAGCGGGTGCAAGCCTAGCTGTCACAAGCCGTGTGTGTGAACAGCTTTGAGAACTCAGCAATACTGACTCATAACAAAGTTTTGCTGTTTGGTGCCATCAGTTTATGGGGTTAAGAACAGGGACGATGGGAAAAACGCGAACAGAGCGGAGCCTGGGCGCACCACTGTGCACATTTATTTTCATTGTGCATTAGTTCTGTGGTAGCACAAAGACGCTATAGTCATCGCTGATACATTATAGGACAACTTTAAGTTGTTTTTTTTTTCCACGCAGGTAAAAGCGTGGTCGAAAAAAAAAAATTCGAGCACCGGAGCGCGTAGGCACGGTGTTCACGTTTCTTTCCATCGCTATAGTACACTGCTCTTGCTAGAGATGTAAATGCTTATCAGTGAGAAAGTACTGATAAGCGCACCAACACCGACCAAGATTCTTCTCCTTCCATTATTGTGCCGACACCAAGCAACAGTGATGACATATACAATTTCATAACGCGTAGATAAATCCAAGTTTGGTCCTGTCCCTTTCATAACTTTGGCCTATGCCACCCCCGAAATTTGACCTTGGCTCATTTAGACCAAAAGTGATGTGGAGCCATAACTGACTGCGCCCAACAGGGCGGTAACCTCAGAATTGTCCCTGACCGTTTCGAAAATATGGCCCGGGCCACTCCCGAATATTTACTTTCGGCGCTTTAGACCAAAATCGATCTCCAACCATAATTCACTGTGACAGACAAAATGGTGACCTCCAAAATTTGCCCTGCCCATTTCCAAAATGTGTGCCGGGTCACTCCCGAAATCATACCTTGAGCCCGAAATTTCGCCTTGGTCGACGTGCACCAAAATCGATACCCAACCATCATCGACTGTGCCCAAAACGACGGTGATTTTAAAATATGGCCAAGGCCGTTGCCAAAATTTGGTCCGGGGGTTCGCCAAAATTTTACCTTGGCCAGTTTGCACCAAAATCGTTGTCCAATCGTAACTGACCGTGCCCAACACGATAGTGACCTCCAAATTTGGCCCAGGTTGTTTCGAAAAATTGCCTTCGCCACCGCACAAACTTGACCTTGGCCGAATTGTAAAAAAAAAGTGATTTCGCACTGGAACCCGTTTGCACACGTTAAAGCGCTGGAAATATTTTAAACTGCATTTCTTTCAGGGCTGCTGCTGTTTTTGAACATTCGTGCGTATTGAGTGAACGCGTTTTCGCATGCAGGGAATTTGTTTCCATGAGTTTATCATCTTTTTTTCTAGTTATACCTATAGATATCGATTCAGTGCTTCTATATCTTCATATAGTGCTTGGCCGTTTGCCATTTTAATTATTTTGTGGTTTTTATTGCTCGTATCGTTGTAAACATTTTAAATGTTCACAAAACATTTCCAATTCTTTTAGCACTGTCAATCCCCACATTCATCCATATCTTCAAAACATTCTTTTCTTTATTTCTTAATTAGTGAGAATTTGTTCAAGCAGCAAGTTTCAGAGATTTTGTCTTTCAATCCCTGCTGATATCAAAAGGGAAATATATTCACCAAGTGGGTTTTTCATGCCACTGTTTATTGAATTATCTCTCGTATGGTATGGAGCGACCTCAACGCTGAAGCGGAGAGTCGCGATAGCGTCGTGCAGTGGAGGAAAGGGGGAGAGGGTGACGCGCTGTACACATCACCAGGTGCAGCTGACCCTAGTTGCGCCACTGAGCATTGTAATTTATGGGAATGTACCTCATGCAACTGATGATGATAGGGGGAGTACGACGAAGAAGTTCCAGTCCACTTTCCTCATTAAGGTGAATTGTCAGTGCGGAATTTTCCGTGTATGACTAGTTGGTGTGCGCTTGTTTGTTTCGGGACGGTTGGGCCCCTTCCGCCTCGTATGTGAGAAGAATCAGGCACATTTTCTTCCAGACTTTTATATTTCATCTCTCGATCCTTTCGCGTTCGAAACACTGCAGCCCTCGTCGCCATTACGCGGGAAGCGTTATCTGTGACTGGAGCGTAGGCAGTCACGCGCAGTTGGACGTTGTTTCAGGTTATGAGCAATTTTATGGTGCTCGTTCTCTCTGCAGGAGTTAAATTCCGCGCTCTTATGTATCCTGCATTCTTGACAGTGTTGAGATTTCACCTAAATCTTTCAGCTTTTACGCTCTGTAGTATCGCCATGCCCATAAACTTGCTTAATGAAAGACGACACATTTTGCCATGTTTTTTTTTTTGTAGAGCTTGAACATTTTGCTGCCGAAATTTGCGCAACAAGGTTGAAATGCTCACATTTTTTCTGTTCTCAAACGCGCGCATGAACTTGACCTTCAATTTCCGCGTAATCAACAAGTCGTAAGAGTGAATTGGCAGTCTAGATATTCTGTTTACAAGCAGTTCGTGGACGTCAGCGGTTCTGTTGCACTGTCCTGATAACTGAACCTTTTTTGAAGCATTTAAAGTCGGCTGCTTATGAGGCAAACTTGTAACACTGTGACATCGATGAGTCCTCCGTCGCTAAAGGCCGGAAGATATGAGGCTCAAAGCAGTAAGGCCGATTTGTCGATTTGCCGCGCCGGATAAGGACCGTAGGTCTCATTCTCACCACTTTCTCTGCATACTCCTACGGGATTGCTGACTCGTTGGTCCTGGAGCTTAACAGGGGGCTTTCAGTCACAGCTAGTTAATTAGACACACGCGCCTTCACTCCGAGCTCCTTAAAAGCGGGGGAGGAAATGGCGGCAGTACGAAGAGCGCGAGCCTATGCTCTCAAGGCAAATGTGCCACGTGAGAAGAAGCCGCCACGCGAGGAGGCGCAGGCGAACGGTGCTGGTGAGTTGACATCGGGTGACCTGCGGGAGCCCAAAGCAAAAACCTGAATCATCGTGCTCAGTTGAAGACTCTTTCCCACGGCACTGGGCTCTATGCTGGTGGCAGCCCTGGTCACGGGATGTCTACCCTGGGCATCATTGGAGATCTGCGGACTCTCGGTCATGACATGTCATGGCGACGGCCTGCCACGCACCGTCGAGCTGCCGCCCTCGGGTCCCGGAACAGCCGTCGCCACGCTTCCTTGCCCCCTGAGGAAGGAGTCCGGGCCTACAAGTCGGGCCTCACGGGCGGGTTCGTCGTGAATTCGTCGAACCAGTACCGACTGGTATCGTGGCCGTCTCCGGGATCCCCTAGTTCCCGAACAACTGGAACTGCGCTGACGCCATGCTGCTGTCGAAGGAGCCAGCCTGGTAGGTCTGCATCTCGTTGCCTGAACAACTGATCAGCAAGGCCAGTGTCCTTAACATCCAGTGGACCACCGGCGGACGTACGGCTGCCTCGCGTAATGACGAACGCGACGCCATCGTCACGGCCTACGAACCCGTGTGTGCCCTCAGCAGCATCAGTGAGGTCAAGTGCGTCAGACGTCGCCGCGCGACCGAACAGCGCGCATGCCTCGGCCACAACAACTGCGGCCACAACAACAGCGACGAGTTGGGCATCCTCGCCCCAGACATCAGGCACTCCTTCGACTAATGGTCGATGGCGCTGGTGGTGCTCCGGTTCACTGCGGTCTGCGCCGTGGTACCTTGCCTTCCGAGGGGCGCAGGGCGCGCAGCACTAACAGCCGCCGCCTGCTTGCACCGTGCAGAAACCGGGCGGCACTTATCGGGCAAGGAATACTAACGCCGCTCAGGCGCCGCATCCTGCCATTGGCGTCGCAATCGGACGGCAAGCAGATGTCTTAGGCGAAGGCGTCCTTGGGACAGCCTACCTTGTTCGGTGAACGCTGTCCTGAAACGTGGTTTGCATGTTGCGAACGAGCGCAGGACACGGAGGGCGCCATACATCACGGGCGCCTGGCCCGACACGCGCGCAAAACATTTTTTCTAGGGATGTATTTTTTTCTGCTCAGCATTATGGAGTGAAACACGTGGCTAGAAGATCTGAAGGCGAAGTGCCGAAACGGCCGCTTCGCAGCGAATGCTTGTCATCCTCGCGATGCTTGACGACTTATTTTTACCCGCATTAGTAAAGTGTTCTCGCTGTTGAGTTGAGTTGAGGTGTTGAATGCTACAGGTGGGGTTAGCCTTGCTTCATCTGCCGGCAATTGCTCCACCGCAGCGTCCCTTCGATATTAACAATGCCGCATCTACCCCGCTAAGCGCACAGTCTCTTATAATAGCACACATTATCTCCCGCAGTCACCATCTATGCACACAATCAATCCACACAGTTCACATCACTGTCCACTCCAGAAGTCACCATCTATGCACATATTCAGTCACACTAGAACATAGGCCATTGTAGTGCCACACTCCATACACACATTCACTCATTCTCGCTGTTCTCCTCTTGCATCCCTTTCCGTTGGTGTCCGCACACCTTCCTTCACCTGTATTATCCTTGTGCTCCATAATAAACAGCACGCTACTTTCCACCGTGCATCCCGAACTAGTTGTCTTTGCGATATATCCTGTCGACATCGCAGGTGGCAATACACCTAGGAGGAATACTCAGTATGATTGTTACAATCTTACTGTGACTGAGATGGGAACTGGAGCTGCAATCAACAAACCATGAAGACGAGCCAGAGCAAACTGTTAGCTCGTTACAACGGCGGGCAAACCTTATGCGCCTTCGGTGCCGTATGCTCTGATATCGTGAATGCTCATAGCGGAGGGAATCGAGTCACAGCCCACGTTTCATGCCTCATTGTTCAGTTTGCACTGTGATCCTAGCAGATTGTGAGGTTTTGGTACAGTGCTCTCGCTACAGGCGTATGGCTACAGACAACTCAGGACTACAGTCGTTCTTGACGATACCTGCGTATTGAGTACAGGCGTTTTCAGAGGTTCCGAAGTTGTTTGTACCAGTTGATTAGAGTTCTTTTTCCAAATTATCGCGTCAAATAACAGCTCAGTAGTTCTGTATAGCTTGCAATTGTTTTTGGGCGATTGTCGTGTTAAATTGTTCTGGCTTTCTTTACTCATATTGTTTTAAAACTTGTAAACGCTCGGAAAATATTGGCAATTCTGTCCGTACTGTCAATCGCATTAATCTATGGTGTCTTTTTTTTTATTTATTCATACAGTTAACCCTCTGCATGAAGGTCATTACAGGGAGGGAAACATATATAGACACAAGTGCAATTCTCTTCGCTAAAAAAAAAAGAAACACTCAAATGCACAGAATTACAGATTTGCACAGCAATCTTCCAGGAACGCGTTCACACCTATCACAAATTTTTCTACATCTGTTTGGTCCACAACGTCACTTGGTAGTTGATTCCAAATTTCTACAGCATCGGGAAAAAAGGAGTAGCGATAGACATCAGTACGTGTAATAATAGGTTGTAATACCTTACTGTGATTTTTCCGAGAGCAACGCTTCAGGGGAGGTGTAACATAGTGATGTTTATTAACTTTGACTTTATCATTCATTATCAGAAAAAAAGTTTCAATTTCTGCTTTGTTCTTCTTACTTCTAGTGATTCTAACTGACACTCTTTTAGCATTGCTGTGACTGAATCAGTGCGGCGGTATTTAGAGCATATAAAACGTGCTGACATCCTTTGCAATCTTTCCAGTTGCCGTTTTAAACCCTTTTGATGAGGACTCCACACTGCACTTGCGTACTCTATGATTGGCCGCACGAACGTCTTGTACGCAATCAATTTAATTTCTCTATTCGCATTCGGCAACTTCCTCCTCAGGAAACAGATCTTCTGGTAGGCTTTTAAATAGACATTTTCAATATGGGTGCGCCAGTCAAGATTATTTGTTAATGTCACTCCCAAGTACTTGAGACACTTTACTTGATCTAAGGAATTTTCACCGATATTGTATCGAAACATCATAACATTCTGCTTCCTTGTTACTTGCATGTAATTAGATTTTTTGTAGTTTATTTCCATACCCCATTTCAGGCACCACGAGTTTAACGACTGAAGACACCTATTTATGTTCATCTGATCTGCCGGGGAAGCCACAGGAGAGTAAATCAAACAATCATCGGCAAAAAGTTTCATTCTGACAGGCGATTCGACGATAGCAGAAATATCATTTATATACAATAAAAACAAAAGCGGACCTAAAACGGAGCCCTGTGGCACCCCCGACAGAACTTCACGCCTATCCGATACTGCACTTTCTATTTTGACGACTTGACAGCGGTTACTTAGATAGGCCTGAATCCACAGTACTATATTTTCAGCGATTCCTAATCTGCGTAGTTTGAAAAGAAGCTTATGATGCGGAACTTTATCGAAAGCCTTCGAGAAGTCTACACAGACCACATCTACCTGCTGACGTTCATCTATAGCCTTGCAAAAGTCGTTCACTGTTTCAATTAACTGCGTTACTGTCGAAAGGCCGGTCCGAAAACCATGCTGAAATGGACACAATAGGTCATTTATTTCCAAAAAATGAAGGATGTGTTTAGCTATTATGTGTTCAAAAACCTTGCAACATACGGAAGTGAGTGAAACTGGCCTGTAGTTTTTTACAAGAAGTCGATTACCGCCTTTAAATACCGGAACTACTATTGCGCTGCGCCAGTCACGAGGTAAAGAATGATCCCGCAATGACTTTTCAAATAAAATTTGCAAATAATATGATAACCACTCAGCATACCGTTTAAGGAATTCCGTCGGTATTTCATCGGGACCGCTCGATTTCTTCGGGTCCAGAGACAGCAGCTGCTCACAGATGCCCTCCCTATTGATGCGAATCTCGTGCATTGAGTATGGCAACGGGTAAATTATTGTATGATCACTCTCAATATCATTGTCATCCCTACTAAAGACCGACTGGAAGAAATCATTAAACAGATTTGCAATATCGTTTTTATCAGTCACCTCATCGTCCCCATCCATTACCTGTGTGATTGCGTTCTTTCTCGCTGAAAAATATCGCCAGAACTTTTGTGGTGAGCTTGTGAGAAAATTAGTCAGTGTTGTATTGAAGTAAGTTTTTTTCGAATCTAATAACACTGTTTTCAGCTTCTTTTTGATGTTTGAAAGTTCTGTCGCTCTATTTTTTTGCTTTCGCAGCCTTTTTACCTTGCGCTTTAACTGAATGATCTCTCTAGTGATCCAAGGATTGAGCTGCTTCGATTTCTTTGAGCGAGTGGGAACAAACCTATCAATGCAATATTTTAGTGTGCCCTTAAAACGTTGCCACAATTCCTCGACACTTTCATGGTGTGATGCAGTTGCAAACTGATTCAAGTTTTCTTCTAAGACGTCTAAGATAGACGTATCGTCTGCCCGGCTGTAATCTTTGACCCGTATTAAAACATGCGATTTTTTGCGAACTTGTGTGTTCAACCGCACATTCAAACAGATCATCTTGTGGTCAGATAATCCCGGCTTGACAGATATAGTGTGGTCTGCCACTTTAGGGGATAAGAAAACCAAGTCCAACAATGACTGGGACCCCGATGTAACCCTTGTAAAATCCTTTACTATTTGCTTAAGGTTATGAGCAAACATAATTTCCATTACTTTATTCGCACTGCTTATTTCTACATTACCTGTTGACAAAGTTTCCCAATTAATATGTGGCAAATTAAAGTCGCCAGCCATTATCAGTCTGGTGTTCTTATTTACATGAGAGTTAAGGAACAAAAGCAATTCATCCAAAAATTCAGGAGATGTAGAAGGCGGCCTGTACACAACACCTACTAAATGTACAAGGCTCCCACAAGAAACCTTGCACCACACCATTTCAGAAAGGCTGCAGTTAAGAGCGACTGCAGCTACTGTGCTTTTCACAACAATAGCCACCCCCCCTCCTCTAGAATTTCTATCCCATCTAAAAACATGGTAGCCTGGTGGGAAAATGCTATCGTTACTAATTCCCTCATGTAACCAGGTCTCGGTTATAAACAATAAGTCAGGGTTCTCGAAAATTAGGCCATTTTCCGAAACACTGTTGTGATTATCTCTTCATTAGTGCGCGTTTGGTCAGAAAGAAAATTTCACAGGTTTTGTTTTTCAATCACAAGTAATATGGACACGCACATACATTCACCAAGCGGGTTTCTCGTACAATTGTTTACTGAATTATCTCTCGTATAATATGGAGCCAGCTCAACACTGATACAGAAAACTGCGATAGCGCCATGCACTTTAAGACGAGGGGAAGGGGAAAGGGGTTGCACACAGCCACCGTACCGGGTGTAGCTGACCGTAATGACGCCTCTGAGCATGGTGACTGCATGCAACTGCATGCAACTGGTGATAGAGTACAACGAAGAAGTTTCAGTGCACTCGCAGCCTCGGGGTTAATTATCACAGTCAGTGACCAGTGAATCTCATCATTCCTTGATTCCTGGCCAGTCGGTATGTCGTCGAACCCTCGACTACGTTATTATCAGTGCTGAATTATCCGTCTATGATTTGTGTGTGTATAACTGTGTTTCGGGAAGGTTGGGCCCCTCCAGCCTGGTTTGTGTGAAGTCTCGCGCAGGTTTTGTGCCACACTTTTATAGTTCACCTCGCGATCGTGACACATTTGAAAGCCTGCAGCCGTAGCCGCAATGAAGCCCGAAAGTGCTATCTGTGACTGAAGCATACACAGTGACGCGCAGTTGACGTTGTTGCACGAAAGACGAATTGATGGTGCTGGTTCTCTCTGCAGTAGTTAAAATCCGCGCTGTTATGTGCCCTACATTCGTGGCCAAATAAACATCAAGAGTGACCTTCTGCTTGACAGTGTCGAGATTTCACCCCAATCTTCCAGCTTTTACGCTCTGTAGTAGCGTCATTTTCCGAAACTCCATTCACCAAAGGCGATATTCTTCAATGCTTTCTGTTTTTGCAGAGCTTAAATATTTTTCTGCACATCGTTGCGCAACAGGAGTGCAATGCTTACCGTTTTCCTGTTCTCAAAAGCATGCATCCATTTGAACTTAGATTCCCACGTAATCAACAAGTCGTAACAGTCAATAGGCAGTCTAGATTTTCTGTTTAAAAGCAGTTCGTGGACGTATCTGCATCTGTTTCGCTGTGCTGCTGAGAGTTTTTTAGAGCATTTAAAGTCGGCTGGTTATGAGGCAAACTTGTAACACTGTGACATCGATGATTCCTTCGTCGCTGAAGGCCGGAAGATATGAGGATCAAATCAGCGAGGCCGATTTGTCGATTTCCCGCGCCGGATAAGAAGCGTAGGTTCCATTCGCTCCCCTTCCTCTGCATATTTCTACGGGTTTGCTGACTCGTTGGTCCTGGAGCTTATCAGGTGACTTTGAGTAACAGCTCCATAATTCGACACACGCACCCTTCACTCTGAGCTACGGGAACGTTTATCATAGGAAAAAAAATTGGACTCCTGCCGAAGGTTAGATGCTACTGAATGGCACGCTATGGGTGGAGTGCCAACTATATACCAGAGATGGCGAAAGGATACGCAAAAAACCTAGTGATGTTAAATTGAAAACGGAGAGGTTTATAGCATAGGCCAGCTATAAAATTTGATGACTGGGCTTAGCGAAAGAAAGTGTAAAAAGCAAAAAACGAAGAAACAAATAAACAAAATGTGAATAAGTGAACGGAAACAACGAGAATGAAGTGCAAAGGTAGCCACCGCCAGTATCACCAGAACCATCCGCAATAACAGGCTCGTGAAGAGGCGGAACTTTCTCTTTCATTCTTAGTTGCTCGTTCTTATGTTATCATTAAGGCCCACGCAAGCCCTACCAAAGCAACATGCACTCGCCAAATTTTTTCTACCGGCTGAAACTAGTAAAAATCGTGTATTAAATGAGCACACCTCTTAAACACGGGCGCGGAAATGGTCGCAGGCCGTACAGCGCGAGCCTCTGCTCATGAGGCGAAGCCGCCACGTGAGAAGAATACACAACGCGAGCAGGTGAAGAGGAAGAAGAAGAAGGTGAATACGAACGGTGCTTTTCAGTTGACGTCGGGTGAGCTTCTGGAGGCGAGCGCTCAAATCTGAACCGCTGTGGTCAGCTGAAAAGTCTTTGCCACGGCACTGGGCTCTTTGCTTGATCCAGCTCTATTCACCGCATGTCTACCCCGAAGGTCATTGGCGGTCTATGTGATCCCAGTGATGCAATGCTACGGCGACAGCCTGCCAGGCATCGTCCAGCTGGCGACCACGGGTCCCGGCCCAGCCATCGCCACGCGCTGTCACCCTCTCAGCAAGGAGTGGGGCCTCGCAAGTCGGGCCTCACGGGCGGTTCATCATTGCCGTCTCCGGGATCCCCCAGTTCCCGAACAACTGGAACTGTGCTGACGCCAGGCAGCTGTCGAAGGAGCCAGCCGGGTGGGTTTGCATCTCGTTGCCTGAACAACTGATTAGCAAGGAAAGTGTCGTTAACATCCAGTGCACAAACGGGGAACGTACGGCCGCCTCGCGTAATGACGAACGTGACGAAATCGTCATGGTCTTCGAACCCGTGTGTGCCCTCTGCGACATCAGTGAGGTCAAGTGCGCCAGGCGTCGCCGCGCGACCGAACGCCGCACGTGCCACGGCCATAACTGCGGCGACAAAAGCGACGAGTTAGGCGCCCTCGGCACCGACATCAGGCGCTAATTCTACTAATGGTCGATGGCGCTGGCGGTGCTCCGGTCCACTGTCGTCTGCACCCTGGTACCTTGCCTTCCGAGAAGCGCGCGGCGCACAGCACCAACAGCCGCCGCCGGCCTACGTCGGGAAACAACCGGACGGCGCTTATCGGGCAAGGAAGACCAATGCCGCTAAGGCACCGCCTCCTGCCATTGGCGTCGCACCGGACCTCACGCAGCGGTCTCAGATGAACGCTTCCTCGGGTTAGCAGGCCTTGTTCGCCAAACGCTGTCCTGGAGCACGGTGGACAGGCTGCCGACAAGCGCAGGACACCGAGGGCGCCTACCATAAAGGGTGTCAGGCCCGACACGCGCGCTGGATATTTTTTTCCCACGGTTTTTTTTTCTGCTCATTATTTTGGACTAAAATCCACGACAAGCGGATCTCAACAGGAGGTGTCGAATTGGCCGCTTTGCAGCCAGTATTTGGGTCTCTCGCAATGCTTGAGGTCTTATTTTTGCCCGTATTACTAAAGTAGTGTATTCGTTCTTCTTCTCTTTTATCGCTTTCCGGTGGTTTCCTCTCACCTTACTTTGCTGCATGCCTTCACGATATACCCCGTTGACAACCCAGGGGGTAAAACTCCTAGGAGCCATTGTGAGTTACTTTGTTGTAATTCTTTATCACTGAGATGGGAACTGCGGCTGAAACCAACTGCGCAAACCAGGCCAAACTCTCAGCCCGTCACAACGGCTGACAAATCTCTGACACCTTTGCTGCCTTATGCTGGATTACCGTGAGTGCTCATAGCGGGTGCAATCGAGTCACAAGCCGTGCATGTGGACAGCTTTGAGAATTCGGCAAAAGTGACTCGTGTAGAGTTTACTCTGAGACATAAATGCCTATTTATCTGCATTTATTTGAGACAACTCAGGAGTGCAGTTATCCCTGATTATCACGTGCGTATTGAGCACACCTCTTTTCACATGCTGGGAAGGTATTTTCATGAGTTGATTATTGCTTTTTTTTCTAGTTATCCCTCCGGATTACAGGATCTGTATATGTTGAAGCAGTCATTCTTTACCTACTCATATCGTTAAGGTTTACAACGATGTGAGTAGGTAATGACTGTTTCAACATATGCAGATAAGTTTTTAACGCTCACAAAATCTTTCAAATTCTTTTCGCGCTGTCAATCGCCTCAATCATCCATAGTGTCAGCGCCAGCCGGCAGAGCGTTAGGAGGAGGCAGGGCCAGTACTAGCACAGCAGGCGCACGGAACACTCAGCCAACCCACTCTCCAGGAGAGAAGGCACCGAAGACAGGCGGATGCCAAGGTACTGCATTGCGGCGCCAATAAACGGCCAACAGTGTGGCAATATTTTGAAAACATTGTTCTGTTTATCTGTTAATCAAAGAGCTTTTGTTCAAAAAGCAAATTTCTGCGGTTTTGTTTTGAAATCCTTGCTCATATAAACATTCAGATGTATGCACCAAGTGGGTTTATCGTACAATTGTTTACTGGATTATCTGTCGTATGGTATGGACCGGGCTCAGCACTGAAGCGAAAAACGGCGATAACGCTGCGCACTGGAAGAAAAGGAGGAGCGGGGGGGGGGGGGGGGGCGGTGACGCACTGTCCATTGCGTTGGTTGCAGCTTACCCTGGTGGTGGTGCCACTGAGCATGACAATTTATCGGAATGGACTTCATGCGGCTGATGATGATAGAGGGAGTACGAGGAAGAAGTTTCAGCACTATCGCCGCCTTTAGGTAAAATGTCAGTGCTGAATTGTCTGTGTATGAACAGTTTGTGTACAGCTGTTGGTCTCGCAAAACGTTGGGCCCGTTCGGCCCCGTATGTGCGAATCCTCACGCACGTTATATTTCATCTCGAAATTCTATCTCGCGATCGTGACACATTTGGACAGCTTCCGCTGCCATCGCCATGAAGCGCGGAAGCGCTGTCTGCGAATAGATCATGGACAGTGACGCGCTTGTTGACCTTTCGCGTTTCAGAGAATTTGCTACTGCTCGTTCTCTCTGCAGAAGTTCAAGCACCCGCGCTGTTATCTAGGTTACATTCGTGAACAAGTTGTTGCTGTAGTTGTTGCCTCTGAAGCCATAGCACATACCCACGATGGGGAAGTAGCCAGAGTTTGATGCAGATCCGAAAAAGAAAAAAAATTCATCCAGACTTATCTTAAACGGTTCATAAACAAGAACTGACAAGTCTGGGAAAGCGAATAACGAATTCTGAGAGATTTTTAGCAAACAGCAATAATGGCCTTCTTCTTTCCTGAGTGTTGAAATTTCGCCCAAATGTTCCGGCTTTTACCCACTGCAGTCGCCTGATGTCCTGAAACTTTCTTCATGAAAGGCGGCATAGTTTGCAGTGCAATGTTTTTTATGAAAACTATGCCAGACTGTGTCCGTAGGCTACGTTCGACACAGTCTCCCAGGACTGTTTAATGTGGACATTTCTTGCTCGCGGTCGTTGGAGAGCGTTTAAGCGCAGGCGCTCAAGGCATGCCTTGGATTGCTGCCTATGAGCCGTTAAGCCCAACAGAGCACAACAGAACACGCCTGCGTTGCAATGCCGCGGTGCACCTCTAAGAAAGGTACGATTCAGTAAGCACGTGCCTGCCCAATACCGATATATTGGTTGCATGAACCACTTCGTGTGTATTTACCCCTACTTACCCGATACCGTTGTCACCGACTGACGAATATTCAGCATGAGCGACTGCATAGTAGTTTTTCAAGTGTATTCAGATGCCATCAGCCACAAATAGCATCAGACTATGCCCTTAATTATCATCTAATCAAGCTACCGTGAGTGATGGCACAGCTTTCGGTATATAGCAAAGAAATGCATTATACCAGTCTCTTCACTGAAGCAACTTGCTCTGGTGTATATCTTGTCAGAATATCGGAACTATGCACACTGATGGATCATGTCACCAACGGCATCGACAGTAGCTGTGGTGATACCCGCTCGGCAGATAACTCAAATTTATTCTGGGTCATATTTCAACCTCAACCGCTGCTGAGCTTGTGGCTCTTAGGGAAGCTATTCGGCACTTGTGCGGGGATCAACCTCAAAGTTGGTGAATATTCACGGAGTCCAAACCTGGACTACAATTTTCAAGACTTTTTCTACGCCACACCGTCTACCAGACTCTGGCAATAGAGAGCACTGAGCTCCTTTCATTTGCTCAAGAAAATGGTTACAGAACCCTATTTCTGCGGAAATCTGGAAATTACGGGCTCGATGGAAACGAGAAGGCCGATGCTGAAGCAAGGAGTGCTCTGAGCAGTGGCCTCCATACAGTTGGGCATTGGGCCTAAACCGGACACCGACTGCGTTCTCTCTAACTTTATGTGAGTGCGACGGCAAGAAACTGGGCCCAGCGAGATACTCGGCACGCCCGCCTGAAAACACTAGTTCTGGTTATTAAATTCTGGGTACCGCGTGTAATTACGCGTCCTCATGCATGCTTGATGCATAGACTTCGTTTAGACGTCGCTTTCACGCGAAAGTACTCACATATAATTGGACGAGCGTACATCCCAAACTGTTTCACTTGTGGCATGGCCGAGACTGTAGGGCATGTGCTAGTGGTTTGTCCGTTATATGCGCGCCAGAGACTAAAGTTGGCTGCTTGCTTAAGCGTTGGGACAGCAATCCCGTCTCGGATGAATTAATGCTAGGCGCTTGACCGCAGAGTTGGCAAGCAGCCCAGGCAATGCGAGTGTTTCATATTTTCTGAGTGATACGGGCCTCGACTCGCGGTTTAGATGTGACAATCTTTTTTTTTTCCCTCCCTTTCACCAGTGCAGAGTAGCAGGCCAAACATCAGTCTTTCTGGCCGACCTCTCTGCCTTCATTTCAATAAATTTCTCTATCTTGTTGCAGAGCTGAAATATTTTACTGCCGAAGATTGCGGAAAAGGGGATAACTGCTAACCGTTATCCTGTTCTGACAAGTGCGCATGAACTTGACCTTGAATTTCCACGTATTCAACAAGTCGTAACGGTCAGTAGGCAGTCTACCAGTTCGTGGACGTCACCGGCTTTGGTCAATGTCCTGCTATCTGAGACTTCTTTGAAGCATTTAAATTTGGCTGCTTACGAGGCAAACTTCTAACAAACACTTCGACCTCGATGAGCTCTCTCTCACTGCAGATCAGAACAGATGAGGCTGAAAGCAGTGCGGCCGATTTCCTAATTTTCTGCGCCGGATAAGGAGCGTAGATTGTATTCTATCCCGTTATTTTGCATATTTCTACGGGTTTGCTGACTCTTTGGTTCTTTCAGGGGGCTTTCAGCACAGCTCCGTAATTCGACACACACACTCTTCCCTCTAATTCCTCAGGCGCGTTTATCATAGGAAAAAAATTATGACTCCTACCGAGAGTTATGCTACTGGCTCGCTCACTATTGGTGCCGTACCAGCTGAAAGTCACGAATGGCCGAACAATACTCAAAAAAGCTACTGATGTTAAATTGAAAACCGAGAAGTTTACGGTACACACTAGCCATAAAATGTGGCTTTAGGGTTAGAAACTAAGAAGAAGGAGAATGAAGAAAGAAAGAAAAAAAAAGCTAAAAGAGTAAGCGGAAGCAACAAGAATGAAGTAAAGTTATTCCTGCTGCGCGCATCAGCAGCACCCTCCGCGAGAATAGGCTCGTGAAGAGGAGCAACTTTCTCTTTCTCGATTACTTACAACACGTTATGGTCGCTTATTTTGTCGCGACGGACCACACGAGCCCCAGCAAAGTGCCTGAAGGCTCAATTAAGTGTATGCACTCACCAAATAATTTCCGCCAACGAAACTAGTAGCAAAGTGTAGTGCAAATGAGCAAAAGGTGTTAAAACTGGCGAGGAAATGGTCGGAGGCCGAAAAGCGCGAGCCTCTGATCTCGAGGCGAAGCCGCCACGTGAGAAGAAGACTCAACGCGAGCAGGTGAAGAAGAAGAAGAAGAAGAAGAATGTGATCTGTTTGCACCGCTGTTCAAAATTTCCTGATAGAATCTCACCGACTGCCTTGCTAAGTGTTCCAACCTTTTCTTTTCTATCAATTATTACATTTTGACTAAATCAATAATATTTAATCACTCTATTATTATTCTTAAAATTTTACAATCAAAACACTCATCCCTTTTCTGTTCATGACGAAAAATTCACCGGTGTTGCGCTCCCACGTGCTTTTCCTTTTTGTTAACTGCGTTCAGGTGAATAGCCACCCGATTCTTGGCCGATCCCCCAGTGTGGGTATGTGCCATCTTTTGATAGGCTAACAACAACAACAACAACAGCTGCTGCTCAGCTGACGTCGGGTAACCTTCTGGAGGCCAACGCACTAGTCTGAATCGCCTTACTCAGTTGAAGAGTCTTTCCCGCGGCACTGGTCTCTTTGCTGGTGGCAGCCCTGGTCACCGGATGTCTACCCCGAGCGTCATCGATGGTCTACGTGCTCCCAACCATGCCATGCCATGGCGACGGCCTGCCACGCACCGTCCAGCTGCAGACCGCGGGCCCCGGACCAGCCATCGCCACGTGCTCACACCCTCTGACCAAGGAGTCGGGTCTTACAAATCGGGCCTCACGGGCAGGTTCATCGTGAATTCGTCGAACAAACACCGCATCGTGGCCCTCTCGGGCTCTCCCCAGTTCCCAAACAACTGGAACTGCGCCGGCGCCACACTGCTGTCGAAGGATCCAGCCGGGCGGGTCTGCATCTCGGTGCCTGAACAACTGATTAGCAAGGCCACTGCCCTTAACATCCAGTGGACCACCGGGGGACGTACGGCCGCCTCGCGTAATGACGAATGCGACGCCATGGTCGCGGCCTACGAACGCGGAACTGCCCTCTGCAGAATAAGTGAGTTCAAGGGAGCCAGGCGTCGCTGCGCGACCGAACACTGCGCGTGCCTCGGCCACAACAACAGCGGCGACAGCAGCGACGAGATGGGCAGCCTCGGCACCGACATCAGGGGCTACTTCGACTAAGGCTCGATGGCGCTGGCGGTGATCCTGTTCACAGGCGTCTGCAATCTTAATGCTTTCCTAAGGGCGCTCGGCGGGCAGCAGCAACAGCTTCCGCCGGCCTGCATCGTGAAACAGCCGGACGGCACGTATCCGGCAGGGAACACCAACGCCGCTCGGGCACTGCCTGCTGCCATGGGTGTCACACCGGACCTCACGCAGCCTTCTCGGATGAATGCGTCTGCGTGTCAGCCGGCCTCGTTCGCCAAACGCTGTCCTGGAGCACGGTGGACAGGCTACCGACGAGCGCAGGGCACCGAGGGTGCCATCCATAATGAGTGCCAGGCCCTACACGCACGCAGAGTATTTTTTCTCAAATTTTTATTTTCTTCTTAATATTATCCATGGACTAAAATCTGCGACTAGCGGATCTGACCATGAGGTGTCGAACTGGCCGCTTCGCAGCCAATATATGGCTCTTTTGCAATGCTTTAGAGCTTGTTTTTTCCATATTAATAAAGTAGTGTTTTCAGTCTTCTTCTGTTGTATCTCTTACCGATGGTGGCCGCATACCTTACTGCTCCCTTTGTGAACACCACGCTGTTTTCCTCCTGTAAACTTTAGTGTCTTCGCGATATATCCCACCGACATCAGGGTTTAAAACTCCTAGGAGCCTTTGTGAGTTCCATTGTTGCAATTTGCTATCACAGAGATTGGAAATGCAGCTGGAACCAACAAATGGACGCGAACCAAGTCAAGCTGGGAAAATCGGTGGGAAAACGGTGGAAAAATCTCTGGAGCCTTTTCTGCCACATGCTTGGATATCGTGAATGCTCGTAGCGGGGCAATCTTGTCACAAGACGCGTGTGCGAATATCTTCGATGCCGCAATAGTTCCTCATCTATAAGTTTTCTCTGTAGTGCCAGCAGATTGTGAGGTTAAGTAGAGTGCTCTCGCTACAGATGTATGTCTAGAGACAACTCAGGACTGCAGTCGTCATTGATGATACCTGCGTGGTGGGTACACTCGTTTTTACATGCTGGCAAGGTGTTTGCATCAGTTGATTACTTTTTTTTTGAGCGAAGCTCCACTTCTCACACGCAGAGCTGAAGGTCAAATCTATTCCGGAAGCGACCCCGAACGGGAGGCGCACCGCTGCCACAGCTGTGCGCTACGCAGTCATGTCCGCTAGGCTGGCCGTCGCTCCAACCGTTCACTCTCGCCATTTGTGTCACGTGGTCTACCCAGTGACTCGCTCTTGGTGTATAAAAGGGCAGATAACGCGAGAGGAACAGCGGGGGAGGGCTGCTGATCCTGGCCACATGGGGCTTGTAATTCAAAGGGCCCGCGCCGCTTGCGGCGGGGATCCTCTTGCAACCAGTGATGCCACATTGGCCAGCTGGTTTTTCCTAGTTGTCGGCTAAAAATTTCCAATTTTTTCCCACAAATATGTTGTTTTTTCAAAATATAGTAAATTTAGAGCGAATACAAAGCACATTAATACAAAGCACATTAATAATGAACATCAGGGATGGATTGTTCTTGATCACATAATCGTCAATCAGCACTTCGTTTTAATTAGTTATTGCTTTGGGACGGGGACCAGCTCAGCTATTTCCATTTCAGCTCTAGCCTCTCGATCCTGGATAGACCGTTGAAATTTTCGGGAATTCCTTTACATCATGCGTACGTAAGGGATTCGTGTGACTAAAGAGCTGGGAGTGGTTGGAAGCAATTAGTGGAAGGGTCACTGCCACTATAGCTGGAAGAAATCCAAGGACGCAGCACTCGAAGCCTGAATGAACTTGAATGACCCAGGGCTCTTTATCGAAGGCTAGGCAGCAAATTAGAGGGAAACAACAAGCCAAATTTCTTCTCGCGACAGTAGTCAGGCCGCCATGATAACAGCAATTTCCCTTCAACTCAGCACATTTTCCCGAGAAAGCTTATTTAGAACACGAGTCTTTAGCAAAACCAAAATTTCCCACATTTTCAATGGGTCATTAGACAAAACTCCCTTATTCTCTCAGTGGCTTGATTTTCCCACTATATGGGAAATTTCCCACGATTCGGCAACACTGCTTGCAACACGGTGTATCGGCTGCGCATGCCGACATCGCCCTTGCCGCTTCGCCGGCTAGACGATCGCTGTTGCGAGGGGCGTCTCCTTTCTCTTCCCTTCTCTCTGTCTCCTCGTTCCCCTATCCTATAACTGCTCTATCCGCAAGAGATAGCGGAGGTGGCTCAACAGAGAGCCAGTTGGAGGGCCCGTGCAATAACAACAGGGTGTATACGTACCGCCTAACACCTCCATCGTGAACACCTTGTATGTTGTGGCTACGTGCATGCCCTACTACCAGTACAGAGACTGCCCTATACTACTCTTCAAAACCGAGCCTAGTTTCGCAGGTAACATGCAAGAAGACTTTGGTTTGTCTCTCGCCTTCGACTTTGCGGTGTCAACCTCCCAGTGGAACACTGCCTTAGACTTGGTGTTCTACAAGTTTCCGCTTACATGCTACCTTTAAATTTCCTGGATTGAAACTGTGGCAAACTACTTGACGGAACATAAAACTGTCTTTCCCTTACTTTGCAGAAAGAACCAGGATTTGCCAAGTTTAAAAGGTAAATAATAACTGTGTGTTACAATAAAGATGAACACAGACCTAACTGTGTGTAACCGTCTTTAAGCGAGTTTCCACTTCGTGTAGTCTGACTCAGCTGAGTTGAGCCACAGCAATTTTTTTTTCTAGTTATCCCGGCAGGCATCAGTTCAGACGTTCTGTTTAGCTGGAAAAAGTGTTTGTCCGGTTGCCGTTTTTACTTTTTCTCTCTTTTCCTACTCATATCATTTTAAAGCTTTTAAATGCTCACAAAATATTCGCGGCCGCCGCGTTGGTTCAGGGGTTATGGCGCTTTGCTGCCGACCCAAAAGACGCGGGTTCGATGCCGGCCGCGGCGGTCGAATTTCGACCACCGCGTCCGGCGATGTCAGTGCAGATTAAGGAAGCTCAGTTGCTCCGAATTTCCGGAGCCCTTCACTACGTCCACCCTCAGAGCCTGAGTCGCTTTGGGAGGTTAAACCCACATAAACAAACCAATCCAAACAAAATTATTCGCAATGGTTTTCGCACTGTCAATCGCCCCATTCATCCATATTTTCGAAACACTGTTTTGTTTATGTCTTAATCAGTGCGCCTTTGTTCAAAAAGCAAATATCAGAGGTTTTGTTTTTGTGGCTTTGCTGATATGAATATGCACATATATTCACCAAGTGGGTTGATCGTACATTTGTTTACTGAATTATCTGTCGTAGGGTAGCAATGAAGCGGAGATCGGCGGTAGCGCTACGGACTGGAAGACAAGGGGGAGAAGGCGGGTTGCGCGCTGCCACCGCACGAGGTTGTTGGGATTCAGGTAGCAGCATCCCACTGCTGCCACCAGTTGTTAGGATGGGGTAGCGTGGTCGGGCCAGAGAAGGGACGAGGAGGATCGGAGACGTGGTTACGAAGGAAAAGGCAAGGAAAACTTTATGCAGCATATTTACATAATGTACAAGTAAGGGAAACTGAGAATGCCTCTATGTAAAGGGTGCTTCCTAGCAGACTGGAGTCTCTGCACCAACGGGGTCTCCCTGGTACCAAACCAGTAGCTCGTTAAATACCCTTCATATTCCCCAGATCCCTGGCTGGGGAATACAGTTCGAAGAATGATGTCCTATCAAACGAGAAGAAGACACCGGCAGGGGCGGTGCTGGTGCTCTCTCGGCTCGTCGATGGAAAGGGTAAAAAACACTGGCACCTTGTCAACACAGCTTCCAGGTGGGCGCCCACGTGGCACAGGGATGCGCCCAAGTGGCACAGGAATGTCAAGTCAAATCCCAGCAGGGAACTGAAATACCTCTCACTTCCTCGCCTGTGGTCCGAAACGCGGAAACACTGTCGAAGACGCAGCTCTCCGTCAAATGTAGACCCCAGCGTGGCTGATGAAACCAACACTCGTTACTGCGGCCCGATGGCGTGCTCGGCCACGTGGTGCCGCCATTGTCGCCGCTGCTTCTGCCACTGCTTCCGAGAACGCCAAGCAGCAGCGTTTCTTCAGAATTCTCAATCGCCTTCATGTTGGTTTTCTGGAAATTCTGGTCGAGAAAGCCCGCGTCTTTATCCCTTTAGGCTGGAAGGCACGCTGGGCATAACAGGGTGTAGCTGACCCTAGTGACGCCACTTAGCATGGGGAGTTATGGGAATGGACTGCGTGCAACTGCATGGTGACGATAGTGGGACTACGAGGACAAAGTTTCAGTGCACTCGCAGCCTCGCAGCCTTGGCACTCGCCGCCTGGAGTAGTTGTACAGCTGTTGGTTTCAGGAAGGCTGAGCCTCTTCGGCCTCTTATTTGTGAAACCTCACGCAGGTTTCGTGGCACACGTTCATCCTTAACAGTACTTCGTAGCAATCCTGAAATGGGCCATATTTGTCTGAAGCCTCTCAAATACCTGCATAAATAAAATAATGATGGCCGCGACTCGGTTTCGAACCTATGGCGGCGCGAACAGATCAGTTCAACTGGCAGCTGCACGACAACGCTATGCTGCGGCCGGAACTGATCACGACTCGTTTTCAAGCGCCACACTTTCACGCATGGTTTCTTACTATTCACTAGAGGGAAGGCTGGCGGCTCTGCACTTCATACACCATAGACGCCCAAGGCATGCCGGGAGGACAGCGCTTCGGATTGACATCTGGTGGCTTCTTGTTGACTGTACTACAGTTTGGATTTTTTTGGTTGCAGAGTTTCGTTTTCACCACTGTAGTTTTTACTGATGCTTTGTGCGCTTTGTGGTGGTGAAGTTGTCCATGCAGCTACGCACGTAGTTCATTTCGGATCCGAAGCATCCGAAGGCGCTTGACTCAAAGTGAGCTGAGCACAGTGTCTCGTGCCTGCTAGCCATGAAGTCCGTTTTCCCCGTCATTGGGAGCCGTTTACCTCAGCGGGAACCTGCGCAACCTGTACACTAAAAGGTGAAAGAAGGGGACAATGTTTTTTTGTGATTTGAGAACGCGACAGTCTGCTGCCGTGACCACTCTGCACGCTTCTGTAGGAGTCTCGGAGGCACTTGTTTTAAAAGCGCGAAGTACTTCGACGCGCGCAGCTTATGTTAATCGCACTCGCCGAGGATTGCGTGTGGTTCATTTCGAAGACTGGCGGTGGCCGCGAATTGCATGCAGTAAGGACTTCCATTTCATGAACTAATTCACACAAATATCTGCATGTTGCGCTTGTCAGCATAAACACGGCCGTGCACAAACTTTTTGTGGTAGGATAGGTTTCCGCTTCCTAATTCATGTTTTTCTTGGCAACATTTGTAAGCGCAGCGCCAGGACATGGCGAGAACCGGCACTTAGTGCGTAGAAACAAGTTTCGAATAGAAAAGCTAGGGCTGGAGCAAGTTTCTCAAGGCACGAACATAGCCTATGCATGGACATAGGGCGCGAACCCGCAATTGCAGACTACACCAAAGAAACGTTTGTTTTCACATTGCGAAAAGGGAAGGTTCTAAAGTGTAGTATCTTAAGGTCTAACTATTTTTTCAACAATATTTGCTGCAAAAAGTGCGTCTGTTAAACGAAAAAAAATTTCTATGGTTAGCTATAATTGGCGGCACGAAGATAAAACCCTCTCTCGCCATGGGCAAATTCGGTACTCGTTTACGACTATCCTCTTTTCTGTTCATTTATTGCAATGCCCAGTAAGCATTTTTAATTACAGGACACACTGTGAAACAACACTTTCTTGCAATATATAATTTCCGAAAATTTGTATTTCTACGGTCATAGTTATGTTCTATAGGGTCAGGCCAGGTGCGACACGCTGTCTTCCCGACATTCCAACGGTGGATAAAGGGCCCTCTAAGAAATTCGCAGAGACAGTGGAGCCAGCTTTCCCTCTGGGTAATATTTGGAAACTCCATGCTTTCATGTTTTGCATTGTACATTGTCATCTTCAGCAACTTCCATCCGTGCGCAAAAAGCACTGTTAGCCTCCGATCCCGCCAAATCCGCCGGGGGACGCGAAGCCTCTGAGACTGGAAACTGAAAAAGGAAACTGGAGTCTGGAACAGGATTGGAAACGCGCATAACTGGCTCCCTGGGTTAGTATACACCTTGTGGGCTTCGCCCTTTGGCGCTCGAGCTCACACTTTTAGCGTGGAACACGGGAGAGTTTTGCAACCTCCTCCTCAAGGCACTGGACCCTGGACTGCGCCTTCGTCTTCCACGTAACTTAGCACGTCGCGACGCAGCATTGTTATGCCGTTTATGGATCGGCGTTGCTTTTAACAACCACTATGCTTTCCTGATGGGGATGGCCGACAGTCCTGCCTGTGAAAGCTGCGGTTGTGAGTAGACCATCACTCATCTTCTCTGTGAGTGCCCTGCATTTGCGAGTGCAAGACATACACTGTGTTGTGTCCTGGACCGCCTCTATCCTCGCCCATTAACAGAGCAAAAGATCCTCGGTCCGTGGCCACAGCAGTCGACTGCCCTCAAGGTACTCTTTGCCTACTTGAGAGCGACTGGATTGAGTGACAAATTGTGACAACGTTGTGCGTGTGTGTGTGTTATGCCTTTTTCCACTTCTCTCTTCTTCCTTTTAGCCCCTTAATCCCTCTTCCCCAGTGAAGGGTTGCCAACCGGAACCCCTTTCTGGTTAACATCCCTGTCTTTCCCTCCTCCTCTTTATCTATCTATCTATCTGTCTATCTATCTATCTATCTATCTATCTATCTATCTATCTATCTATCTATCTATCTATCTATCTGTCTGTCTGTCTGTCTGTCTGTCTGTCTGTCTGTCTGTCTGTCTGTCTGTCTGTCTGTCTGTCTGTCTGTCTGTCTGTCTGTCTGTCTGTCTGTCTGTCTGTCTGTCTGTCTGTCTGTCTGTCTGTCTGTCTGTCTGTCTGTCTGTCTGTCTGTCTGTCTGTCCGTCCGTCCGTCCGTCCGTCCGTCCGTCCGTCCGTCCGTCCGTCCGTCCGTCCGTCCGTCCGTCCGTCTGTCTGTCTGTCTGTCTGTCATTCGCGCTTTGAGCTACGCGGCGGTAATGACAGAGAGATGTGCGCCGCATGCATTGGCAGGAACGCGGCAGTGGGGCAAAAAACATTGGCGTTCACAACATAGTTGCAAAAACACGGCACTTGACCAATAGCCCGCTGGCGTTCCTTGGGTAAATTTGCAATGACGATGCAAAAGTTAGACTCAGTAGATTTAGACGAGCGATTAACATGGTTAAATTTTTAAAACCAGCGGGACAAGCCCGGAAGGACTAAGTCGGCTCCGAGTTGGATGGCGCGCCTGGGCCTACGCAGCAACAGATGGCGGTGGTGTCCACCTGCAAAAACATGCTTTCGCACAATATTTCGTGCTTAGCAATGCTAAACCACACTCAATTTTTTTTATCTTATGTCTCGCAAGTTTGTCACAGAGACACATTCCAAACCTGCACCCACCGACGTGATGAACCGCGGAAACACTGTCTGACTGAAGTGCGGACAGCGACGTGCAGGTTCACGTTGTTTCACGTTCTACACAATTTTGTGGTGCTCGTTCTCTCTCCAGGAGTTAAAATCCGCGCTGTTATGTACATTACATTCTTGGCCAAGAAAATAACACGCGTGGCCTTCCATATGTTCCAGATTTTATGGAAAGTGGTCGACTTATGTTCTGAAGATTCCTTCATGAAAGACGCCACATCTTTCAATGGTGTTTTTTTTTCTCACAGCTTAAAAATTTTGCTCCCGGAGACTGCGCAACAGGAATGAAATGCTTACTGTTTTCCTGTTCTGAATAGTGAGCATGAACTTGACCCTTCAATTGCCGTGTAATCAAGAAGTCACGACAGACTATAGGCAGCCTAAATATTCGGTTTACAAGCAGTTCGCGGACGTCACCGGTTCTGTAGCATTGTCCAGCTAACTCAGCCTTTTTTTTTTAAGATTACAAGTCGGCTGCTTATGACACAAAATGAGGCTTGCGCCAGTACAAAGCAGAAGCTCTGAGGCTCGAAGCAGTGCGGCCGATTTCCCGACTTCCTGCCCCGGCCAAGCACAGTAGCTTCCATTGATCTCCCCAGTTTCTTGGCGTGCTTCCACGGGACTGCTACTCGTTGGTGCTGGAGCTTATCAGGACGCTTTCAGCACAGCTCCGCAATTGTACACACGCGGCTCTCCATCTGACGCTCCAGGCGCTTTTTCCAGATAAAAAAATTGGGATTCCGAGTGACGACTTTATGCTACTTACAGTTACTGGCTTGTGCGCTAGGTGTGTAGTGCCAACTAAAAACCAGAGTTAGCCAAAGAGTACACCAAAAAAACTAGTGATCCTAAATTCAGAACTGAGATGTTTATGATGCAGACGGCCTATAAAATGCGGTTAGTGGGCAGAGGGAAAGAGAATAGGCAGAAGATAAAGAATGAAGCAGCAAAGAAAGAAAAAGCAAAGGAGTGAACGGAAACAACGAGAATGAAGTAAAATAAGGTGAACAATCTCGTGAAGACGAGAAACTTCCTCTTTATTTCAAGCTACAACACGATATTTCGTCGCTTATTTTGTCCCGACGCTCAACGCAAGGCAAAGCAAAGCGCCTGAACGCTTCAATAAGAATATGCCCTCACAAAATAAGTTCTATCAGCCGAAACTAGCAGAGAAGTGAGTTTTAAACAAGCAAAAACCCTTTAAAACGGCGGCGCAAACGGTGGCAGAACGAGCAGCGCCAGCATCTTCTCTCGAGGCGAAGCCGCCACGTGAGAAGAAGACGCCACGCGAACAGGTTCAGGCGGACGGTATATCTGGTCTGTTGACGACGGGTGACCTTCGGCAGGCCAAAGATCAAATCTGAATCGCCGTGCTCTTTTGCTGGTGGCAGCCCTGGTCACCGGATGTCTACCTCGAGCGTCATCGGCGGTCTACGTGCTCTCGGTCACGGCATGTCATGGCGACGGCCTGCCGCGCACCGTCAAGCTGCAGACCGCGGGTCCCGGACCAGCCATCGCCTCGCGCCCTCACCCTCTGATTAAGGAGTCGAGCCTCACGAGTCAGGCCTCCCGGGCGGGTTCATCGGGAATTCATCGAACCAACACCGCATCGTGGCCGTCTCGGGGTCCCCCCAGTTCCCGAACAACTGGAACTGCGCCGACGCCAGGCTGCTGTCGAAGGAGCCAGCGGGGTGGGTCTGCATCTCGTTGCCTGAACAACTGATTAGCAAGGCCAGTGTCCTTAACATCCCGCGGACCACTCAGGAACGTACGGCCGCCTCGCGTATTGACGAACGCGACGCCATCGTCACGACCTACGAACCCGTGTGTGCCCTCTGCAAAATCAGTGAGTTCAAGTGCGCCAGGCGTCGCCGCGCGACCGAACACCGCGCGTGCCTCGGCCACAACTGCGGCGACAACAACGACGAGACGGTCAGCCTCGCCTCAGACATCAGGCTCTCCTTCGACTAAGGGTCGATGGCGCTGGTGGTGCTGCCTTCACGGGCGTCTGCACAGTGGTACCTTGCCTTCCGAGGGGCACGCGGTGGGCAGCATCAACAGCCGCCGCCTGCCTGCTTCTGGGAACAACTGGACGGAATCTTTATGGCAGTGAACACGTACCAACGCCTCTCGGGCACCGCCTGCTGCCATGGGCGTCGCACCGGACGTCACGCAGCGGTCTTAGACGAACGTTTCCTCGGGTGAGCCGGCCTTGTTCGCCAAACGCTGTCCTGGAGCACGGTGGACAGGCTGCTTACGAGCGAGGACACCGAGGGCGCCCGCTGTAATGCGTGCCAGGCCCGACACGCGCGGAGATCATTTTTTTTCGTGAAGTTTTTTCTGCTCAGCATTATGTACTGAAAATCTTCGTGAGACGGGTCTGAACGTAAGGTGCTGAACTGGCCGCTTCGGAGCGAATATTTGGCACCTTCTCAATGCTTCACGGCTTTTCTTTCTACCGTATTAGTAAAATAGTTTTTCGCTGCTTTTCTCTTGCATTTCTTTCCGTTGGTGTCCGCACACCTCACTTAACCCGAAATTATGCTTGTCCTCCATTATGAACAGCACGCTCATTTCGGCCGTGTATGCAGAACTGTGTTTTCGATGTATCCCGCCGACATCGCAGGAGTAACACGCCTAAGAGCCATTGTGTAGTAACGTCTTTGCAATTTGCTGTCACTGAGATGGTAACTGCAGCTGGAACTAACCAGGGAAAACGTTTCGCCCGTCACAATGGTGGGAAAATCTCTGGCGCCTTTGATATGCTGGGTTAACGTGAATGCTCATAGCGGGCGCAATTCAGTCTCAACCCGTGTGTGCAAACAGCTTCGAGAATTCGGCAGTATTGCCTCGTTCTACAGTTTGCTGTTTGGTGCCAGCAGATGGTGAGGCTGTGTACTGTGCTTTCGCTACAGACGTAAATGCTTATTTATCAGCATTAATTTCAGACAACTCAAGACTCAAACAAACGCGCCTGTCACATTTTTACGCCTATTCGTGTCAGTCTTCACGCAGAAATTACTCACCAGGGGAATAATGTATCTGCTCATACAAGCCCAACTAAGAAGCTTACACGCCCCACTCAGCCAATACCCAATGGTTGCTTCCCCGCAAAGCCAACCCTGGCCATGTAAGGTATGCACACAGCTCCTTCCTCGCATATTTTACGCCTGGCTGCATTAAAGAAAAGCCGCAACCAAAATGTGAAGCTGGAAGTCTCTTACTGCCCTGAGACTTGTGCAGGCTTCCTTACCATAATTTAGTTTAGGGAGTCCACGGAACGCCATCGCCCGTTTGGCGCGACGCCTTGCCCGTTAGACAAATCGCTCTGCTACGTACGGTTAAAAGGGCGCGCGGAGCGGCAAACCACGTAGAAGCGCTGCCAGGCGCCTTGCCGAAACGTGCGGGACTCAATTTGCAGTCGTAGTTCATCGGCACATCGTTCTCGACAAACCCGATGCTACGAACGCCAGCATACCTTCCGCGCCGAACGAACGGGCAGCAAGCCGCAAGCTTCGTAGTGAACGCGCTTTGGATGTGCGCTGCGTTGTTCGCCGCTCACCGCTCACCGCGTGATTCCTGCGTGCCCGCACGGCCCCACTGCGCCCGAACAAGACGAGCGGGAGGCGATGTCGTCGCGCACTATCTGTTGGGGCAGTGGGGTACACCGCGAGGAGGAGGAGGCGGAGGAGGAGTGCGAGGAGGAGGATTTTTCGCTCACGGCCGCCGACGACACCGGCTTTTCCGCTACACGAGCTCCTTAACGCTGTCGCGTTAGAGATTCATCCGTCTGGCCCTGGACACCGCTGACAGCCTGCTGAAAGGGGAGGAAGATGACGGTGGTCAAGAATCAAGACCACCGCCCTCTGATTCCTTGACGGAGGCAATTAAAGTTACATCATCATTCCCATACAGCGCGGTTCGGGTGTACACCGAGATATCTGAGACAGGCGTCATTTACTTTCCTTAAAACCTATTTTCGTTTCATTTTCCTTTCCTTACGGTGTGGCTCGGGTGTCCAGCGATACATATGAGCTTTTCCTCAAAAACCAATTTTCAATTTTGCATTCCGCGCACTGAATAGCGCGCCTACCCTGCCATACCAGTAGGTGGCGCTAAATGGTTGATCGCGAGAGGTTGGCCCCTCAATGAACGCTGCGCCCTGTTGCTGGAGTGCCGCATGACAGCCACAACCTTGTCAGCGCTAATTCATGCAGCCTACATCTCTCTCTCTCTCAGTTCCCGGGTTCGAACCCGACCGCGGCAGCCACGTATCGACGGAAGCGAAACGCTAAAGGTGCCCGTGTGCTTTGCGATGTCAGTGCACATAAAGATCCCCGGGTGGTCGAGCTTATTCCCAAGCCCCCCCCCCACTGCGGCACCTCTTTCTTCCTTTCTTCTCTCAGTTCCTCCTTTATCCCTTCCCTTCGGGTGTCCACCGAGATATGTGAGACTTACTACGCCATTTCCTTTCCTGAAAAACCAAGTTTCAATTTTGTGTTCCGCACGCTGAATAGGCAGCGCGCCCACCATGCTAGACCAGCAGGTGTCAATGTTTCATCGCGAGAGGTTGGTCCCGCAATGAATGCTGTGGCCATTGCTGGAGTGCTGTGTGCGTACCATAACCTTGTCAGCGCTATTGCGTGCAGCACACATCTCTCTCTCTCAGTACCCCGCTTTGTACCCCGCGTATAGATAGATATGTTGGGCATGGGCAACATTGGGCTTGTCTGTTGCGGCTAGCAAACGGAAACACGTGGTGACCGCGTTGTCCGACCGCGGCAGCCACGTTTCGATGGAGGCGAAACGCTAAAGGTGCCCGTGTGCTGTGCGTTGTCAGTGCACGTTTAAGATACGCAGGTGGTCGAACTTATTACCGAGCCCTCCACTCTAGCACCTCTTTCCTCCATTGTTGCTTCACTCCCTCCTCTCTCCATTCCCTTATGGCGCGGTTCTGTGTCCACCGAGATATGTGAGACATATGTGAGAGCATCGAATAATATTGTTTAATTTCCAACATCGGGATGGTCTCATGCACAGAACCGCATAACCGAAAGTCAGGCTAGGAACCATTCCTGCTAGCTTTACTGATTACATATTTTCATCCTCTGTTATTTATCCACACCCCAAGATACCTGTAGTGTTCCTGTATATGATCCCGCACGGCGCTATAAAATTTCAAAGTCTGGAAAAACGGAAAAATTTGGCCCCCTCCCGTAGGCAGCATCGTATAATATTCAAACGCGCTGGGAAGCTCGTGTATTAATAGCGCAGAACTGAAACTTCGGCACATTCCTCAGCTAAGTGCATATTATACAAATCCCGGAAGTATTTTTGTAGGTGCTTTTATTCACGTTTTACTATTTTTTTGTACCCCAACCCATTCAGTTACGCGCCCAGTCGCCGCCACTACAGATGGCGCAGGTAGTTGATGTCCCAGAAAGCTGGGCCTAATGCGAGCAGCGTGTAGTGGAGTTCCCGCGGTAAAAAGGAGATCTAAGAATCCCCGGAATAATTTCTACCACCTGGGGATCTTTAGCGTGCACTGACATCGCACAGCACACGGGCGCCTTAGCGTTTTGCCTCCATAAAAACGCAGTCGAACCCGACCGCGGCGGCTGCGTTTTTATGGAGGCAAAACGCTAAGGCGCCCGTGTGCTGTGCGATGACAGTGCACGTTAAAGATCCCCAGGTGGTCGAAATTATTCTGGAGCCCTCCACTTCGGCACCTCTTTCTTCCTTTCTCTTTCACTCCCTCCTTTACCCCTTCCCCTACGTCGCGGTTCAGGTGTCCAACGATATATGAGACAGATACTGCGCCATTTCCTTTCACCGAAAACAAATTATTAATATTATTATCCCCGAGCACACGCATCGCAGCAACTACGTCTGCCAAAGCGAAGACGACGACTGCTTCTGCAACGGCCTCCCGCGCCTTTCTTCCGAACGGGACGCGGCCCCTATGCTTAGAGGTGTGTCTAGTCGATCGCAGATTGATGTCGCGTGGTGTGATAACTGCGTTACTATTCGCATTAAAGTCACAATAAATTTGTGGAGCTCGACAGGATAAAAAAAGCTGCATGAGCGCAAACAAAGATTGAAAAGTAAAAACGGAGAAAAATAAATTTGAAACTGGCGCAATTATGCGCGTTGCGTAGCATGATGTTCATGCAGAACATGTTCGTTGCTGGTTCTAGTGTCGCTCGTCTTTACTGGGCTAGGCGTAGAGTGTACGCAGAGTTGTCCCAAAATGTCTGCTAATATGGGGTAATTGCTTCTGGTCTCAGTTTGAGCAGGTTTCTGCTCTGAATGAGTTATGACAACCAAAACACTTTTACGGTTGAGGTGAAACGCAAAAGGCGCCGCCCGTGTGCTGTGTGATGTCAGTGCACATTAAACATCTCCAGGTGATCGCAATTATACCGGAGTCGTTGTTGTTGTTGTTAGCCTATCAAAAGATGGCCCATACCCACACTGGGGGATCGGCCAAGAATCGGGTGGCTATTCACCTGAACGCATTTAACAAAAAGGAAAAGCACGTGGGAGAGCAACACCGGTGAATTTTTCGTCATGAACAGAAAAAGAATGAGTGTTTTGATTTTAAAATTTTAAGAATAATAATAAAGAGAGGGATTAAATATTAATGATTTAGTCAAAATGTAATAATTGATAGAAAAGAAAAGGTTGGAACACTTAGCAATGCAGTCGGTGAGATTCTATCAGGAAATTTTGAACAGCGGTACAAACAGAACTGTGGCTGAACCCAAATGTGGTGGCACCAAATGATAGCTAGAGCGAGCTGCTCAAACTAAGGCCAAGATGCTGCAAGGGCTCCTCCAGCAACCTTTTTCTCAGTGAGTTGAATCGGCGACAATACAGCCAAAAATGTTCAATAGATTCTGGCTCACGGCAAAATGCACAAAGGGGAGAGAGCGCCAAACCCGACTTGTGTAAATAGAAATTTAGAGGGGGGATGCGGCAGCGCAGCCTCGTCAGTGATACTTCAAGCTGCCGAGAGCAACAAATTTTCCTGTTCCAATAATATTTAAGGTGCTCATAATCCGCCGATGTTAAAAGTGATGTGTCTAGCGTGCTTAAAAACGCACGTCGCCGAAATCTAGATGCTGTAATATAGGCTGTAGCCGGGATGATTGGCAACACGGGGCCGCTGAGGGAAGCCTTTGCGAGATTATCAGCAATCTCATTTACTGTCACACTGCTGTGGCCGGGAACCCATACTAAATGAACAAGGCTCAAATGCGGAGGAAGTAGGGATAAGAAAGTTGATAAAATGGGACCGTCAACCTGTGCAACGAGGGACGAACACAAAGATAAAGAATCAGTAATTACTGCAACTGCTGTAATAGAGGGGTCTAGCTTGCGTAGAGCAAGTACAACTGCTAGAAACTCTGCTTGAAAAATAGGGGTGAAATCTGGAAGGCGCAGAGCAAAGGACCAGTCTAAATGCGAGCAAAATATTCCCACACCTGCTTTTTCATTGCATTGCGATGCATCAGTGGCTATTGCTATATCTGTAGGTAGGGTCCTCAGATGATCTTCTAGAAGACCATTTAGAATACTCGGTGGCAAAAGTTTTGCATTTTTTGGGAATATGTCGTAGAAAACAATGTGGATAGTGGGCCCATTCCGAAGCGCAGGAAGGATATCATAAATGTTTACATCTAAAGGCTGAAGTAATCTTTGCACAAACACTACCTGAGGGGAATTGAAACGAGACCAGGGGACACCAAAAAAGGAGGTCGGCTGAGAATAGGAAATGCTTTGGGAACGGTGGAAATGGGATTCATAGATCCTGAGGTAAGTTTGCACAGTTAAAAATTGAAGTCGTGATAAGAGAGACGGAATGCGTGCTTCAAGGTACAGCACATTGATAGCCACAAATTTTGGAAGACTGAGGCACATGCGAAGTGCTTCCCTCTCTAAAAGGACGAGAGGGCGAAGTTTATATGTAGCCGACCCTGAAAACAACACTGATCCAAATTCTAAAATTGGCCTGACATACATTATGTAGATCATTAATAGCGCATCTCTGCGCATGCCGTACCGGTGATGACATAATCTCCGTAACATGCCCACGGCACGAGCCCCTTTCGCCGCGACATGGTCAATTTGAGGTCGCCAAATGAGTTTGTTGTCATAAATGACCCCTAGGTATTTTAGGGATTGAACCTGCGGTATTATTTTTAACTGGCAAGTGAGAGAGACCACTACAGGAGTGAATAGAGGGAAAACAAGAGTGGCGCACTTGCCAACATTTAACTTCAGGTGTAATGCGCTCAACCAGTGCTCAAGTGTATTCAAATATGACTGCAACAGACCATACAGAGAATGTATATCTGGCGCAGCAGCAAAAAACGCAATGTCGTCCGCATAGACGTAAGTGCGTACATGGCGGTGGAGAGGAATTGAGTTTAACAGAATATTAAAGAGCACAGGGGAAAGAACAGCTCCTTGCGGTACACCTCGCGTTTGTCTATACCTCTCTGAATGAACACCATTCTGGACGCAAAAGAATTCCCTGTTATGAAGAAATGCAGATATCCATGCAACTATATAATCTGGAAATTGAAGAGACTGTAGCCTATGTATCAGGATGGAGTGTTCTACACTGTCGTAAGCTTTGGCGACATCTAACGTAACCAAAGCCGCGACCAGGCGTTGACGACGAGCAAGGAGAATTCTGCTCTCAAGATCAGCATGTACATTCCATATCGAACACCGTGGCCGGAAACCGAGTTGGCACGGGCTGAGTATATTTTTGCGGTCCACAATGGCTGACACCCGAATTAGTAACAACATTTCTATCAACTTTACCACGTTTGATGTTAAAGAAATTGGCCTAATATTATCCAATTCATAGCCTCCACCCTGATTTTTAAGTAAAGGGATCACCTTGGACAGCTTCCACTCAGAAGGTATCCAAGCGTGTTTGAGAGAGTAGTTTATTAGGTGCAATAAGGAGTTGGGAGACTCTTCAAATAGAATCTTGAGCATCTTTGTGGTAACTCCATCAGGGCCAGGAGCAGCAGCTGGCAATCTCTGGACAACTTGTGAAAGCTCTGATAGATTTACTTGTGAGGCATTATCATTTGGTACGACTGGTGCAAACAACAATGGTCGCATAGGTAGTAAAGGCGAGAACCGCTTTTGCAGGCCTGTGGCTATTAATTCAACCGCGTGGATAGCTTCTACAGGTGACAAAACTAATGACTGAAAATTATGAGAGGACATGAGCTGTTTCCTAGACCGTAGAAAACCGAATAGTGCACGTCGGTTGCCCGCCTTTGAAAGATAATCGAAGTGTTCTGAGTCATATTTTTCCTTTGCGCGAGAAACTGTGCGTTTAAAGGTGGCTGCAATAAATTTATAATCATTCCAGTTATTCGGACATTGGTTATGAAGAAGCTTTTTCCATGCTGCCTTCCTCCGCCTGTAATCTCTTGTACAGTCCGCATTCCACCAGTTAGAAGAATTCCCTTTTGTTGGCCTCACCAGGAACTTCGACTTTTTACGGCTTTCCTCAATAGCCAGACATATGCTTGCTGACTGGTGGACCTCGGCGATGTAAGACACTGGAGCAAGGGCAGAGCGCAACGCCGTCTGAAATCTGTCATAATTTACATGTGACCGCAGCTGAGAAGACGCCGGAGTAACACGACATATGATATCAAAATGAATAGGGATATGATCACTTGAAGTGCCGCTATCAACTGTCGACCAATTCGTTACGCCAATTCCAGGACTAATGAACGTGAGATCTAAAACAGATTGAGTGTGTGAGCGAAGATAAGTGGCCGATCCTGAATTTAAGCACATCAGGTTGTGATCAGAAACCCAGTCCCAAAGGTTCTTGCCGCATGAATTAGTCCTAAATCCCCAAGACACATGGTGAGAATTGAAGTCCCCAGCCACGATAACTGGGTTTTTACAGTTTACGAGTAAAAAATCCAGAGGTCTAACATCCTGGACTCCATTGGGGAAATAACAATTTGCTATCGAAAATGAAGAGCACCCAGGAAGTACAAAGTCTATTGCCAAAATCTCACAGTCAGGAGACATTTGTTGAAAAGATACCACAGCCCAGTGGCAAAATTTTGAAGAGACTAAAGTAAGTAAACCCCCGCCTCTTGACTGGCGGTCTAGGCGAAATGACCGGTAATTTTTGATATGAAAATGTTTGTCGGTTGAAAGCCACGTTTCTTGCAGAATTATGACATCCGGATTAAGCTGAGTAGAAAGGCAGTGTAAATCTGTGGAAGCGGAAAGAATAGAGCGACAGTTCAACTGCAGAACTCGCAACGACGATATGGTTGCGAAAGTCTAGCAGCAGCAACTGCCTGCTCCAAAATGGTCTCCTTGGGTTTAGTGCCAAGCTGCTTCTTCTTTGATTTGAGCTGGGTGCCCTGAGAAGACAACGAATGAGACATGGGGGACCCACTGCGCTTAAGAAGCCGCGCATCAGGCTCCACCGTCTCGGAATCATACATTATATCAACATCCCTCGAAGTACCCGAGGTAGGTACAGCGGAAGTGACAGAAGTTTGTTCCTGGGGTTGTGATGCTACTGGAATTTGAGACCGGATAAGAGGAGAGGGAATTGCTGTCGAAAGAGGTGCCAAACTAGCCTGCACGGCATGTGTAATCTGAGTCGCTAGAACATTTGTAAAGCACTCCGACACACTTGCGACAATCTTTTCTACCATTTTAGACATCGAAGCCTCCACAGCAGCCGCAATTGCCTGGGACAGCGTTGAGTGTAACATTACACCTTGCCGAGCGGTCACACCGGCATAACCGTGGGCACGTTCTTTGACCTCTGAAATAGCGTCACGGCACGAACAGCGTTTCCTGTCAATTATTTCCAGAATTTGAATTTCCTGAGCTCGAGAGGGACAATTTGAGTAGTTTGCAGAGTGCGCACCACCGCAAAGGCAACACTTCTCATTCTTCTCAGTGCAGGTGCTCGTTGAATGACCATCCCCGCAGTCGCAACGCCTCAAGTTGGATTTGCAACCGCAGTTGTTACACTGCAGAGGCCGAGATGATAATGGGTCTACGCGAAAAATTAGAGGCCATGCCTTGATTTCAGAGGGGCAGGAAGTGCCGGCAAAGGTAGCAATCACTGATTCAGTGGGCATCCGCACGTTGTTTACATCCCGGCTACAGCGGTGCACAGCAACAACACCTGCAGCCGACAGAAGCTCAAGAGTCTCTGCCGGAGACAGGGAAGAGTCGACACCTCGTACAATACCTTTCGTGCACGCCAGATGAGAAGGGATGAAAGAACTTACCCGAAGGGAGGCAAAGGATGCGGAGTTTAGTAAATCTGTGACACAGGCGAGGTCTGGCGATCTGCACAGAATCCCACCGCGTCCAAACTGGCGAACCTCTGAGATTGACTCATAATGAGAAGTCGCTGACTGGAGAGCAGCCCGAACAGCACCAGAGTTGTTCATCCTGATAGCACCACCATCCTTAGGCACCAGCGCGACAGGGATACTGCCGACACCACTGCGCAAAAAAAGCTTCCAACGGTAGGAGATCAGTGGACAGAGAAGCCGACCAGGGGGAACTCCCCTGGCCGGGAGACTGGGTGGACATAGCCCGGGCTTACTGCCTTACCGCGCAAAGACGCAGAGAGAAAATGCCACAATCAGCCACCCGAAACAGCCGATCGTTCCCAGCAGAGCAGAGCCGTCGGGGCAGCGATGAACAGGACCTACTTCTTCCTTCCTTTCTTCTTTCACCCCCTCCTTTGTCCCGTTCCTTACGGCCCGGTTCCGCGGTGCCTACCGACATATGTGAGACAATTCCCGCGCCACTTTCTTTCCTCAAAACAAAATTTCAATTTTTTTCGCCAAGGCTGTTTTATGGTCAACAGACCCATATCTTCAGGATGTAGTGTGGTACTTACCAAAAATCACCCTATGACAATGACTAGTGCCATGTTACACCGTGTGAGAGGAGTTTTTTCTGGAAAAACATATAAAAGTGCGCAAATTTGTATAGTACGCTAAAACGTCATTTCTTGCAGCAGATTGCACGTATGGTTAACGGAATAATGGCGCAGATCAAGCGACAGGACAGCAGGAGAGCACAAACACACACAAGCGTCAACTTACAACTTTATTGTTAGGCTGCCAATATGCCGAATGGGACCTGTTTATAACTATTTTTATGCTGTGAAAAGCATATCTTGCCGTCGCCAGATATATCTGCAGCGCACTCAGGTATTTTATGCACTAGAAGGTCCACGGTCGATTAAAACTTCATGGGAAGTTTTATTCAACCCCTTTAGAGCGACACAGGGGCTCGTTTAGACAAGACCATGCACGGTGCTCATCGTCTGCGTCGCCTGCAATGACGCCTTTTGCGGTAGTTCCCGCTCTTTGTTTATTTATTTACTTGTTTATTTATTTTGCTTGCGACAATAATCGCAGCGTCGGTACCCGAAAATCGCAGCGTGTGAAAAAGGTCTTGCCCTCGCTAACCTCACACCACGGGGGCTTTCACGTGCAAGGGGATTAACCACGGTTGAAGAGGATTATCAGCAACGTACGTCACCACAAAAAGTACAACCCGAAAGCGATAGCATTTAGGAAATTATAAATTTAGTTCAATACATACTCTTCAGCGTGCGCATTTAAATCACAATCGCAAATAAACTCACGATAAAGCACGAGAAACTTACAAGCTATAGATATGGTAGAGCAAAAGTGTGATTTAGACAAATCAACCAATCGACACAGTTCTAGAAAAGAGCGTAGCGCTTACTTTTCTAGATGACTTCAAAAAGCACGCAGGCTGCAGAAGGGAAGCGCTGTTCCAAAAACCCCCATAAACGAAAAATGTGCAATATAAATTGTGCACCGCTATGGCGAAGATACGGCAGGGGATGCAACGCGCGCCTTCTCTGGCCTGCGTTTCGTTTTTTTTTATTTTATTTCATTTCATTTCTTTTATTCTTTTACGGTGGCTGTCGCGCGTGTGCCGCATGGCAAGCACGATGCGGTGTGGGATAGGTTGGCATAAATAGCACGACGGCGCGAAAGTGTGCGCAATTTTTCTCCCGTCGCTCGACATGGAGGCAGGCGATCCGCTGGACTGTTGCTCTTGCGTTGGGATGGAAACGTGTCGTCCGCGCGGGCCCTGAACGGCGTGCAGCAGACGTGGTGAGCTAAAAGGGCGGCTGTGCACGACGACCAGAAGTGGAGGGAATGGAGACGCCGTGTGTTGCACCACCTACGTCACGCACACTGCACACGCTCGCAGAGGATGGCAGCTTTCGAGGAGCTTCGCGCATTAGGACGCAAGAGTACGCGTTGCCAATTTTTGTTACGTGCCTTGTCTTATCTGCTGTGGGATGTGAGCGTTTGTCGCGCTTCAGTTCAAGATTGCTGATCGGAGTAATGGGCCCATGAAAGAAGAAAAAAGAACATATCTGGATGTTTCTTTTATTTGACATTTTCCGTGTCACTAGCAAAAGTGCTTTGAGTCGAAAAGTGATATTGTCTGTCAAAATATCTTACGGGCCCACGTTAACAGCATTCTGCACCATTTAAAAAATAAATATAAAATAGTGTCGCTGAATCGAACATTCAGCTAAAATTGAGCAGCTGTCATTTACATATAACTAAGTGCGTACATGCTGAGTACGAGCAAATAAACTACATGCACAATCTACCTTAAAATTCATGGTAGGGTGAAAACAACGGGTAATTGTTTTTCTAATAGCATTGTGATGGGCAAAACTATGACGCAACGGTCTTAACTGCATTTCCTAATGGAGACGACAACAATAGAATTGAGCTCTCATAGAGTTGCTCAATCCGCTCTCACAATGCACTGGCTCTGCAGCAGACCCAATTGCTCGAAAAGGAGCAGTGTCCAACTCATAATTAGGGAACACACCTTGGATGCCCGTGACGTGGGCTGGAAAAACAGCGCTAACAACTTTGGGCCGCATGCGAGGCGGAACGAAACTATTTTCAACTTCATTAGCAGCCCCGTCTCGAGTCGCTGAAGACTGTCATCGATTTCTGCGGTGGCGAGCACCCACGACAGATCACCGTCCGCGCCGGTATCTGAGGGATTCGTGATGCACTATGCCGGAACGCCGGAGCAGTTCTCGCCCTCTGAAAAAACGGTTTTGGTCGCGTCCTGAGTCGTGAGTGGGGAGGGGACGGTTTATGATGTCGCGCGGCCGCGAAATTTTCTACCCCGTCCCGATGAGTGAGAGGCGAGGGTACTGCAGAAAGGGGGCACCAGATCCCATCACATCATTCACCTTCGCCGGCGGTTCCGTGGAAGCAGAGAGAAATTGTGCCGCACAAGCAACAGCTCTCCCACCCTCCGGGTAAAGCCCGTCCATAACGTTTTCTATCAATAATCCTACGGCGCCTCCTCCTCACATAGCTCTCCAACTTCCGGTCTTGAACAAAAGCAGGGTTGACTTTGGTGGCTACTTTACGACTCCGTCAGGGGACGAAAATTTAAGTTGGGCTCCCTGGCTACTTTCTGACTACTTTGAACTTTTATTCTGGTGCAGTTACTAGCCACATTTTTTTTAGCACCACCGCAAAATTTCGGCGCCTGAGCACTGACGCCCATTGCCAAAGGGTGGGCATACAGTCATGACAGGACTGCGCTTTTTCACTGTGTCGTCATCCACCATACTCCGGCATGGTGTTAATGCCCTTTTTGTGATCCTTGGCATACGGACGCAGCAGGCAGGATAGGTGCCACATTTTTTCCAAAGGCAACCCGGCTATATGGTTTTCCCCTCAGTCTTACAGTGGAGCCCTTGTGCCACCCCCAAGGTCTAAATCTCTGTAAGGCAAGGCGGACCCTTCTCCTCACCTTTGAAGACGTTTTGATTTTTAGGGAAGCCGTAAGGCCTCCACTAAACGAGTGAGAAGCAAACAATGCAGATTGGTAACTTTTTCAAAGACGGTATCTCTACAGCACGGCTACCTAATTCCTTGTTCCTATAAATATTTCCTGACACGTAGGGTTCTAAAGTTTTATAGACACTCTCTCTTCTTTCATGATCTTCGTTTTGTATGCCTTTTTCTGCTGGCAGTCCATCTGGCTTTTTCACGTTGTCTTGTCAGCTCCTCTCGCTTAAAGAGCCCTGTTGATCACGTTGAAGACACCTTCAAAAAAACAGAGGAACGACGCCACTAATTTGCATTTTTCATTATATGCTATTCTTTGCTTTTCACTTGGTATCCTTATAGCAGGAGGTGTAAAGCGCTGAGGCATTAGCTGATTGGGCAAATATACAAGTGAACAAAATTAGGTGCCGTGACATATTAACATCCACCGTGCAACTGATATGACATATTAAAAAGGCTAGCCTTGACTGCCCAGGCTGAGAAAGTAAGGTATTTTTAAGGGGAAGGTTTGGCTGTAAACCTGAGAGGGACTTCGCGCTGAATTTCCTTCCTTGCAAGCTTTCATAAAGTGAAACATAATCTCGAGAAAATACAGGCGAATAGTGCGGACATCAACATCAGCGCGATGCACTGCCATGCGCATTCGTCACATGCTACACAGCGCAATCAGCATTACGATCAGCATAACAGAAGCCGGGCAGCGGCTCTCCACGTCAGACCGCCCATCCTTGTCCACCTGTTGAGATAATGGTTTCGGTATCTTAGGTGCACGCAATCGGTTCCTAGTATGCATGCTCTGTGGCCAGGTTTCAGTTTCAGTTCTATTCTGTGTATTTTGTCGTTACGGCATAAATGACGGTTATATGTTGTCTATAGTGTGCAGTGTCTTTCTGTGCGGAGCATAATATAGTATACCTATACCCAGGGAACTGCGCACAAATTGTGCGACACATTCCTGCTCAAATTCATTCGAAAAGTAAGAAAAATCATTTTTTAATTTCTGACAGTCTGTGTGGCTGTTTAGCGCATATAAGCGCAATATTGAGACTGATAAACAAGCAAATATAAAGGGCACTTTTTTCTAACCGCTTACGGATTTTTAAGAAGGCGCTGATAGTATCATGAATGCCGCCTTCACTGTATACGTATTTGGCATGACACCGAGGCTAGCTGTGGGTGCTGCAGACAGGTGTTCCATATATGTGCATTGTGACGGCTGCCGTGGGCAGCAGGCGCTCTTCTTTGGCAACTGGCATTGAGCTTTGCGGCACGCTTTCTACCGTCAGCGGCCTCGAATAAGCAGCACGGCGACAACGCGCAGATTTTCGCTTTCCGCTTTGGCTCAGCCAAGAATGGAACGGTGTGGACGCTCTTGGCTAGCGAGTTACTCTTTTTCACCAAAAATAATTGCAAAGGAAGTCAACTAACGACTGCTGCCCGGTCGTATCTTGGTGACTAAGTTATGTTAACAACTAATGCACAAAGTGCTTGCCTTCTACCGCCACGTACGCATGCCATGAATCTCTCCTTCATGGATTTCAGCACTCGTTTCACAACCTTCAGGGCTACATTCGCTCATGTCGTGGTGATTCTTTGAAGTCTGCCACGTCTTCAGGTTCAGTTGCGTAGACTTTGTTCTTGACGTAACCCCAAAGAAAGAAATCCCCTGGAGATCGGTCGGGTGACCTCAGTGGCCAGAAGTGGGTCCACCGCGCCCTATCCACTGACCGGTGAAGTTGCTCAGCCCCTTGCACGCGACGATGGAATGCGTAGGCGCCCCTTCGTGCTGAAACCACGAGCCGTGAACTTGGCTTAAGGGGACGGCAGACATTAAATCGTCAACAGCACCACTTACAATGCACGCCATGGATGTCTGAGTTCACTGTTAGGGCTTCTTCTAGTGTGTACGGCCTCACTACTCGATCTGAGTAAATGCCACACCAGACATTCCCTGACCGCGCCGGACTTGGTGGTTGTGTTCTCGGAGCCAGTGCTGGCTCTGATCAGACCGGCAGTGGGCACTGTAGATAATAACTTCCCCATTACAGCAGATGTGAGCCTCGTACGTCCACAGAACTTCCCTAAAGAAGTCAGAGTCTTCATCACTTTCGATCAACGCCCAGTTGCCGAATTCATACCGCTTATTATAATCGTTTTCACTGAGATCCTGATGCAGAGATAAGTGGTAAGGATGAAAATTATGCTTCCTGAGCACTCTTGAAATTGAAGACGAGAATGATCCAACAACCTCGACGATTTGTCGGACGCTCGCTTCAGGGTATGCACGAACGTAGGCGAGAACATTTATCTCGAATTCTTCATTCAGGATAACTCCCTCTGCCTTTCTTGAATGAAGCACACTGGTCCGGAACTGTTTGTGCACTTTGGCGAACAATACGTGTGACGGAACCGCGCGGCCAGTATTCTCGGAGGCGCAGAGTTTTGAGGCAAGCCGAGCATTGCCATTTTTTTAAGCCTCCCCTCAGCCACCGAGTATCGCGGTTGGAGCTTCCGGACAGTTACAACGCAGTCGACATTGCAGTTTTGCGCGTCCTGTGTTCAGGATCGACAGCTGGCAGCAGCGCAGTGAAGTGCACTTTGCAATGAAAAATACTGAATCGCCAGCCAATAGCGTCAACACCGTTCCATTCTTGGCTAACTCAGAGCGGAAAGGGAAAATTTGCGCGTTGTCCCTGTGCTACTTATTCGAGGCCGATGACGCCAGAAAACGCGCCGCAAAGCTCAATGGCAAAGACGAAAGAAGAGCGCGTGCTGCCCACGGCAGCCGTGACAATGCACGGGTCTCTAACACCTCTCTGCGGCACCTACAGCTATAGCCTCGGTGTCGTGTAGGTACTCTACCACAGACGTGTGTCATCGCCATTACGTCAGTCCCTTCCGCAGTATTGTGGCTGGGATTTGCGCCGCACTCTGGACGTCGAGTTTCCGAATCGGATTCGAAAAGGCTGAAGTTTCAATCGCGAATATCTCAATACCTGTTGCAATTAGACACGTGCTGCTGCAGTTTGCATTAGCCTCGAATCGTTACAGTCTGCAAACTTGTGATTGCAATACGCGGCATTAAGTGAAGTACTAAAAAATATAATGACATTCGGTTAATTAATTAAAAATTATGAGACCACTGCGCCACCCGCATTGGAGGAATGCGTAAGTAGTGACGCCTCCTCACCCCTCTTTGCCCCTTTCCCCCCAAATTAATTAAGTTCCGTCATTGCCCATTTTGAGTTTTGAAATTTGGCGCCACACTTTAGCTCCGCCCTCTTCCGGTGTTTTCAAATTTGGTGCCACTCTTGCTCCGGCCCCGCCCATTTTTTGGACATTTTTGGCTCTAATTATTTAACTAAGTACCCCACATGCGCCGCATGACTTTCCCTGCGAGATTTTTTTATGGTCTATCTAATGCAACAGTTCTGCTTATTATATCTCAATTGGTTCGACGACAAGCTCGTGATGACACGAAACCGCGAACATAGCCATACAATGCTTACGCATAAACAACTCTGTCTGCTATGTTCTTATCTTGTGTCCGCCGAGCCAAATACACGTTCAGTGAAGGCGGTATTCGCGATACTATCATCGTCTTTTTAAAAACTGAAAGCAGTTAAAAGAAAAAAAAATACCCTGTATAATTGCTTTCTTTCGAAACTCGTGTACTGACCATTGGTCTAGGGAACCATAATATTTAGGAATGTATTAAAATCGCAAAAAATGATTGTTCACATTATCAGTAACTTTCTTCATAATAGTCACTCGTGGCCTGTTCAAATCAATAGGAACATCCACAGCCTCTTATTTTTATATTAAGATACTTGGATATGCTGATATAAATCCAACTGCAAACACACACATCATTTCTTTAATAATCTTTCCACCACCCACCAGACCTTCTCCTGAACGTTTGGATGTACCTTACAACATACCGTGTTACGGAACAGGTGTGGATGGCAGGCTTAGAGTGAAGATTCCCCACGTACAAAAAAAACAACCTGCGTCTACCTGTGGAATAACCGGTATTTGGAAATGCATCATTAAGTTATTTTTTTTATTTCGCATTTTTTTCTTCCATTTCACTACCTGTGTGCCCAAAGGAATTTTAATGCGTCCTTTAACCTTCCCCTTGTCTTTGTTCATCTTAGGTTGTGATACAAGTACCTGCAACATTTTTCCTGAATGCACCGGGACTGTGTTTGCAATCCTCATAATATCAGGTGTTTCTGAGAAGCCCACTAGTAATTAAAAAAAGGATTTTTGAGATAGAGAAGATTTCTGCGGCATATATAGCAACACTAGTGTTGGCGGACGTAAAAAAACAGGCGAATCATCTTAAACTAGTAAAATAAAGCCGGCTACAAGTCACTAATTTCAATCAGGAGCCTATTAAATCAGGCATTAAAATTTAGTCCGCCACCTCTGGTATTGCCATACCGCAAAGCGGTTCGGTTTACCTCAAAAACTCTAAAAATTAGTGGGGACCTTACCTGAAACACCCGGTATGTGTCAGTTTGTTCTTTATTGACAAGTGTCAGTCATTTCCCACTGTTGCGAAATGTAAAACATTCCCTGCTGCAGCTGCCTATTAATGGTGCGTGGCCCGAGTGAAAACGTTACCGGGGCTATCATGTTGAAAAAAATCAGTAAATAATAAAGGGTAGGTCCGTGGCGTGGGCACACAGCTGTCATACGCTTCCAAAAAATGCTTGAGACCTCTCGCCCAAGCGCGGAAATGTTCACTGTGTTACGCTGGTCCTTTTCATGAGTGAGCAATTGGGCACTGCAACGCTCATCCTGGCATGCTCTCAGGTGACCCGACAACGACTGATAATGAGCTGCTTTTGCAGCAAAAAATGTCAGATATTACACCCGTAGCTGAATAAGTTCCTCTCCTTCTGACCTCCTTGCAGAAATAATTTTTCTGTCTGTCTCAGCTGTCCCGCGCCAACTGCTTCCATCCTCTCCAAACAGATTTAATTTCCTCAAACAGATGTAGCTTTCACTTTGCATAACTTATTAAGCGGACAACGCGTGGAAACGTATAGTCGTGCAGAACATTGACCATTTGACTGACACTTGACCGTATTTTCCAAGCATGCATTGTCGATCCCTTACGCCACACCCCTCCCTTCACCCCCTGGTTCTTTGCCGACACCAGCTGTACGTTCCCCTCCCTTGGCATCCACTCTTACCCCAACGTACCCCTGGTTACCTTGTCTGTGCATGATACCGGTTAAAATCAATTTCCCTCTCTTCAATTGTATTCCTGGCGCACATGTCCAATAACCGATATGAGTGCCAACATCTTGAGCAACACGTAAAGTCGTGGCGCAGACGTACAGCTCAGTATACGTGTGCTAGAAAACACCCGATATGACACTTGGAGGCCCGAATAGTTCAGTTCAAAATAGATGGAACTTTATTAAGAGCAGTCACAGACGGAAATTTGTACATTCTACAGTCTACTGAAAGCAAGCTGGCAGCTCAATGAGTAAACTGTTTCGCTGCTACAGCAATCGGCTACAGTCGTCCAAGTGCGCGTGAGCTATGCAAACACCCAGATTTTTCAGCCATAGGCTGACTGTTCAAACAATGCGGGCAACTCTGCCAGGGCAACCTCGTTCCTCGTGCCCAGGTTGACAGTTTTCATCTGTCAAAAACTGTAAACCTGGGCGCGAGGAACGAGGTTTTCATCTGTCATTCAAAACCCCACAAGCCTATCACCCTAGACAACATCCGCCCCATTTCTCTTACATCCTGTCTAGGCAAGGTCTTCGAGCACATAATTCTTGCTCGGCTAACAACGTACATGGAAGACAACCACCTTTTCCCCCACAGTATGCTCGGCTTTCGTTCGCATCTATCTGCGCAGGACGCCCTACTTCAAATTACGCATGACGTGCTTGGTGATACTATCCCCCACCACACTAAAGCAATCCTGGCAGTTGACCTCACCAAGGCATTTGACAGAATTCGACACGATGCCATCTTACGGGAACTGCAGGCTCTACAGGTAGGCCCTAAAACCTACAATTACGCTCGCGCGTTTCTCTCGGGCCGCACTGCCTCCCTGCACATAGATCAGATTACCACATCCCCTTATACACTCGGAGAGCTCGGAACCCCTCAAGGGGCGGTCCTTTCTCCCCTTTTCTTTAACGTTGCTCTCATCCCCCTAGCTCACAAACTGGCTCTAATCCCACACCTAAAGCATACCCTGTACTCTGATGATATTACCACATGGCCCACTCATGGCTCTGACGGGGAAATTGAGGAAACTCTTCAGTTAGCAGCAGACACCATCTACTCTCACGCGTCATCCATCGAGCTTGAGTGTTCCCCATCTAAGTCCGCGTTCTTCCTAATTAGGCCAAAATCTAGCGCTAACTCGCCCATCCAAATCAATTTAAAAGGATCCCCTATCCCCATCACACCCGCCCTCCGCATCCTTGGCCTCCTCTTGCAGGATTCTGGACGAAATGAACATACCCTTAAAAGGCTCAAGGCCTCCACGCAATCCGTGTTGCACCTTCTACGCCAAGTGTCCTCCCTTAACAAGGGTTTAGACGAAGCGGACAACATGAAAGTAGTGCACGCATTTACGCTTAGCCGCATTCTATACGCTACCCCATATCTCAAATTGAACCGCACGGAAACCGAACGCGCGAACGCAATGATCCGCCTTGCGACTAAGGCAGCCCTAAACCTACCTCGTAGCACTAGCACTGCCAAACTTCTTGCACTAGGCATGCATAACACCATTCAGGAACTAGTTGACGCGCACCTTCAGACACAGTACCTTAGACTTGCCACGAGCGCCACTGGCCGCCATATACTCTCCTCCCTTCGCATCAACATACCCGCTAACCAGTCAACCCTTATACCCATCCCTCGACACATCCATGCACCTCTCGTTGTGAAACCCCTTCCTCGAAACGTCCATCCCAAATATCACATCCCTCGCCGCGTAGCTCGCGCTAATGCCCTCCATAAGTATTATGGGCAAGCCCACGATGCCGTTTGGGTAGACGCCGCATGTACAGCGCATGAAGCTGCAGCAGTTGCCTACAATCCAACCCTACCTCACCCCCTAACTCACCGTCTTCCCTCGGGCTCTACGCCTGAGGAGGCAGAGGAGACCGCCATCGTCCTAGCCCTTGCACATTCGGGCGCCCAATACATCTTCAGCGACTCCAAAACGGCTCTGTCCAACTTTGCCAGGGGCAGGATTCACGCCCCTGCCTGGCAATTGTTGAACACTCCTACCCAAAATTTACCGCGCAGGGTAGAGCTTCAGTGGGTGCCGGCTCACTCTGGGAACCCTGGAAACGAGGCTGCCGTTAAATTGGCCTGAGGTCTGATTTGCCGGGCTCAGGACAGTCTCGATCCAGGATTCTCGAGGGAGGGGGCGCACACCTTTGCGGAGCTCACGCAAATACCCCGTTTGGACCGTCGGACTTACCCTCCTCCCCACCCCTCTCTTACGCACTCCCAACAGATCCTCTTCAGACGCCTCCAGACCCGCTCTCTGTCATCCCCTCAGCTTTTATCCCACTATTGCTGCACATCCCCTGCATGCTCCCTATGCGGTGACCCCCACGCCACACTCTCCCATATCCTTTTCAGCTGCCCTGCTGACCCTCCCCCGCGGGGACAGCACGCCATCTCGAGCTGGGAGGACTGGGAGGTCCTGCTTATGTCTGCAGACCCGACATCGCAGCTTGCTGCGGTGACTCGGGCTGCCGACGTCATGTCCCGGCATGACCTACTTGATGCAGTGCGGGACAGCGCAGTGGCCCAGGGACCCAGCTGGGTCTAAAACTCACTTGCTCAACAAAGTTTTTCTGTCTGTCTGTCTGCTCATCTGCCACTGGTGGCCAGAGATGTCCGCACTGATATGAGATGAGGGACCAAAGAAGGGGCCGTACATAAAATAAGAAACTGAATACTGCTGACTTATATGGAAGCGCCCTTGTCTCAGGTGTGCGAGGATAACGTCCAGATTGCTGGAGTTGGAGTTCAGCTGCCATCTCGTAAAGAAAGACGTCGGTTCTTTTGCCGCTGTCAAGCTGCCCTTGTCTCTTGAAGATGCATCCCTTACGCTGTTCGGGGGTGCGACAGAAGCAGGATGAATGCGAAGCCGTTGTCATCAGTGGTGAGAAATTCTAGCGGGCTCGCATATTATATATTATCGATGTCTCAATCTGTAGCCGCTTGCATCGCACAGACAGCATCACACTTATATGTGGGAGAGAAGATGAGCTTTAAAGTTTCCCCTTAGTGAAAAACGCGCAAAACAGTACCTACACAACAATAAAGATGACTGCCATTGCCCAAATGAACAACCATCATACAAGGACGAGCGTTCCAGCGTCCCCAGCGCAGGCATTTTCCTCTTTTCGTTCGAGTCAGTCAAGTAAGTTTCTGTGTGGTCTATTTTTTATCAAAAAGCACGCACTGGAAAATCTTGTCGCTTAAGGGGTGAATCCGATCGCTTCATGGGGAACTGTTCTCAGCGCGAACAGCGTTGCCGGTAAACAGCTATCCCTGTCTTTTTTTCCGTTCATAGCACAACGCGCGCAGAACCCTTTTGAGCACGGAGTGCATTTTCTCGACACTGTTCGACTGGGGATGATATACCGGTCTGTATATTAGCTTGATATCGCACCTCTTCGAAAAAGGTGGTTGTTAAGGAGCTGGTGAACACGGTTCGCTTATCCGCCTGAATCTCCGCGGAAAAACCGATTCGTGCAAAGGTGCTGAGCAAAGCGTCCACTATGTCTGAATAACTAAGTTCTTTGAGGGGGACTGCTTCAGAGAATTTGTTGCTGGACACAGCATGGTAAGGAGATACTTGTATCCTGATTTCGACTGCGGTAGGGGCCCTACCGTGTCGATCACTAACCGCCGAAAAGGCTCGGTGATCAGGGGAACCAATTTCAGGGGAGCTTTTCATTTGTCTCCTGGTTTCCCGACTCGTTGACATGCGTCACACGACTTCACGTACCGCTCAACGCCATTGAAGCACCCTGGCCAGTAGCACTCCATTAAAAGTCGCTCTTTCGTTTTGTTAATCCCCACGTGTACCGACCAGCTGTTCCCATGACACAAGCTCAGAAAGAGCCCGGTATTTTTCCGGAATTGCTAGCTGATCAAACGTCTTGCCTTTGCGATCTCTGTCGTGCCTGTACAGCAGTCCGCCTTTTTCGAATATCGTGATGTTACGCCTCGCTACGTCCTCTTCCACGGTAGCGTGCAGGCGCCTCCAACTAGGGTCGTTCTTTTGCTCTGCCTTCAACCTCTCTCTGTCTATTTCCAAAAGCCGCGAAAAACTGCGCGAAGTGGGGGCAAATACTGATGCTCCGGTGGGCTCTATTTCCTGCGGTTCCCTTGGCCCCGCAGCTGCGTTGATGTCGCCTGATCTAGGGACAACCTCGACCTCTTGTTCAGCCACTAGATTTGGCTCCATTATTTCAGGTTCTGCTCCGATTTCCGCCTCTCCCTGTCCCGGGTCCTGTGTTAACTGAGCGGCGAGCTGGCGGGTTTTAGAGCGCGTTAGTGCCTGTACTTTTCCATCTCCAAAGATCTGTCCTCGCTCACGCAACAGTCGGTCAGACCGGTTTCAGAACAGATAAGGATATTCCAGCGGAACTGTTTTCGAGACGGCTGCCTCCGTCATCAGTTTTTCCAAACGGGCCTGAAATCTCAACCCTTGCCATAGGTAAGCAAACACTGTGTTCCTCCAAAAACCTGTTTAATCCACGTTACTTCTCCCGTGAAATTCTAAGACGTAACATAGGATGGGTCCACTACATCCATCGTAGCCGCACTGTCCCTGAGCACCTTACAAGGCTTGCCATTTACCCCTAACTCATGAAGGTAGAGGCGAAGCAGTTCTAGGTTTTCATCACTACCGTTTACATACAAGAACACCATTCGCTGGTTTCTACATCTTGCAGCGATGTGCCCTTTTTCCTGGCAGTTATAACACCGCAACGGTTGCCTGGCCTCGAACTCCTTTTTCCGCGCCTTTTCTACCCCTTCGTCCTTTGTTTGACTACCGCTCTTCTCTGAAGCATTTTCGGTGACCTTTTTTTGTGTTGAACCCTGTGCCACGTTTCCATTTAGATACGGTCGTCTAGAAGAAAAATACGTTCCTGAGTTAGTTCCTCTTTTTGACTGGCCTTCCTCCGCATTCGCCTTTCTCCGCGTGGAGAATTCGTCTGCGAGTTGAGCTGCTCGCTCGACTGTCTCTACCTTTTCTTTGTCCTGCACCTAGAGTTTTACGGATGGTGGAATGCTGCGGAAAAACTGCCCCAGACAGTCGCACTCAACTGCCTTGTTCTTGCTTTCGTACACGCCTGCCCCCTTAAGCCACTCTACAAGGTTGTTTTTCAATGTGTACGCAAACTCCGCATAATCCTCATTGCTTTTTTTTGTTCCCTCCCTAAAACGCTGCCGAAATGCCTCATCTGAAAGGCGATATTTCTTCAGTAGAGCGTATTTCACCTTGTCATAATTTTCCGCATCCTTTACGCTAAGTCTGGCGATCACATTAGCCGCCTCGCACGGTAAAAGACCTAGAAGGCGTTGTGACCACAAGTTCTCGGCGATTTTCTCTTTTGGCACGCCCTTTCATATGGTGAATTCCAATCGCAGGCCCGGAGCGGTCTGCACGCTCTGTGACAGGGCGCCTGAATCCGGCGCAGAGCGCGTGTCCTGAAATTGCGATTGGAGTACACTTGCTCTGGCCAGAGCATGCAGGCCAGAGCATGTAGGACGCCGCTATCGCCGCTGAAAAAGAACGTCACGCAAACTTCCGGTCGGATCCGCCGATTTCGGCGGAGCAGTCCCGACTGCTCGACGGAGCAATCTCGGCTCGGCAACCGCTCCCTGTCTACGGTTGGAAGACGCGATCCGTGCCTCAGATCTGCGTTTGGAACACAGTTGCTCCGAAAAGAGCAGGAAACGTTGCTCCAGAAGTGCTCCAACTCTGCGATTGGAAGTCACCAATAGTTAATTAGGTAGAGACCGACGTCTTCGCCAATCTTGTTGGGATACATCCAATTGTCTGTACGGTGATACTCTACCCTGTTTAATCTATCATGAATGTTTGCTCCCCCGTTTTGGGCTGCCAGACGCGGGCTTTCGAGTTGGAGCTCCATCATTTTCAGTTGTCTCTGTTCGGCGGCTTGCTTTTTTTTACCATCTGCTTTCATTTTTCTTTCTCTGCTTTCTTTTTTTGCCATTCTAGCTCTTTTTTGCCAACTCTTCACCTATCAGCAACAGCTCTTCCTTACCAACCTTCCTGAAGTCCATGATCGCTGCCCCAAATGGTGGCTTTGCCCATTCACTAATGTTCTATGGTTCTGTGCAAACTACACTGTGCTACACACACCCGATTACCAGCAGTTCAAACTTTTTACCAAGAGTTTAAAGCCTGGTGAATAATAGAACAAAGACAAAGCGCTCACCCGTACATGCGGAACGCTGTTACCTGGTCCATCCCAAGCGCTGCCAACCAGTTGTTGAAGGTGGGGATCGGGGTCGCTTCTCGACACAATCTCGGTCAAGATGACGCCCGCTCCGACCCGGACAGGAGTGCCGCTGAGTGAAGGGTTCGTTAGTGGAGAAAGAAGACGGTTTATTTTACATACCTAAAAGCTTTTGAGTTCAGAAGTGAGCTGCTTCAACTGCACCTGCAGTCCAGCTTTATAGACCTCCTGCATGTTTGTAAACAAACGAGGTGGCGCTGCAGTCGCTAGCGAGCTCGTGGTAGGCAAAAGGTCGGGGAGTGGCGTCGCGGATAGGTGTTGAGCGCGGGTTTTCAAGGCTTGTAGGCGCGTTTCCAGTTTCTGCGAATCATAGCAATGGTCGATGCTTCCAACTTAGTAATTTGTTGAAGTACACGAGCTCGCGTTGGCCACGTGCGGCCTATAAAGAGAAATAGTTTGCCACTGTATTGTGTATTTGGTTAGTAGTAAACATGTAGAAAGCGTTCCTGCCGTTTATGCGCTAGGCATTGAATAAAACAAGTTTTGACACTGTGCACTAGCCGGAATGATTTTACTTCGGGATAATAGTGAGGGGAAGTACTGGCCTTGTTTCGTCGGAGCAGACATGCGCTCATCGTCTGCTGACATACGTACGTGTCGCGCTGTGCGAAAAGTGGGGACAGCCTCGTGTCCCTCATCTCCTGTCTCGCTTAGCGCTGTTTTTAGCCGCATGACCACGCACCAGCCAGGCCGACTTGTCCTCTTATTAGGCTGGTCGATTTGGTGAAAATTTTTTATTTCTAGAATTATTTTCTTTCCTAGCCCTGAAGTCTAGTTTCGTGACGAAAAATTATAGCAAATTATTGAGTACAAATTTATAAAATACGCTTTTTAGAAGTGTGGTCGTCAAAAATTGTTAGGCAATTTCTTTGATTTCAGTGCCGCATTTCTTTGACCAAAGCGAAAGTGAAGATGCCATAAACGAGGGAATAAACTTTAAGGTTCGTTTTGTGACCTCTCACATTTTCTGCGACTGGATCACTCACCTTCGTAATTCGCATGAAAATCAAATGATTCCATTTGTCGCAAACTATTCCTGAGACGTTGAGGAGCGTAATAAATCTCTCGATTTTTTCTCTACACGTGCAGTACTGTGTTAGTTATTTCTTGTAAGAAGCGTTTTCATGTAACTATGCATGCATAAGTACTTATCATATAGAAAAAGAACTAATCGCGTCAACGTAATGAACAGGGCTTTATGTACATGCTGGCATAAAAAAAACCGAACTATCTACTAAATTATTTGAGACCTTGGGGGGACTTGACGACGGTGTTAATTATAATTACCCAGAACTGCACCAGGTATAGCTATAAATAAAGGGAATTAGTGAAACTAGCGTAGGAATTTCATATTTGCACCAAGTTTAGTTACATATCGCATGCATGAATAACGAAAACACTTTTCATTGCCGCGTCCCCTCTCAATCTCGCCACGTGTCTGTTAGTAGCACGCCTTCGGCTGCTTCTTTCCAAACAAGCTTCGCGATCATGTACTACCTCATGAAACATGACACATGCATGATGCAATGTAAAAGCATATGGCGTTTAGCACACTTAAGGTACGCTATCCTAAGCACACCAACGCGACCGCGCAAGATTGACACAACTTACCAGACTTCTTTCTACTCGAATGAAATAATTACCTCGTCATATCAAGAAACAGTTTCAAGTAAATATTGAATGTCATAAAACGCGCCATTAAAGCATGGTGTGCTATTAACAAAAAAACGCATTACTTGGGGGCGAGTGAACCTGTCGGCGCCCCGTGCACTCCGGCTCAAGGTGATAAGTACGTGTGCAGCTGCATATGTCTTTTTTTTTTCCTTGAGAAATTATCAGCCTACTATCCTGAAGTTCAGGTGAATGAACGCAGTAACTCGCAAGTTGTTAAGTGCATTGAGTGGCAGTGCCTATCGACTCCCAGACTTCGCGCTTTACTACCGCGGCCCAGTGCCTGTTAGCCAGTTTCCGAATGCGGCATTTATGCGCGAGAAACCTATCGAGGCTAATTTAATATTTTTATGCTACTACGCGGATCCAGCAGTGACGCAGCTGGTCAATACATGTTGCTTCTGCAGTGCACAGGCTTGAAGCAGCTGCCGGTAGCTGCGGCAGCTGCTGTAGGCACGGGCAAGCGGAACCTGTTTTGCCTACCATGCGAAAGTCGCTGCTAACATCAGCGCCACCGCATCTTCGTGACGTTGCGGGGTGAAGGAGGTCCATACACTGCGTCTTCCCTAAATTCCCCAGGTAGGGGAAGCCCTCGCCGTGGTGGGTGCGGCCAAAACTCACTTTCCATACAAACAGGCACCTCTGCACACATGGACATGCCCCTGGCATTAGTTGAGCACGAGGGAGAGGGGTATGCGGCCAGGACCCCGCCGGGCTGGTAGGGACGTCAGCTGGTCGGCCCGCTCTCCGCCGATCGGCGAACTTCGAACAAGCCTAGGCGCAAAGCCGGAGCGCCCCGTCGGGAGATAATCCCCAGTGGTTGTGACATTGTTGATGGCTGGCGAAGCCTGTGGACGAGCCGCCGTGGCGATCCGTTCTCACGTCGGTGTTGTGTCCTGGAAGCCAGGGGTAGTCGGTTCGGTAGAGACGCCGGGGAAAATCAAAAGACAGCCGGAACCACTTCGCTGGCGGCGGCGACGACCCCTTAAAGGGATTTTCGCAGAACCCTGCTCCCCGCTTGTTCCACGCCACGACCGGGCGAGTGTGGTAAATGCGCCCCGCAGAGACCTGGCGAGAGATGCTATCTTGGTGGCAATCTCGGGACCCGCTGGTGCCAATCTTAATACCAGCTGGCGTCAATTCCTAATAGAGCCTGGGCCAAGTGCGCACCGTTCTCCCATGCTCCCACTAGTAGATGTACACCTGCTCCATGCGAAAGGTACGTCTTGCTGCAGGCTATAAGGCACCCGCTTCTCAGTATCCAAGCAAGTAGAGCGATGTTCGGGCTGCAAGACGACCGCGGCTGTTGCAGCTCAAACATTCCTCGGTGCTGCGCCATGGAAGCAGCACTTACAGCAGTGCAGCGGCGTACGCCGTCGAAGCGCTGCCGAGAACCGTGGGTGCGCGTGCAGGGTCAAGTGGAAGCACCCTGTCGCCGCACCAAGCGTTAACGTTGCAGTCTGCAAAACACACCGATCCTATCGGTTTCGGCTCCGAGCTCCGTGTCGTCGCACAGCGACGCAGGGCAGGAGGAATGCTTGCGACTCGAAAGATGCTCTGCTTGAACGGGTCATTCGCTCTGGCGACTGGTGCGGAACGCCACCCGGGGGCACGAAAGCGGTGAGCTGCCCTAGAGGGAAGGCAGCTCACTTCATCTTTATTTTTCTGGTGATTTACCATGCGATTTACTTTTTACCATGCCAAGATTTCAGGTATTTCGTACAAAAGTGCGGTTTTGTACACAAAACGGTTATGAGTGCGAAACAAAAATTCAAAACTAGTGATGCCTTTAGAACGCATCGATTCCAAACTTTTGCCGACCGGTTGGTACAAGTTTTGCGTTCTACAGCAATAAAAAATATATTTATGAGAAGCACTCCGTTTTGGAGGTTATTTGTTTCGAAAAGTATCGGCTACGTAACTAAGACCAGCTTTGGCAAGCAGTAGGAAAACAAGCATACACAGCTGTTTCCTCATTCCTCGTACATTACCAGTACCGCCGCATTCTATGTGCCTGCAAGAAATAATGGGCAGATTTAGGAAACGCGCATCGCGGGCAACGTATACGCGTCCCAGTGAATCGTCATATCCGAGAACGGCTTTCCGTACAGTCGATTAAAATATTTTTTTCGGACCTTCACGAACTCTTGGCGGTGATTTGTAAATGTGTCGTCTGTACTCAGCTGGAGCAGAAATGGGCGCGTTTTCCCGGAACGCGTGGCATCTTTCAATTCGATGTCTGATGTCACACTTCCCCCTGCGTGCAAGGGCCCGTAAGCGACGTCCAGGAAATTGTCAAGGACGCCCCTTTTCATGAAGCGATGAAAGGTCCTTTTTGGGTGTTATACAGAACTAGCTTATCAGGTTCATTTCCTGAGCCGTCACAAATGTGTGGGCTAGTAGAGAACCTGCACGTTTACCTTACGTTCCTAACTGATTTCTTTTTACGCACCCTCATCTTTGTCTAGGCTGAACCAAAAACTGTTAAAGCTGCTCATTAAAGGACTCGACTTCATAAACCATGACGCCTCCCTAAGACTTCTCCGGATCAGACTATGTAGTCTTGATATGCCCACTCCGACATATACCTGCATGCAGCTGGTACTTCCGGTTCGCCAGCGACTCTATTCTCCGTTCGGATTACCTTCCCAGTACCGCTCATCTTGGCGTGCCGCTCACGTTGTTGTTGTTTGCCGCTCACGTGCTACCGGGAGTGATTACATTTCTTTTTTTCTTTCCCCTTTTATTGCACCGTACTGCTGCCACCTATGACCTCTTTCAGAGTAAGAAAAGGTCATCTACAGCCTGTTGGTCCCCTTCAACCTATAGACTTACCTCTTAACCTGTTTCTTACGTTGGCCTCGACTTACAGAGTCCTTTCCCGACGTCCCATACAAACAATAACTGGATTGACATTGCAGCTTACTGGGCGAACAGGTACGATGTGACACACCCGTTAGCCAGAAGGCATGGTACCGCATTTGCAGAGTTTGTTTTGCAAGACATTCTTCACCATGGTGCTACACGAGTGTTAGCGATCGAGGTCGCTACTTTCTGACGGAACTAAGCGATGATATCTTCCTCTTGCATTACATCCGCACAAGCTGACAAACTATGGTCCCCAAACCGATGGTCTTACTTAACATCTCAATTGAACATTCACCGATTTGCTGTGAAGCTACATCTCTACCGAGCAGTGCTTGAGGCATGGTTCTACGTTATGTTACGTTCGTCTAGAAGTCTTCCCGCCGCAACACCGCCGCCTCAATCCCACAGTACGCACGACATGCCATCGCGCAATGCCACCACGCGAGACATCATTTGCACCAGCCGCCTGCGCCTGCCTTTCCACGTCATAAACCTATCTTCAGTCAGTTCACGACCGCTGATATCGGCAAGCCCATTTCCCACCAGGCTGGCTCTACCTTCGGTGGTGTCCATATCGCCCAGTCGGACTATATGGGAAATCCTTTCCCTGTACAATGGCCGTCACCTCGTGGTCCGGAAGTCAGCTGAAGTGATACACGAAATTGCACCACTCGATTCTCCAAAGTGGTCCACCTCCCCCGCGGCTGGTGCGGTTCATAGTGTTCACCTTTTAAACCTTACGCAGCTGTTGATCCGCTTTCAGATTAGCGCCGGGGAGGTTGTCTCACGACGATGCATGCGGAAAACGATGAAGAGCGGTTCTTGTTCAAGGTGTTTCTTGCGTAACTAGCTGTTGGGGGGGGGGGGGGGGGCAAATGTGCCTGTTTTACTTTGTGTTGCAAATTATCCAATACAGTTTTTCTTTTAAAAACTGTGAAAGATATTTTGCTGCGGTCTCTGAATAAGGATTTTTCCCCAAGGCTCGCAATCCTGAAAATTTTCAAATTAAGGGAAAATATTGACAATTTAACTAACCTGCTTTTTTAGTCTGAGATTTTAAAGCATAAGGCTATATTGCAAATTGAAGGTTTTTAAAATAGAAAATCAACTCGGTTTTAAAATCTCCAAGTCCGGACTGTGGTTCGAAATGTCGAAAGTGAAAATATGGTTTTGAAGACTATAGTTAGGTTGGTTTTCCTGTGCCGCTAATTGATCAAATGAAGTCAGTTGAGTATTAAGCAGAGAAAATAATAATGCAGTTCATACATGTTATGATGTATAAGATGCTAGCGTTGTATCCGTGTCAGCACCACGTTTAGCGAAACAATCTGATGAATGCGCAACATGGGAAAGTCAACCGGAGTGCGTTCGCTGATACGTTTTTTACTTTGGATATATCTCGAACCATATTGCCATTTTGAAAATATGGAAAAAAAGCCCTCTTGAAGTCAGTTTTCGCGGGCTTCAACTTCGCAATATAAACCTGTACCCTGAAGGCAAAAATATTAGTTCGCTTATATAATTTTAGGTGATTATTCGTCTATAGTTGTGTTTTATTACCTAAATACTGTAAGCCTTATAGCATACGCAATCTACGATCACAGACCCCGCCGTCGTATTTCACGGCTTTCAAATGAAATACCTCTACACAAAAATCTCAATGCACACGATATATTTCCCCCTACCTGATGATATCTTCACGCTGTACAGTTCACAGATGCACAGCGACGCAGGGCAAACATGTTATAATGCGGCGGGTCGGGGGAGGGGGCGAAACACGCGGTATCACCCTACTGACTGCGCTGTTTTTGCCACAACGCTCCATGCACACACTCGCGAAGACACCATGGCTTGAGAGACAAACCAGTATCGATGTGTCTTTCTCCTTGATAAATAGAAAGCTCAGTACATTAGTTTTCCGACGAGAAATTCCTCGATAGAACTTAAAACCGCACATATCCTACGGCGTATTCTTCGTCCTCTTTGCCAAAGCCTGCGCCACGATCCTCTCCTTACCCTGCCCCCATTAGGACTCCACCCGTCCGGCTTGGAATTTATACCGGAGGCGAAGTTCATTCGTAGGGGTCAGTGGAGGAAGCGTCGTGGAGGATGGGCGCGATGCCTTTCCCGAAGGGTCCAACACCGGTCGCTCCACACGCTCATCTTTCAGCCAACCTTGGTCATTTAGAAACGATGCGGAATAAAACCAAGAAGCTGACACTCAACGTCCTGCACAAGGGGCAGCTGTCTTGCGAAGCCTCCAGCATTCGGCCACCCCAGACATTGGTCTGTCTGTCGGTTATTGCTGACTGTGGGCACGACAACGAAGATGACGCGGCAGCTGCAACTTGACGTCTCTTTCGCCGTGCCTCGATCTGATGTCCCGCTGGCCATCACCATTAGCAGACGTGGTGCGCTCCTTCTGCAGGCGGTGCACAAGTTCTTCCTCATCTTCCATGGCACCACGAAGGCCAGATGGCGAAAGCGCAGCGGGAGCATCGTGAGCGGAGTCTGGGGTAAGACGAAGGAGTCGTGTAGCAGCCTTGGCCAGTGGCAGGTGATCAATTTCTTCCTCGCATCCTTTGACAGCATGGAGGTAGTGAGGCGCAAGTACTCCAGTTGCATCGTCAGTAGGACCAAACGTGAGGCGGGAGGAGACTGTAATAGCATCAGGAACAAGTTGTTGCAGGAGCTCCACTAGTTCTGGATGTTCAGTGACCTTGATGGCAGTTGGCGAAAGCGCACAGAACTCATCTGTACCAAGGTTTGTCATGAGGCCGAAAACTCCATCAACGCCGTGCACAAAGCCTTCCTGCAGGACGTCGAGATCTTCCGCATCTGCGACTGCGGTTAGTCCAGTTGGCGCAAGTGAACGAGATGGCACGATAGCAGCAGGGCCTGTCGCTAGTTGAAAGAGACGAAGAGTAGAGCAGTGGGTAGCCGGCAGCTCGAAGTGGTCATTATTCAGAAGCCGATTACGTGGGCCGCGTGCCAGCAGTACAAACACACCTTGGACGTAGACAGCCATGACACAGGTCCCGGCGTCTGCTGTAGGCCGGAGAAGGTGTTCATACTGTCCGTAGTGCTCTTTTTTATCGCCGGGCACACGTTTTTCGTATAGATAAGGATGGGTAAGGTGCATGTTTCTGTGCGTGAAATCGCTGAGGTGTTCTGGAGCCTGGGCCAAGTGCGCAGCGTTCTCCCATGCTCCCACGAGCACAGGTACACCTGCTCCACGTGAAAGGTACGTCTTGCTGCAGGCTATAAGGCACCCGCTTCTCGGTATCCGAGCAAATTGAGCGATGTTCGGGCTGCAAGACGACCGCGGCTGTTCAAGCTCAAACATGGCTCTGTGCTGCGCCATGGAAGCAGCACTTAAAGCAGTGCAGCGGCGTACACCGTCGGCGCTCTGCTGAGAACCGTAGGCGCACGAGCAGAGCCAAGCGGAAGCACCCTGTCGCCGCACCAAGCGTTGACGTTGCGGTCTGCAAAACATACCTATGCCCTCTGTTTCGGCTCCGAGCTCAGTGTCGTCGCACAGCGAAGTAGGGCAGGAGCCAGGCTTGCGACTCAAAAAAAGATGCTCAGGAGTCAGGGCTCGTTCGCTATGGCGACTGGTGCGGAACGCCGCCCAGGGGCACGAAAGCGCTGAGCTGCGCGAGAGTGACGGCAGTTCTCTTCATCTTTCTCTTCCACGCGATTAGGTATTAAAAGTCGGCCAGATGCCGGTTTCATGTATTGTGTGAACGCAGGATTTTGGGCGCCTTTGTTTACTGCCCAGAAACGGGACAGGTACCTTGTCTTGTGCTGTAGTGTTTCTGCCATTCATTATCTATAAGTGTCGCCTTCTGGGGATCTGTCTGCTTTCGGAGTAACAACTTTCGTGATTTGCTTCACTTTTTCTCTCTCGTAGTTTTGCTGCTCTCCCTCGCACGTTCTTCTTAAAGGGAAGCTGATGAGCCGTGGGCGTCTGGACGTGGGCAAGCTTATGATCCACGAATACAGTTTTTTTGTCGATTTGATTCCTACAGGAGCCGGCAATCGCCGATAAAAAGAAATACTTATGGGGACACTTAAGCTTCCCTTTAATGGTATGACGCGATAGCGTTAATGAGACCCTTCAGCGGCTTGGGGTCCTCTGTGCGTATCACTTCGCGCAGATATTATTTCTTTCAGCATAAACGCTTAACCATCTTTTAAGAGCAGACTGCGATAGAATTAGAGATGCAACCCGTGCAGCTACTCTTTCTCTGTCGTCTTCAGGTTCAACCTACATTAGTCATTCTCTACCTTACCTTCATAGACAGCGGGGAGTCCCCATACCTCTCTTGGCGCAGTGGTGCAGCGGTAAGGCAATGCGCCACTGTCCCGGCAGGTGTCTGTTTCAAACACAACTACCGATGGGACTTGTGACACCCAGGTTGCTCTTCACTTTCGCTCCTAACCATTAGACACCTTTAGCATACCGTGTACCATGTTACCGTTACCGTTACCGGAGTAGCTGGAGCCCGCCCACTGCCGGTGTGCATGCGCTGATTGGTCCAGGTGCTCGAGGGGCGCGGAGCTGTCGGGTACCTGGCGCCATCAAGACGATTTTCGCAGGCGCATTGGCTGCGCGTGGGCTTCCGGTACTCCGGTATCGGTAACGGCAACACGGTACACGGCATGCTAAAGGTATCTATTCAACTGCCACCTGCCACGGTAGGCAGGTTGTGATAACTTTGTAAGGTCACGTTACCTAGGTTGCAGGTGGCAGCGACGGTGCAGTCCTTGTCTAGTCCGGCCATGCCAGCGGAAACCAGCGGCGGGATGTCAGCACTTGGGTCCCTCGTTTCCCCGTCTCCGCCAGCCGCGCTCACTTCTGTGCGTCTGCCGTTCGACTGAGACCGGGATCGGATGCGATAGGCTGCGCTGATCTTGGTTCTCTCTTCAAGCTTAATAAGGAGTGTTGACGGAGCAGTGCAAGTCCAAATGAAACGTCGGGCTGATCAAGCTCGTGGTGTGAACAGCCTTCCGTTGTACGACCACTATCGGTTGGGACGACGCCAGCTTTCACTGCTACTCGCCAGATAACAGGCTAGGAGCGCAGTATGTTGCGGCATTGATATGTGAAAAATTCAAACTTTCGCGAACAGTGTGCACCTCGGATCACTTCCGTGACAATGATACCAGATACCTTCTAGATAATGTGTCCACTGGGGTTGCTAACGAAGTCAGCTGCACAGGAGCACGGCCATGTAAGAGTACTCGGCGTAGCGCAAGTAGTCCCCGGCTTCGCTTGGTCGTCGACGCGGCCGCAGTCGAGGTGCATTGAAGGAGAAACCACTAAGGCTCATACGCTTGTAAGGGCAGTGTCGCAGGATGTGGCTGGCATTCCTGCAGTGAAAGCACAATGAACGGTTTTCTTGGGTTTTCCAGGCGTCGCACATCCTGCGGCTTGTGTGTGGATTGTGGATCGTAGATCCGTATCGTAACATGGAACGTATTCTAGGGGGCAGCGTTCTAGCACGGCTGGTGCATGTCGAAGAGGGCTTGGGGCGTCTCTTAGGGGCCTACGATTACGTACTGCAGCGCCGTAAATCATAGCTTAGGCTTCCGTTAAAGTCGGCGATGAAGGGCGAGCCAAGCATATCGCGGACTGCCTCGCGGTTGATGTTAGCGTCGCTACCATAAGTGGGTAGGAAGATGGTAGCAGCGGATGCAGCTATTCCCGAACAATCTCGCGGATGACATTCCGTAGGTTGTTTCCTGTTGTAGGCGTGCCGTCTGAGTAGCTTGCTGAGAGCACTTGGACCGATCGGTTTTACTGGTGGGTGCGTTCAGGAGGCTCCTTGACGGTCGAAGCCCCTTCGGTGAATTCTGGGGCAGTTTTGGGCAGTTCGACAGGCAAACAGTGGCCTTTATTTACGCTGCACATTAGCACGTTCCCTTCTTTTTTCCTCGGCCATATCGGGATCGGCGCGGCGAAAAAGATGCTTCATCTCTGCGACATGAGCGAAGACGCGGGCTCGTACGGAAGTTGAATCTTCGACTGAAGGATGCAACTGAGCTCTTTTTTTTCAGACGACGGTTGCAATAGCATTCAAAAGCTCCCTTTTGAGTGCATCCCAAGTCTGCAAAGAAGCTTCAGGATATTTATACCAGGCCTGGGCAAGCCCTTGAAGTTCGAAGGAGACACCTAGATTTCGCTGAGCCATCCCACGCGTTCATTGCTGCCACGCAGTCCAAGAGGGAGTCTAGCCATTCTTCCGCATGTTCATGAGGCAGTTCTTGGAAAATGAGCGACTCACGGGTCTGCATGAAAACCAGAGGCGGTGTCTGTGCGGCAGGTCCCATCTTCGGAAGCGTGGCGGGTTTTCGATGCAGCACCTCCAACCAAAGGTCTTGTGATAGTGACGACAGTCCGACAGTAAGGAAGGCGGCGAAAAGCCTCCAAAAGGAGCTCTTTATTGGGCTGATTTCCGCTGTCGCAGAAAAGAATCCCGGCCGCTCTCGGCGGCGCTCAATTAAAACTGACAAACAACTTTCGAGATAAGGCGCGCAGAGGACATAGGATAGTCTAAAACAACGCAGAAGTAGCTACGCAGAGCTACAAACATTCCAGATAAGTATGACCGCATTTATCGTCACAAAGTGATAAAGCTGCGTTCGGCGGGTTTGAGCATAAGAAAACATTGCAAAGCTTCGCGCTAGTATCATAATTCTACGTGTGGTGACTCTTAACGACAACAGCCCTGGCACAATGCACTCATTTCTATGCTCTTTTGTAACGCTGTGAAAAGTTTTCTTCACTTCTTTTCTTTTTTTCTGCATAATTTCACCCTTTCGTGACCCTTATTACGTTTTACCTTTTCTGTTGCTCTGCTGCACATATGTCGTTTTCTTCTCACTGTGCTACGACTTATCCTGTAGTGCACACTTTGCCTGACTTTTTTGTAGCGTTATTTTTGTCCTAGCCCTCGCGGCACATTTTGATTAACTTGTGCTTCCTAACTAGTCGCATCTCTCATTGTACACTGTACTTTGCCCCATTTCCTGTCACGGCCTCAAATTGAGGCGGACAGTTATAGTCTGCTTGAACTTTACCGAGTTCTGTCTGCGATCACTTCGAAGAAAAAACTGCGCAGGGAACTGTGCGTCTGCTTCTCTTCTGTGCCTCCCCCCTTTAACCGTTTTATATATGTCTACAGTTCGTGCCCTACCAACCATAGCCCGCCATCGTACGCCCCTTAAATGCGATGCATGTTCGTAAACTTAACTTGCCATTACTTCAAGCGGAATGGACCTTCCTTTGCGAATGCGGCTACGCTGCGTTTGCACAAACGTAACACTCTGGCTAACCTGTCGGAGTGTGAGCGCGTCGTAGCGTCTGATATTCTTTTCATGGTTCGTAACTCGGCTTAAAGAACCACACTTCTTCTGCATGCTTCGATGCGAAAATAAACGTTTCGCTTTGAACTTCTGCGGCGGCCTAGTGTTATAGCACTCGCCTCATCAGCGTAGATACGAGCTTCAAATCCGTTAGGGCCAAAGAACTCGCTATAGATATCCTGCTGGGGAATGAGCGTTAGGGAGTCAGGTGCTTAGCTTTCCCAATGCCGGAAGCATCGCGTTTCGGTGGTTAACGTCAAACATTTAGCCATCCTGCGGACACAAGGCCCGATTTCGGTCGTGCTTCCTTCCAAGCAGAAGTTTCTTAGCTTCATGCTTTCTAATGAACAAACGCAAGTCATAATGCTGCCTCCCTCCCAGCATCGTATTCCGGGCATTGCATGTCATTTCTTTACACCCATAGTGGTACGCCGTTGACCTTGAAGTGCTGTAAAAAGGTTCGCTACCAGGCACAGCATTTTTATGCTCGGTGAATGACGCTCACATCGCGTGCTCCTTGAGGAGTGCCGCGCGAATGTCAGGCATGGCTTACTCTGTACGCTCGGAGGCCTATTACCGTTCCCCGGCTTCTGCGATCATGGCAGGTCCTGTGGAATTACTGTGGAAAGTCCGGCTGCGCCAGAGCCAGCCGGCGGCCGGAGCCTGTGGGCCTGCTGCGATCAAAAGGACGTGGTGGGTGCGGTAGTTTTCGAGGGAGTCGTCACCGTGGCCTGAGTGAGCGGCCAGGCAGGGCCAAACGCAGAGACAAAGACGAGCAAGCCAGGAGGGGCGCTACTTGCTCTCCGCGTTGGGGTCCACGCGTTGCACGTCGACCGCCTGCCAGCCCTACGTTTGCGAACACTCATTCGACTGGAAACAACAGCCGTGCGAAGATCTGGCTTCATGTACGGCGCGGACGCTCGGGGCGCTCGCGAGCCGCGCTCGGCACCCAAACGAAGACACTCGCCTCGGCGCTTTCCGACCGGGAAGACGACCTAGGAGGCGCCCTCGTTTGCGCACGCTTGCGGCGAGACCCCCACGACAACGGTCTGCAGCTGATGCAGCGGTTTCTGGGGGAGCGAAGCTTGCCCGGGCCCTACCTGCCTATTGCTAAAAAGACCTGTTGACAAACTGGAACCTGCGCATTTGGCTGCGGGTGGACGTCACTTTTGGCGAAAACCAGGACCCCACCTTGCAATTTCGACAGAGTCTCGAGCTTGTAGAGATAGATCGAGGACGGGCACACGAGGCAGGGCTCAGACTACGAGCTCTGGATGAGGAAGGTCTTGATGCCATTTGTGAAATCCAGTTGGAATAGAAACGCCAGCGTAACTTTTCTTGTCAAGATCGTGGATAGCCTGGTCACTCATCTAATGGCCGCAGCAGCCCAGCAGTTGCAACCACCCTCAGTAAGGTCGACGGGCTCCGCTGGGCGCGGCCGAGACGTGGCTCGACGTGCTGGACCGGTGTCTCGTGCTGCAACAAGGCAGTGCTCTCAGAGGCACCCTCCAGCATTGTTAATCGCGACCTTCTTCCGACAAGTGTATACCTGATCGGGCTGTACTCCGACACGGAGACGCACCTGGCGCTCAGCGTCGGGCTCTGCGTCATCGAGGAGCTCGGCTGGATTATTAAGACGAGCTTTGAGACACCTCACGGAACTGCCGAAGGCTGGAGGACGCAAAGCTGCCTCTCGCAGGCGAGAAAAAATTAGTGCCCAACATCACGCTAACGCTTCGAGATGGCGTCTCAATCCGAACCAGCAGCAGAAGAGGGGCGTTCCAATGAAAGGAGCTCATTATGAAGGTGTACTGAGACTGCTCGTAACAAGGCCTTCTACAGGACCACTAAACGTACATTTCCTCAACGCCACCGGTGCGCACAGAAATTGCAGGGATAATGTTGTAGTACAGAGCAGCATGGGTAAGATAACGAACTATGATATTCTACAGCTGAAATCAAGAGGAGCAAATGAACTTTAATGGGGAAATTTTATGTGCGTACTAGATAACCGCTATCTTCACCCATTAGATTTGGTTTGGTTTATGGGGGTCTAACGTCCCAAAGTGACTCAGGCTTTGAGGGACACCGTAGTCAGGGACTCCGGACTCCCGCCCAAGGATAGCATAGCGAAAGTCGAGGCTCGCTTTTCAGGCAAGTCGGCATTGCAGAAGATGTGTGCCCGCCGCCAAGAGCCACTCAGTAAAAAAAGCAGCTGTTGTCCCTGGAAGCGAGGCGACTGGGCCCTCGAACAGCGAAGACCATCCTAAGACCATCTGCCCGAGAGCCCATTCTTCTGACAAGTGTGCAGAGGTGCAATCGGCCGACACCGACAGGGGTGCACGCAGGACTGGTACCCACCGTCGATCAGGAAGCAGATCTCGGCGTACCGGAGGTGAGAAGCGCCACCGAAACAGCGGTGGCCGACTGCGTCACTCTGGATCTCGTCGCCGGACTCTGGCCAGCTCCTCTGGACACAGTACTTCAGGCAAGTGGGCGCCCAAGAAGCACCGCCATTCCCGCTCAAGGTCTTCAAAGTGCAGCGCCGGTCGGAAGTGCAGAGCCTCCGCTAGGGGGAGGCTCCCGCAGGCAGCCGGAGGAAGCGCAGGGCAACAAAGGACTAGAGCAGGATAGAAGCTACCGGCCAGAGCTATTCCAGCCGCAAGAGAGAAACCGATCTGAACAAGCACGGGTTACCAGGAAAGGCGAGGAAGAACCACGGAACAAGATAGCACTCCGTGTGCTAAAAAAAATGTACTTCATAGATCCTGAAAAAAGAAACATGGCCAAAAAGGCTGCCAGCGAAAAACACGCACAGGCATCTGAGACACCGCACGATGAGGCCAGTGGCTCGTGCAACAAGGACCATAATGTAGAACTGCAGAAACCGGTTTCCGCAAGAAAATCGTATACAGCCACGTGGGAGCTGTCGTGGTGCTGGCGAAACAAAACTGGAATTTGATCGTGAGCTGCAAATACATTACATTCACTTGCTCTGACGTGCACACTCATGTGTTTTGATTGTTGGCATCAGCACATTGGTAATGTCGTTGGCCAAATATATGTGCGAAAGCACCTTTTCACTCTTATTTGCCGCGGTGACTGAGTGGTTATGGCGCTCGGCTGCTGGCCCGAAAGACACGGGTTCGATCCAGGCCGCGGCGGTCGAATTTCGATGGAGGGGAAATTCTAGAGGCTCGTGTACTGTGCGATGTCAGTGCACGTTAAAGAACCCCAGGTGGTCGAAATTTCCGGAGCCCTTCACTACGGCGTTTCTCATAGCCCGAGTCGCTTTGGGACGTTAAACCCTCATAAATGAAACCAAACCAAAAACGTGATGACCATCGCCGCTGCGACTCAACAAATTTGGGCCATTTCTTGCGCCATTATAAAAACGCACGCTTGCGGGGTACAGAAAGCGACGTCAGTCAAATCTCGACACTCCGTGGCGACGTATCAAGTGATAATCGCTACCCCACCAGCGTCGGAGCAACTAAGTGGCGAGAGTGGGGAACAACGCAGCACGGGCTGGGCAGCGATTGTCGCGCGGTGCGTTGCTACGGGGTATTGCTATGGGGTGCCACGATTTGATGGACATCGCTTTGCGCTCCCCGCAGGGGCGCCACGTTCAAACGGCACCAGAAATGGCCCAAATTTGTTTACTCACAGGGGCACGGGTAATCGCGTTTTCGAAATTCTATAAACTGATACTATGATGATGATGGATTTTTATGGCTCAAGGGCATCTTTGGCCAAAGAGCGCCATGTCACAAGGTAGTTTTCATTGCGCAAGGTGGAGTCAAAGACCCATTTCTCAAGCATTTCACCCTAAAGAAGCCGAGCGCCGGGCAGAGGAAAGCTTGTACCCATTGTATCACCGGTAGGTACCCGGCGGCACTGCGGATCGAACCCCGCACCTCCCACATGCGAGGCGGATGCTCAAGCCACTAGGCCACCGCTACGATTGAGAAGCTGATATTGCTATTACTAACGGCCGACCACAAATCTCTAAATGTGATCGGACGCTTATCGGTAATAGCTAAAAAGATAACTATTGTAATTTAGTCAATCACTTTACTAGTTAATATTACTGGCCTGTCTTCTGACGCCCGCCGACACTGACATTACTGTGCGTGAATATCTTTACCTCAGAAATCCTATTTTAAAAAAAATTAGTGGCGGGCTTCCCTTAAACATCTGGTATGTCTTCTAATCTCACTTCCCGCCTAACTAATGCCGGTCCCGGCTAGTTTACCTTCCCTTGGTGGGCAATCTTTTACACTAATAGGCCAAGCCGCCATGGTGGCTCAGTGGTTATAGTGCTCGGCTGCTGACCCGAAAGACGCGGGCTCGATCCCGGCCGCGGCGGTCGAATTTCGATGGAGGCGAAATTCTAGAGGCCCGTGTACTGTGCGATGTCAGTGCACGTAAAAGAACCCCAGGTGGTCGAAAATTCTGGAGTCCTTGACTACGGTGTCCCTCAAAGCCTGAGTCACTTTGGGACGTTAGACCCCCATAAACCAAAACAACCCTAATGGGTGAAGATAGCGGTTATCTAGTTCGCACATAAAATTTTCCCATTAAAGTTCATTTGCTCCTCTTGATTTCAGCTGTAGAATATCATAGTTCGTTATCTTACCCATGCTGCTCTGTACTACATTATCCCTGCAATTTCTGTGCGCACCGGTGGCGTTTAGGAAATGTACGTTTAGTGGTCCTGTAGAAGGCCTTGTTACGAGCAGTCTCAGTACACCTTCATAATGAGCTCCTTTCATTGGAACGCCCCTCTTCTGCTGCTGGTTCGGATTGAGACGCCATCTCGAAGCGTTAGCGTGATGTTGGGCACTAATTTTTTTCTCGCCTGCGAGAGGCAGCTTTGCGTCCTTCAGCCTTCGGCAGTTCCGTGAGGGGTCTCAAAGCTCGTCTTAATAATCCAGGCGAGCGCCTCGATGACGCAGAGCCCGACGCTGAGCGCCAGGTTGCGTCTCCGTCTCGGAGTCCAGCCCGATCAGGTACACACTTGTCGGAAGAAGGTCGCGATTAAAATGCTGGAGGGTGCCTCTGTGAGCACTGCCTTGTTGCAGCACGAGACACCGGTCCAGCACGTCGAGCCAGGTCTCGGCCGCGCCCATCGGAGCCGGTCGACCTTACTGAGGGTGGTTGCAACTGCTGGGCAGCTGCGGCCATTAGATGAGTGACCAGGCTATCCACGATCTTGACATGAAAAGTTACGCTGGAGTTTCTATTCCAACTGGATTTCACAAATGGCATCAAGACCTTCCTCATCCAGAGCTCGTAGTCTGTGCCCTGCCTCGTGTGCCCGTCCTCGATCCATCTCGACAAGCTCGAGACTCTGTCGAAATTGTAAGGTCGGGTCCTGGTTTTCGCCAAAAGTGACGTCCACCCGCAGCCAAATGCGCAGGTTCCAGTTCGTCAACAGGTCTTTTTAGCAATAGGCAGGTAGGGCCCGGGCAAGCCTCGCTCCCCCAGAAACCGCTGCATCCACTGCAGACCGTAGTCGTGGGGGTCTCGCCGCAAGCGTGCGCAAACGAGGGCGCCCCCTAGGTCGTCTTCCCGGTCGGAAAGCGCCGAGGCGAGTGTCTGCGTTTGGGTGCCGAGCGCGGCTCGCGAGCGTCCCGAGCGTCCGCGCCGTACATGAAGCCAGATCTTCGCACGGCTGTTGTTTCCAGTCGAATGAGTGTTCGCAAAGGTAGGGCAGGCAGGCGGTCGACGTGCAACGCGTGGACCCCAACGCGGAGAGCAAGTAGCGCCCCTCCTGGCTTGCTCGTCTTTGTCTCTGCGTTTGGCCCTGCCTGGCCGCTCACTCAGGACACGGTGACGACTCTCTCGAAAACTACCGCACCCACCACGTCCTAGCGATCGCAGCAGGCCCACAGGCACCGGCCGCCGGCTGGCTCTGGCGCAGCCGGACTTTCCACAGTAATTCCACAGGACCTGCCATGATCGCAGAAGCCGGGGAACGGTAATAGGCCTCCGAGCGTACAGAGTAAGACATGCCTGACATTCGCGCGGCACTCCTGAAGGAGCACGCGATGTGAGCGTCATTCGCCGAGCATAAAAATGCTGTGCCTGGTAGCGAACCTTTTTACAGCACTTCAAGGTCAACGGCGTACCACTATGGGTGTAAATAAATGACATGCAATGCCCGGAATACGTTGCTGGGAGGTAGTCAGCATTATGACTTGCGTTTGTCCATTGGAAAGCATGAAGCAAAGAAACTTCTGCTTGGAAGGGAGCACGACCGAAATCGGGCCTTGTGTCCGCAGGATGGCTAAATGTTTGACGTTAACCACCGAAACGCGATGCTTCCGGCATTGGGAAAGCTAAGCACCTGACTCCCTAACGCTCATTCCCCAGCAGGATATCTATAGCGAGTTCTTTGGCCCTAACGGATTTGAAGCTCGTATCTACGCTGATGAGGCGAGTGCTATAACACTAGGCCGCCGCAGAAGTTCAAAGCGAAACGTTTATTTTCGCATCGAAGCATGCAGAAGAAGTGTGGTTCTTTAAGCCGAGTTACGAACCATGAAAAGAATATCAGACGCTACGACGCGCTCACACTCCGACAGGTTTGCCAGAGTGTTACGTTTGTGCAAACGCAGCGTAGCCGCATTCGCAAAGGAAGGTCCATTCCGCTTGAAGTAATGGCAAGTTAAGTTTACGAACATGCATCGCATTTAAGGGGCGTACGATGGCGGGCTATGGTTGGTAGGGCACGAACTGTAGACATATATAAAACGGTTAAAGGGGGGAGGCACAGAAGAGAAGCAGACGCACAGTCCCCTGCGCAGTTTTTTCTTCGAAGTGATCGCAGACAGAACTCGGTAAAGTTCAAGCAGACTATAACTGTCCGCCTCAATTTGAGGCCGTGACAGGAAATGGGGCAAAGTACAGTGTACAATGAGAGATGCGACTAGTTAGGAAGCACAAGTTAATCAAAATGTGCCGCGAGGGCTAGGACAAAAATAACGCTACAAGAAAGTCAGGCAAAGTGTGCACAACAGGATAAGTCGTAGCACAGTGAGAAGAAAACGACATATGTGCAGCAGAGCAACAGAAAAGATAAAAAGTAATAAGGGTCACAAAAGGGTGAAATTATGCAGAAAAAAAGAAAAAATCAGTGAAGAAAACTTTTCACAGCGTTACAAAAGAGCATAGAAAAGAGTGCATTGTGCCAGGGCTGTTGTCGTTAAGAGTCCCCACACGTAGAATTATGATACTAGCGCGAAGCTTTGCAATGTTTTCTTATGCTCAAACCCGCCGAACGCAGCTTTATCACTTTGTGGCGATAAATGCGGTCATACTTATCTGGAATGTTTGTAGCTCTGCGTAGCTACTTCTGCATTGTTTTAGACTATCCTATGTCCTCTGCGCGCCTTATCTCGAAAGTTGTTTGTCAGTTTTAATTGAGCGCCGCCGAGTGCGGCGGGGATTCTTTTCTCCGACAGCGCAAATCAGCCCAATAAAGAGCTCCTTTTGGAGGCTTATCGCCGCCTTCCTTACTGTCGGACTGTCGTCACTATCACAAGACCTTTGGTTGGAGGTGCTGCATCGAAAACCCGTCACGCTTCCGAAGATGGGACCTGCCGCACAGACACCACCTCTGGTTTTCATGCAGACCCGTGAGTCGCCCATTTTCCAAGAACTGCCTCATGAACATGCGGAAGAATGGCTAGACTCCCTCTTGGACTGCGTGGCAGCAATGAACGCGTGGGATGGCTCAGCGAAATCTAGGTGTCTCCTTCGAACTTCAAGGGCTTGCCCAGGCCTGGTATAAATATCCTGAAGCTTCTTTGCAGACTTGGGATGCACTCAAAAGGGAGCTTTTGAATGCTATTGCAACCGTCGTCTGAAATGAAAGAGCTCAGTTGCATCCTTCAGTCGAAGATTCAACTTCCGAACGAGCCCGCGTCTTCGCTTATGTCGCAGAGATGAAGCATCTTTTTCGCCGCGCCGATCCCGACATGGCCGAGGAAAAAAAGAAGGGAACGTGCTAATGTGCAGCGTAAATAAAGGCAACTGTTTGCCTGTCGAACTGCCCAAAACTGCCCCAGAATTCACCGAAGGGGCTTCGACCGTCAAGGAGCCTCCTGAACGCACCCACCAGTAAAACCGATCGGTCCAAGTGCTCTCAGCAAGCTACTCAGACGGCACGCCTACAATAGGAAACAACCTACGGAATGTCATCCGCGAGATTGTTCGGGAATAGCTGCATCCGCTGCTACCATCTTCCCACCCACTTATGGTAGCGACGCTAACATCAACCGCGAGGCAGCCCGCGATATGCTTGGCTCGCCCTTCGTCGCCGACTTTAACGGAAGCCTAAGCTATGATTTACGCCGCTGCAGTACGTAATCGTAGGCCCCTAAGAGACGCCCCAAGCCCTCTTCGACATGCACCAGCCGTGCTAGAACGCTGCCCCCTAGAATACGTTCCATGTTACGATACGGATCTACGATCCACAATCCACACACAAGCCGCAGGATGTGCGACGCCTGGAAAACCCAAGAAAACCGTTCATTGTGCTTTCACTGCAGGAATGCCAGCCACATCCTGCGACACTGCCCTTACAAGCGTATGAGCCTTTGTGGTTTCTCCTTCAATGCACCTCGACTGCGGCCGCGTCGACGACCAAGCGAAGCCGGGGACTACTTGCGCTACGCCGAGTACTCTTACATGGCCGTGCTCCTGTGCAGCTGACTTCGTTAGCAACCCCAGTGGACACATTATCTAGAAGGTATCTGGTATCATTGTCACGGAAGTGATCCGAGGTGCACACTGTTCGCGAAAGTTTGAAATTTTCACATATCAATGCCGCAACATACTGCGCTCCTAGCCTGTTATCTGGCGAGTAGCAGTGAAAGCTGGCGTCGTCCCAACCGATAGTGGTCGTACAGCGGAAGGCTGTTCACACCACGAGCTTGATCAGCCCGACGTTTCATTTGGACTTACACTGCTCCGTCAACACTCCTTAGTAAGCTTGAAGAGAAAACCAAGATCAGCGCAGCCTATCGCATCCGATCCCGGTCTCAGTCGAACGGCGGACGCACAGAAGTGAGCGCGGCTGGCTGAGACGGGGAAACGAGGGACCGAAGTGCTGACATCCCGCCGCTGGTTTCCGCTGGCATGGCCGGACTAGACAAGGACTGCACCGTCGCTGCCACCTGCAACCTAGGTAACGTGACCTTACAAAGTTATCACAACCTGCCTACCGTGGCAGGTTGCAGTTGAATTAATAGATACCTTTAGCATGCCGTGTACCGTGTTGCCGTTACCGATACCGGAGTACCGGAAGCCCACGCGCAGCCAATGCGCCTGCGAAAATCGTCTTGATGGCGCCAGGTACCCGACAGCTCCGCGCCCCTCGAGCACCTGGACCAATCAGCGCATGCACACCGGCAGTGGGCGGGCTCCAGCTACTCCGGTAACGGTAACGGTAACATGGTACACGGTATGCTAAAGGTGTCTAATGGTTAGGAGCGAAAGTGAAGAGCAACCTGGGTGTCACTAGTCCCATCGGTTGTTGTGTTTGAAACAGACACCTGCCGGGACAGTGGCGCATAGCCTTACCGCTGCACCACTGCGCGAAGAGAGGTATGGGGACTCCCCGCTGTCTATGAAGGTAAGGTAGAGAATGACTAATGTAGGTTGAACCTGAAGACGACAGAGAAAGAGTAGCTGCACGGGTTGCATCTCTAATTCTATCGCAGTCTGCTCTTAAAAGATGGTTAAGCGTTTATGCTGAAAGAAATAATATCTGCGCGAAGTGATACGCACAGAGGACCCCAAGCCGCTGAAGGGTCTCATTAACGCTATCGCGTCATACCATTAAAGGGAAGCTTAAGTTTCCTCATAAGTATTTCTTTTTATCGGCGATTGCCGGCTCCTGTAGGAATCAAATCGACAAAAAAACTGTATTCGTGGATCATAAGCTTGCCCACGTCCAGACGCCCACGGCTCATCAGCTTCCCTTTAAGAAGAACGTGCGAGGGAGAGCACCAAAACTACGAGAGAGAAAAAGTGAAGCAAATCACGAAAGTTGTTACTCCGAAAGCAGACAGATCCCCAGAAGGCGACACTTATAGATAATGAATGGCAGAAACACTACAGCACAAGACAAGGTACCTGTCCCGTTTCTGGGCAGTAAACAAAGGCGCCCAAAATCCTGCGTTCACACAATACATGAAACCGGCATCTGGCCGACTTTTAATACCTAATCGCGTGGAAGAGAAAGATGAAGAGAACTGCCGTCACTCTCGCGCAGCTCAGCGCTTTCGTGCCCCTGGGCGGCGTTCCGCACCAGTCGCCATAGCGAACGAGCCCTGACTCCTGAGCATCTTTCGAGTCGCAAGCCTGGCTCCTGCCCTACTTCGCTGTGCGACGACACTGAGCTCGGAGCAGAAACCGAGGGCATAGGTATGTTTTGCAGACCGCAACGTCAACGCTTGGTGCGGCGACAGGGTGCTTCCGCTTGGCTTTGCTCGTGCGCCTACGGTTCTCAGCAGAGCGCCGACGGTGTACGCCGCTGCACTGCTTTAAGTGCTGCTTCCATGGCGCAGCACAGAGCCATGTTTGAGCTTGAACAGCCGCGGTCATCTTGCAGCCCGAACATCGCTCAATTTGCTCGGATACCGAGAAGCGGGTGCCTTATAGCCTGCAGCAAGACGTACCTTTCACGTGGAGCGGGTGCACCTGTGCTCGTAGGAGCATGGGAGAACGCTGCGCACTTGGCCCAGGCTCCAGAACACCTCAGCGATTTCACGCACAGAAACATGCACCTTACCCATCCTTATCTATACGAAAAACGTGTGCCCGGCGATAAAAAAGAGCACTACGGACAGTATGAACACCTTCTCCGGCCTACAGCAGACGCCGGGACCTGTGTCATGGCTGTCTACGTCCAGGGTGTGTTTGCACTGTTGGCACGCGGCGCACGCCATCGGCTTCTGAACATTGACCACTCCGAGCTGCCGGCTACCCACTGCACTACTCTTCGTCTCTTTCAACTAGCGACAGGCCCTGCTGCTATCGTGCCATCTCGTTCACTTGCGCCAACTGGACTAACCGCAGTCGCAGATGCGGAAGATCTCGACGTCCTGCAGGAAGGCTTTGTGCACGGTGTTGATGGAGTTTTCGGCCTCATGACAAACCTTGGTACAGATGAGTTCTGTGCGCTTTCGCCAACTGCCATCAAGGTCACTGAACATCCAGAACTAGTGGAGCTCCTGCAACAACTTGTTCCTGATGCTATTACAGTCTCCTCCCGCCTCACGTTTGGTCCTACTGACGATGCAACTGGAGTACTTGCGCCTCACTACCTCCATGCTGTCAAAGGATGCGAGGAAGAAATTGGTCACCTGCCACTGGCCAAGGCTGCTACTCGACTCCTTCGTCTTACCCCAGACTCCGCTCACGATCCTCCCGCTGCGCTTTCGCCATCTGGCCTCCGTGGTGCCATGGAAGATGAGGAAGAACTTGTGCACTGCCTGCGAAAGGAGCGCACCTCGTCTGCTGATGGTGATGGCCAGCGGGACATGAGATCGAGGCACGGCGAAAGAGACGTCAAGTTGCAGCTGCCGCGTCATCTTCGTTGTCGTGCCTACAGTCAGCAATGACCGACAGACAGACGAATGTCTGGGGTGGCCGAATGCTGGAGGCTTCGCAAGACAGCTGCCCCTTGTGCAGGACGTTGAGTGGCAGCTCTTTGGTTTTATTCTGCATCGTTTCTAAACGACCAAGGTTGGCTGAAAGATGAACGTGTGGAGCGACCGGTGTTCGACCCTTCGCGAAAGGCATTGCGCCCATCCTCCACGACCCTGCCTCTACTGACCCCTACGAATGGACTTCGCCTCCGGTATAAATTCCAAGCCGGACGGGTGGAGTCCTAATGGTGGCAGGGTAAGGAGAGGATCGTGGCGCAGGCTTTGGCAAAGAGGACGAAGAATACGCCTTAGGATATGTGTGGTTTTAAGTTCTATCGAGGACATTGTCGTCGGAAAACTAAAGTACTGAGCTTTCTATTTATCAAGGAGAAGGACACATCGATACTGGTTTGTCTCTCAAGCCATGGTGTCTTCGCGAGTGTTTGCATGGAGGGTTGTGGCAAAAACATCGCAGTCAGTAGGGTGATCCCGCGTGTTTCGCCCCCTCCCCCGACCCGTCGCATTACAACATGATTGCCCTGCGTCACTGTGCATCTGTGAACTGTACAGCGTGAAGATATCATCAGATATTGGGAAATATATCGTGTGCATTGAGATTTTTGTGTAGAGGTATTTCATTTGAAAGCCGTGAAATACGACGGCGGGGTCTGTGCTCGTAGATTGCATATGCTACAAGGCTTACAGTATTTAGTTAATAAAACACAACTATAGACGAATAATCACCTAAAATTATATAAGCAAACTAATATTTTTGCCTTCAGGGTACAGGTTTATATTGCGAAGTTGAAGCCCGCAAAAACTGACTTCAAGAGAGCTTTTTTTTCCATATTTTCAAGATGGCAATATGCTTCGAGATATATCCAAAGTGAAAAACATATCAACGAACGCACTCCGGTTGACTTTCCCATGTTGCGAATTCATCAGGTTGTTTCGCTAAACGTGGTGCTGACACGGATACAACGCTAGCATCTTATACATCATAACATGTATGAACTGCATTATTATTTTCTCTGCTTAATACTCAACTGACTTCATTTGATCAATGAGCGACACAGGAAAACCAACCTAACTATAGTCTTCAAAACCATATTTTCACTTTCGACATTTCGAACCACAGTCCGGACTTGGAGATTTTAAAACCGAGTTGATTTTCTACTTTAAAAACCTTCAATTTGCAATATAGCCTTATGCCCTAAAATCTCGGACTAAAAAAGCAGGTTAGTTAAATTGTCAATATTTTCCCTTAATTTGAAAATTTTCAGGATTGCGAGCCTTGGGGAAAAATCCTTATTCAGAGACCGCAGCAAAATATCTTTCACAGTTTTTAAAAGAAAAACTGTATTGGATAATTTGCAACACAAAGTAAAACAGGCACATTTGCCCCCCCCCCCCCCCCCCCCCAACAGCTAGTTACGCAAGAAACACCTTGAACAAGAACCCGCTCCTCATCGTTTTCCGCATGCATCGTCGTGAGACAACCTCCCCGGCGCTAATCTGAAAGCGGGATCAACAGCTGCGTAAGGTTTAAAAGGTGAACACTATGAACCGCACCAGCCGCGGGAGAGGTGGACCACTTTGGGAGAATCGAGTGCTGCAATTTCGTGTATCACTTCGGCTAACTTCCGGACCACGAGGTGACGGCCATTGTACAGGGAAAGGATTTCCCATATAGTCCGACTGGGCGATATGGACACCACCGAAGGTAGAGCCAGCCTGGTGGGAAATGGGCTTGCCGATATCAGCGGTCGTGAACTGACTGAAGATAGGTTTATGACGTGGAAAGGCAGGCGCAGGCGGCTGGTGCAAATGATGTCTCGCGTGGTGGCATTGCGCGATGGCATGTCGTGCGTACTGTGGGATTGAGCCGGCGGTGTTGGCGGCGGGGAAGACTTCTAGACGAACGTAACATAACGTAGAACCATGCCTCAAGCACTGCTCGGTAGAGATGTAGCTTCACAACAAAACGGTCAATGTTCAATTGAGATGTTAAGTAAGACCATCGGTTTGGGGACCATAGTTTGTCAGCTTGTGCGGATGTATGCAAGCGGAAGATGTCATCGCTTAGTTCCGTCAGAAAGTAGCGACCTCGATCGCTAACACTCGTGTAGCACCATGGTGAAGAATGTCTTGCAAAACAAACTCTGCAAATGCGGTACCATGCCTTCTGGCTAACGCGCGTGTCACATCGTACCTGTTCTCCCAGTAAGCTGTAATGTCAATCCAGTTATTGTTTGTATGGGACGTCGGGAAAGGACTCTGGAAGTTGAGGCCAACGTAAGAAACAGGTTAAGAGGTAAGTCTATAGGTTGAAGAGGACCAACAGGCTGTAGATGACCTTTTCTTACTCTGAAAGAGGTCATAGGGGGCAGCAGTACGGTGCAATAAAAGGGGAAAGAAAAAAGAAATGTAATCACTCCCGGTAGCACGTGAGCGGCAAACAACAACAACGTGAGCGGCACGCCAAGATGAGCGGTACTGGGAAGGTAATCCGAACGGAGAATAGAGTCGCTGGCGAACCGGAAGTACCAGCTGCATGCAGGTATATGTCGGAGTGGGCATATCAAGACTACATAGTCTGATCCGGAGAAGTCATAGGGAGGCGTCATGGTTTACGAAGTCGAGTCCGTTAATGAGCAGCTTTAACAGTTTTTGGTTCAGCCTAGACAAAGATGAGGGTGCGTAGAAAGAAATCAATTAGGAACGTAAGGTAAACGTGCAGGTTCTCTACCAGCCCACACATTTGTGACGGCTCAGGAAATGAACCTGATAAGCTAGTTCTGTATAACACCCAAAAAGTACCTTTCATCGCTTCATGAAAAGGGGCGTCCTTGACGATTTCCTGGACGTCGCTTACGGGCCCTTGCACGCAGGGGGAAGTGTGACATCAGACAACGAATTGAAAGGTGCTACGCGTCCGGGAAAACGCGCCCATTTCTGCTCAGCTGAGTACAGATGACACATTTACAAATCACCGTCAAGAGTTCGTGAAGGTCCGAAAAAAATATTTTAATTGACTGTACGGAATAATAATAATAATAATAATAATAATAATAATAATAATAATAATAATTGGTTTTGGGGGGGAAAGGAAATGGCGCAGTATCTGTCTCATATATCGTTGGACACCTGAACCGCGCCGTAAGGGAAGGGTAATGGAGGGAGCGAAAGAAGAAAGGAAGAGAGAGGTGCCGTAGTGGAGGGCTCCGGAATAATTTCGACCACCTGGGGATCTTTAACGTGCACTGACATCGCACAGCACACGGGCGCCTTAGCGTTTTTCCTCCACAAAAACGCAGCCGCCGCGGTCGGGTTCCCGTTCTCGGATATAACGATTGAGTGGGGACGCGTATACGTTGCCCGCGATGCGCATTTCCTAAATCTGCCCATTATTTCTTGCAGGCACATAGAATGCGGCGGTACTAGTAATGTACGAGGAATGAGAAAAACAGCTGTGTATGCTTGTTTTCCTCCTGCTTGCCAAAGCTGGTCTTAGTTACGTAGCGGATACTTTTCGAAACAAATAACCTCCAAAAACGGAGTGCTTCTCATAAATATATTTTTATTGCTGTAGAACGCAAAACTTGTACCAACCGGTCGGCAAAAGTTTGGAATCGATGCGTTCTAAAGGCATCACTAGTTTTGAATTTTTGTTTCGCACTCATAACCGTTTTGTGTACAAAACCGCACTTTTGTACGAAATACCGGAAATCTTGGCATGGTAAAAAGTAAATCGCATGGTAAACCTCCAGAAAAATAAAGATGAAGGGGAGCTGCCTTCCCTCTAGGGCAGCTCACCGCTTTCGTGCCCCCGGGTGGCGTTCCGCACCAGTCGCCATAGCGAATGTCCCGTTCAAGCAGAGCATCTTTCGAGTCGCAAGCATTCCTCCTGCCCTGCGTCGCTGTGCGACGACACGGAGCTCGGAGCCGAAACCGATAGGATCGGTGTGTTTTGCAGACTGGCGTTAACGCTTGGTGCGGCGACAGGGTGCTTCCACTTGACCCTGCACGCGCACCCACGGTTCTCGGCAGCGCTTCGACGGCGTACGCCGCTGCACTGCTGTAAGTGCTGCTTCCATGGCGCAGCACCGAGGAATGTTTGAGCTGCAACAGCCGCGGTCTTCTTGCAGCCCGAACATCGATCTACTTGCTTGGATACTGAGAAGCGGGTGCCTTATAGCCTGCAGCAAGACGTACCTTTCGCATGGAGCAGGTGTACATCTACTCGTAGGAGCATGGGAGAACGGTGCGCACTTGGCCCAGGCTCTATTAGGAATTGACGCCAGCTGGTATTAAGATTGGCACCAGCGGGTCCCGAGATTGCCACCAAGATAGCATCTCTCGCCAGGGTCTCTGCGGGGCGCATTTACCACACTCGCCCGGTCGTGGCGTGGAACAAGCGGGGAGCAGGGTTCTGCGAAAATCCCTTTAAGGGGTCGTCGCCGCCGCCAGCGAAGTGGTTCGGCTGTCTTCTGATTTTCCCCGGCGTCTCTACCGAACCGACTACCCCTGGCTTCCAGGACACAACACCGACGTGAGAACGGATCGCCAAGGCGGCTCGTCCACAGGCTTCGCCAGCCATCAACAATGTCACAACCACTGGGGATTATCTCCCGACGGGGCGCTCCGGCTTTTGCGCCTAGGCTTGTTCGAAGTTCGCGATCGGCGGAGAGCGGGCCGACCAGCTGACGTCCCTACCAGCCCGGCGGGGTCCTGGCCGCATACCCCTCTCCTCGTGCTCAACTTATGCCAGGGGCATGTCCATGTGTGCAGAGGTGCCTGTTTGTATGGAAAGTGAGTTTTGGCCGCACCCACCACGGCGAGGGCTTCCCCTACCTGGGGAATTTAGGGAAGACGCAGTGTATGGACCTCCTTCACCCCGCAACGTCACGAAGATGCGGTGGCGCTGATGTTAGCAGCGACTTTCGCATGGTAGGCAAAACAGGTTCCGCTTGCCCGTGCCGACCGCAGCTGCCGCAGCTACCGGTGGCTGCTTCAAGCCTGTGAACTGCAGAAGCAGCATGTATTGACCAGCTGCGTCACTGCTGGATCCGCGTAGTAGAATAAAAAATATTAAATTAGCCTCGATAGGTTTCTCGCGCATAAATGCCGCATTCGGAAACTGGCTAACAGGCACTGGGCCGCGGTAGTAAAGCGCGAAGTCTGAGAGTCGATAGGCACTGCCACTCAATGCACTTAATAACTTGCGAGTTACTGCGTTCATTCACCTGAACTTCAGGATAGTAGGCTGATAATTTCTCAAGGAAAAAAAAGACATATGCAGCTGCACACGTACTTATCACCTTGAGCCGGAGTGCACGGGGCGCCGACAGGTTCACTCGACCCCAAGTAATGCGTTTTTGTTAATAGCACACCATGTTTTAATGGTGCGTTTTATGACATTCAATATTTATTTGAAACTGTTTCTTGATATGACGAGGTAATTATTTCATTCGAGTAGAAAGAAGTCTGGTAAGTTGTGTCAATCTTGCGCGGTCGCGTTGGGTGTGCTTAGAATAGCGTACCTTAAGTGTGCTAAACGCCATATGCTTTTACATTGCATCATGCATGTGTCATGTTTCATGAGGTAGTACATGATCGCGAAGCTTGTTTGGAAAGAAGCAGCCGAAGGCGTGCTACTAACAGACACGTGGCGAGATTGAGAGGGGACGCGGCAATGAAAAGTGTTTTCGTTATTCATGCATGCGATATGTAACTAAACTTGGTGCAAATATGAAATTCCTACGCTAGTTTCACTAATTCCTTTATTTATAGCTATACCTGATGCAGTTCTGGGTAATTATAATTAACACCGTCGTCAAGTCCCCTCAAGGTCTCAAATAATTTAGTAGATAGTGCGGTTTTTTTTATGCCAGCATGTACATAAAGCCCTGTTCATTACGATGACGCGATTAGTTCTTTTTCTATATGATCAGTACTTATGCATGCATAGTTACATGAAAACGCTTCTTACAAGAAATAACTAACACAGTACTGCACGTGTAGAGAAAAAATCGAGAGATTTATTACGCTCCTCAACGTCTCAGGAATAGTTTGCGACAAATGGAATCATTTGATTTTCATGCGAATTACGAAGGTGAGTGATCCAGTCGCAGAAAATGTGAGAGGTCACAAAACGAACCTTAAAGTTTATTCCCTCGTTTATGGCATCTTCTGCTTTCGCTTTGGTCAAGAAATGCGGCACTGAAATCAAAGAAATTACCTCACAAATTTTTGACGACCACACTTTCTAAAAAGCGTATTTTATAAATTTGTACTCAATAATTTGCTATAATTTTTCGTCACGAAACTAGACTTCAGGGCTAGGAAAGAAAATAATTCTAGAAATAAAAAATTTTCACCAAATCGACCAGCTTAATAAGAGGACAAGTCGGCCTGGCTGGTGTGTGGTCATGCGGCTAAAAACAGCGCTAAGCGAGACAGGAGATGAGGGACACGACGCTGTCCCCACTTTTCGCACAGCGCGACACGTACGTATGTCAGCAGACGATGAGCGCATGTCTGCTCCGACGAAAGAAGGCCAGTACTTCCCCTCACTATTATCCCGAAATAAAATCATTCCGGCTAGTGCACAGTGTCAAAACTTGTTTTATTCAATGCCTAGCGCATAAACGGCAGAACGCTTTCTACATGTTTACTACTAACCACATACACAATACAGTGGCAAACTATTCTCTTTATAGGCCGCACGTGGCCAACGCCAGCTTGTGTACTTCAACAAATTACTAAGTTGGAAGCTTCGACCATTGCTATGATTCGCAGAAACTGGAAACGCGCCTACAAGCCTTGAAAACCCGCGCTCAACACCTATCCGCGACGCCACTCCCCGACCTTTTGCCTACCACGAGCTCGCTAGCGACTGCAGCGACACCTCGTTTGTTTACAAACATGCAGGAGGTCTATAAAGCTGGACTGCAGGTGCAGTTGAAGCAGCTCACTTCTGAACTCAAAAGCTTTTAGGTATGCAAATAAACCGTCTTCTTTCTCCACTAACGAACCCTTCACTCAGCGGCACTCCTGTCCGGGTCGGAGCGGGCGTCATCTTGACCGAGATTGTGTCGAGAAGCGACCCCGATCCCCACCTTCAACAACTGGTTGGCAGCGCTTGGGATGGACCAGGTAACAGCGTTCCGCATGTACGGGTGAGCGCCTTGTCTTTGTTCTATTATTCACCAGGCTTAAAACTCTTGGTAAAAAGTTTGAACTGCTGGTAATCGGGTGTCTGTAGCACAGTGTAGTTTGCACAGAACCATAGAACATTAGTGAATGGGCAAAGCCACCATTTGGGGCAGCGATCATGGACTTCAGGAAGGTTGGTAAGGAAGAGCTGTTGTTGATAGGTGAAGAGTTCGCAAAAAGAGCTAGAATGGCAAAAAGAAGCAGAGAAAGAAAAATGAAAGCAGATGGTAAAAAAAAGCAAGCCGCCGAACAGAGACAACTGAAAATGATGGAGCTCCAACTCGAAAGCCAGCGTCTGGCAGCCCAAAACGGGGAAGCAAACATTCATGATAGATTAAACAGGGTAGAGTATCACCGTACAGACAATTGGATGTATCCCTACAAGATTGGCGAAGACGTCGGTCTCTACTAATTAACTATTGGTGACTTCCAATCGCAGAGTTGGAGCACTTCTGGAGCAACGTTTCCTGCTCTTTTCGGAGCAACTGTGTTCCAAACGCGATCTGAGGCACGGATCGCGTCTTCCAATCGTAGACAGGGAGCGGTTGCCGAGCCGAGATTGCTCCGTCGAGCAGTCGGGACTGCTCGCCGAAATCGGCGGACCCAACCGGAAGTTTGCGTGACGTTCTTTTTCAGCGGCGATAGCGGCGTCCTACATGCTCTGGCCTGCATGCTCTGGCCAGAGCAAGTGTACTCCAATCGCAATTTCAGGACACGCGCCTCTGCGCCGGATTCAGGCGCCCTGTCACAGAGCGTGCAGACCGCTCGGGCTGCGATTGGAATTCACCATATGAAAGGGCGTGCCAAAAGAAAAATCGCCGAGAACTTGTGGTCACAACAGCCTTCTAGGTCCTTTTACCGTGCGAGGCGGCTAATGTGATCGCAGACTTAGCGTAAAAGGATGCGGAAAATTATGACAAGGTGAAATACGCTCTACTGAAGAAATATCGCCTTTCAGATGAGGCATTTCGGCAGCGTTTTAGGGAGGGAACAAAAAAAAGCAATGAGGATTATGCGGAGCGGAGTTTGCGTACACATTGAAAAACAACCTTGTAGAGTGGCTTAAGGGGGCAGGCGTGTACGAAAGCAAGAACAAGGCAGTTGAGTGCGACTGTCTGGGGCAGTTTTCCGCAGCATTCCACCATCCGTAAAACTCTAGGTGCAGGACAAAGAAAAGGTAGAGGCAGTCGAGCGAGCAGCTCAACTCGCAGACGAATTCTCCACGCGGAGAAAGGCGAATGCGGAGGAAGGCCAGTCAAAAAGAGGAACTAACTCAGGAACGTAATTTTCTTCTAGACGACCGTATCTAAATGGAAACGTGGACAGGGTTCAACACAAAAAAAGGTCACCGAAAATGCTTCAGAGAAGAGCGGTAGTCAAACAAAGGACGAAGGGGTAGAAAAGGCGCGGAAAAAGGAGTTCGAGGCCAGGCAACCGTTGCGGTGTTATAACTGCCAGGAAAAAGGGCACATCGCTGCAAGATGTAGAAACCAGCGAATGGTGTTCTTGTATGTAAACGGTAAGTGATGAAAACCTAGAACTGCTTCGCCTCTACCTTCATGAGTTAGGGGTAAATGGCAAGCCTTGTAAGGTGCTCAGGGACAGTGCGGCTACGATGGATGTAGTGGACCCATCCTATGTTACGTCTGAGGATTTCACGGGAGAAGTAACGTGGATTAAATAGGTTTTTTGGAGGAACACAGTGTTTGCTTACCTATGGCAAGGGTTGAGATTTCAGGCCCGTTTGGAAAAACTGATGACGGAGGCAGCCGTCTCGAAAACAGTTCCGCTGGAATATCCTTATCTGTTCTGAAACCGGTCTGACCGACTGTTGCGTGAGCGAGGACAGATCTTTGGAGAAGGAAAAGTACAGGCACTAACGCGCTCTAAAACCCGCCAGCTCGCCGCTCAGTTAACACAGGACCCGGGACAGGGAGAGGCGGAAATCGGAGCAGAACCTGAAATAATGGAGCCAAACCTAGTGGCTGAACAAGAGGTCGAGGTTGTCCCTAGATCAGGCGACATCAACGCAGCTGCGGGGCCAAGGAACCGCAGGAAATAGAGCCCACCGGAGCATCAGTATTTGCCCCCACTTCGCGCAGTTTTTTCGCGGCTTTTGGAAATAGACAGAGAGAGGTTTGAAGGCAGAGCAAAAAGAACGACCCTAGTTGGAGGCGCCTGCACGCTACCGTGGAAGAGGACGTAGCGAGGCGTAACATCACGATATTCGAAAAAGGCGGACTGCTGTACAGGCACGACAGAGATCGCAAAGGCAAGACGTTTGATCAGCTAGCAATTCCGGAAAAATACCGGGCTCACTTCTGAGCTTGTGTCATGGGAACAGCTGGTCGGAACACTTGGGGATTAACAAAACGAAGAGCGACTTTTAATGGAGTGCTACTGGCCAGGGTGCTTCAAAGACGTGGAGCGGTACGTGAAGACGTGTGACGCATGTCAACGAGTCGGGAAACCAGGAGAAAAATGAAAAGCTCCCCTGAAATTGGTTCCCGTGATCACGGAGCCTTTTCGGCGGTTAGTGATCGACACGGTAGGGCCCCTACCGCAGTCGAAATCAGGATACAAGTATCTCCTTACCATGCTGTGTCCAGCAACAAATTCTCTGAAGCAGTCCCCCTCAAAGAACTAAGTTATTCAGACATAGTGGACGCTTTGCTCAGCACCTTTGCACGAATCGGTTTTTCCGCGGAGATTCAGGCGGATAAGCGAACCGTGTTCACCAGCTCCTTAACAACCACCTTTTTCGAAGAGGTGCGATATCAAGCTAATATACAGACCGGTATACCATCCCCAGTCGAAGTGTCGAGAAAATGCACTCCGTGCTCAAAAGGGTTCTGCGCGCGTTGTGCTATGAACGGAAAAAAGACAGGGATAGCTGTTTACCGGCAACGCTGTTCGCGCTGAGAACAGTTCCCCATGAAGCGATCGGATTCACCCCTTAAGCGACAAGATTTTCCAGTGCGTGCTTTTTGATAAAAAATAGACCACACAGAAACTTACTTGACTGACTCGAACGAAAAGAGGAAAATGCCTGCGCTGGGGACGCTGGAACGCTCGTCCTTGTATGATGGTTGTTCATTTGGGCAATAGCAGTCATCTTTATTGTTGTGTAGGTACTGTTTTGCGCGTTTTTCACTAAGGGGAAACTTTAAAGCTCATCTTCTCTCCCGCATATACGTGTGATGCTGTCTGTGCGATGCAAGCGGCTACAGATTGAGACATCGATAATATATATTATGCGAGCCCGCTAGAATTTCTCACCACTGATGACAACGGCTTCGCATTCATCCTGCTTGTGTCGCACGCCCGAACCGCGTAAGGGATGCATCTTCAAGAGACAAGGGCAGCTTGACAGCGGCAAAAGAACCGACGTCTCTCTTTACGAGATGGCAGCTGAACTCCAACTCCAAGAATCTGGACGTTATCCTCGCACACCTGAGACAAGGGCGCTTCCATATAAGTCAGCAGTATTCAGTTTCTTATTTTATGTACGGCCCCTTATTTGGTCCCTCATCTCATATCAGTGCGGACATTTCTGGCCACCAGTGACAGATGAGCAGACAGACAGACAGAAAAACTTTATTGAGCAAGTGAGTTTCAGACCCAGCTGGGTCCCTGGGCCACTGCGCGGTCCCGCACTGCATCAAGTAGGTCATGCCGGGATATGACGTCGGCAGCCCGAGTCACCGCAGCAAGCTGCGATGTCGGGTCTGCAGACATAAGCAGGACCTCCCAGTCCTCCCAGCTCGAGATGGCGTGCTGTCCCCGCGGGGGAGGGTCAGCAGGGCAGCTGAAAAGGATATGGGAGAGTGTGGCGTGGGGGTCACCGCATAGGGAGCATGCAGGGGATGTGCCGCAATAGTGGGATAAAAGCTGAGGGGATGACAGAGAGCGGGTCTGGAGGCGTCTGAAGAGGATCTGTTGGGAGTGCGTAAGAGAGGGGTGGGGAGGAGGGTAAGTCCGACGGTCCAAACGGGGTATTTGCGTGAGCTCCGCAAAGGTGTGCGCCCCCTCCCTCGAGAATCCTGGATCGAGACTGTCCTGAGCCCGGCAAATCAGACCTCAGGCCAATTTAACGGCAGCCTCGTTTCCAGGGTTCCCAGAGTGAGCCGGCACCCACTGAAGCTCTACCCTGCGCGGTAAATTTTGGGTAGGAGTGTTCAACAATTGCCAGGCAGGGGCGTGAATCCTGCCCCTGGCAAAGTTGGACAGAGCCGTTTTGGAGTCGCTGAAGATGTATTGGGCGCCCGAATGTGCAAGGGCTAGGACGATGGCGGTCTCCTCTGCCTCCTCAGGCGTAGAGCCCGAGGGAAGACGGTGAGTTAGGGGGTGAGGTAGGGTTGGATTGTAGGCAACTGCTGCAGCTTCATGCGCTGTACATGCGGCGTCTACCCAAACGGCATCGTGGGCTTGCCCATAATACTTATGGAGGGCATTAGCGCGAGCTACGCGGCGAGGGATGTGATATTTGGGATGGACGTTTCGAGGAAGGGGTTTCACAACGAGAGGTGCATGGATGTGTCGAGGGATGGGTATAAGGGTTGACTGGTTAGCGGGTATGTTGATGCGAAGGGAGGAGAGTATATGGCGGCCAGTGGCGCTCGTGGCAAGTCTAAGGTGCTGTGTCTGAAGGTGCGCGTCAACTAGTTCCTGAATGGTGTTATGCATGCCTAGTGCAAGAAGTTTGGCTGTGCTAGTGCTACGAGGTAGGTTTAGGGCTGCCTTAGTCGCAAGGCGGATCATTGCGTTCACGCGTTCGGTTTCCGTGCGGTTCAATTTGAGATATGGGGTAGCGTATAGAATGCGGCTAAGCGTAAATGCGTGCACTACTTTCATGTTGTCCGCTTCGTCTAAACCCTTGTTAAGGGAGGACACTTGGCGTAGAAGGTGCAACACGGATTGCGTGGAGGCCTTGAGCCTTTTAAGGGTATGTTCATTTCGTCCAGAATCCTGCAAGAGGAGGCCAAGGATGCGGAGGGCGGGTGTGATGGGGATAGGGGATCCTTTTAAATTGATTTGGATGGGCGAGTTAGCGCTAGATTTTGGACTAATTAGGAAGAACGCGGACTTAGATGGGGAACACTCGAGCCCGATGGATGACGCGTGAGAGGAGATGGTGTCTGCTGCTAACTGAAGAGTTTCCTCAATTTCCCCGTCAGAGCCATGAGTGGTCCATGTGGTAATATCATCAGAGTACAGGGTATGCTTTAGGTGTGGGATTAGAGCCCGTTTGTGAGCTAGGGGGATGAGAGCAACGTTAAAGAAAAGGGGAGAAAGGACCGCCCCTTGAGGGGTTCCGAGCTCTCCGAGTGTATAAGGGGATGTGGTAATCTGATCTATGTGCAGGGAGGCAGTTAGGCCCGAGAGAAACGCGCGAGCGTAATTGTAGGTTTTAGGGCCTACCTGTAGAGCCTGCAGTTCCCGTAAGATGGCATCGTGTCGAATTCTGTCAAATGCCTTGGTGAGGTCAACTGCCAGGATAGCTTTAGTGTGGTGGGGGATAGTATCACCAAGCACGTCATGCGTAATTTGAAGTAGGGCGTCCTGCGCAGATAGATGCGAACGAAAGCCGAGCATACTGTGGGGGAAAAGGTGGTTGTCTTCCATGTACGTTGTTAGCCGAGCAAGAATTATGTGCTCGAAGACCTTGCCTAGACAGGATGTAAGAGAAATGGGGCGGATGTTGTCTAGGGTGATAGGCTTGTGGGGTTTTGAATGACAGATGAAAACCTCGTTCCTCGCGCCCAGGTTTACAGTTTTTGACAGATGAAAACTGTCAACCTGGGCACGAGGAACGAGGTTGCCCTGGCAGAGTTGCCCGCATTGTTTGAACAGTCAGCCTATGGCTGAAAAATCTGGGTGTTTGCATAGCTCACGCGCACTTGGACGACTGTAGCCGATTGCTGTAGCAGCGAAACAGTTTACTCATTGAGCTGCCAGCTTGCTTTCAGTAGACTGTAGAATGTACAAATTTCCGTCTGTGACTGCTCTTAATAAAGTTCCATCCATTTTGAACTGAACTATTCGGGCCTCCAAGTGTCATATCGGGTGTTTTCCAGCACACGTATACTGAGCTGTACGTCTGCGCCACGACTTTACGTGTTGCTCAAGATGTTTGCACTCATATCGGTTATTGGACATGTGCGCCAGGAATACAAATGAAGAGGGGGAAATTGATTTTAACCGGTATCATGCACAGACAAGGTAACCAGGGGTACGTTGGGGTAAGAGTGGATGCCAAGGGAGGGGAACGTACAGCTGGTGTCGGCAAAGAACCAGGGGGTGAAGGGAGGGGTGTGGCGTAAGGGATCGACAATGCATGCTTGGAAAATACGGTCAAGTGTCAGTCAAATGGTCAATGTTCTGCACGATTATACGTTTCCACGCGTTGTCCGCTTAATAAGTTATGCAAAGTGAAAGCTACATCTGTTTGAGGAAATTAAATCTGTTTGGAGAGGATGGAAGCAGTTGGCGCGGGACAGCTGAGACAGACAGAAAAATTATTTCTGCAAGGAGGTCAGAAGGAGAGGAACTTATTCAGCTACGGGTGTAATATCTGACATTTTTTGCTGCAAAAGCAGCTCATTATCAGTCGTTGTCGGGTCACCTGAGAGCATGCCAGGATGAGCGTTGCAGTGCCCAATTGCTCACTCATGAAAAGGACCAGCGTAACACAGGGAACATTTCCGCGCTTGGGCGAGAGGTCTCAAGCATTTTTTGGAAGCGTATGACAGCTGTGTGCCCACGCCACGGACCTGCCCTTTATTATTTACTGATTTTTTTCAACATGAAAGCCCCGGTAACGTTTTCACTCGGGCCACGCACCATTAATAGGCAGCTGCAGCAGGGAATGTTTTACATTTCGCATCAGTGGGAAATGACTGACACTTGTCAATAAAGAACAAACTGACACATACCGGGTGTTTCAGGTAAGGTCCCCACTAATTTTTAGAGTTTTTGAGGTAAACCGAACCGATTTGCGGTATGGCAATACCAGAGGTGGCGGACTAAATTTTAATGCCTGATTTAATAGGCTCCTGATTGAAATTAGTGACTTGTAGCCGGCTTTATTTTACTAGTTTAAGATGATTCGCCTGTTTTTTTACGTCCGCCAACACTAGTGTTGCTATATATGCCGCAGAAACCTTCTCTATCTCAAAAATCCTTTTTTAATTACTAGTGGGCTTCTCAGAAACACCTGATATTATGAGGATTGCAAACACAGTCCCGGTGCATTCAGGAAAAATGTTGCAGGTACTTGTATCACAACCTAAGATGAACAAAGACAGGGGGAAGGTTAAAGGACGCATTAAAATTCCTTTGGCCACACAGGTAGTCAAATGGAAGAAAAAAATGCGAAATAAAAAAAATAACTTAATGATGCATTTCCATATACCGGTTATTCCACAGGTAGACGCAGGCTTTTTTTGTACGTGGGGAATCTTCGCTCTAAGCCTGCGATCCACACCTGTTCCGTAACACGGTATGTTGTAAGGTACATCCAAACGTTCAGGAGAAGGTCTGGTGGGTGGTGGAAAGATTATTAAAGAAATGATGTGTGTGTTTGCAGTTGGATTTATATCAGCATATCCGAGTATCTTAATATAAAAATAAGAGGCTGTGGATGTTCCTATTGATTTGAACAGGCCACGAGTGACTATTATGAAGAAAGTTACTGATAATGTGAACAGTCATTTTCTGCGATTTTAATACATTCCTAAATATTATGGTTCCCTAGACCAATGGTCAGTACACGAGTTTCGAAAGAAAGCAATTATACATGGTATTTTTTTTTCTTTTAACTGCTTTCAGTTTTTAAAAAGACGATGATAGTATCGCGAATACCGCCTTCACTGAACGTGTATTTGGCCCGGCGGACACAAGATAAGAACATAACAGACAGAGTTGTTTATGCGTAAGCATTGTATGGCTATGTTCGCGGTTTCGTGTCATCACGAGCTTGTCGTCGAACCAATTGAGATATAATAAACAGAATTGTTGCATTAGATAGACCATAAAAAAATCTCGCAGGGAAAGTCATGCGGCGCATGTGGGGTACTTAGTTAAATAATTAGAGCCAAAAATGTCCAAAAAATGGGCGGGGCCGGAGCAAGAGTGGCACCAAATTTGAAAACACCGGAAGAGGGCGGAGCTAAAGCGTGGCGCCAAATTTCAAAACTCAAATTGGGCAATGACGGAACTTAATTTGGGGGAAAAGGCGGCAAAGAGGGGTGAGGAGGCGTCACTACTTACGCATTCCTCCAATGCGGGTGGCGCAGTGGTCTCATAATTTTTAATTCATTAACCGAATGTCATTATATTTTTTAGTACTTCACTTAATGCCGCGTATTGCAATCACAAGTTTGAAGACTGTAATGATTCGAGGCTAATACAAACTGCAGCAGCACGTGTCTAATTGCAACAGGTATTGAGATATTCGCGATTGAAACTTCAGCCTTTTCGAATCCGATTCGGAAACTCGACGTCCAGAGTGCGGCGCAAATCCCAGCCACAATACTGCGGAAGGGACTGACGTAATGGCGATGACACACGTCTGTGGTAGAGTACCTACACGACACCGAGGCTATAGCTGTAGGTGCCGCAGAGAGCGGAAAGCGGAAAGCGAAAATCTGCGCGTTGTCGCCGTGCTGCTTATTCGAGGCCGCTGACGGTAGAAAGCGTGCCGCAAAGCTCAATGCCAGTTGCCAAAGAACAGCGCCTGCTGCCTACGGCAGCCGTCACAATGCACATATATGGAACACCTGTCTGCAGCACCCACAGCTAGCCTCGGTGTCGTGCCAAATACGTATACAGTGAAGGCGGCATTCATGATACTATCAGCGCCTTCTTAAAAATCCGTAAGCGGTTAGAAAAAAGTGCCCTTTATATTTGCTTGTTTATCAGTCTCAATATTGCGCCTATATGCGCTAAACAGCCACACAGACTGTCAGAAATTAAAAAATGATTTTTCTTACTTTTCGAATGAATTTGAGCAGGAATGTGTCGCACAATTTGTGCGCACTTCCCTGGGTATAGGTATACTATAGTATGCTCCGCACAGAAAGACACTGCACACTATAGACAACATATAACCGTCATTTATGCCATAACGACCAAATACACAGAATAGATCTGAAACAAACCTGGCCACAGAGCATGCATACTCGGAACCGATTGCGTGCACCTAAGATACCGAAACCATTATCTCAACAGGTGGACAAGGATGGGCGGTCTGACGTGGAGAGCCGCTGCCCGGCTTCTGTTATGCTGATCGTAATGCTGATTGCGCTGTGTAGCATGTGACGAATGCGCATGGCAGTGCATCGCGCTGATGTTGATGTCCGCACTATTCGCCTGTATTTTCTCGAGATTATGTTTCACTTTATGAAAGCTTGCAAGGAAGGGAATTCAGCGCTGAAGTCCCTCTCAGCTTTACAGCCAAACCTTCCCCTTAAAAATACCTTACTTTCTCAGCCTGGGCAGTCAAGGCTAGCCTTTTTAATATGTCATATCAGTTGCACGGTGGATGCTAATATGTCATGGCACCTAATTTTGTTCACTTGTATATTTGCCCAATCAGTTAATGCCTCAGCGCTTTACACCTCCTGCTATAAGGATACCAAGTGAAAAGCAAAGAATAGGATATAATGAAAAATGCAAATTAGTGGCGTTGTTCCTCTGTTTTTTTTGAAGGTGTCTTCAACGTGATCAACAGGGCTCTTTAAGCGAGAGGAGCTGACAAGACAACGTGAAAAAGCCAGATGGACTGACAGCAGAAAAAGGCATACAAAACGAAGATCATGAAAGAAGAGAGAGTGTCTATAAAACTTTAGAACCCTACGTGTCAAGAAATATCTATAGGAACAAGCAATTAGGTAGCCGTGCTGTAGAGATACCGTCTTTGCAAAAGTTACCAATCTGCATTGTTTGCTTCTCACTCGTTTAGTGGAGGCCTTACGGCTTCCCTAAAAATCAAAACGTCTTCAAAGGTGAGGAGAAGGGTCCGCCTTGCCTTACAGAGATTTAGACCTTGGGGGTGGCACAAGGGCTCCACTGTAAGACTGAGGGGAAAACCATATAGCCGGGTTGCCTTTGGAAAAAAGGTGGCACCTATCCTGCCTGCTGCGTCCGTATGCCAAGGCTCACAAAAAGGGCATTAACACCATGCCGGAGTATGGTGGATGACGACAAAGTGAAAAAGCGCAGTCCTGTCATGACTGTATGCCCACCCTTTGGCAATGGGCGTCAGTGCTCAGGCGCCGAAATTTTGCGGTGGTGCTATAAAAAATGTGGCTAGTAACTGCACCAGAATAAAAGTTCAAAGTAGTCAGAAAGTAGCCAGGGAGCCCAACTTAAATTTTCGTCCCCTGACGGGGTCGTAAAGTAGCCACCAAAGTCAACCCTGCTTTTGTTCAAGACCGGAAGTTGGAGAGCTATGTGAGGAGGAGGCGCCGTAGGATTATTGATAGAAAACGTTATGGACGGGCTTTACCCGGAGGGTGGGAGAGCTGTTGCTTGTGCGGCACAATTTCTCTCTGCTTCCACGGAACCGCCGGCGAAGGTGAATGCTGTGATGGGATCTGGTGCCCCCTTTCTGCAGTACCCTCGCCTCTCAGTCATCGGGACGGGGTAGAAAATTTCGCGGCCGCGCGACATCATAAACCGCCCCCTCCCCACTCACGACTCAGGACGCGACCAAAACCGTTTTTTCAGAGGGCGAGAACTGCTCCGGCGTTCCGGCATAGTGCATCACGAATCCCTCAGATACCGGCGCGGACGGTGATCTGTCGTGGGTGCTCGCCACCGCAGAAATCGATGACAGTCTTCAGCGACTCGAGACGGGGCTGCTAATGAAGTTGAAAATAGTTTCGTTCCGCCTCGCATGCGGCCCAAAGTTGTTAGCGCTGTTTTTCCAGCCCACGTCACGGGCATCCAAGGTGTGTTCCCTAATTATGAGTTGGACACTGCTCCTTTTCGAATAATTGGGTCTGCTGCAGAGCCAGTGCATTGTGAGAGCGGATTGAGCAACTCTATGAGAGCTCAATTCTATTGTTGTCGTCTCCATTAGGAAATGCAGTGAAGACCGTTGCGTCATAGTTTTGCCCATCACAATGCTATTAGAAAAACAATTACCCGTTGTTTTCACCCTACCACGAATTTTAAGGTAGATTGTGCATGTAGTTTATTTGCTCGTACTCAGCATGTACGCACTTAGTTATATGTAAATGACAGCTGCTCAATTTTAGCTGAATGTTCGATTCAGCGACACTATTTTATATTTATTTTTTTTAAATGGTGCAGAATGCTGTTAACGTGGGCCCGTAAGATATTTTGACAGACAATATCACTTTTCGACTCAAAGCACTTTTGCTAGTGACACGAAAAATGTCAAATAAAAGAAACATCCAGATATGTTCTTTTTTCTTCTTTCATGGGCCCATTACTCCGATCAGCAATCTTGAACTGAAGCGCGACAAACGCTCACATCCCACAGCAGATAAGACAAGGCATGTAACAAAAATTGGCAACGCGTACTCTTGCGTCCTAATGCGCGAAGCTCCTCGAAAGCTGCCATCCTCTGCGAGCGTGTGCAGTGTGCGTGACGTAGGTGGTGCAACACACGGCGTCTCCATTCCCTCCACTTCTGGTCGTCGTGCACAGCCGCCCTTTTAGCTCACCACGTCTGCTGCACGCCGTTCAGGGCCCGCGCGGACGACACGTTTCCATCCCAACGCAAGAGCAACAGTCCAGCGGATCGCCTGCCTCCATGTCGACCGACGGGAGAAAAATTGCGCACACTTTCGCGCCGTCGTGCTATTTATGCCAACCTATCCCACACCGCATCATGCTTGCCATGCGGCACACGCGCGACAGCCGCCGTAAAAGAATAAAAGAAATGAAATGAAATAAAAAAAAACGAAACGCAGGCCAGAGAAGGCGCGCGTTGCATCCCCTGCCGTATCTTCGCCATAGCGGTGCACAATTTATAACGCACATTTTTCGTTTATGGGGGTTTTTGGAACAGCTCTTCCCTTCTGCAGCCTGCGTGCTTTTTGAAGTCATCTAGAAATGTAAGCGCTACGCTCTTTTCTAGAACTGTGTCGATTGGTTGATTTGTCTAAATCACACTTTTGCTCTACCATATCTATAGCTTATAAGTTTCTCGTGCTTTATCGTGAGTTTATTTGCGATTGTGATTTAAATGCGCACGCTGACGAGTATGTATTGAACTAAATTTATAATTTCCTAAATGCTATCGCTTTCGGGTTGTACTTTTTGTGGTGACGTAGGTGGCTGATAATCCTCTTCAACCGTGGTTAATCCCCTTGCACGTGAAAGCCCCCGTGGTGTGAGGTTAGCGAGGGCAAGACCTTCTTCACATGCTGCGATTATCGTCGCAAGCAAAATAAATAAACAAGTAAATAAATTTCGTTTGAAACAGGTCAGCGCGTAAAAAGACAAACACGGCGAGAGAACGACGACCCAAGGGATGAGCGCTACTAACAACTGGTTTTATTTTTCGCTTCAGGGAAAGCATTTAAAGCCTTGTCACATCATATCGTGCACACAGCCAGGGGCGTCAACATTCTTTCATATCAAAAAAGTTAAGATATATATCTTAACACAGCAAGCCACAAAGAGCCAGTAATCGACAGCGTGAATAACAGAAAAGGAAAAAGGAAGAAACAAACAGGACTAATAAAAAAAAATAATCAGTTATTTTTTAAACGCGTCTCAAGAAATGCCCGCTCCGCAGAGAACAACGTTATTGAGGCATCGCTCACACACTGATCTCGTTTTTTGTTTATGTGGAAAGCTTCCAACAAGACTCTGGAAGTTCTGCTTGCGCTTCTGCCTAGAACCTTAGCCTCGTTAAATCGTGGCACACATTCGCACTCCAGAACATGCGAAACTAAGTTCGCCAGCTTGTCTTTTACCCCCAAGTTTTTTGCATGTTCCCTTAAACGATCGTTAAGGCAACGCCCCGTCTGCCCGACATAGCACCTTCCGCAGGAAAGGGGGATCATATACACCACTCCTAGAGCACATCCGACATAGGCTACTTCATGTTTGGTTTTGCATCCACGCTCACGTTCGCCGCAAATGCGCGAGCACAGCTTCGCCAGCTTATTTGGCGCCGAGAACACAAGTGGCACGTGGTGCCTGCTGGCCACTTTTTTGAGGTTATGCGACACCTTATGTACATAAGGTAACACCTCAGGCATTGTCTTTGCGCGTTCCGCGACAGCCATTTTTTGTCGGGCACCATACTTCTTTAGGAGGGTTTCAGCAATGGCCACTATGATCGAGCAAGGGAAGCCTGCAGCCAAAAGGCGGTTGACCTGATTATTAAAGCTAGCATGCATTTGGTGTGGACACGACCTGCGAAGCGCAGATTCCAGACAAAGCGAAGCAATAGCTCTTTTCACAGTCTTAGAATGATTTGAGTCGTAGGGCAATAGCTCTTTGTTAGCACGCGGGAAATAGGCCCAGCAGGTATGTCCTTTGCACACCTCAGCCTCAGATCCAAGAAACGTAATTCGTTGTTGTCAGGAATTTCATGGGTAAAATTCAGGCCTTTACCATGCTTCTCAAAAGTTCTTAGGACCTGTTGGATGGAGTCTGCGAATGTGGAATCATTAGTGGCTTTTAAAAGAATTAAAAAATCGTCTACATATCTGAAGACCTTCAAAACTGGGCCACCAATAAAATCTTGATCCAAAAGGCGATCAATGCATGCTAAAAAAATGTGACACAAAATTGGCGCCACACATGAACCTATACAAACACCATTACGCTGAAGAAAAGGTTGCTTGTTAAAAGAGATAAAAGTGACGCTGAGATAAAATTCTAAAAGCTTTAAAAAATTGTCAAGGGACATACCAGCTGAAGACTGAAAGGAAGTTTCGCCAGTAACTTCAACAGATTCTTTCACAGCACCTAAAAGTTCGGCTTGAGGAACTGAATAAAACAAATCCTCGACATCAACAGAAAATGCGTAACCGACCATTGGCTATTGTCCTCAATGTAATCTGACACATTTTGGGACTTCTTTGTCTCGAAGGGATCATCCACTTTGATCACCGAGAGCTTCTTTAAAAGGAACCGGCTAGCACATTGCTGCCATGAGCCATTTTCGCTGATGATCGTTCTGAAGGGTATTTCAGGCTTGTGAGTCTTAGCCGTGAAGAAGACGTTCAAGCAGTTGCCTCTGCATTTACTAATATCATTAGCTAAAGAAAACAGATTGAGGTCCTTGCAAAAATCCATGAACTTAGTTTTAACGCGTACATCGCTTTTCCTCACAGGTGCAAAGTTCTTTTCCACAGCTTGCAGTGCTTTTTCTTTGTAGGCTTGTTGTTTCATGACGACGAATCCCCCATCTTTGTCAGCTTGTAGCAAGACGACTTGTTTATCTTTGAAATATTTAACAATTTCATCTAAAACAAGGCACGAACGACGGTTAGCACACCCTGAGGCACACCTCGCGAGGCAGTCAACACCCTCAAGCAGACACCTTTCGCTGTCTTCACGGTTCACTTTTTGGGCAATGTTCCTATTAGTGGCGAGCAGGTCGTGCGGCAGCACATGAGCCTCAAGGGCATATTTTGGCCCTTTTCTAAGAACTTCTTCAAAATTCTGAGGGATGGAGACTTCCCCAACCGTAAGCACTGGTTTCCTGGAAATGCTCTGGCGCTTCTCACCATTTCTGAGGAGGTGTTTAAGAATAACGGACCAGTTCACCTCGATCATTTGGCCGGCTTGAGACTTGAGGGAGCGGTACATCCGTGTAGCAAGCCACTCCGGGTATTGGCTACAGCATGTCACACGCAGCCAGTCCTGGAAAAGTCTGACTTGACGCCAGACCTCAGCTCTCAGAATCTTGCACAGCCTTTTAACGTGGCCCCAGGAAGGCTTAACTGCTCCGAAGAGCGCGACGATCTCTTCTGGAACCCAGTGCTGTGTTAAGATATATATCTTAACTTTTTTGATATGAAAGAATGTTGACGCCCCTGGCTGTGTGCATGATATGGTGTGACAAGGCTTTAAATACTTTCCCTGAAGCAAAAAATAAAACCAGTTGTTAGTAGCGCTCATCCCTTGTGTCGTCGTTCTCTCGCCGTGCTTGTCTTTTTTAGCGCTGACCTGTTTCAAACGAAATGCTTAACCAACTAGCCCAGCACCATGTTTTGCTAAAGTAAATAAATAAACAAAGAGCGGGAACTACCGCAAAAGGCGTCATTGCAGGCGACGCAGACGATGAGCACCGTGCATGGTCTTGTCTAAACGAGCCCCTGTGTCGCTCTAAAGTGGTTGAATAAAACTTCCCATGAAGTTTTAATCGACCGTGGACCTTCTAGTGCATAAAATTCCTGCGTGCGCTGCAGATATATCTGGCGACGGCAAGATATGCTTTTCACAGCATAAAAATAGTTATAAACAGGTCCCATTCGGCATATTGGCAGCCAAACAATAAAGTTGTAAGTTGACGCTTGTGTGTGTTTGTGCTCTCCTGCTGTCCTGTCGCTTGATCTGCGCCATTATTCCGTTAACCATACGTGCAATCTGCTGCAAGAAATGACGTTTTAGCGTACTATACAAATTTGCGCACTTTTATATGTTTTTCCAGAAAAAACTCCGCTCACACGGTGTAACATCCCACTAGTCATTGTCATAGGGTGATTTTTGGTAAGTACCACCCTACATCCGGAAGATATGGGTCTGTTGGTCATAGAACAGCCTTGGCGAAAAAAATTGAAATTTTGTTTTGAGGAAAGAAAGTGGCGCGGGAATTGTCTCACATATGTCGGTAGGCACCGCGGAACCGGGCCGTAAGGAACGGGACAAAGGAGGGAGTGAAAGAAGAAAGGAAGGAAGAAGTAGGTGCCGTATAGTGGAGGACGCCGGTATAATTGCGATCACCTGGAGATGTTTAATGTGCACTGACATCACACAGCACACGGGCGGCGCCTTTTGCGTTTCACCTCAACCGTAAAAGTGTTTTGGTTGTCATAACTCATTCAGAGCAAAAACCTGCTCAAATTGAGACCAGAAGCAATTACCCCATATTAGCAGACATTTTGGGACAACTCTGCGTACACTCTACGCGTAGTCCAATACAGCCGACCGACACTAGAACCAGCAACGAACATGTTCTGCATGAACGTCATGCTACGCAACGCGCATAATTGCGCCAGTTTCAAATTTATTTTTCTCCGTTTTTACTTTTCAATATTTGTTTGCGCTCATGCAGCTTTTTTTATCCTGTCGAGCTCCACAGATTTATTGTGACTTTAATGCGAATAGTAACGCAGTTATCACACCACGCGACATCAATCTGCGATCGACTATACACACCTCTAAGCGTAGGGGCCGCGTCCCGTTCGGAAGAAAGGCGCGGGAGGCCGTTGCAGAAGCAGTCGTCGTCTTCGCTTTGGCAGACGTGGTTGCTGGGATGCGTGTGCTCGGGGATAATAATATTAATTTAATTTAATTGGTTTTTGGGGAAAGGAAATGGCGCAGTATCTGTCTCATATATCGTTGGACACCTGAACCGCGCCGTAAGGGAAGGAATAAAGGAGGGAGTGAAAGAAGGAAGAGAGAGGTGCCGTACTGGATGGCTCCGGAATAATTCGACCACCTGGGGATCTTTAACGTGTGCTGACATCGCACAGCACACGGGCGCCTTAGCGTTTTTCGTCCATAAAAACGCAGCCGCCGCGGTCGGGTTCGAACCCGGGAACTCCGGATCAGTAGTCGAGCGCGGGATAATAATATTAATAATTTGTTTTCGGGGAAAGGAAATGGCGCAGTATCTGTCTCATATATCGTTGGACACCTGAACCGCGACGTAGGGGAAGGGGTAAAGGAGGGAGTGAAAGAGAAAGGAAGAAAGAGGTGCCGCAGTTCGAGCGGTTACCGCTTTTACACATTGGCACAAAGCAAGTCTTCTCTTTGCACTGTCGCTTTGGCTTTGACAACTTTTTTGTGCAGTCACATGTAGCTCGTTTAGTGGTGGACACGGGAAAAAAACAATCGAGAGCTCAGTCCATGATTTGACTACACGGTGAAAGCACGCAGAACGGATACACGCACGCACAGAACGCGCGCACAAAACCGACGAAATCACCACAGAACTGCTCGGAGGAGCGGATGCGTCGACTTTCATGTGCAAGGAGCCACACAGGACAACATACACTGCACCTCGGTCAACAAAATTTCGTGCACAAGCAGGTTAATCGCGCACGCACAAGACCAGGTCGCTGCCTTCCGAAGCGAGAAAACCGCGTCGTCTGCTGCGGCAGCACCCTCCCGACAAGCAGCGCCCTCTGCCGCCATCGGTGGGCTTTCATTGCAAACGGTGCCACCTGGGGCCCTATTCTCGACATTTCGCCATTTTGTTCAAATTGTGACGTTGGCGTGACGTAACCATCAAGGCGGTGCCAGGTTACGTATCCACAGAATCTGATTACGTGAAGAGAGAGAAAAAAGTAAAAACTGATCTAAAAATAAATACCGTCGTCTGCTACTATTGGCGCCAAGTACGGAACAGAACGCCGCTTCGGGAGCTTGCGCTGAGCCTCTGCGTTGCAATCTTCGGTGCATACGCGTCGAGGGGCAGTGCGAAGGAGTGAAATATGTTGCGGCCTCTTGAGTATCATGTCGGATGTCCGGCAGCAGCTAAGGGCAGACCGACTTAGGCTACTCAGTGCGAAAGACTCGCACGTCGGTTGTCAAAGCATTCATCGAGTTCGATGCGGCGGTGCGAGCGAGGGCGCAGCCTAGACGACTTTTCAGTCGAGGTGAACTGATGGCGTACCCGCGAGTCACGAGCGGCGCCACACGCGTGCGTACTGTTGCCCAGAGAAGCTGGCGAACATCAGGAACGGGGCCAGGGTATTCGTAATGGCGTACGTGCTGAATGGGAGCGGAAAGTGAAAGCTTTGGCCGGCATGATGCCTTTGTGGCATTGCTCCTTATAACGATCGACGACAGCTTCGCACATTTGCTTACCAGCTACAGTTGAATGCAGGAACTGAGACTAAGGCAGTTTTCTGAGGGAAAAGTCATCTCGTCCAGGCCAGGAAAGGAAGCAACGAGAGCTATATTTTTAGAGTGGTGCCGCCAGTGCTGAAAAGGCGCCCGAAACGGCGCCTAAATACGCGCAGGCCAGCAGTCCCTGTCTGAGGACAACGCTCGCATACTTAGCGTTGTAAACTCTGCGGAAACCCACTGTTTCCTAGGCGCCGCGTCAGCTACCGTCAGGTCAGCAAAGGTGCTAAAGCTTTTAATCGCTAGGTATCGGCTTTAACAGAGAGCGGGGTGCAGCGGAGTTGTATCTGTGTGCGCTTGGAAGGCCTCCAAGATGTGTTTAGTGCTGAAATGCATGCTTGGCAAGGCAAGCCGATGTGCACATTTTAGGCAACGCGTTGCACCAGACTCTGTTGTTAGTCATGTTTGCATGCACCCGCGCACGAAACGAAACTGCAAAGCGCGGAATATCGGAGTAAATCTCGTCAAGGAGAACACACCGAGTGCGCATCCCTTATTATCAACTTAAATGTGCAAAGCCGGGGAAAAAAGATTCTTTTCTGCATTAATAACAAACAACATAAAACAAAGCGAAAACTCCCCCCCCCCCCCCCCCCCACACACACACACAACATAATTTGAATAGAGCGTACCCTCACAATATTCAGTGATGTACTCATATTTTGCTTCGCAAGCCTGAACGCATGCACTTTTGTGATGTAAGTGGCACATATATTACTTCATAAAAATTACAAATGTTGTCAGCAATTTTGCTTGTTTTTCCCTTCCTAGAAAGGCATAAATTTTTTCTACTTGTTCAAGTGAATGCGTAACACTCACGACCACCACACAGAAGCAGCTACACTATATGTGCGATGCAAGTAAGCAAAACATTCTGTGAGGTGGGGCAAAATTATTTTCTTGAGCACTTACAGGCCGCCTCACCTCCCTTGCTGTCCACACAAGCAACACGAGTCAGGCAGCGTCTTGAAGTTTCTTCGTTGTAGAATAACAGTTATGCACCTACCATAAAATAAAGCAGCTCCTTTAGATGCCTGATCAAGTACAGTACAGCAAGCTTCCAAGTAAGAGAGAAAGATATATGCCAGAAAAGGTGGAGAGGTCGGATAAGGAAAAGTTCCTTCACCTGTTATTCCACAAAGGGGCAGGGGAGGAACATAGAGGTAGAGAGTAAATATCGGTGACGACACCATATTACAGTAAGACACATGCAATGTGCAAGATATTTGCTTTATTTGCTTTGTTTTATGGGGTTTATGATCCCAAAGCGAGTCAAGCTATGAGAGATGCTGTAGTAGAGAGCTCTCTATAATTTCGACCCCCTCGGGTTCTTTGCCGTGAACTGTCATTGCACAGTACACAGGCCTCTACTGCTGCGGCCGGGATTGAACCTGCGTCTTTCGGGTCAGCAGCCAACCACCATAACCACTGAGCCACCGCGGCAGCTTTATTTGTATGATTCAAGAAACTTAAATTAATGTTCATGTATGCACACTCATTGCCTAGTACATGTCACACAAAGCCCGAACATGTGTTTTGGGGCCAAGCATTCCGGTTGGTCTTGCACGCAGTATTTAAAGAGACAACTAAGTGGCACCATGAGCCGAAGAGCTGAAGGAGAACAAAAACATGACAGTAAACTTAGGAGCACTAGAGACAAGGAGGAAATTAATTTATTTCCATACTCTGAAGGCCCGGAAGTATACAAAGAAGAGTGGGGGAACACATAAAATTGGTAACTGCTTTTTCGAATTTAATACAGCCAAATATTGCAGCAATAGAGGTAGGAACATGGCAGGAAAAACAAAAGCGTAAGATTAGACAGAAAATAGGCAAGACATTCAATGTTGATTTCGCCCTCAGGACAACATATGGGAGGCACCAATACAGACAGCGGTAGTGTTCTGGTTAGGGTACTATTAAGATGAAAGTCTCCAGGATGCACAAAAAGCAATCTAGCCAGCGACGGTAGCCACTGGCTTCCGGTAGGTTTTTTAATGTGTGCACCACATAGGATGTATTCATGATAATTAATAAACCACAGGAGATTGTTCAACACGAAATAAATTATCCTCACAGCACCATACAATACACAGCTAAAAGGAGAAGTCAGCAGTAGGAATTGCAACGATACGGTGCATGTAGACCCCTACGTGAAGACTTCACGCCACAGGGTTCACTTTTTAGCTGTGCAGTGGACTATTCAAGGCACCCATCATGCTATAAACTTCTGCGAGGTGAGGAAAACCCTTATTTTAGCCTTTCAAGGCCCTTTAAGCTTCAAGAATACTGAGTTTTGCACTTCGGGGATCAAAAGCAGACCATGTGGCCTGAAGACTTGACTACAACCCTGGAATTCATTACAATTGAAGACAGCTGGCGCACCATTAAAAACCAAAACAGAAATGCCAAATACAAAGCAGAACAAGCATTCCAATTTTTGATCTAGGCATTCTTTACAAACATACATACTGGAGCAGTTGCTATGCTGTTGTATTCTGCCAGAAAAATATGTGCTGCAACCATAAAAAGCACCCTATTTAGAGGACGATGGATGCTAAATGGGATTGAAATGAATAAATCAGTGACAACTAAAGCAAACCACGAGAAAAATTATTTTGCAATGTACGCAGTTGTGTACAAAGTGCCCTAAAGGGTTGAATGCAATTTTCTCATGCATTTAGTCATTTGCATCTTTTTTTTGCCGAACATCAGCACAGCCACGCATGCATAGATAATTTTACACAGAGGTGGGATTAGACATTGGTGGCACTGACACAGTTAATCGCAAGGGAAGGCCTGAGTACTGGGTAAAGTAGACAATAAACTGGTGATCAGGATAGATGTAAGTGAAACTGGTGTATTTTATTGACTAAACAAATCAACTGTAATACAAAGGCAGAGAAAACTGCAATATGTTAGTGGAAATTGAGTGCACTGGAAGATATATTGCACAAAATTTGAGCCTCCTGAAATATTAGCTTGTTTTAAAAAAATAATTGCTTTGCTTCAAATTTTTTTTAGAAGCTCAAGCAAAATTTCGGAGCAAGTCAGCTGTAGAACAAACTTCCTTTCTGCAAAGTATCACAACAAACACATTTGTTCTTGATACAAAAGAAAATTTCATGACTGCTGCAGGACATGTGATGGCAATGACAGTAATGAGCCGATTGCTGCTGCCACACAGCAAAAGTGGTAAAATCCCGCACACATCAGGGTCACAGAGGCAGATTTCTCCGGTAACAAGACAAGTTGCAATGTGTGAAAGAAGTGTGATGCGGTATATGTGCACATTGATAATGCCCATTTCACGAAGTGCCAAATCCAGTAGATTCCTGTGTTGAATAAAAAAATAGCAATGCATCCATTGATGCCCCAGTTTTACCAAAGAAACATAGGTTGAACAGATTGTCTGGAATTTTTGTCAAATTTGCCTAAGAGCATTAGCAGCAGCCAAGAAGCAAAGTGCCAGCAACAAGGTTGGTAAAAGCGGGGCGTTACACAGCGAAACTAATCGAACTAGCAGACAGTGCCTTGTCTTTCATTCATACAAGCTTGGCAGATGGCAAACATGAAAGAGTTGCCTCACTTTTTGCTCAGAGGAAAACTAGTGGATTGCTGTATCACTACACATAGCATTTAAAAGCAACAGTAGAAAACAGGCACAGAGGCAAAGAAATGTCAGGAGACAAAGCTTGCTCTGCTCTGTGAGCACACACAGATGACACATTAGGGACCTCCTATCGGACGAACAGTTGCCTACAAAATCAGACTGCGCCCTGAGCAAGATGTGATAAATGACTGCATACACATCCCTATGTTTCGTGCATGTCAAGAAATTTCAGTGAAGCAGTAATCACGTCATGGAGCACAAACTTTTAACAGAAATCAAAGAGAAGTACTGGTTCAAAGCTCTGCTGGCAGGAGAAAAACATTTTGGTGACTTCCTCTGTTTCACTGCACTAAAGCACCAACATGCACATTCTGCATAAAGAGAGCACACAGCATTGCAGTACATTAAGAATTAGCAACTGTTCAGTAGCGTAAAAGCATGTGTATAAGCACACATCCGGCCAATTTGCAGATGGTAGGATTAAAGTTTCTTCTACGCTTCCTGTCACGTGAAGAACTGCAGCATTAGAGAAAAGCCTAGTCTACACATCAAACACACCTGTCATTACACACTCTAGTGAGAAACTGAAAGGAAAATTTGGTCCTGTTTAAAGAGCAGCACAAAAATCACAGACTTGAACAGCTTTCTTGCTGTGTGCAATGAAACTTGAAGCACAAAAAATGTTTACATAGACTGATCATAGCATGACTACAGGTGAAAACTATGTCAGTGAGTCCTGCAGCTAAGTGCGGATGCATGCAATGTGTCGCACAGTGCAAGTTGTGATTGCCTTTGAAAAAAATCCTGTTCCATATCTACAGCACTTGACACCTGTGAAGACATCCAATGCAACCCTTCCAAAGAATGATTCTTTGCTTGAGAAGCACTCTAGCTGAGAGGTGCATGATGTTGAACCTTGCAGCAGCATTCCTCAGCACATGACTTCCTAGGATAGCAGTGATGCATCGAAGAGGCACATTATACACATGTCACCTGGAAGGCAATCAACACTGTCTTTAGTGCGTGAGCTTGAGTGCAATGCAAGTTTCATACACACAAGAGAAAAGACTTTCAAATACGAGACATCGCAGGGCTGTAATTATCAAACTAAATTTTCATGTATGACTAACTACTACTCAAATAAACTGCTTTTGTAACAGTTATATTTTATTGGTCATCTCTATCAAAATGATGGAGGAAGTAAAACAAAACTGTGAAAACAGCTTGACTACAGCCAGACTTATGGGTATAAATAATTATTACATATTTGTTTTTATTGTGTTGCAGTGAAGGCAACTGCTACAAGGCACATTGTAGGGGAAGTCCAAGGTTAACTTTACCTCAGAATATTGAACTGCACTAAAATCTCACTACACGAATGCTTTTGCAACTGCATTTATCAAAATACAGATGTCAAGCCATTGCATTTGTGTGCAATGAAAGAAAACCATAGACATGCAGACGCCCTACGAGTCACCCACATCCGCATATTGTAGTAATCTGAAAACTCGTTGTGCGTTTTACTTTACAGACAAGACTATTTTAAAATGCTGTTTTTATTTGCGCAAGGCTTCCTCGCTTAATAGGCTACAAATAAATGTGCCACGAGATTCACAGCTGTTTGCATGTGACCAAAAAAGGGCAGGAACATAAGGGACTTGTTATTACACACCCGAAGAAAGCCACCAGCCATCAATATGAACTTTGCATGCAGCCATCTGAAGAAAGTCAACAGCAATTTTTCGTTGCTGTTTCCCTTACCTCATCGATACTCGAGACGATGTACCTGGCACATGTACGCTGCCTTGCTGACACCGCTGTCTTCAGAAACTGCCCTTATGCACACAGACACTGATGCACACAAATTGAGCACACAGATGATGCACTGATGATGGCAATTTCCTGATGAGCACAGTCCCGCCGACAAGCCGAACACATTCTGGAAGCATGTTGCTCAGCCGGCAGACAACCCTTTGTGCCACCCTCTCATCACTCCCGCAGTAGAATATCAGGTCAGCGACAGCGTGTAAATAGAGGCAAACACTGAACTAATTGGTGTCCAGACGTTCACAGCTACCGATCGCGCCTTGAAACACAGGATCAGAGTAACGGCCGGAGCACCTACAATACCATGTTTAAGGCAGACCAAGGTGCTCACGCGCTGCCTCTTGCCGCAAATCTTCTTGCACAGCCACCACACCATATATCGCTGGCCAGGCAGCCACACTCACGAACCGGGCAGTCCTTCGAAAACACTGAGGCGCACTCACGAATGCTTCGCTTCTCGCAGCCCGTGACAACAAACGGCAGCTACGGACGCCGCCATATCCGCGCTGTAGCAACCGCGACCGCGCGGACCGATAATTTCTTATCATGAGAGAAGCGTTTGAAACGGGAGCGCAGCTAGAGACCTCACGCGGGTGTAAAATTACGCTCTGATAATTAAGGCTCTAAAAGGCTGCTTAATTAAGAGGTACCATTACAACGCCGTTCAATGCTTCTACATTCAAAACAACCATGTTTCGGAACAGTTTATTACTTCAAATAAGCGCCTACCAAACTACGGTGAGCTAACAGCCGTATAAATCAGTGTGGTCATAATTCGACTATGTCCACCATAATTCGACCATCTTGCGGCCGTCTCAAATTATGGCGGCCAAATGGGGCATTTTTCAGCAATGGCAGCATTTCCTTTGCGTCACTAAACGTCATTTTGACCTCACTGAATTATGCTTGCGTATCACGTGACATTCCTCCAGCCAATCACATTCTAGGAAGCAACCCTCACAGTACGAACTTTTTTTTCTCAAAATTGCTAAAACGAGCCAAGTGTTTTCTTCCATGCCAGCTGTAGCTTCGTTTTTCCTCCACAGACATTTAAATTTACCGACCCGGCACAAAATATAACTGTGCTAAAAATCAGTCTTCAAGTACACGTCATTTTGACGTCACGGCAGAAAGCTATTTCGAAGCCTGATAGTTTCGCGCCACAAATTTAAAACTCGTGACTTGCACGTGATCGCCCAATAAGCCAATCAGAGAGACAATATGGCGGCGAACGGCGGCCATGCGTGTCGAGAATAGGGCCCCTGCTCCCATTGCGCAGCGCTGGCGCTCAGCACACTTCGGGTTGACGAAGAAGAAGGAGCGGCGACCAAAGAAAACAAAAAACAAAAACATGTTCGTCAACATGTTTGTCCCCGACCAGACGAGTTTTCGTCGAACTCTCAACACTTCGGGTCTTTGGAAACAAGCCCAACAGGGCAACCAACAAAGCAAGTTCTGCCAAATTTAGCAGAATAATAACAAGCAGTTTTGAAACAACCATTTTGCAAAAAATGCATGCAAAGTAGTGCTTAATTTTTTAAATGAGTATAAAATAAAAATGAAATACTTTACAAAAATGCAGTGCCAGTCTTGTCGATCTCGAAATTGGCGGGGCAGCAGCATCGTGATCGCCACGAAGTCAGATAGGCTACTCGGTGCTGCGTGAAGTTGTCTAAATTAATTCGATTCCGTCTATTTTTTCAAAGGTATTCAATATGTAAGTTAATGAAACGCTTACGCATACCACGCTTTGACCCTCAGCAACTGGAATCAGCGAGTCGAGCTACGTAGGCTCGATGTGCCCCACACAGCGCTGTTCAAAGAATACCGTCACCGCAAGAGATGGCCAGAACGAAGCGTAGTTCTTCGCTTCGAACGATATGTGAGTGTCATCGCCGGAACGCCGCGACAGCTTTCATAAACCTCAAACCGCAGTTCATGACCAACTTGGGTGTACTCGTCCGGTGACAACGCTGCGGCAATAACCCAACCAGCGAAAAGGTAAGCTATCAGAAAACCCAAAACATTATCGTGTGGAAATTTAAAGTATTAAATTTCCTGCGAACTGGGAAGGGTCTCTTACAACGTTAAAAACTTAAATATACGGTGTCTCTTCAACAATGGGTGCCAACTAAGTGTGACAGTCATAACTTGCACGTCAGATATAAGATGTTGAAGCACTAGCTGTGGCAATCGTTTGGTCGCGGATGGGATGGAAACGAAAGAATGCAAGCACTGGCCTTAAATGAATTAATCAAGAGCTTGAGATGTTCGTCTCCCATACAGGAGCTTTGTTCACAATGATACAGCGACACTGGGCACAAGCGTGCGGAATGGCGCCGTTGCTTGCTACTGTGAATGTGCTAAAAAAAATTATAAGTCAGTTTTCTTTTCATACTGTCGTAGCTTTAGCTTCAAAAGGGAGCAGGTGATCGGTCTCCACGGTGCATACGAACATGGCTTTTAAAGGCCTGCTGCCTCTCAGTGCTTTCCTGTCGACAATTTTGTTCACTTCATAGCAACTCCAATTCACAGGGAATAAATTTTAGGCAACCGCAACTACACAAAGGCAGTGTACTGCTTTAAAAGTATGCACCTGTGGAAGAAACAGTGGTAATTTCTTGTGACTGACATTGCCAGAAAAAAAAAAGAAGCTTATTCCTTCAGTTTCATGCGTTTCACGGCAACCTTATCGTGTCGCAGTTGTTTGGTACGGATGTTTTACACTTGCAGTCCATTCTCATCTCAAACAAAAACCCGTCTCTTTGTTCCCATCGCAATTACAGAAATGTGAAGTGAATGGCAATAATTTTACATTTACATTTTCATTCGTTACAAGGAATGAGCAAAATGCCTGCATAACATACTAATGTGGTTTTGAGAACTGGCATGGGGTCACTCGATCATAAGGTGCCATACATATCTGGTACTAGTCAAAAAAGCAATATTATGATTGTTAATATTCTGCCCCATGAAACTTGAAATATTCTTCAGCAGCCGTTCGGGACAATAAGATATATTGCCACCTCTATTACCACTTGCTTGACCAACATACGCTGCTGATAGACTAGCAGTTGCTGTGCCTGGCATAACGCCAGCATGCTCTAAATAAAATTCAGTGCTCCTTGGGAACATGCCACAAAAAAATAAAAGAAAAGCGATTTGCTACACATCTCTACGGCAATTTAGCTCAAGCCTATAATGTTGACCAACTGACCTTTAAGTAGTTTATTACCTCTGATAGTGATTTACTGCTGCTTATCTATCCGCTAAATTTCTCACAAAAGGTATTCCCTGTTCAGATATACTCTTTAGCAGCAGCACTATCACTGCCTCGTCCGCCATGCCGTACTGCCGCTGCACCTCTTGTAGAAGGTGCATCGACCGAATACTGAAATTTGACATCACAGTCATTGATCACCTGTTGAAGCTGAAAATGAAATAGTGTGAAAGCAGAAATAGGATTGTAAATTATTCAGCAGTTGTACGCAAATACCACATGGCAATTCATGTATATTATTGTCTTATGTATTATTACAAAGAAGAAAACATGCAACCAGGATTTGGTGTCTATAGTCATTGAACTTCTGCACAGGCATAATTGATGGCTCATTGCCCTAAAAGCATAGATGTAAGCCAGCGACTTGCTGTACATGAGGCGCAGTCACGTGCTACTTGATGGGAGGGCTACTCTCCAATTGCGCAAGGCATGTGTGCTTTTCTTGTGACTTGTCGTGTTAGCTTTCATGTCTTGTGCATATTGCTTATGCAATTTTCTCGATGGGGAGGGGGGGGGGGGGGGGGGGGATGAGCCAACAACTTATCTTTTTGGGAGACCAGCTGGGTGGTGCTTAGAGGGACCCTGAAATGATTTCAGTGGCCATATTATAGTGCAGCAGATCTGCAGAGGTGGTCTTTGTGGGTATTCGAGTCAAATTTGAAAGCTCTGCGTGGACCCTACAATTTAGAAACCATTTTAAAGAAATCACTACTCGCAGTAGCTTGCAAACCGATTAGGGTGACATATCAACCCGCGCATGTCCCCTACCCCTATTTATTACATCAGTGGGCAGTCTGGGCTAGCCGGTTTGCCCACACTGTGAATGATTGTTTCAAGGTGAGTGACCCTTTGTTGGCACTGCATGATTCTGCCATTTGCACTCACAAGCACACTCACACTGATGCAGCAGTCCACAGTCACTTTGCAGCTGGGACGTTGTCCTCCACACTGCGGCACAGCGAGTGACTGCGCTTGGCCTTCTTTGATGGCCTGCCTGGGGGGACACATTTTGAACCTTTGTTCAGGCCAGGTCGTCTCCTTGAGATGCTTGTTGGCTGCACACTTATCTTGCCTCGGCACCTTGAAACCCTGCAGACTGCAGCTGACATGTTTATCATTGCCGTGACAAAGCTTTGCTTGCTTGGAAGGCTTTTCAGTTTTTTTGCCATTCTGGCTGTATGCTTCATGCATGCCGGGTCATTTCCAACTTCAGCCTTCAGGTGTTGAAAGGCTTCTATGAGGGCTTCGAAAGGGTCCTCCTCTAGTTCCTAAAGCAAACACACACAAGAAAAAACAATTCTTTGCTTAAATGCTCCTGTTGGCCTACCGATGGGCTGCTTGTCTCAATCTGTTCTATGCGAAGAGAAAACTGAGCTCTATGAACCTGATGCTCGTCAAAGGTACAGCACGGCAGCCTTCGTTAAACTTCCTCCCATTGAAAATGAGCCAAGTTCTTTGATGCACATGTGGCTAAAATGTAAGAAGGAAAAGTGAGGAGAAGCACCATGTATCCCAGACGTATTGTGAAAAAAGTGGCAGAACTAACATATTATTCATAAGCCTACTTTACGCTTCAGAATCATGGTTGCTAAGAGGCAGCACGCCAGTCGGCATGTGCAGGCTGTTGCTGCTGTGGGCAACAGAGAGGCATGATTCAGTAAAACGAGCTCTTGGGCGTGTTGGTTACTTGTCTTAGGCACAGTAGCAGCGCAAAAAAACACACAAAAGAAGAACTAGACGCAGCGTCTGTGTGTCTCTCGGTGTCTAGTTCTTCTTTTGTGTGTGCTTTTTTGCGCTGCTACTGTGCCTAAGAGAGGAATGAGAGGAGGATGATGCGTCATGCATATGGGGGGAGGGCATTGTCTGATCGTGGGGCGGCTCCTCTGCTCTCCTCTATGTTTAAATTTACTTCCTCCATGGTCTAAAATATGCATGAACCGTTGTTAGGTCTTCTTGCTTTTGGGGGAAAATTGCATAATTAAGCATTTCTGCAGAATTCTTGTTAGGAACGACAATTTCGTTTTTTGTTATTACAGACACCAATCAGAGTGTGAGAGTAATAAAAATGGGACTGGTTTGTTTTGAATGCTCATAAAAGTCAGCATATTGTTACACAGTTTTGTTGATGCTTTGATATGCTTAACCTCTCCGTCTATATAAGCAAGTGAACGCCTCGAGCTTGGCGGCTGCAGTAACAGTGCATTCACATTCTTTCAGAGGAAAAGCCACGATACTGTCATATTTTGAAAGGAGCATTAATGGTAGTGACGAAGTTTCTAGTTTTGAGTAACGCTGAGCATCCAATCATGGGTTTTTATCTTTTATGGTATCAGGCTGTCCAGGAATGAATGAGTGACAGTCCAATGCCAGACTAATATATGGCTTTGTCCGGCTTGCATGCATGGCCACGACAGCAGGTGCAGTATAGTGCACCATGGCACTGGGGGGCATTGTCTTACCACCACCTTCCTTCAAGTGAAGGGAATACCAAGTATTACCTGATGCTGAACTGCAACCAGCACATGCTGCTTTACTGAAGGTACATTTGGAGTATGCACGGTGTCTCAGAAATAAACATGTATTTATTTTATATGCGTTATGGTTTCTGCAAAATGTTGCATATTTTTCTTTATGAATTCGCAGCATTTTAAATTCTCCACCACAGAAAATAATGGGCCTTAGTCATCATATGGTGCCTATTGTCACTGACTATGGTTTATAATGACTGCCGCCAACATAGAGTTGCTGTAATTCATCTTGCTAATGTATAGCACCATAACTTACCTGGTTCATTAGTTGAGCAGTGGAAGTTTCCCTACTTTCTGGAGGACTGTATTGGGTCGTTGGAGCTGTTGAAGTGGAGGGAGTGTCCCAACAGTCTAGAGCATCGGTGGGAGCCTTGCTGCACGCAGCATTTTGCAGCACTTGTGTCTCGTGGAGGCCTTCAAAGAAATCAATGCCAGGAAAGTTGTCTCCGAGCAAAAGCTTTCCAAGGTTGTAGCGAGCTTCTGTAGTCAGCAGAGGTGCATTTGGGAAGATCCCACCAAACACTTTGTGCACGAGTGCCTGGTGTTTACAAAATGCGCCCTGCTGACCAGAGCGGCAGGTGCACAGGCTGATGTCAGAGTACACAGTGTAAAGCTTGCTATCTGGACTGCTGCCACTTGGGACGACATAATGCCCATCTCCGTTGCACCTAATGTTTTTTTCGGTGTCTTTTGGCAGCTTCTTTAAAAGCCTCTCATAGAGGAGCATGTGCCCAGTCATACGTGAGTGTGCATGGTCTAGTATTCTGTGGAAAAAATATTTCTCCCACACAACAGAGAGGAATTCAGCTAATGTCGCAACATTAAACGCTTTTGTCCTGTGCAAGATTATGTCTTTTAGGACCCTAATCAAGACCTCTGAATAATTATTTGTGTTGTGGCCTCGTGTCTTCGCTGACAGTCGGAAGAGAAGCACCCATTCTTCTTCTCTCTCCAGTAGAGAGTCGACGTGGGGGATGAAGCCCTTGTGCTGTTGGGAGTAAAGGTCTTGCTTGGCGGCCTCCAATGTGTCTTTGCTATTAGCGTACATGATCTGCAAGGTTTCCAGCAAAAAAAAAAAGAATAGCTCCAAGCAGAAGCATTTAAACACTAGTGCAGTATATAAAAAAACTAAATATTTCAATTCTGAACCACGTTATATGAAGTACATTCCAAACATTTACATGTAGTCTGAAAGCTTAGCTTTGAATTAGTCAGTGTCCAAAATTTTTAGCACTGGTGCTGCCATCTCAAGAGCATCTGTTTATTGAAGTGCAGCAGCAGGTGGAAACACTAGTATAGCTTCAACGGCATTGTAAAGATCCTCACTTAATTATGAGCTAGAACAAAGTTGCTACAACGATTTATACATATGCTGAGTTTGTCAATTCGGTCTACAGATCCCTGGAAGAATGAGCAGGTGCGTTAATTTTGGGTGCACATTGGGAAAAGTTTCATGGAGACCTTGGCAGTGATTAAGCAAGCATTCACGCAGGTTTGCAAGGCCTGTATGAAATGCTGTTACCAAAATTAAACTTCTTGAATTGGTTACAGACACGGCAGCAGATTTAACTCTTGTTGTGCATGATTTTATTGCCTGACCACTCTTCGGAACGAGGAGTGCATTGACATCTGCATGGAGCTACATAGGATTGTCGTAAATGTGCAAACATTTCGTTCCAGGTCACTGTTGCGGCTACCTGGTGTTGCAATTATGACTCTGAAAGAAAGCAACCATCTTCCCAGGGAAGAGCCTGCACTTGTGATGAATGGTGAGACAAGTGTAAAGTCGGGTGCATGTTCAGGACTATCCTTGGCATCCATGGCATTGTGCACGAAAAGCAGACACCAGAACGACAAAGGAGTCAATTCCATCTGCTACTGTACCATCTTGCAGCACCTGGAGACGTCCCCTTAATCGGCCTACAGAATGGTTTCAAGGCTCCCTTTTCAAAATTTGCTGCTTTTGTTAAAAAAGAGGTGGAGCTACCATCAGAAAAATGTATCAGGGCTATGACATTGCATCTCACATAAAGCGAACAACCTTGGCTATATCACTCTGTTACAACTAATGAGGAAGCACTGTAAGCTCACTCCCACAGTCTCCTAGCTACTGTGATCCCCGTAAAGAAAATGTAGCTACCCCCTCCCCTGAAATAAATAAATTAAAGTGGATTTGAAGCTTTAACTGCTATTCAGGTTTGCTCCAACAGACTACAAGGTCAGGTGTCGCTTGCATGTGCGCCAGCCAGGTAAATCGTCTAAACTGGAAGCAGAAGCACGGTAAGCACTAGACAGGTGCAGCGTTGGAAGTGAACTGCTGCACACGGCCGGTGCTCAGCCAATGGCAGGAATTTGAAAAGCTTGAAAGCCAGTCACGAGGTATGCCTTGCAGGCCCACCTGGTCACGTGATGCGTCACCTGTCCAATCTGATCTCTGCCCTCTGTGCGACTGCCGTGTCCAAGAAACTCGTAAACAGCAGATTTCCTGTGTAACCCATGTTTAGAGCGCTCGAACAGTGTGCACCAATCACTGAAATCTGAAATCATGTATTAGCCATTGTTTTTTCGCAAAGGGCTATTTCCCACCTGGTTTATAGGCCTATTCGACTATTCCTGTGGAAAGGTTGTTCAAGAGCCTAATAGTCACGGCAAGGTATAGCTTTATTTGGAACTCTATGCATTACATGAGAGCTTTACAGAAGGGTCATGCATACTGTACGTTATGAGTGCACTTGAGCTGCAGTAGCTTTGTACCCTGACAACTTTGTTGAGGATTGAAGGCGAGGATAGCGACTTTCACCGGTTGCCATGAGCATCTCATTCACGACGGTATTATTATGTCCCTGAAACGCTAAGGTCTTGGCCAGGAGCACGTGACCTTTCTAGAGAGCTTCGAAAGCAGTTTGATAGGGTCCGCTTTGAAGAAACAGGCACACACAGTTGACCTTTTGAACAAATAACTGCCACTTTTCCCTGACTATTTTTCGGCTGTAATAGGGCAAGTCCAGTGACTACAAACTTTAGATACAACGAACCTAATCCATGTGACCTTCAAGTTTATTATAAGTCGGCTCGACTGTTTAACCTTGTCCATGATCACGAGGTTGTGTACAGCTCTTTATCTGAACAGTATTGTCTCATTCCACAGTCGCAAATGGTTCCTTGTTATGCCTGCTTGCCGCTGACACCTGTGCTGCCCCTGCTGTGCTGCATAAGTAGTCCCACAATCTTTGTGATGATGAATTGTGAGGTGAAAACTCTCCTATGCTAGGCTGTACTTTTTACAATTATGTGTGTATGGTGCCTACAAACTGAAACACGAGTGGTCAGTGCTTTGGCTGCATCATCATGTACCAGACATGCTATAGTAGCACCCATTCTTCAACCAAATACCATAGGCCTGCACAGCACGCATACAATCTATGACTTGTGAGACATTGTCTTGTGACATAGTATCAACAGCACAATACCTGGCCTTTCCACCGCAGTGGCTCAGTGCTTATGGCGCTTGGCTGCTGACCCGAAAGACGAGGGTTCAATCCCAACCACAGCGGTCTCATTTTGATGGAAGCGAGATGCTAGAGGCCTTTGTGCTGTGCGATGTCAGTGCATGTAGAGCCCCATGGGGCCGACATTATCCGGAGGCCTTCACTACGGCGTCTCTCATAGCCTGAGTCGCTTTGGGTGATTAAACACCCATAAAACATCAAGACTGTTTCTTCTGAATCGGTCGCTCATTGCTGTTTCTGCACGCATTCAGATTTTTATATCGCTGATAATGAATAAATTCCATACCTTTTGAAAAATGGCCATCAGTGACTTCCTTTCACTTGGGCTGACACCATGCTTGCCAAGCGTCAGCCACAGCCACTCAGCCTGCGCTACATGAAAGTGGCATAGCTGCTGCCTGGCTTCTGGCCAATGTTCAAGAATTGCTGCTTTCTCAGCAGCACTGTTATCAGTCATAAAAGTCTCTGGTGCCTGCAGCAAGAAAAGGCCACATATTGACAGCTATGGAACAGCTGAGTTATTCCCATGACAGACATTTACGGGTGCAGGGTAACATGATTAGAACGAACCTTGGGAGGCAGTAGTTTAGCTGCATTGTATGTCAGTTCAGCCGACCTTGCTACATTACCCTGTGTTGCTATGAGGGTATTTTTCACTTCGGCTTTGATAGCATTACTTAAAGGATCCTAACACTATGCAACTATAATTTCTATCTTTGCCAAACATAGCTTGATATTTCAATGTAGAGGTGACATTTACACAGCATAGTTCAGCGTGTCAGGCAGGCTATACCAAAGAAAGCTTAACCTAACCACTTCAATTCTATAGCTTGTTCATTTGTGGTTGAAGTCTTATATATGACAGGCTTGGCATGACAGGCTGGGCAAGCAGGAATTTAGGAAGCATTGGGATAGGCTTGCATTAACTCAGCTTTTTTTTTTATCAAAGTGCAAAGTCATATATTTTAAAATTTGCAGATTGTCACACCACCTCTTGCAGCAAACTGTTAAAGCTTAGAAGTTGCAGGCATGGCCTGTGGCCAATGCTGGTATTGTTAAGCAGTGGCTCTGTCTCTGCTGCTTTCAAAAAGTACAGGCTGGCGCAGATCCATATTCTGAATTAATGTTGCCTAACTCATGTATTCTAGCATTACCTGGCATTTCTTCAAACAACATGTATAATTTACAATTTACATGTGCCCACCTCACAGCCTCCAAAGCAAAAGGGGTAGTTGTGCTTCAGGAGCTCGAAGCCTGCTGAGTAGCCCTCAGTAGTCCGACTGCTGTGCACAATGACTGCTATGGGTATGGCACCAGCTGATGTTGCTGTCAGCATAAATTGTCACGCTGCTCCTTGTTGAGTCACATGACGCCGTGGAATCAACGAAGATGACTTCGGAGGATGATTCCAGCTGCTGGGCACGCCTCATGATTGGAGTTACCAGGAGCACTGCCCAGGTGCCTGCCCCTCCCTCTGAGTGCACCTTCACATCAACTCCTGCATAAAAAGGTTTTCATGTTTCAGTATGGCATAACATGAAAGCATAGTTTGTGTGGCAACACAGATTATCTTATGAGGCACTGAGAACAAATTGATTCCTACGTCGATTCCTACTCTTATATGGACGAAGAGCACATTTTCACTGAAAAGAATTTTTATACGGTAGGAAGGACTTTAAAATGGAAGAAGGGTATCGCCATCGCTGCCCATTTTCACAGCTACATTTTAGTGATTTCAAGCGAGATTTCTTGTTCCATGCAACAAAGAACAAAGTATAATGTGCCTGCATAATGTCACTTTATGTATTGCTACTGGCAGTCCACTTTCATCTCACCAGGGAAATGAAACAGCTAAATGTGCAAAATATAACTAAACAAACTCGCAACACAATGTCATCACCGCCATTGCAAGTTTTCATTAAAATAGGGCAAAAATATTGCAGTGTTAACTCCTAATTTTTTCAGCAAAAGCATACTTATAATGTATGTTTTTCTCTGAGTTTGGTGGCTATGCAATATTTTATTCCGGCGCAAATAAGTTTTGAAGTTTGTCATTTCCGTGGCGTCTGTTATGGTGATTGCTTTAAGCAAGACTGCATTTTCGGGATCACGAACATTCCCCATGCGTTTATACTTTCTAGCTGCTTCACTAACAAAATTTTCATGCTGTTTTAGGTCATCGTAACATTTTATGAAAGGACTCATTGTTTTCAGTCGCTGCTTCGGCCATGCAAGACGAATATGCATATTTTTCAATGATGCTGTGATGGCATTTAAGCATCACGCGAAGCACGCCCCTGGCCACAGGCTGAATTTCAGTTTTGGCTTGCTGTTCTTGCTTTCTTTAAAATGGGTTCACTAAATAACTTGAAAAATGGTTTTTTTCTTGTGTAGAGTGGACTCTATAAAGATGTAATGCTACTGCCAACTTGAAATGTTTGATAAACCTCAGGAGTAGCACTCACTTTAACAGTCCTTGAAGTATTACTGCTAGTCGGACCTCAGAACTTCACCAAGCTCTTTTTTTTTCTTATTCTATTGAATAGTCCTTTATAAGTCCTGGCCTTATGATCCACTTATTGCAAGTCCTTTATCTTCGTTGTATACTGTTCTGTGTTTTGACGATTTCTCTAAAAATGGGATTTGGTGGGATTTTTCTTTCACTCGGAGCATAAAGTGCTTCATAGACCTGTTACACAAAGGGGTGCAATTCTTTCAATACATATCACATGTTAGTACCTCCGTGTGCAGATGTTTACGCTCACTGCCCGCTTGGTGGGTGTGCTACATTGTAGTTTTGTCTAGGCACAATAATTGGCTGAAAAGGGTTAGGACATATTGCTTTCTTAGTAAGCAGAACAAATATTTGTCACTAACTTGTGTTAAGGAAAGCTATCTCCTGGCATTAGGCCTGAATAAATTTTTGGCATTACAAAGAAAGCTAAAGGTGCAGTGGGGTAGGCAACGTTTTTGGTATCTTTGTGTAAACAAAGTTAAAGCTGACAAATTTTTCCCTTATTGGTTAATAGATGCTTGGCAGTGCTAAGCAAGTATCTCTGTGTCTCAATACTAGATAGCGATCATGCTTATTGCATTGTTTGTTAATTGTCCACCCTCATCAGTACATTGAACAGGCTAATGAGACACATATTTGAACTTGCTTCACTTCTTCCAGAGCAATAATAATGCCATGGCAAAGACCACTAATCCGCTCTTCCTGACAATGCAGGTGCTTGTCACGATCATCGTCGCATTTCTGCCTGGCCTGACGACTGCGCAGTCGGGTTCGTCATCCCTGCCGATTTATCTTGGCTGCGGCGGATTTGGGACTGGCTGCGTCAACGTCACCGCTGCCGTCGACACGCCGCCACGGATCTGCCCAACCCTCGCTGCCTCCTGGATCGCCCCATCACAGTCGACATCATCATCTTCAGCTATAAAACCGCTGCATCCGTCAACGACACTTCGTGGGCTTGGTGGCTGTGCCATGGCAAAGACCACTAATCCGCTCTTCCTGACAATGCAGGTGCTTGTCACGATCATCGTCGCATTTCTGCCTGGCCTGACGACTGCGCAGTCGGGTTCGTCATCCCTACCGATTTATCTTGGCTGCGGCGGATTTGGGACTGGCTGCGTCAACGTCACCGCTGCCGTCGACACGCCGCCACGGATCTGCCCAACCCTCGCTGCCTCCTGGATCGCCCCATCACAGTCGACATCATCATCTTCAGCTATAAAACCGCTGCATCCGTCAACGACACTTCGTGGGCTTGGTGGCTGTGCCATGGCAAAGACCACTAATCCGCTCTTCCTGACAATGCAGGTTGGTGAACAATACAGCCTGTTCGCTAAGAAAACTAGTAACTACTTCTTAGTGCAGCTACCAAGCCCACAGTGTCTGAGTGCTATCGCTGCCGATTTTGCCCGTTCTCTTCTGTTGTTGTTATCCGGTGATATTGAAACTAACCCCGGTCCTGATTCTGTCGCCATTCTTGCCGAGCTGCAAAAAATTTCAGCCAGTCAATCTCAACTCATCGCTGATGTGGGTGAACTAAAAAACCAACTACTAACGACAAACCAAACCATCTTCAATCTGAACGAAAGAATGACTGATCTCGAGAACCACTACCAAACCCTAAAAACCTTACAAACAGACCTTGATACTGTCCGAACTAACGCCGCCCAGACAGCCAGCTTAGTCTCTGCACTAGAAACACGCCTAGACGACGCCGAAAATCGATCGCGGCGGAATAATCTAATATTTTATGGCCTTGAAGACACTAATGCGGCCGAAACATATGCTGAGGCTGAAGAAATCATCATTCGTCACTGCCAGGATCGCCTTAACATATCAATCGACCCTAAAGAAATAGAACGCGCACATCGCCTTGGACGCCACTCTGACGACCGCTGCCGCCCAATAATAACCAAATTCACGTCCTACAAAACTAAAGACAATATTCTCTCAAATGCCCGGAAACTAAAGAACACATCCTATAGCATCGGCGAAGACTTCTCTCGTTCCGTCCAAACCGCGCGTAGCCACCTTGTAGCATTCGCCAAAGCCAAAAAAGCTAAATTTTCACTTCGCTACAAGACATTGCACATTGGAGCTAAGCGTTACATGTACGATATCTCATCGCAGATGGTTAAAGAGATGCCATAGCGGTTACCTCCCCCAAATGTAATCAATACCCGTCCCCGCACTTTACCAAGCAATCATCTTTCGTTCTCTGTAACCTACACTAATATTCGCAGTCTTATGCCGAAACGAGAACGCGTGTCTAGCTTAGTCATATCATCTAACAGCAGTATGCTGTTACTAACTGAAACCTGGCTTACTAATGATATCACTGATGCTGAAGTTATTGCCGATTTGCCGAATTTTTCTGTTTATCGGAAGGACCGCACAGATTCTCGAGGGGGTGGCGTGCTGATCGCTGCTGGACCTGAATTATCTTGTTCACCCATCCGTCTCCCATCTAACTTAGAGATACTGTGGCTTTTGTGCCATACTTCACCGCATTCAGTCATAATCGGCGTGTGTTATAGGCCTCCGCATTCTAGCCCAAACTTTTCTCGTGAACTTAACAATATGCTAAACCAGCTCATAATATCTTATCCGAACGCGCATATTCTTCTGTTTGGTGATTTTAATTATCCAGGAATAAACTGGCTCAACCGTTCTCATTCACAGCCAATCAGTGCAGAATCAAGGGATTTTCTAGATGTTTGTTTGAACTTTAATCTTTACCAACTAGTAACCAGCCCAACACGCACCGCAGGCGATTCGAGCAACATTTTAGACTTAATACTAAGCTCTCATCCTGACAGTTTGTCATCCATTACATACTTAGAGCCCATTAGCGACCATAAAGTCATTCAAGCCGATTTTTCCTTCCGCACCGAGCGCCATGAAACACAAAAGAAAACAATCACCCTGTATGACAAGGGTAACTACAATGCCATTAATCATGAACTGAGCATTTTTTTCCCACTCTTCGAAGCCGGTTATAACCAGAGATCTGTTAACGAGAATTGGCTAATATTTAAAAATAAACTTCATGAACTAACGCAAAAATTTATCCCTAGAATAACTTTTCGTGAAAATCGCTCTAAACCCTGGTTTTCTAAGACACTAAAAAGACTGGAGAATAAAAAGAAGCGGCTTTTTCGCGCTGCCAAATTTAAAAGCAATTCCGAAGCGTGGGAGAAATACTTTTCAGCCGAAAAAGAATACTTGACTTCCGTCACCAACGCTAAACACTCATTTTTTAACAGCGACCTACCGCGCATGCTATGCGATAACCCCAAAAAATTTTGGCGCGTTATCAATCCCGCACCATCACACTCAGTCACTCTCACTCATGCATCCGGTATTCAAGCCTCCGACATAGAATGCGCTAACATCTTCAATACGGCGTTCTCGTCAATTTTCACCCAGGAGCGCAACCCGCCTCCAAGAATACCTCCTACTAATGCCACCTCACCGATGGACGCAATAACTTTTTCTTCAACTGGCATCTCGTCTTTAATCGAGAAAATGAAACTTTCCTCGTCAGCCGGCATCGACGAGATAAACACTAAACTACTAAAAAACACAAAATGTATCAGTGCAGTGTATCTTGAATTATTGTTTTCGCAATCACTCTCTACAGGTCTCATTCCGGAAAACTGGAAAGTTGGGAAGGTCGTTCCACTCTACAAATCAGGTGACAAAAATTCCCCTCTGAACTACCGTCCTATTTCTTTAACTAGCGTCCCCTGCAAGATCATGGAACATGTCATATACTCTCAGGTAATGAACTTCTTAGACGCTAACAATTTCTTCCATCCATCCCAGCACGGTTTCCGCAAGGGGTATTCATGCGAAACACAACTAGCCATGTTCCTCAACGACTTACATACTAACCTGGACGCTAACCTTCAAGTTGACGCCATCTTTCTGGATTACGCTAAAGCATTTGATAAAGTTCCACATCAACGTTTAATACAAAAACTTTCTATTCTAAACATTCATCCTAACGTGCTAAACTGGATCAAGGCCTTCTTAAGAAATCGCTTTCAGTCAGTCATTGTAAATAACCAGTCTTCCAACCCTCTCCCTGTAACATCCGGCGTCCCACAAGGCTCTGTTCTTGCACCCCTATTGTTTTTAATATATATTAATGATCTCCCTCAATACGTATCCTGCCAAATTCGAATGTTCGCTGACGACTGCGTAATTTACCGCCAAGTAACAAACATAACTGATCATGAAGCCCTCCAGCAGGACCTTAACCAAATTGAACAGTGGTGCGCAGATTGGCTTATGACCCTCAACCCTAGCAAATGCAAGCTTCTTTCCATCACCCGTCGCAAAAAGACTCATGCCTTCCAATACAAAATCGCTAACGAGTTCGTAGAATCTGTATCATCTTTCAAATACTTAGGCGTCACATTATCTAATGACCTAACATGGAATGCACATGTTACTAACGTGATATCATCGGCTAACAAAACTCTGGGATTTCTTAAACGTCACCTTCGCCTCACCTCACATCACGTGAAATTGCTCGCCTACAAGTCACTCATTAGACCTAAACTTGAATATGCATCCGCCATATGGGACCCGCATCATATTAACCTCGTAAACGATCTAGAAGCCGTTCAAAACCGCGCTACAAGGTTCATTCATTCTTCTTACTCCTACGACGTCAGTGTTTCAGCCTTAAAAACCAAATCAGCACTATCGCCTCTTTCCGTTCGTCGTCGCATAGCCACGCTATCACTGTACCACAAGTTCTTTTACTCATCCCTTAACCGTGTCCCTTACATCACGCCAGCATCATACATTTCTCATCGCACTAGCCACACGCTTCAAGTTTTTCGCCCACGTGCCCGAACTGTTACTTTTTCAGCCTCCTTCTTCCCACGTGCAGCTAAGGATTGGAACGGCCTTCCCCAGCACATCGTCGACATCACCTGTCCTTCATCATTTGCAAACAATCTAAACAACATTTTTTGTTCATGATCACTAATGGCATTGTTTTGTGCCTTTTCCTGCTAATCCCACCCCTTATGTAATACCCCGCGAGGGGTCTTTAAGGTAATAAAATGAAATGAAATGAAAGTATGTTACTGCTTACAACACAACCTTGCAAAATTGACGGCTTTCTCAAAACAGTTTTCTCGGTGGCAGATGGTCCAATCTAGTGTCCATAAATATTGGTTTGCAATTCAGCTGTGCACCTGTGCGTAGCGCGTGAGTTTGTGTTGAAGTGGCATAGAAAAATAGACTGCTAGAGGACATCACAACTCAGACTGTTTTTGTGGCGAGCGACTAGAGGCCATGCTGTGTTGCTGTTTCAGCAGCATTGTGCATGGATGCTTCCCTGCTGTGGTGTGGTCACTGAGCAAGGCAACCAGACTGGGAGCACATGCAAAAACTGGTTTAGCCTTCATACTGACATAGCTGCTTATTAGCCACAGAACGATGTACAGAAAGGAACCCTTATGGAGGACTAGAAATGAACTTCTGAAGGCAGTACATTTTATTCCCACTGGCAGCTCTAGCAAGTGGCAAGCAACAAAAAAAATGTTCCCTTTAACACGTTGTACAAAGGTTTGTGGCATGCACACTTAGCTGTCATCAAGCCTTTCTTTTTTTGCTTACCTTGTTCTGCATACTCGGGGATTTTCTCCTGCAGCCTCATCACTGGTTCCGAAACTGCCATAATGTGTCTCCCGCCAGGCCTCATACATATAATAAACAGTCCTTTTCGTTGGGTTTAGTGCGCCACTGGCAAGTTTCAGCAGGCTTCCAGTGTCGCCTTCAACACACAAAGACCCTTCGTGCAGGCGTATCGCATCAGCCGGAGTAAGTCCATCAGTGAAGTACTGGCGAAAAAGTTGTTTGTTTCCTCACTGCATCGCAGAAGGTGGAGAGCGGCTGCACTCTCCGTTGCATGGTTGTGCTGGGTGTGCAACTTTATCTATGCACACAGCGGAGGGTTTCTTTGGAGATACGCATCATTCTTTTGGGTGTTGTAGTTGACTTTTTTTATCTTTATATTGATCATTGCATTGCAGTTTGTTGTGCGTTTGGTGTTTTTTTGTTGAGGCAGTGGAGGTGGCACCTCCAAACTTTGTGACACACCTTTCTGCAAAGGACACATGTCCTGTGCTGCCCTGTCTGTCATAAGGAGCCATGAAGTGCCTCGTCTCCCCCTTCAGGCTGTGCCGCAGGAATGCATACAAGACCTCGAGGTCTGCAATTTCTTGATTGACAAATAATCCTTCTAGCTGCATGTCCGTTAGCCTGAAAAAAAAAAAGACGTTTGGCTGTAAAGCCTTCTTGACATCGCTGAAAACAACCATAACAGTGAGTGAAAGGTAATTTGTGTGCTTGCACAAGACTTTCACCTTTTTCAACCTAACGATCCAGTGCTGACCAATTTATCAACACCTACAGGGTATGCCCTCTCTTCTTTGTGTCATGCATTACCCCTTCATTTTTTGGCCCTGCCATCTTGGTGCGAAATTGATGGTCATATGCAATGTGCTTCAGGGAAGCCTGCCACTAATCTTTAAAAATGGGCTTTTTGAGTTATGAAGACTGCTTCTGCGGCAGAATAATACCAGTGTAAGCGGAAAATGCAAACAGGTCAATAAAGTCTGCTAGTAAGTTGGTTAAATAATTTCTGATAATTAACTTCATAACTATCGCAGTCAGGCAACTGGCAGTAATTAAAAATTGTAGCCGGTCATTAGTAACAGCCATATCACGATTACTCTAGATGCTGTGGCCCAGCAAATTTTAGCTAGATCATGCCAAGATACAAGCACTTTTGAAATGCATGCAGACAAACCAATCCCTCTTGTGCACGTAACTATATATTCGAAATAGCCAAACTTTCCATGTTACAGCGCCAAAGGTAATCATGTTTCAAAGTTCTAAAAATTGACATGGCTATCAGTAATGACCAGCTAGAAATCTCTAATTGCAACCAGGTGCTAACTGTGAGTTTTATCAGAACTTAGTTATGCACCTAACTAGTTAACATGCGGGCTTCCCTGAAATATCTGGTATACACTTATATGCATGACCACACTAATACCTCATGCCTACTGCGACATACTATCAACAAGAATAAATGGACTGCAAAAATTGTTGATTTTGTACTGCAGGGTAAGGCTCTCAGAAGGCAGCACGACAGACTTACAAAGGCAACTGCACCAGGTGCAGTCATCATCATCATCAGCCTGACTACACCCACTGCAGGGCAAAGGCCTCTCCCATGTCTCTCCATTTAATTTTGTCCTTTGTCAACTGTGACCACCGTACCCGGCAAACTTCTCATCCGCCCACCTAACTTTCTGCCGCCCCCTGCTATGCTTGTCTTCTCTTGGAATCCACTCCGTTACCCATAGGTGCAGTCTACTCCCGACTATATTAACTACTGTTGCACCGAGTTTCAAATTAAGTAAAATTTTAACCCAATTTTTGAATTTTGTTCACTTTTCAGACATGATAATGAATGCTCACAGCCTGTAATTTGTGGATTCCTTATTACTTAAACAGTTATTCCACTAATTGTTGGAAGTTATTCTTTGACATTTCATCTGGTAGTAGAAGTGCCCTAATCCAATACGTGGCTTACCCTGCACATTCGGCATCCAGCATTACTTTAACACACACTCAGCAACAGTTACTTTTCCTGAAACCTCAAACAACACTTCAATTTACTGACATGCAGCTTGCAAATACAGTTGCATACGTGCCTTCTAAAATGGGCCAGGAAGTGCCGCTGCGTGAACAGCAAGGGCCACTCTTTCTGTACATCACAAGCTCGCTTGCCCTTAGTGTTGATGGTCGCTCGAATTGCTGCATAAGCACGCATCAAGAGTTTTTCTTGCAGAGGAATGTTTTGCTCCTCTCGAGCTTTCAGCAAGAAGCATTTTTTTTGCTTCCTCACAATCATTGAAGTCTATGGCAGTGACTGGTGGCTGCCATTCTGTGCAGCCATAAGTTGTCCTTGCTGTTGCCCTCTTCAGAGGCCCTCTGCACAATTCCTCAGAAAGGCGCTTACATCTGCGCCTTGCGTTTTCAATTCGGCACTTAATTTTGTAAGCAAGTCCATGAAACGTTTTACCCCCTGAAGAGGTCGACAGTGCGTCACAGAGTGCTGACGAATATTTCTGGCCGACACGATTGGCCACTGACCGGATTTGCTTTGCAGTTGGCCTTGAGGCCGCTTTGCACATTGCTGTAGCTATTAGTCTTACTACTTCTTGATATTGACTTCGTTCAAGTGGGTTTGATGCACTCAGGGCTGTTAGAGTTTCATGAGACAGGGAGTTCTATGGAATCGTCAATGACTGAAAAGCTTCCAGTGATGGCTGGGGGGACGACGTTAAAGGCTCCTCTGTAAACAACATTCAAATGCAATCAGACTTGGCAAAGGAGTTGAGTGGTAACAATACCAGTACCTAGAGTAGCCGAACAAATTGCAAGATGGAATTTATTGCACAGCATTTAGAATCATTTAAACCTCTGCCCCATATTTTTGATCAAGTCAGATAGTCAGTTCAGCGTGATGTATCATCATCATCATCATGTCTATGTCCACTGCAGGACAAAAACCTCTTCCATATCCTTCCAATTAACCCTGTCTTTTGCCATCTGCGGCCACTTCAACCCTGAAAACTTTCTAATTTCATCTGCCTTCCTGACTTCGTCTCCTGTTATGCTAGCCCTTGTAGCACTACCCTTTAAGGACTATAGACAATTTTATTACGTGTTTTCTTTTTTCAAATGATGCATCAGACATGGATTACCAGATGGTACTAAACCTACAACTGCTAAGTAATTTATAATTGAATTTCTTCTCCCATGCTGTTTCGGCTTCATCGACCGAACGATGACTGACATCAAGTTGATGTTTTGGTCACGTGATCAACTAGAAAAACTAACATAATCAGCAGATATGTAGATTTAATTCACTACGACATTTAATCCAGCTTCTTCAAAGACCTGAAATGACAAAAATGATTTCTCACTTGACGTCAGAGTCGTCGTTCGGTCAATGAAACCGAAACACATTAGAGAAAAAATTCAGTTATAAATTATTTAGCAGTTGTAGGCAAATACCACCTGTTTCATTCTGTCGCCGAATGTTAGAGCTATCAGTTTCCTTTCCATAGCTTACTGAATTGTCCTGAATTTAAGTTCACCGAACTTGTTAGCCTCCACACTTCTGCCCCGTAGGCGAGTACAGATATGGCTGTTATTACTTCCCTCAAAAATGCTTGTAAACTGCCATTCATCACCTGAGAGTACCTGACAAGTGCACTCCACCCCATTCTTATTCTCCTAGTTATTTTACTCTCATGATCCAGGTCTGCAGTCACTAACTGTCCAAAGTAGGTGCATTCCTTACAGCTCCAATCTTAACCACATTCCTGCATATTATTTTTAGATGCACTGCTCTACTTTGCCTGCCTAGGTCATTGACCATGCTTTACGAGAAATGTTGTGGTGGGGAGCTTCAGATGATTTGACCACCTAGGGAACTTTAATGTGTACTGGCATCACACAGTGTACTGGCGGTTTTCTATTTTACCCTTTTAAAATTTGGCTGCAATGGCCAGGAATCAAACCTTTGAACTTGTTGACCTTTGACCACTCACAGAGTTGTGAGTGGCACTCCGTCCCATTATCTTCTCCTGTGTGTGTTTTTGGCGCCTTTAAATAATTACAATGAGCTGCTTTAGCGAGGACATGTGGTTTGCTGTGTCCAACATAGTGGCAGCAGAAGTCAATTATATGAGCAGGATGCAGCTTTGCTTTTTGTAGCTGCCTTTGCTTAATTTACTGTGCCTTATGTCAAGCAGGTGCAGTCATTTGAAAAACGCTAACAGCAGCCACACCAAAATAATATTGTGATAGTACAAGTTTTGCTTGGCAGAAATTGCTCCAGCTCTCTTTTCAGATTATGACTACACTGGCATTTCTCGTTACACTCAACCTGCTTTCCGCTCATTTCTGTAGCACTTCCCTTTCTTCGAAATAGAAAAGGATACAATCAAGTTTCGGATGACAGTATGCCAAACTAGTGCCTTTCCTTTTTTTCACCTTTAATTTTTTTCCCTGAGAGACGTCTTGGTCCAGAGAAAAGTATAGCAACTATAGCGCTATGTTATAATTTTACTGGTTTTGCTTACACAGCTTGTTCACATGTACAGTCATACACAAAAGCCTGTGTGTTGCAGATTCGTGGCAATAAATGTATTCCTGTGTAGCTAGGCAAAGCACGGCAATGAAAAGTACACACGCATGATGACATATGCGTGCTCCATTTGCTGGAATGAATAGCTGACTTTCTAGCGAGCTAATGCAGAATTTTTTTTTCGGCCAATCTGCATCCTGCAAACTTTTGTCAATGACTGTACAACCATCACATCGGAGTTCTGGTGTCATAGTGCAGTAGCAGGGCTCTTAATCAAAACTCATGGATCTTCTCACTCAATATAACTAGGTGTAGTGGCTACAACAGTGCAGACAACAATACAATGCATCCTTAGCATGCAGTTTGCTTGCTTCAAGATTTACCAGTCATGAGAAATAAATTTATTAAAGCAGAACTGTTTGTGCACATAGTTTGGTAAATACAGTTAAACCACTACAGTCCACCACACTAAACAGATGCTGTTGATCACTTGACCCCATCGTTAGCCTAGAATAAACTTGATGCTCAGGCTAATGCTTGCTTCAAGTTATCAATTATACTGATAGCAAATCTAAATTACTTCATAATTAACATGCCTGCCCTTTGTCTACATCAGGGTATAATAAGAATGCATATTAGTCAGGTCAGACCCATAGAGCCGCATAACTCTACTGATGCAAAAGGTGCGAATTTTGTGCGATGCCAGTGCCTGTATATTAAAGAATCCCAGATGGTTGAAATTAATTCGGAGCCCTGCACTAAGGCATCTCTCTTAGCCCATGTGCAGCTTCGGGATCACAAGCCATACCAGCCTAATGAATGCAAAGCAATGTGTAACAACACACTTCAATGCACACTCGAGAAATGTTATGTTGTCAGCCTCATCTGTGAATCCTCTGAGTACCAGGGCTTGAAATTTACCTTGGCCAGAAGATAGGTGGTGCATGTGCTTATGAATAGCGACAGAGTGTTGCATGCACTGAAAGCATCATACCTGCATTGAAAGGACCTGAAGTGAAAGCACTGGAGCCAAGTATGAATGTGCAGCCCAAATTGCCACCAAAGTTTTCTTGCATGTACTTAAAGCTTTCCTCATCAACTTCTGTGCCGTCTTCAAGAAATACCTAGGACAAAAAAAGGACATTTTAGAATGTGAATTTTTAAAGCAAGGATCCATACAGTCTAGCAGGCTGGTTAACGATCTCGAGGCTAAAGGGAAGATGTGGACCTTAAAAATGAAAATGTTTATTACAAGATATAACATAAAGAAATTAGCTGTGGATATGTAATACTTCCTTCTATTTTCGAACATATAATTAGTTTCAGTACATCTCAATCGGTTTTCATATTATGGAAAAATAACTGAAGCCTAATTAGGTAATTTCTTACAGGTCATTCAGACACTTTCCCTCAACCATGCAAAACTATGCTATTTGTATTGTTATTGAGGTACAACATCATACAGAAATGTTCAATTTTGTTAAAGCATCATAATTATGAAATATAATTAGGTGACATTAAAATTTGATATGTTCGACCGAGCTACAAAAATATAGCATAGCTCCATGGTTCAGTTCTTTCTGATCTCGACAGTATAAGTTTAATTGAAATTGCACCACAAAAGCATAATGAAAACATCTGTAAGGGTAATCAAGTTGGCAAAAACACAAAGTGGAAAAACTGCATTTGAGATGCGCATGCCAGGCACTCTGAGGCCCTTGTAGAGGCCTCGGAAAATGGCAGAATGCAGATATTCCTAGAGAACTTCCCCATACTAAGTAATACTTAAATGTAGGGAAGAGCGGCAGTTTTCAAACAAGAGCAAAATGGTGGCCATTGGATATGCGGTTCTGCCGCATTTTGCCCCGAAATCACCATTTCAGTGTGTTGGTGGCATCAAATATGTCATTTTTAATTTGGTAGCTGGAGGTCAAATAATCATGACAATATAGCACAGACAAGGACGACGAAACAATACAATGGCACAAACGCCGTCTTTCAAGAAGGTTACTGCAAACCACGTCAAATATATACATTGCGCCCCCTAAAAAAAACAATGAACAAAGTATGCCTTACATATTCACACTGGACGCGTTTAAAACAAAACAAAAATTGATTATGGTGCATTTAACCACACAAACTCTTTCTTTGTGAGTGTGAGTGACACAAAAGGTGCGCTACCACAATGATTGTGGTTATTTTAAAATTTTCATAGCCTTGATTATCTCACACATCAACTTTTCTCTGTGTCTGTCTAGCACAATACAGCGCATGAATTCCAGCACACAGCTTTCAGGATCTGGCAAATGATCGTAATCACGACAGTGAATCACCAAATTCTCCCTCACAGCTTTGTTCACATCATAATGGCGCTTTTTTAACCTCTCATTGGCACACCTGCCAGTTTTACCATTGTAAACATAGCCACAATTCAAGGGGATCAAGTACACTATGCCCTCTGTTTCTGATAATGATACGAGTTCAACAAGAACAGTACTGAGAGATGCATGTTTAAAACAGTGCAATGCACATATACCTTTAACCAGAACAGCCAGCCATTCCAAATTTGTGATCAAGTTGGACTTTTTTTTTCTGAACTGCACTTTCCGGAACCCAGAGGGTCTCCTTTGTGCAGCATCTGCTCATGTGAGAAGCTGATAAGGTGTCGTGATGTGGCCTTCGTAAGGTAAGACTCTGGTCTCCCGAGGCGATCATATTCGCATTTGTGGATGCCCCCTCGAGCCACCTGATTCCGTCCTCGCACCTCGCAGAGCATGGCTTTTATAAAAACAGCACACCAAAGCATCTCCCAAGTAACAGTGCAGAACACAGACGGGTGCACGAGATGAGAAGGCGGCACAACAAGCGCTCACTTGCAATGTTTGTTTTGAGAAATAAAGAACTTCATATACCCTTGCATAAAGTCGCCACATGTTCCAAGGACACGTGGCTTGCACACTGTGTGGCACACGCACTCCTGCACAGTCGTGAAAATCATTGCACGTTTGACAGCTCAAGTTCTTTTTTTGTTAGCAGTAGGGACGGTGTGCTGACGCATTGTTCTCGTAGTCTGAATATCCTAGCTGCCCCAATAATCTCACAGACCACCTGTTCACTGTGTGTTTTCAGCACTTTGCATCGATGATTGATTGAGGAATTGATTTTGCATTGTTGCATTGAGCACTACAGCATATTTTTGTCTGGATACACAGCACAATGCACTTTTTCGCAACTTTGGAATCTTTTTTTTTTTAAGTTATTCAGTTTAATTTTAGTGTAAACAATTTCTCCATGTAGTACATGTTTTGGTGAGGCAATGAAAAGCTTTATATAGCTCATAAATGCCGTGTCGACTTTTTAAAAAATGTTCCAAAATGAAGCATTCTGAGCTAAAAAAACAAACTACAAAAAACAAAAACCTTGTGCAGGCATTGTCTTGAGGCCAAAAAGAAAAGAAACATTTTATCATGAATTCTGTACGAGACCTACTTTTGCACTAGTCTGGAAAATTCAAAGGGCTGTCAGATGATGAGAAAAATTTTTTCTCATTGGATATTAAGAGAAATTTCTTTTGTGAGTTCAATAAAAAGACAAATTTTTGGACCAAAGTCAAAGAGGGTTATGAGCAAACATTGGTGCATTTGGCATGAAATGACCCATGTAGTCAGCTGCATAAAATTTAGATGAACTATATTACATGCACACATCTTTTTTTTTTTAAGCAATGTTACTGCCTCAGAGCATATAAAGGGGGTATGCTTGGGTGGTTTCGCTAGATGCTAAAATAAACTGATGACCACTTGCTTTGAACATGTATAGCAGACCTACCAAAATGACAACTTTGGTCCAATACACAAAATTCAAATGTTATGCTCATTAAATTTTTCTGGTGCTGGCGAGAACGGTGGTAGAGCCGCGTCAGAACTTGAACATTTATTGTGCTAAACACAAAACAACTGAACACTTGGAAATTCAGAAGTGGAAATATATACCAGTAATACAAAAATGGCAACCCTTATCCATTCATTTTAATTAATGAAATACAACCAAATTGACCTATTCAGTTCAAATCTGCATTAGCTATTATAATTTACTCAAGTTCTCTCATGGCCCATGCAGAGGCAGTAAGAGAGGGGAGTGAGCGGTTGCAAAGTGATACATAAGAATGCTGAACTGCAGGTTTTTCCAGGAAAAATAAATGCACATATATATTAAAATATTGCAACATCATTATACAGGATTATGGGGCAAAGGAAATACACATTACACATTGCTATAAAGAATATGTCTTGTACAAAAGATATTAGGGTGAGAAACAAAACAATGCAAGCCGCAGTATCATAATTGGTTCAAAACGTTTAGAAACAGTCGCAACAGCAGCAACCAACAACACCACAACGGCAAAACAATGTATAATTTGTATCAAGAACAATAAAAATAATGCTCAAACATGAAAAACCGGCTCAGTGAATAAATTCAGTGAATTTGGCAGAATATTTTAATTTAATTGTTTCAATTGCTTGGAGACGAGTATTGCACTTCACTTAATACATTAATTAATTACTGAAATAATGAATTCGACTCAGCTATTGCACGCACTTAATGACATGTTCAATTCTAAGAGATTCACTTGTCAAATGGTTTCACTTGTATATAGATTCACGAAATTATGCAGACAAATAAAAATGCGTACATGCTGTCCTATAGCTGCCTCATCTGTCGAAGACAGGATAAGGAGCGGATTACCTCCCAGGCGCAAAAAAAAAAATGTAATAACGGTATGTATAGCATGTGCCCATCACCTTGTCACTTCAATGGGCTCCGTGCGCTGGTATGGTGGTGCCAGCAGCGACCACATCGCCAGCGCCGCCTCGCGGCGTTAACCGGACGCTCAGTCACGGCCGGTCTCTCGAGGGGAGAGCCCGCGCTCTCCTCGACACTGGCCGTGATGGCACTGCGCCTTCCTCCATGCCGGTGCGTTCGCGTCAGCCCGGCCGCATAGCAGACGAGCACTAACCGCGATCAACGCCTGCTTCTCTGCGGATTTCAAGGCATTGAAAGCCTTGGCGCCACCGCTGCTACGTTTAGTTTCAATTTCTTTCAGGCTGTGCTGATCACCGATGCCGAGCAGCCATGATTGTGTTGCAGTCCCGACGGCACTGCAATATTTGGCACCGCAGTTGACCTTATTGAGATTAATTAAGTACCTTTACAGTTTGAGAAACAAGTCTCTGACTCAAATAATGAAATCAGCTATGTAATTTACACCTACTGTGACATCCACTATGTGAATGGTCGGCTAGAATTGCGAAAAACGCACTTACTACACATATCAGATTATAATGCTCTACATCCTGCAGGATCGTCACTGCTTTACTTTATGTATTCCCCTCAAAGAAGCATAGCTCTAAGCATACAAAAATACGATGGGTTTCTTGCTAAGTATCTTCCACAGTTAGAGGACTTTCATTTCAGGGATTTCGTGAAGCCACCAATTACATGAATTATTTCGGTCGTATTTTTCTTTTGGTAAATACTTAACTCCAGAAAGGCCGCGGCGGTGGCTCAGTGGTTATGGTGCTCAGCTGCTGACTTAAATGACTCGGGTTCGATCCTGGTTGCGGCGGTCGAATTTCGACGAAGGCATAATTCTAGAGGCCCGCGTACTGCGCGATGTTAGTGCACGTTAAAAAAACCCAAGTCGTTCAAATTATTTGGAACCTCCTACTATTGCGCCTCTTATAGCCTGAGTTGCATTGGGACGATAAACTTCATTAAAATCAAAATATTAATTCCATAAATTAAGGGTTTAGCGATGTTGTGAAATCCAAGAAATATATATAGGGAAATTTGAACCACTCTCTATTTTTCTTTTCCCTCGTCTAGAACAGGATTTGAGATCTCAGAAATGCAACAAATAAGGATACAAAATTTTAAACCCCTGTAGGAAATAAAATGATTCAAATAAATACACAAAACCTTAGGTGAAACAATGTGAAAACAACATAAGTATACTCAGAAGTACGACGTCGCTCCCACAGCATACACACGAGCACAAAAAAAAACTAGAAACAAAATTGACTCGCTGAACCACAGATGAGCATAGCAAACGAAGACTCAAACTTCAGATGCTAGCTCCAAGAACTTCACCGTAGACCATTTCCTGTGACTGACTGAGCGCATTCCTTCCCTCTACATAAAGACCTAAAGCAATTCCTACCAATGATGGCACGTTCAAAACACATAGTCAGTGTCAACCCTTTCCCAGTTCACACTCATCAATTCCACAGTGTACTCATTTCCAGCAGAACCTCTGTGCGTGAGCGAGCATGCACGATGTCCAAAGAAAGTGTTAAAATATTGTTACGGGGAAATACTATTTACATTTAATTACAAGTGTTGGGGGTTAGAATAAAGAGTTCCTAGCAGGGAGCACCAACACGAACAGGGAGCTGCATTAACCACCTCTTCTTGGTTCGTCCTTTCACGCGAGAGGCCACTTCGTCTTCCACTGCCACTTCATCGTAACATTATATTCGGTACCTTTTGCTGCAGTGTTTTTATAGCTGTTGTGACATTGCTAAACAGAGCAGTAGGTCGAGCACCCATAATTATCCAAGTTTGTTTTCGCCTTCGAACGAAACACCTCACCGCTCGCCTCGCTCACTGCAAACTGAACCAGAGAGCTGCGTCGGCTGCGTCCGCCTTTCGCCACCGCTGTTAACCAGGTGGCGCCACTCGCGCGCACCAAACTGCAGCGCACGGAGCCTATACGGCGAATCGAAACCATGTGCGCCCGCGCTTCGCATGTATACGGTAACGAGCCACGATACTCCATAATGCTGTATTTCGAGCTGGCCAGGTTACTGATACGCCGATGCGAGGGCCATTTTGGGGCATGCATATATGTTTTCTTTGCATTTCACGCGACAGTACGCGCTAACTCGTTCGTATGGTTTCTTTTTCTCCTCTCGTTGCAGCTGCCAATCCCTACAGTGAGTTGCTCGCCGCGAAAACTGACAGTGCTGTCTTGATAATCGCAGCGCTGATAAAAGCTGAATGTATACATACCTTGAAAACGAGCAGCACTTGCTTTGTCCGGCCAAGAAATGCTGTCTTGTTTGGCACATAGCTGCAGTCGCCGACAAACGACGTGCTGTTCGCGCGCCATTAGTTGCATCAGCAGCCGCGTTTTGTGGCACTCCGCGCTGTGTGCTGCGGCTCCAGGGGTGGTATCACTCCCCAAGACAATCATGTTCCGAAGAATAAAAGACGCTATTTGCGCTTACGAACAGCCTGAGAGTTCGTGACGCTTATAATAAGCGTGCAGTCGCTCTGTGTAGCGCTGAGCATAATAGCACGAATGTACCAAGTCTTTCGCACTTTAGTTGCACATTTCTGAATTGCGTAGCAGTTACCGTTTCGAAACCGAAACTACACTTTGGCGATTGCGCCGACGTGCGGGACGGGAGCCGTTCAGCTTTTCCCGTAGTTTTACAGAATTTTCTAACAGTGCACGCTCCAGGAGGTGCGGGGTCCACAGTGTTCAGGCCGGTGAGCCCTGGGCTCCGTCCACTTGTACATACGGTGCCGTTGCACTGCTATTAGTTTAAACTGGGCGATAGCTGGTTTAGTAAAGCTCTGCCCAATTATCGAATGGGTTAAAACCCGCGGCAAACAAAGACTTGGGAGGAGCGCGCCAAGTCTCAGTCTCGACCGCTTTTAAACAGCCTTTTTGTTAAACTGCATTATTCTCACTGCCTTGTATTTCAATCCCGTCTTAAATAAGTTTTGTCTTGAGAAGTTGTAATTGCTGCCCCAATCGGCAACGTGCCGCCAGACGAGCGGACGAAGGCCTGAAGGCTCTTTGTACTGCTAACCGCCGTGTATATTCGATCACCGGCCAGCGTGCCGCCATCATTCACCGCTCGCGACGTGCAACCGATCGACCATGCCCAATCCGGCCATCCCATCAAAGAAGGATTCGGAAAGTTTAACTGGTGCCGTGACCAGGATTGATTGGAACTTCTCAACTCATCCCATACGTGAAAGGCGTGACATTGCCGCGTGATGCAAAGCGCGATTTTCTTTGCATCAAGCAGTCGTCTAACCCGCGCAGGAGGCTTCTACTCGAGTCGTGGCGCATCCAACAGACACGGAAGAATGTGAATCGCTCCCTGGGGACACTTCCCTCTTCCTAAATCCATGGTTTGCGGCCACTGACCCGAGGTCTTCCACACAAGCGCAAAGACGGGTTCGATGGCCGCGGTGGTCGAATTTCGATGGAGGCGAAATTCTAGAGGCCCGTGTGCTGTGCGATGTCAGTGCACGTTAAAGAACCCCAGGTTGTCGAAATTATTCCGGAGCCCTCCACTGCGGCGTCCCTCATAGCCGGAGTAGCTTTGGGACGCTAAACCCCCGTAAATAATAACCTTTTCAGGCTCATTTCTCCCTAAAAAGAAAAATTTCGTCTTCATTGTGTATGTGTAGGAATCCAGTGTTTGGCTTATTGCAACCCAAAACGCATAGGTCATTTATGCTAAATTTCAGTTATGGTTGGAGATAGAGAGAGAAAGAGAAAGGCAGTGAGGTTAACTAGGCAGCGCCCAGTATGCTACCCTACACGCGAGAAGGGGAACAGAGGGAGAGGGGGGATGGTTGGAAATTCTCATCTGACAGGTGGGCTCTACCTGAGGGATCAGGGGATCTCATTAACACATAAATGTAGATATTATGGGCAATGAGCCTGCAGCCTTCACGAGTGCATCGAAAACGTGCTACAAGGTACGTAATGCTTTCGGAAATGGAAGCACATGAACGTGAAAATATGAAACGTTATTTTCATTGACAGTTACTATTAAAAACAGCGATACCTGGCAGTGAGCTTTGGCAGGGGCTACCGGGCGGCGCGTTTAAACAAAAATTGCCGGAAAATTTTTCTCGTTTTACACCGTACCTATCCAGGCAGTCGTTAACAGTTGGCAAGTGCTTGAGAGAAAAAAATTACAAAGTATGCTGCGTCATTTCGACGCTATCGCTTTTAAAACGTCACAATAAATGTGTGTTGCGAATGCGCGCATGCTCCCGACAGGCGCTCCAACAGCAGGGTGTTGCACCAAGTTCTCGAGGAGTCCGATGTGCTGCAGCGTGTACTACATTTACTCGTTAATGTTAGCAATCGTTCAAATTAGTCAACACACCCATACGTGAAAAGTTCAGAAACGGCGCGACCGAAAGCGAAACGCACTCGACAGCGTAGATAACTCTAAAACGCCCCGTATGTTTGTAAGTAAACACTGGTTTCTTGCTGTTTTCACCTTTGTTTTGAAAAAAAAGTGCCCTAGCAATAGTAAAAGTAGCTTATTTGTCAACAGAAAGTGCCAATAATGCAGACGTGCACACGCGGCACGCGGCACAAGCAAAAGCGGTAGATGGCGCGTTATGCGCAACCAATGTAGGCGGCGGATTGCTGTTGAGAAGTTTTAATGCAGCAGACCATTTTATTAACAGTGCATTTTAGTTTGTGCAATATGTGGTATGCTCGAATAAACGTAAGCGGCGTAATCGTTTTGTTTTGCTTGTGTTTTTGTGTTTAGTGGCGTCACCGGAAATTCCGCTGCTGCATTTTCGGCATTTGGAAACACGCGGCTTGGAGACTGATACGTGACTCCCAAACATGCTATTTCATTCTTTTTTCGGGCTTCGAGCAAGATATTTTAGTTCGTTAACGACAAAAAAAGTGTTTTTTTTCTTGACGTTTCAGACTGCAGCAAATGCTCAAAAAGTCTAAGCTGACTTCCTGAAAGAGGATCAGTTTCGATTTCGAAATCTAAAAGCGTTCTGTGCACCCCGTTCTATCCTGCCGTTAGGAACTTTTGTCTGCTGCATAACCAGTAACTTTTGGACGGTTTGCAACAAAAGGAACATGTTCGAAAAATTCATGTCGCAACAGGATCTTGAAGTGGCGAGAAATGCAGGAAAATAAGTATTTACATTGCATGATGCATGTTTGTATATTGTACTGCTGCCAACGGCAAAAAATCAATATCTACTTCGGACAAACAAAAAGGGAAAATGATTCATGACATAGAATAAGGACAGGAGGAAATCCGGAATTACCTGAGCTCTCAAATGTAGCCAGGTGACCCATAGCAAAGGAGGACTGCATATGGCTCTCAATGAATGGAAGCCGGAGACGTCGCGGTAACTTGCCTGGGGAGTCGCTGGCCCGCGGGGGGGGGGGGGGGGGGGGGGGGGGGCACATTTCTCATATCTAATGTTCTTAGAACTTTGGGAAGCGCATGTCTGTTACAATCTCGCTGCGGAGCATTGCGAGAGATGTATCGATCGGGTGAAGCAGATCTTGGAAGACCCAGCCTGCGCTGTTTCTAGTCATTTTTCCGACGACCTTTCGCCGAACGGTACCTCTTTTAATAACTTACGTTGACAAATTTTAGATATACCCAATGCCCTCTTGTCTATTATTTCCTCAAGAAACACAGCTCAATAGGTTCCTGTGTGATGCACACGCGCACACTGCAGTGACATTGGGAGTAACACAGCGGGCCTGACTCACCGGATTTCTCCAAATGACAAGCACGTGCGTTGATGAAATGATAACTGAAACAAGGGGAGTATCAGACATGGCGGGCGACTTGTGAATATTAAAAAAAAAAAACTGCGCTTGAATTAAGGCACCGACACGAGCGCACTTTTTAAAAGGAAAAATGGCATGCGTCGGTGTGATGAAGGCGGCGGAAATCGTTTCTTACTCCAGTTTCAAGAATTTTCGGGAAAGAGGCTTCTTGTACATCTTCGCAACTGCGTTCTTGTCCGTTACGTCAAGTGCATGTTCCCAGTGCCGATTTCGTCAGCATCCCTGTTTTCCACAAAGCTCTATCTGTTTCTTTAACCTTTTTCTTAACAGATAATTGCTGATTTGCCCCCTTACTGCTGTCCAGATATTTTTTGTCAATTTTCTAGTTCGCTTTCTTCATTTCGTGTGAACATTCTTTATATACAGTATTGTGCGTTTTTATCGCTGACACATTCAAAAATTTCCCCGCCTCAACCGCTGGCTCATTTGCGGTGAAACTGCACACAGAGCTTGCGTATTATGGTAACTTTTGTATCGTAGGAAGTTTGACAACGGTACTTACTTAGTTGAGCCCTGCATGATGCGAAAACATAATCGTCTACGTAGAGATCGGCAACCAAAACCCGCAGACGACGCTTTTTCGCTGAAGGGCGGCAGTGGCGCCATCTGTTTGCGGTAGCGCAAAGCGTCACGACAAGGCCGTCGAGGAGAGCGTTGCAAGGAGCGCGGGCTGTTTGAATATGCCGTTCCTGTCGTTTCGTCTGCTTCTACTGAAGCGTTTACAACATTTTCGACTAATTAAGCGGAAAAATATCAGAACAAATGATTTAACGAGGTTTTACCTTTTAAAGAATATTGTTTGCAATGCTCGCCTCGGCGGCCTTGCCGTGATGGTTTCCACTGCCCAAAACAGATGGCGCTACTGCCGGTTCTCAGCGAAAAAGCGCCGTCTGCGGGTTTTGGCTCGCCGATCTCTCGTAGACGCTTACGTTTTCGCATCATGTGCGCCTGAACTAAGTAAGTACCATTGTCAAAATTGCTACGATACAAAAGTTACCATAATACGCAAGCTCTGTGTGCAGTTTCACCGCAAACGAGCCAGCGGTTGAGGCGGGGAAATTTTTGAAAGTGTCAGCGATAAAAACGCACAATACTGTACAGGTATCTGAAAATTCTCCTAGCCCACTGCTTTTCCCCATTTTTCTCAATCGCTCCTCAAATGCTATCTTACTGCTAGCTTCTCTGCTCTGGAACGACGCCCATCCCATATCACCCCGTACCCCCTGATTTGGTGTATTACCATGTGCTCCTAAAGCTAGCCTCCCTACGCCGCGTTGTTTAATTTCTAACCTTGCTTTTGTCTCATGCACAGGACCGTTTTACCGAAAGTCAGGCTAGGAACCATCATCCCTTTCTAGATCCCACTTACCACTTCATACCTATTGTAATTCCAGTGCTCTGTTTTTCATGACAACTGCATTCCTACTGGCTTTATTCATTACATATTTTTCATGCTCTGTTATTTATCCACACCCAAAAATACCTGTACTCATCCACTACCTCTAGCGTGAACTCCTGAATTCTATGAACGCCAACGGCGGAGCGCCGCGGCGCGGCGTGGCTGTGCGTTAGTGCATACCGCGACCGGCTAATAACCATGACGGGCTTCGTGGTGATGAACCCATCTATCCTCCCAACACGATGTAGCGCATTTTGATGCGTATTGGCCCCGTCGTAAGTTTCATTTAAAGCCTGATCAAAGCGCTGTGCTTTTATACTGTCAGTTTAACGGCACGATCGGGTGGCTCGTGACTTGAGCCTCGCTCCTTCGTGTCTCGCGGCTCGAGCTCGCGATGGCGTTCCAGACACGGCGCCCATTCCAGCTGGCCACGCTAAAAGGCGCTGACAAGGCTTCTCGTTCCGGTGCAGCCGCCCTCGCTATAGCATATCGGACTGGACCAACTCCGAACAATCTCGTGGGCCACATTGGAAGGCTTCACGTTAAGTAAGTGCCTCGACTACGTTGCGCAGGCTCAGTTTCTACTGACCACGTTACTAAGAGCTAGTCTTAACGCTCGCTGGAGCTCTGTACTCTGTCGACGCCCGTGTGCAAGCCTGTCTCCACCATGGACCCCCTCAGCAGCCGTCCCCAAGTCACTGAGCCTGCAACGCGATAGAATACGACCGGCGAGAGCTGTGACCTCGTAGAAACTAGTGTCAACCAATGCTCTTCGTCTACGGGTATCCCCGCAAGCGCCGTTGCGGACACCTGCAGTAGGTTCCCTGTGCAGCGGGGACGATGAGTGGACAGCGGTGCAAGCAGAAGGGAGTTTGAATATTTGGCCTCCCACCCAAAATCATATAGTCGCCGTCAGACCGCGAGGTCTTTGACCACCTTACGGATCATTTTATTTATTTATTAGATACCTCCAGGGCCCTTGGGTGAGGGCTTTACATGAGTGGTATTGCGAAGTAAGGCGTTGCCCTTAGTGTAGGAATCGAAGAAAATTTAGCCATCCTTGAGACGCCGGATAGATGGGTGGGGGCCTCCAGGTAAATTTAGTAAGGAGCTCAGCTGCTGTCCGAGGACGCTGGTTCACTACCCGCCGCGTCGACCGCGTTTGTATACAGGCGAAATGCAGGAGGCGTCCGTGCGGTGTACGGAGTCAAAAGAGAAAATGAAAATTAGTTTTGAGGAAACGAAATGACGCAGTATCGAACCCGACCGCGGCAGCTGCGTTTTTATGGAGGCAAAACGCTAAGGCGCCTGTGCGCTGTGCGATGTCAGTGCACGTTAAAGATCCCCAGGCGGTCGAAATTATTGCGTAGCCCTCCTCTACGGCACCTCTTTCTCCCTTTCTTTCACTCCCTCTATCCCTTCCCTTACGGCGCGGTTCAGGTGTCCAACGATATACGAGACAGATACTGCGGCATTTCCTTTTCCCAAAAACCAACCAACCATATTTTGAGTAAAATTTGCATTTACATGCTTTTCTGCTCGTTTGTTACGATTTATAGACATCATATTGAATGATAGGACATTCTTGATTATCGAACTTTCAATATTTTTTGGCGAAAAGTTTTAGTTCTGCAGTGGGTAGCTCTCCGCCCCATGATGCTTAGAACGCCTATGGTGGTACAAGTGGTCTCGAGGAAGCCCCATGCAAACTCTTATAGGCGGGGCGCCAGCTTTTCCTCTAGTTAATAGTAAGAAACTATGCTTCCATGGGACCGAAACAAACGCTTATAGAGTGCAATGGCTCGATAGGATCGATTCCGCAAAGCCGCTCTCAGATACATAGAGAGTAGCCATAAGTGTTGAGTGCTAGGTCGTAGGATGTTTACAGAGGTGCAAATCCTTCCTTGTAAAAAGTAGCCAGAGCCTCTGGTGGTGTATTTTTGTTTTACTTGCTCCACAGTGCTTTTATCTATGGCAAACAAGTTGGTTTTGTTAATGTAATATAACAAACAAAAACTTGACAAAACGTATCTCCAGTTATTAACACAATTTTCTGTATATTTACTCTTTGTCCAATCATCAAGCTCCCACTAACCGATGTCATATCCGCTGCTAAAAACTGTCACTGTATGGTGACACCGTCAGCGCCACATATTTGTTTTTGCGAGCTAATTAAAATATTAAAAACCGCAGTATACGCGGTACGACCGATGGTAATAGCATCACTATAACTCATTCTACGCTACCAACAGGCGAAACAATGCACTGAAAATGTGTTTCGGGGCCCCTTTAAGGACCAGCGGTTATCTTCCTTTCGCATTATATGCCCTGCACACGGCCAAGTCTTCCTCTTCATTTCGACTAAGATGTGAATAACCCGCGTTTGTTTCCTCAGAGTCTGCCTGCTTCCGGTCTCATTGCTCGCTGCATTGCATATATGGACGTTAACCCATTATTGCTAACTCAGCAACTGCTATCCGTGAACACTGAATCTAAACACCGGAATTGAAGTGGAAACCAAACTGCTAGCACACCTAATTCGCATCTCACCTAACTACGCTAATTGACCATAATTTTTTTCTCTTACCCACTGCAGACCTCAAGATGATGCACGAACTGGGAGACCTGGAAAACTTCTGCGGCCTCATGACCTGCTATTGCAGACGTTACCGGAAGGCTGGGGTAGACTTGGTGTCTCCAGCCAGCCGCAGTTGAATACACTCATCGGAAGTGCCTGTGCCATAGCAATAGACAACTTGTTCATAGCCCCAGAGGCCTTGCGTGCATTGGTCTCCAGTTGCCCGGAAGTAAGCATCTATCGTTTCTGGCATGCATGGGCACTGTGCGCGAAATTGATGACACGGGCGAGCCGAAATGAGCAGCAAGAACGAAATCAGATTTATTCAGGATTGAGTTTTGGTTGCAGCTGCGAAGGTGGGGTTAGCTAATTTGCTGCGCCTCCCACAGATATTATGTGAGCCTTTCTGTTTACTCACTGGTCACTGGCTTTGACAGCACTCTTTTGTGTTTTTTTTTGTACCTTAGCTTTAGAACCTCCATGTTGGTAAAATTTGAACGCCGTAATATTGATTGCGCTGCGCTATTTAATTCACGACTTTCGGAATGGAACACAAGGCGACGTGTCCCAGGCCGCATACGGGAGCAGCGGCTACACGGGATTAAGCCAACGCTGCATCATCATCAGCATCAGCCTCACAATGCCCGCTGAAGGGAAAACGCCTCTCCCATGTTTCTCCAGCTGACGCTTTCCTTTGCCAGCTGTGGCCACTGTATCCCCGCAAACTTCTTGATCTCATCCGCCCGCCTAACTTTCTGCCGCCCCCTGCTGCGTTTGCCTTCCCTTGTAATCAACTTGGTTACCCTTAAGGACCAGCAGTTATCTTCCCTTTGCATTACATATACTGCTCAAGCCCATTTTTTTCTCTTGATTTTGACTATGATGTCATTAACCCGCGTTTGTTCCCTCACGCATTGTGCCCTTTTCGCACCTCTTCTGTTACCCCTATCTTTTTTCTTTTCATGGCTCGCTGTGTTGCATATGTGGGCATTAACCCATTATCGCTATACCAGCAACTGCCATCTGTAAACGCTTTATCTGAAGACAAGAACGGAAGTGAAAACCGAACTGCTAGCGCCCCTAATTCTCATCTCGCCTGACTACGCTAATCGACTGTCATTTTTTTTCTCTTACCCACTGCAGACGTCAAGATGATGCACGAACTGGGTGGCCTGGGCCACTTCTGCGGCTTAGAAGATCACATTCTACAGCTGGGAGTTTTGCCGCTCGTTGCGACGTCCTCTGCGGGAGACCGCATCGTTGCTGGCGTTTTTGCTGCCTGTGTTGCCTTCGACTCTTGCCCGCCGGCCGCCTCTGCCGCCCAGAAGATCCTCACCGGTTCTCACGCAATGGCGACTGTGCACAAAAGAGACTACGTCGTCAACTTGGTCAACTGGTTCCGGTTGGTAGATGATGTCGTCCTCCACTGCAACCTCCGACTACAGACGTTACTGGAAGGTTGGGAAAGGCTTCGTGTCTCCAGCCTGCCGCAATTGAAGACGCTCATTGCAAGTGCCCCTGACACTGGAATAGACAACTTGTTCATAGCCCCTGAGGCCTTGCGTGCCTTGGTCTCCAGTTGTCCGCAAGTAAGCATCTACCGTTTCTGGCATGCTTGGGCATGGTGCGAAATCAGAACCAAAAAGGAAATCAGGTTTAGTCAGGATTGAGTTTTGGTTGCTGCTGAGACGGTGGCGCTAGCTGCAGGGCCTTGTTAAGTGACGAGGATGCGGAGATATGGCACGACATGAAGAAAGGGGGCATTGCCGCGGTTCGTATACATAGCAGTTCCTCCGTTACATACTTTTGCAGTGTATTGAGTAGCTAGTTTGGTTTACTTCTTGTTAACGTAATGTACTAGTTGAAGTGACCATGCACAAACCAGAGTGTTGATTTTTTTCCTCCACTTGCTCTGAATCTAGGTGAACACCCATTTATTATCATTCTTTGTGACAGAAGTGGATGGCTCCCGTAAAATGACCGCTCGATAATTTAAGTGATAAAGGAGGCAGAAATAAACTTCAACAATCCTTCTCCACGCAGGCAGTCTAGTTTTGTTGAGAATCCTCTACACCATATCCTTATGCAGGGGTCAGCATGTAAAAATATACGCCACGAGAAAAACATTGAGTAGAGCATAACACTAGAGCATAACACTAGTAGAGCAAGGACCTGCTCATCGAAGCCGTGCGCTACCACCTGATGCCCGAGTGGCGCGCCGCCATGGCGGGGCCACGCACCTTCGCTAAGCAGCTGGGTAATGAATTGCAGTGATATTTTGCTGAGAACAAGGTCATATTACAACGTGCTCACTTTTAGCACGTTTTCTTGCCATGGTGTTTCCTGCAGCTCCGCGAGATGTGGCCACCCATGCACGACCTTCTGGAGCCTTGGTGCTGACCAGACTTTCCTCTTTGCTGTCGTCGCCAAGCATATCCCTGGGCTTGAGTTTTGATAGCCTTCATGGTGGGAAGACCACCGTGGAAGACCAGCGGAAGACCAGCGATGTAACGTCAAGCGTCATGGACTGCGCAAGCAAGCTATTCTCGAGTGTGCGACGGCTGGAGGTAAGCCAGCCTCCCACTGTTAGCCCTGTTATTATAGCGTTGGCATTAAACAAAGTGCACAGTAAGGGGATAATTACTCTTAGCACCACCCGTGCTCAGCCCTTCAAATCATTAATGCACACCGATTGGCCTTGCCGTCTACTAGGCTTCCAGGTTAGCTGAGATGGTAGACTGCCTGCCGTGGACAAAAGGTGGTTCCGGGTTCGATCTTCGCGACAGGACGAATTCTTCTTCAGCTACAAAGTTTGGGAAAAAGCTGTGTAGCTTCCTTTTGTAGGCGTTTGGCTGCGCACGGGTGGATACTGGTGAGTTATTACTTAGGGATTGCCTTATGCATTCAAATAACCTTTAAAGTTCGGGCTTGGCCTCAGTTCCAGTTCTTTCATTCGTTTTCTCTTGACTTGCGGCTCGTGGGAGAACGACTGTTGGCCTCAGTTCCAGTTCTTTCATTCGTTTTCTCTTGACTTGCGGCCCGTGGGAGAACGACTGTCTCACTCAGCCGCCTACAGGAGTAAAACAGTAAACCAGCGAGTTGAGCTAGTTGGTGAATGGTCATGACTGCAAGAACGCTTATGGGAACGGAGCTCTTGCCTTTGGTAACCCAGTTTCTGCCCCTAAGTTGAGCGCCAGCGCTGGTTAGGGCAGCCGCAGACTTCCCCACTTCCTCCCCAAATCCAGCTACAGAATTACGTCACTGTGACAAGCAGAGAGAGCTGCAGTGAAAAAGGACGGGCTCCTTTTGAAGTAATAGCTCCTCTCTCTGGGCTGCGATTTTCAGATCAACAAGGTTCCATTTTGACCTTGAAGAAGGCTTCACACGCCTGACATCATACCACGTGACCGGCCACAGCTGGAGTCGAGCTCCGCCGTTCAACGCTGTGCCGGCCCTCCGCCATACCACGTGACATGACCACTTTATTGGCGGTATATGGTGAGCGCCTCGCCGCGCTCGCTTCAGTCGGAGCCATTGGGTCTTGACTGGGTGGAGTGATAGAGGCCGGTCTTTCGCTCGTCTCATTAGCTATATATATGAGCTGAACCTTAGCCATTTTCCTTCGCTTGCCTTACGGGGGCGCTACGAGTCGCGTACGACGACAGGTTAACTAGATATCCACTGATAATGATAACTCGCCAAGATTAGGCGAGTGTTCAGAGCCAGCATAGCGAAGACTGCCATGAAGGGGGAGAGGTGGCATAGTATACCTGCCAGTGCTGTGTGTACCAATGAGTGTACGTTATACAGACGTCATACCTCTAAACTGAAGGAGCCAACTAGTTTACATGGGCACGTTGCAGGCGGTGTTGTACCTTGCATGAACCTAATATCGTGTTGAAGCTGTGTGTAGTTTAAGCCTTAAATATCTCGTCAGTAGTGCTTTCTTCTGGAAGGGAGCTCCTGGCATGCCAGCCGCAGTTTCAGAAAGGCCAAAGGCAAGAAACGCCTATTGGCTATGCATTCAGCGCATGTTAAGGAACCGCAGGCACTCGTGTCTATCCAGAGCCTTTTGCCATAGTGTTGTTCAATATCCATATAGATTGCAATTTGACAACGTTGGAGCGGACTTCAGGCGGTAAAGCTGTGTGCATTGTCACGCTAATTTAGTGTTAGTCGAGATTGTAGCGAGGTCACAGGTTGAGCTGTGTTGAACGAAAACGATTAGAACTGCATTTCATTTGTGACAATGAGGTCGTAGCATCACTGAAATGTCATTATGGCATATGAGGATGCAAAGTAAATTAATGACTCTGAAAAGCCGACCGAGAAAATTAGTTAAAAATCCTACACGTGACCATTGGGTTGAGAGTCGGACACGCTAGACCTAGGCCACTGCGGCACGTTCGTTGGACTTAGTTGAAGGCGTAGCTTGTATCTCTTGTGGTGTATCACGTGGTCGGGTACTGAAACTGATGTATGCTGATGGTTGTGTGTAATTAGAAAAAGGTACTGAAAATGAAAATGGCGAATAACCATTAAAGGGACTATGCAATAAATTGAGATTACATAAAGCAGACGAGAGATAGGCATTTCATCACTCGTCACCTCAACGCAGGAATTTTTAAGCTAGCATCAATAACAACGAAGATATAGACGATTAAAAATTACGCTTTTCCTCTCCCCCCTCAACTCGTACACGCAGGGCACCAGACAAAAATAAAGAAAACAGGTCTGGGACTGGGCCCCGCCTTTGAATAACTTCCGGTTGTCGCTCCTAGCACCTCAGCAGCAGCGTCGGCGGCGTGGCAGCATCTCTCCGGTCTCTCTTCGCCTTCCTGGATTGCGGAGCGTGTTGGGTTTCTTTGCTTGTCATCTGTTGTAGTTAGCAGTAATAAACCCGGACCTCGAGGTGCGACTGCTCGCTCTTACGGCTGCGATGGGCATCGAGCCCTATGTGTGCCCACGAAGAGCCGTGCGAGTGGCTCCGGAACTCCCGACAGAAGGAGGCGGCAGAGGAAAATTGAAACCATATGCGCGAAGGCAATGCCCTGGCCCGCGCTTGCCTGAGAAGGTCGTGCGGCGGCACGAGCAGACGATTTTGACGGCTACCAGAAGTGTGCCCGTGACGTCGTGGCTGCCATGGCTCCAGCGACTGACATCGTGTGGTGGCCTGGTGGCATCATGGGTACTGTGACGTCTTTTTTTCACGACTTTAGTTCCAAAATCGGTCACTACGAGCACACCAATCGGCCCGCAAATTTTAGAAAACACGTTTAAAAAATTTTTTTAATTGCCGGCTCAGTTTTGAAGACTTATACTTGGTGTGAATGCTCATTAGCATCATTTCTAAGCATTGAAAACATTTACAAGCGACTCTGAATTCTTTGCATAGTCCCTTTAATGCTGTCAAGTCATACCTTTAAGGAGGAACTTAATTTTTGAAAGATATAGCCTCACATGGCATATTTGATATTGTCGGTGCGCTTGGTGTAACTTACATAAAACACCATTTGAAACACGCACACCAGAAGCATTATGAGATGTGTGGTATAACCCAGGTCCACATACAATTGAGTCCCTCATCGCCATGTTTTTGGATGCATTTCAATTGAAATGCGTTGAACTGGGACAGGTTAGCATTATCGGGAAGGGAAAGACATTACTGGATCTAGGGACTATAGACTGCAGGCTGAATACTAAAACTTGATTAGGAAAGTAGACAGCATTCGCTTGTCTATCAAGATACCGCTTCATGCGCGCTGGTTGAGTGTGTTTGTTGCGGCTGATGTTGACGAAGCACTCGCAGTGGCACAGCGTATGCTATGAAGGCGCTCGGGTTGTGGCCTGGCTGTAGAACCCTCGTCGTCTGAGCCCATAGCAGACCTAAGAACGAAAGAACGAACTGAGCATAGGCGCCGACCGCAGGGGGCTGGAGGGCTGTAGCCCTCCTCCCTCCTCTTCTTCTGGAGACTGAGTGATGGGGTTAGCGGACAGCATATCCGCCGAGAGCGAAGGCGCTGTTTCCAGCCGCACGCTTCATGAAAAGACCGGAGAAGAACACGAGCGAAAAAAAGGCGCCCAGCAAAGTAAAATAAACAAATTCGTCCCGTCAGCCACTTATATCAGCGCCAACGTATCGTTCGTCACTTGATCACCAATCCAAAGTTCACGGGAATCACTGTTACACTTTTTTTTATTATTCGATTGTACCATGTATGTTTAATGCCTAGAACCACCTTCCCATAGGCACTGTGTAAATAAGCGATTTTTTTTTTTCGACAGTCACTGTCTACATTTTTGTTTCGTGATTTCAGTTTTCTTCACAGGTAGCCCGTTTTATTCTTATTTTCTGCCATGATACTCTAGTAGTCATGCTCCATGGTCTAACAGATATTTGAAACGATTTTCTCACTAAAAGAAAATACTTTTGCAAACTGTCAAGTATTAAAACCTACCCATTGGACAGTATACAAGACAGCTGCTTCAGCATATTAACGAGCATTGAAGTCTACTGAATGCACGTTTTTTAAATGTAACCCTGGTGAACGTTCTGAAGACTAACCCAAGACACTCCTCGAACACAATAAAACCGGGGGACACCAATAAAGTGTCGTTATTGCACCCACCGGCGAACTTGCTCCCGACCACCTCTGTGCTCCTGTACTAAGTGATACTTTTGTTAAGTCGTTTCCTCCATCCTTTGTTATCCAACATCCCGATCTCCAACTGACTGTGCGATCATTTCACGATGGATCCCGCCTTGTTCGACTCGCAAGCCATCATATAGTGATTATCGATTTGAAACTAACGTCTTCTAGGGGAATTGATGGTATAATTGTTAAATTTATACGGAATTCTAAACAGTATAGTACTATCATCATGAAATGCATATTCTCACAATCGTATCACGGTATACTAAAGATCTAACATTGACCCATATCTTTGAGATCAATAGCATTTCATCTGACTGCATATTTTTTGACCTTGCTAAAGCATTCGATAAAGTTGATAACTCAGTGCTATTACATAAACTTAGTGTGCTGAACATTGACCGTGCAGTTCTTACCTGGATCCCTCGATTTCCTTCTTCTCGTGTTGAATTTGTTAGCATTAATGACGCTAATTACTCTACTGCACCACTTTGTACGTGGAGGCAACTTCAAATATCTAGAGGAAAATGTTGGTTCTTATGTAGCCCCGCATAATCCCAGCTGATTATGAGTGAGCCCGGGTCGGCGTCACAGAAGAGAGAATTCCGAGCAAACAGATCAAATTGCTTCTGGGTGCAAAATTTGTATATATAAAAAAAACTGACATTTCTGTTGCGTTTTGAAGCATGACCGGTGGCATAACTTTAATACGGACGACTTGAATTCAGCACCCTTTTCTGTCGGTGTATTACTCTTCATTCGCATTCATAGTTCGCATTCATTAACATTCGCAGTCATCAACAACCTGTTGGTCAAGAGAAGTCAGCCGAGGGGATAGAGCTTCCCACGGCTACTCGCTAGAGACTGGCGCAGCGGCCAAAATTAACTCGAGTGTTTTAGTCTAATGCTTCTCGCTGCCGGTGAGTTACTTCAGGAGGCACAAAACTTCCAGCAGGTTACTTTTCATAGGCAGGGAGGTTAAAGAAGCATCAAAAGACATGGCGGTGGGTGAGCCGCCATGGCTTAGAAACCCGTATGCTCTCTAATGGCGTCGTTGTGTGTGTCGCGTGTACCTACACAGTGCACAAGGACATTTTTCCTAAAAAAAAAAGACAAGGAGTGAAACACACTTACATGCACATGTGATTGCCGGCTAAGAAAGGATTTCCTTTCGGTAAAAAGATATTTGTGTGCTTTCTGTAATGTGCCCTTAGCCCCTATATTTTCTACTACTCCAGCTTTGGTCGACAGCTTTGGGGCGAAACAAAACGTTAGGGCTGACGAGGCATTTAGTGTGCAGGTTCGTCAATGGCCTCCCAAGAAAGTCAAAGATTGAACAAAGAATATATAGACTAATCAAGCATCGCTGCAGCCTACATATATATTAACCTCCAGAACCCTCTTATGCTACCTATGGCATCAAGGCTGCCAGATTCGAGTCTTGCAGCCTCGAATTTGGCAGCCTTGATGCCATAGGTTGCATAAGTGTTCTCGCTCGGTCTCCGTCCTCAGTGTTCGATCACATTCTTACGTGGCACTCACGGTAATGCAGGACGTACTACGTACGCCGCTACGGACGTGGGTGGCGATGGTGAACACTCTCAAGGTTAGCTTACACTACACATAAATACCACCGAAAGCAGAAGATTGGACAGCCATCACTGTAGTTGGTAGAGCACCGGAAGCGAAATTCGGAGGTCGTGCATTCGGATTCCACCGGCGGCATGTGGTTTTTTCTTCTGCTTTTATTATTCTCCCATTCATGAAAAACTACAAAAAAAATCCCCTGTGTTCCTTGGTTTCGGTGGTGGTTGCTTCCCTTGGCTGCTATATATATATATATGTGCATAAACCAAATATTTCTTATGCTTAAAACAAATACCGGCTCTACATAGTGTGCTGTCGTTACACTACAGTGTGCTCTGCTCCTCTTTAATAGTATAATATATGCATAAACCAAATACCCCTTATGCTTAAAATGAATACTGGCTCTATATGGTGTGCTGTCGTTACAGGACAGCCTGCTGTGCTCCTCAGTAGTAGTATTGTAGCCACGACCATAATACGATGGCCCTTTCTTGTTACGAGTATGAGCTATCCCATGGTTGTTTTTAAAATATATAGCCTTACTGCCGTTTACAAAAGTACAAAACCCACTTCTCTGCAATCACCTTTCAGCCCCTTATGTCCACTTAAGCTTTAAGTGCCTTTACTACGACATCAACCACATCCGCACTGCGACAAAAGCTGTGAATGAGTAATGCCACGCAGAACAATCAGCGGATGCTTAATACCGGGTCTCGCTACCAAGGGTGCCCAACTGCTGGCGCACATATTTCGCATCTCGCCCAACTACGCAAGCCGGCCATCATTTTTTTTTCTCTTACCCACTGCAGACTTCAAGATGATGCACGAACTGGGTGGCCTGGACAACTTCGGCGGCCTCGAAGACGACATACTCATAAGTTCGCCAAGCCGTGGTAATGGTGCGTCTCAGCTGTCCTCGTCTCTGCACTTCACAAGAGGCCTTCACCTTGAAGATCACGGGCAGTATGCGACCACTACAGCCGAGAGTTTTGTCTCTCGATCGTGTCGACTTCCTCTGCGTCACTCTGCTGAATGCCGGATTTCGATGCATGGTGCGGAAGGTGAGCATCAGAATATGTGTGAGTGCTGGACTCTAATTACTGAAGGTGAATGGTCAGCGTGGGTTGCTGGCTTGCTTTACTCATGGCTAGAGCCTCACTGTGGCATACCCATCTCGATTATGGCCCCAATATTAGGCGCCCTTCCACCTATGTTATGCGTGGCATTCTGTTTACTCACTGGTCGCATGCTTTCATGGCACTTATTTTTTTTGGGGTACCTTATCTTTAGAACCTCCTAGTCGGTAAAATTTGAATGCCGTAATTTTAAAAGCGCCGCTGCCTTTGTTGAATGCAGACTTTCTGGATACTGTGCAAGACGACGTAGCACAAGGCGCATACGGGAGCAGCGGTTACACGGGATTAGGCAAAGGCTGCATAATGATCAACATCAGCCTCACTACGCCCACTGCAGGGTAAAGGCCTCTCCCATGTCTCTCGAGTTAACCTGTCCTTTAACAGCTGCGGCCACCGTATCCCCGCATTCTTCTTATACCTTCTACTGCCCCCTGCTGCGTTTGCCTTGTCTTGGAATCCACTCCGTTACCCTTAAAGGGGCTGCGAAACACCGCTTTAACGGATGCCGATTACACTTCAGATGGATTTCTGATGTCACACAGATGCTGACTGAAAAAGAATTACGAGAATTGATGCATAGGAACGGGAGTTATTCAATGAAGAATTTTTAATATACAAGCAAACAATATGCTGCCCTCAACTCGATTTTCGCGCAGCTTCCCATTCCCATTTCACTCTCCCAATGGTGACACTTAATGCGACAAATCAAAACAGCCTATCTGAGCACGTGGCAGAAATTTGCGCTCCATGGTTGCCTGTTATCTGTAACTTGTTCATACCAAAGCTGGCAGCGCCGTTTGCATGGTTACAACAACCATGTGAACGCCCAGCTGACCTTGCGATGCTTCACCGTCTTGTCGACGGTGCAGAAGGGAACACCGATCAGTGACGTTCCCTTACTTAAGGATCCGATCTCGAGCGCAAGATACTGCGACGGTGTGACAGCCTGCGCAAAATATCAGGCACATTTAGCATAGCGCTTACCGCTACTGCTTATCGCCAACCATCGCTCGTCGCTCCTAGCGCGCTGGTTGGTCACGGAGAGCAAAGAGCGGACGCTGTGTACGGGAACGTGGCGCCATCTGGCGCCGCCGCCCGGTGATCCTTCACAAGCTGACAATGCGCACGGCCTGCTAAATGTGAAATGAATGCATCCTTCCTTGGAACCGAAAGGAACGCTTATAAAATGCAATGGCTCGATCGGCTCGATTCTGCAAAGCCACTCTCGGATACATAGAAAGTAGCTGTAAGTGTTGAGTGCTAGGTCGTAGGATGTTTACAGAGAGGCGCAAAGTCCTTCGATGCAAAAAGTAGCCAGATCTGGTGGTGTATTTTTGTTTTACTTTATTTACAGTGCTTTATGTAGAGCAAACAAGTTGGTTTTGTTAATGCAATATAAAATACAAAAACTTGACAAAACTTATCTCGAGTTATTAACACAATTTGCTGTATATTTACTCTTTGTTCAATCATCAAGCTCTCGCTAAGTGATGCCATACCCGCTGCTAAAACCGCTACTGTATGGTGACGCCATCAGTGCCACGAATTTGTTTTTGCGAGCTAATTAAGATATTAAAAACCACAGTATACGCGCTACGACCGATGCTAATACCATCACTATAACTCATACTATGCAACCAATAGGCAAAGCAATGCACTGAAAATGTGTTTCGGGACCTTTTTAACTGTTGCACCACTGTGCCAGGAGTGCTATGCAGACTCCCAGGGATCTATGAATGTACAGTTGAAAATGACCAAATCCTCATGTGTTAACTCATTAACGTTCTCGCAATCATACCCTTCAGGCTGAGCTCAAGTGCCTCCTCCAGTTTTTTTTTTTTTCTGTAACAAGGGAAGTCCACTTACTACCATCCTCCGATACGGCAAACTCAATCCGCGCAACCATGAGGTTCATTATAAGCAGGCTCGACTGTATTTCCAATTCCTTGCCTTTGCTATGTGAGCATATCTTATGGTATTAATTTGTTTCAGTGCAGTAGTAGTTTTTTGCAGAATAGTAATCGCACTACATTTGCAGCTCACAAATATATTTTGCTACCTGAAGTTTTAATTTCGAAAAATCAAGTTTTCATATCGCCTGTGTTTACGGGATTATTTCCCCTCAGTTTAAAACCGCCCAAGTTTCTGTCTGTTTCAATCAAATGAAAATTGACTATTTCGCGGAAACTTTCTGTCGATTATATTCTTTGACAACCCTTATTATTGATAGCTGCTTTTAATCATGAATATTTAAATCGTTTATACTGTGTTGCATTTTTGTTTACAGTACCAATTATAATGATTATTTTAGTTTAACTTTTTGGTCTTGTCCTGACAATCGGTTAAGTTGCTTTGCTTGAATCACATGTACTTTCTCTTTATGTGTATAAGCTGTGTTAATGTATTTACAAGACTGTAAGTCGACTCGAATGTAAGTCTACTCCCCCACATGGCAGTTCTGAACAAAAAAAAGCAAACAAACATTGAGGTCATTTACGCTTAGCGTTTGAGAATAGAATGCGATAGCACTATCCTGCAACCTCCATGTATAGGCAGCCACTATCGGCTGCCGTGCGCGGGCACATTCCAAAACGAAAATGTATTAGCCACTGGACTACTCGTTCACACTTGCGAAATCTCTTAGCTAGTGCTGCTGTCGTGATCGCTGCTGTGGTCCCACAGCGCGTCGTTCTAACATCATCGTGCAGAAAATCCCGCACTTCGCAAACAGCCGCATCACATCATGTGGAACAGCTGAAAATTTTGCCTCGCTGCAGCTGCCACACCTGTGTCACCCGTTGTGAATGTCGAACTTCTGCCCGGCGCACAGTTCGTTTCCTCGGCGTATAGAATGACAGCCGTCTCGAATTTAGTCGTGAACGAGCGCCAACGCTTACCGGACCGGGAGCACGAATGACAAAGCACTACATTAAAGACTTGTGAAACGTGGCTGGCAGTAGTCAAATTTGTCGGAGTCGAAGAGGAATTACGCGCGAGCGGCATCACCTCTTCCGTCGGCTACCCCACTCCCCGGAGCCGCTGCGGTTCCGAGTGGCGGTGCCGCCGTGACTGGAACAGCGGCCCTTCCATCAACTATCGAAACTCCATTGAGCGCCGAGTGGCCGGCTGAAAGTACACAAAAAAAAAACTTGGGCAATACGTATTAAGAGTAGAACGCGAGTGCGTTATCGGGCCGCCGCCGTTTATCTGCAGACGCAATCTGCGGCCACGTGTGGGGAGTGTGCTGGTGCCGGTTTGCTGCTTATGGACAGCCACCATCGGCTGCCTTGGGCAGGGTGGGGAGGCCGGTTCTGCGTGTTAACATAGCAGGTGCTCAAGGCATGGTCCAAGAGCGATGCGACGGAGCCACGCAGCAAAAATGTAACCAAACCACACTGCAGCTTGCCTGATATCTCTTTTGTCTCGCCTTTATTTATGGTGCAATGCTTTGGTTTCGATTTTAAGTCAACCACTTCACTTAAGCCACTTCAGATTTTCAAATTTTGAAAAATTGGTCAACTTGAGGTCATGTAAATGCAGTACTTTAGTGTAAGCCAGAGCTGTGCTTCAGTGGTCATGATCCTCTGCTGCTGACTCGGAAGATATGGGATTGATCCTGCCCACAACAGTCTCATTTTGATCGAGGCGAAATGCTAGAGGCCAGTGTACTATGCGATTTCAATGCACGTTATACAACCCCACGTGGTCAAAATTGCCCGGAGCTCTCCTCTACAGTGTCCCTCATAGCCTGAGTCTCTTTGGGATGTGTCCCCATAAAGGAAACCAATCTAAGTTATTGTTGCTGCTGTGTTGCTGCTTGTTTATTGGTAGAGGGATCCTCGTTTAATTCATACTAAACCAAATTAGTGTCCTGATTCTGGGACGCTCGGCTGTGTACTGGCGTTAATGTGTTCGTCGCTCATGTACTCAATAAATTCTTATTTGACATTTGATTTGATTTGCTGCTCTTGCATGCATGCCACTCCTCATATATGCTGCCTCCTGCCTTTTCAGACTTTTCAGATCGGAGGCTTGAAGAACTGGAGGAAGAGCTCAGAAGGCTGAAGGAGTTCCACGCCAAAAACAAGCCCATTTTGATGAAAGTCGAGCGGCGAAAAGCTCTGGGCTCGCTTCGTTGAGTTCGAGAAGCGCGCCGCCGACCCATTCCGCCTCAACAACCGTGGTGGCCGCGTTCTTCTTGAAATGAGGGAGAGAAAGAGGCTCGAGGCGGAGCTTCCTCGCGTGAGTTTTGCTTGTTAACCACCTCCTTCCTCCTCCTCCTCTTTTATCCCTCTGTTTAGGTTTTCCCAAATTTATGTTGGCAAACAAAATAAAGGACTGTATGGTTGGCTAAACTGCACTAGGAAATGAATTCCACAATCCAAATTAAAGCGACAAGGCAGGCCCAAACTTCAAGGCATAGTTTGTGAAAGGGGGCATGTGCACTCATACTCATTCTTAAAAATATCTGTTGCAACAAGGACAAAACATACTGGAGTGAAGAGTACACTGCTAAATATGCAATGCGTGCTGTGTTTAGTGCAAATTTTAGTCTCTGCCTTAAAAAGGTGTGACTTCATTAATTTGACCACTCATAGACTAATATACTTCATGCATCTCGAATAGTTTCGCTTCAACACCACGATTGTAGCATTTCTCATATGGCATGCTATATTGTCACAATCTGGCCCCTCTTTTCCCTGTTTGCATGACTTGGCTTAGAATTGGAAATTACATGCTTCATTCAGCTGATTGGTTGCAAATACAGTCGCCGACCGATTTTTCGGACCCTCAAGGGACCGAGATAGCGTCCGGAAAATCAGGCAGTCCGAAAAAACGAATTCACGCAAAAAAAAAGTCACTTTATTCAGTGAGCGGCTTGAAAAACTGGTCAATTTGTCTCTGCGGGGCGCTACGTTGCCGTACAAGTAAGTCGGCTTGCACGTCGGCAAGGGTGACGTTCTCGCTGTACACAGCCGAAAGCACCATTAAAGCTCGGGTTAGTTCACTGCTAGTTGGCAGCACAGTCTCCGGCTCCTCACTGTCGGAACTGGAGTCATCAGTGTCCAGCACCTGGCGAACAATTTCGTCGTCAGTCAGTTCAGTGCAGAGCTCGATCTCTCTGTCAGCGTTGGCGAACTGCTCCAGCGTCACTCCCATGGGAACGGCTCCCGCAGCGCGCAAGTGCTCGATGAGGTCAGCAGATGAAGATGGCTGATGAGCTTCACTGGCGCTATCATCGGATGACGACGGCACTTCGTCTCTTATCGCGAAACCCGCATGGCGGAAGCAATTCCGCAGTGTGTCCTCAGTCTCCGCCTTCCATGCATTGGAAAGCATGCCGAGTGCAGACAACAAGTCGACACTAAGTTTTGCCGTTGTCCACGCATAGCACCATGCGACTAAGCATGCGTGACCGATAGAGGTGCTTGAGTGTCCGGATAACGCCTTGGTCCATGGGCTGTAGTAGGGACGTCGTGTTCGGCGGCAAGAATTCCAGCTGCATGGCATTCAGATCCTGAATATGCCCATGTGCAGTGCAGTTGTCTACCAGCATGAGAACTTTGTGTCCTTGGCGCTCGAACTTTTTATCCAGCTTCCGGATGTAATGTTCGAAAATGTGCTGCGTTATCCAAGCCTTCTTGTTGGCTTCGTACAGCTCTGGAACACGCGCTCCTTTAAAACATCTTGGATTCTTTGACTTTCCTATCACCAGCATCGGGAGCTTTTCGGTGCCGAGCATGTTGGAGCCGACAAGGACTGTCAGCCGTTCCTTGCTGTGCTTGCCACCGTGGCAAGGGTCGCCGGCAAAAGCAAGGGTGTTTTCCGGTAACAGCTTGTAGAAGAGGCCGGTTTCGTCGCAGTTAAATGTATCTTCGGGCGCGAACTGCTGCAGCAATGACTGCAGCCTGCCACGCCGAAAGCTTTCAACAGCCGGCTCGTCAACCGCGGCACTCTCGCCACACATTTTTTTGAAGCTGAGGTCATGTCTCCTCTTAAAATTTCGGACCCAACCATCGCTAAACTTGCAGCCTTCAATATTCATCTGCAGCGCCAGGGTTTCTGCCTTTTTCTTTAAAACATCACCGGACACCGGCACCTGTTTGGCAATCATGGCTTTCAGCCACACCAGCATGGCTTCCTCAAGCTTCGGGTGGGCACCTTGGCTGACATTCTTGTGGCGGGATCCAGATGACTTCTCGGCGGCTTCTAGAATTTTAACCTTGTTTTTTAGGTAATAGTTTGCTTCGAGATTGCAAATTGCTTTGCAACATCCGCTTGCGACCGGCCACTTTCCACTTGTCTGATAATGGCGGCCTTCTTTTCCAGCGTAAAACGGCTGTAATTTCCTCGCTTCGATGGTTTTGTCGATGAAGCGGACGAGGACGGCGGTGTCGGCGCCGTCGGTAACTGCCTGTAGTTGACGCGGACGCGGCGATGGAAACAGCACAACACACCACACGTGAATGGCGACTGCGGCGACTGACGACAGTGCAAGACGGCAGCACGGCAGAGCAGGCACTGGCGGGAGGGTGCAGCAAGCGGTACCTGCTATCGAGGCTATACTGGGTATGCGAGGTTCCGGTTCCGATGGCGTGATCAGCGGACGATATGACGCGTGGGTTCGAGGTTGCAGAAAACCAAAATGGCAGCGGCCAGAAAATCAAAATGGCACCGGCGTTGTTTGCGTCTGCGGTAGCTGTTGAGTCGCGAATTGAAAGAAAAAGTCCGGAAAATCGAACGAGAAGGATTTCAAACGTCCGAAATTTTGGTCGGTGTTATACATTGACTCTATGGAGCGCGTGACGGTGCCATGGCAAGGTCCGGATTTTCAGGCAGGTCCGAAAAATTGGGCGTCCGAAATATTGGTCGGCGACTGTATGCGCAGTTATCACAGGACGTGAGTGGAGAGATCTTGTGCATTTTTTTCAAGCAGCTGCGAGATGTTTTTTTCAGTGGACCCCCTGAGCTGGTCACCAGTTACATGGTCAGTTTGGCGGAAGAAGTCGCTGCAATTTTTGCAGAGTACAAACGCACAAATGACAAAAACTACATTGGTGCGAAAAAGTGTTGTGTGGCGGCACCCAAGCAAGCTGTTCCCTCCTCCTTCCAGCAATTGCGGCGATGATAGCGCTTGGTTCCCAGGGCTGTACGCAAAGCCCCTCATGGATTTTGCAGCTTTCATGGCATTCGCTTCAAAATCTTTAGTTTTTTCTTCAGATTTTCAGACATTGTATTGGTTAACACCTACCGGATGGCCATAATCCTATAGCTGCAGGCTTTATTGCGCCGATAGTTTTATCGATATGTATGGTTTATTTTTGCACGGCAGCAATGGAAGAATTGATAAATGTGAAGAATTTGTTCGTTACTAGCGATATATCTTTATACCAGTTATCGTTTGTCATGAGCTTGAGTAAGTGCTCTGTTGTTGCTGATGACAGTGTTGCTTTCTCGTTTCTTAGACCACTCGAGCACAAAACAAGTGCGGAGTAACGAGCCTCTCTTTTATCTTTTCACGTGCACTACTTCCGTACCTTTCAGTGTTGCACCTTATATATGAAACGGAGTATAGTCCCCATACGACCCAGGTGACTTCATCGAAAAATTCTTGCCCGAGGTCGTGCATCTTCGAAGTTGCCACTTGTGGAAGATAGCGCATGTTTGATCAGCTGTTGAGCTTGTTTTTGGGCTGTTGCATTCAGTGCTGCTATTAGTGTCTTTTGTATCGAGTTTTTTTTTGTTTTTGTTCCAGCTTGAAGAAGAGATCAAGACACATATCAGCAGGCACACTGGTGTGGAGGACGAACAGTTCTTCACTGAGTGGGCAGAGGACTTCCTGAAGCACCTCAGCTCACAGCACGAAGCCTACAATCTCGAGGAGGACAGAGAACGGCAGGAGAGGGTGAGAACCCTGTTGAAAGAGTAAAGGGTGCCATGTATTGTCGTGCAAATTATTACTCGGTGCCCGCCGAAGAATTGCTCCAAATTGCTTTCGCTTTGCATCGCAGGAAAGGAATTCCAGATCGTTGTAGCCACTGTTCGCCCTCACATTCACAGCGATGTTAGCATAGGTCTTCGGGGCACTGCGTCACGTGACCCATGTGCACGTGTCGCATGTCGCAACAGGTAGTGTTGCAGTGAATGTTCGACCTGGGATTAGTGTTTTAAAAGCAGCATTTACTGTCTTAGAGTGTCTGCACTGCTTTTACGGTGGTTTGGCAACGTTGTAGTGGGAGGCGGGCGGATTTGTCAATCTGTCACTCCAGGAAGCTAAAAGAACATCTTGGCAAAAGTGGTCGTGACATGCACAGTCCTTGGCCAGTGAAAAAAGCAGATATCTAATGTTTCACATAACCAGTACAGTAAATTCTTGTTAATATAATGAAAGAAAAATGCGACTGAAAAACATATTGTTGCGGGAAAGAATATATTTAGTTATTTACAAAAACGAATGAACAGCTACGGGCGGCACTCAGAACACAGCCAGAGATGGGTTCTCGTCTTCTTCCTCGTCCACTCGTTCACTCGCTCAATGTCGTCGTCGTCTACCCGCTGCAGGACCCCCGGCTGATGAAGCGCCGTCTCGTCGTTAGAGTGGTGGCGTAGGAGCGTCGTGATAAGGTTTGAGGCGGCATACATGGACCACGTCAGTAGAGGGGCCAGAGGATGATGGCGAGGACGCAAGGGGAGCAATTTCATAGTTCACGTCGGTGACTCTGCGCACCACACGGTAAGGGCCACGGTAGTGAGAAAGGAGCTTCTCGGAGAGACCAACGCTGCGCGACGGCGTTCAGAGAAGGAGGAGTGATCCGGGGTGATATTCGACGGCCCGGTGCCGGCGGTCGTAGGCGGACTTCTGGGAAGCTTGAGAGGCACGGAGCCGACTACGGGCTATTTGGCGAGCCAGCGTGGCCTGGGCGATGGCGTCCTGAGCGTAAGCAGTGGTGGGGACTGAAGAAGACGGCATGAGTGTGTCCAAAGGCAATAGGGGGTGCCTACCAAACAAAAGGTAGAAAGGGGAATAGCCTGTTGTGTCACGCCGTGAAGAGTTGTACGCAAATGTCACATAAGGCAAGGCTGTGTCCCAATCGCGGTGGTCCGGTGAGACGTACATTGCTAACATATCGGTGAGCGTGCGGTTGAACCATTCCAAAAGCCCGTTGGTTTGTGGATGGTAAGCTGTCGCGAGCTGGTGCTGCGTGGGACACGAACGAAGAATGTCATCAATCACTCTGGACAGAAAATAACGACCGCGGTCGGTGAGCTGTTGACGTGGGGCGCCATGGTGAAGAATTACGTCTTGGAGAAGAAAATCGGCGACATCGGTAGCGCAGCTGGTGGGCAAAGCACGCGTGATGGCGTACCGAGTCGTATAATCAGTTGCGACAGCGATCCACTTGTTACCGGAGAGGGACGTGGGAAAAGGGCCAAGAAGGTCGAGGCCAACACGGTGAAAAGGTTCCGGAGGTACGTCGATGGGTTGTAGAAGACCGGCAGGCAAAGTGGAGGGCCTTTTCCGGCGTTGACACAGGTCGCAAGCGGCAACGTAGCGCTTGACGGAACGATACAGACCAGGCCAAAAGAAGCGGTGCCGCATTCGAGCGTACGTGCGGGACACGCCAAGGTGGCCGGCTGTCGGCAGATCGTGCAATTCCTCAAGGACAGAAGAACGGAGATGTTGGGGTATGATGAGGAGCAGACCGTCGGAGCGTAGGTTGCGGCGATACAAAATGCCATTCTGGAGCACATAAAGTTGCAGAGACGGAGATCGCTTTGCAGAGCGGAGGCCATCAAAGATAGGTTGTAAAGATGAGTCGTTGCACTGTTCGTTGGCGATATCCGTGAGAGCAGTGATAGCTAAGAGGCAGGGTAGGGTCTCAGCGTCTTCGAGGTCAGGTGGCTCCACAGGGTATCGGGATAAACAGTCAGCATCCTGGTGGTGACGACCGGACTTGTACACGACAGAGTATGAATACTCTTGAAGGCGCAAAGCCCAGCGACCAAGGCGACCGGTGGGATCTTTTAGTGTAGACAGCCAACAGAGAGCGTGGTGATCAGTGACGACAGTGAATGAGCGGCCGAACAGGTACAAGCGGAATTTAGCGACAGCCCAGACAAGGGCGAGACACTCGCGCTCAGTAATGGAGTAATTTTGCTCTGCGGCGGAAAGAAGGCGGCTGGCATAAGCGATGACACGATCTTGGCCCTGTTGACGTTGGGCTAGCACGGCACCGATCCCATATCCGGAGGCGTCAGTGCGAATCTCTGTGGGAGACGACGGGTCAGAATGGGCTAAGATGGGCGGAGAGGTTAGCAAATGAACGAGGGAGGAAAATGAGTTTTCTTGAGCAGGGCCCCAGATAAAGGGGGTGTCGTTCTTAAGAAGGTCGGTGAGGGGGCGAGCGGTGCCGGCGAAATCTTTGATAAAACGTCGAAAATACGAGCACAAGCTGACAAAGCTGCGCACATCTTTTGACGACCTAGGAAGAGGAAACTCCTTCGCGGCTTGAATTTTGACTGGATCTGGGCGTACACCAGAAGCATCAACCAGGTGTCCGAGAATAGTGAGTTGGCGGCGACTGAATTTGCATTTCGATGAGTTCAGCTGGAGTCCGGCGTTACGAAACACTGTCAAAATACTGGAGAGGCGTTCGAGGTGCGTGGCAAAAGTAGGCGAGAAAACCACAACATCGTCTAGGTAGCAGAGGCAGGTAGACCACTTAAAGCCGCGAAGAAGGGAGTCCATCATTCGTTCAAAGGTAGCCGGCGCGTTACAGAGTCCGAATGGCATGACTTTAAATTGGTATAAGCCATCAGGCGTCACGAAGGCGGTCTTTTCACGGTCCTTTTCATCTACGGCAATTTGCCAGAACCCCGATCGAAGATCAATTGAAGAGAAATATTTGGCGCCGTGGAGGCAATCTAATGCATCATCGATCCTTGGGAGAGGATATACGTCTTTTTTTGTGATGCAGTTTAGGTGCCGGTAATCAACGCAGAAGCGCCAGCTGCCGTCCTTCTTTTTTACCAGGACAACTGGAGAAGCCCAAGGGCTTGACGAGGGCTCGATGATGTCTTTTGCGAGCATCTTATCGACCTCTTGATTTATGACGGTGCATTCAGCGCTGGACATGCGGTACGGACGTCTGTGGAGAGGAGCGGCATCACCGGTGTTTATCCGATGTGTCACCACAGAGGTACGAGTCAAAACACTGGCATCAAAGTCGAAGATGTCGCGAAAAGATGATAAGAAGCACCTAAGATCGTGAGCTTGCATCGCTGGTAGGTCAGAACAGATCATGTCGGCGTAGTCATCCGTTGGTTTCTCTGGTGATGTTGCCGCAGGCAACAGGCATTGATGAGTGGAAGGTAAGCAGCTGTCCCCCTCTGATATGACACATTTGGCAGCAGGGCACAGCGTGGCGAGTGAGATGCCTTGCGGGAGCGGTTGGGTAGACGAGCCAAAGTTCAGAACCGGAAGGTACGCACGGTTTGCCGACATTGTAAAGACAGTGTGCACAAGCGCAATACTTCGCGTGAGGGCAACGTCAAGGTCCGGAGTGACTACGTAGGGGCCATCAGGGACAGGGGGAACAGATGAGAAAGAAATTAAGTTGCGGCTTGAGGCGGTAGACGGACAAAGTCGACAGCACAAAGACGAGGTACAACTGGGGACGGCGACTCAGCAGAAAGAGGAAGGTCAAGCTGGACAACACTGGTGGCGCAGTTGATGAGGGCTGAATGCTCAGACAGGAAGTCGAGGCCAAGAATGACGTCATGAGGGCACTGGTCCAGAACAGAGAATAGAACGGATGTATGGCGGCCGGATATGGTCACACGGGCTGTGCATAGTCCAACCACAGGAGGTGTTCCGCCGTCGGCAACGCGGAGAACGGCTGTGGGTGCAGGGGTCAGTACCTTTCTGAGGCGGCGTCGTAGGGTGGAACTCATGACGGACATGTGCGCGCCCGTGTCGATCAGGGCTCTCACAGGGACTCCATCGACATGAATAGCGAGCAAATTTTGGTGTGCGCGAAGGGCTAAGCGAGGATTTTGGGACTGGGGCTGTACTGCAGCATCACCTCCAGACACTGCAGCGTCTAGTTTTCCACTTGCGAGCGTCCGTAGGGGCCAGGAGAGGAGCGACGGCGTAGGCGCGAACGAGACTACCGACGCAGGGGGGACGGGGAGCTGCTGGAGCGGGAAATCTGGCCGTCAATGGTACATTCTGCTGGGCTGGAGGGGGCGTGAAGTGGCGGGGCTGGTCATTGTTGCGGTGAGAGCTTAGATGACTGTATGTGCTACGACGAGACCAATAATTGTGACAGTGACGGGAGATGTGGCCAATGCGGTGGCAGAGGAAACAAATGGGTCTGTCGTCGGGTGTCCGCCAGTCGTTAGGGTTACGGCGACATGGAGCGAAGTAGGAAGGTCGTTCAGGAGCAATCGCAGTGATGTCGGGTGGTGAAGAAGGACGCACAGGGCTGACGGGCTGGAGGCCAAGGTTTGCAAGCTCTTGACGGACGACGGCTTGTACCATCGAGATGGTGGGCAAGTGGTTGTCGGCATCATGTAGAGGCAGGGAGGCAGGGGACATAGCTTCGAGTTCGCGTCGAATGATGCGGGTCACATTTTCTGGAGGCGCAGGAGTTTGCCGGTGCAGCAGGTCTTCACATGAGGAAGTCGCAGCCGTGTTGGGGAGGCGTGTGTACGGCTGACTACTACGTCTGCTTTTAGCTTCCTCGAAGCGGCGACATTCCTTAATAATGCCGTCGACTGTAGTGCAGTTCTTGCAGACGAGCAGGCTGAAGGCGTCGTCGGCAATCCCCTTCAACACGTGACCCACTTTGTCAGATTCGGGCATGTTATTGTCAACTTTGTGGCAGAGGGCCAACACGTCCTGAATGTAGGAAACATAGGATTCTGTAGACGTTTGAGCTCTGGACGCAAGCTCCCTCATAGCGGCGAGTGTTCGGCCGAGCGGCCGTCCAAACAGCTCGCGCAGTTTCTGCTTGCAGACGTCCCACCTGGTCAAATCATCTTTGTGAGTCTCGTACCAGACGCGGGCGGGGTCTTTTAGATAGAAGATGACATTCGCGAGCATAGGAGTCGGATCCCAGTGGTTGTACGTACTCACGCGTTCATACAGGTTGATCCAGTCGTCCACGTCAACATTGTCGGTGCCAGAAAATGTCCCAGGGTCACGAGGGGAAGAAAGAACGAGCGATGGCATTGCCGATTGTGATGTTTGCTGGGAGGCGTCTTGGGTCATGGTGAGCGAAGTCAGCTGGCGGCCGCTGCGGAGCTCAGTCTTCGGTAGGCGTAGAGGAAAGCCGCACCTCCACCAAATATGTTGCGGGAAAGAATATATTTACAGTTATTTACATAAACGAATGAACAGCTACAGGCGGCACTCAGAACACAGCCAGAGATGAGTTCTCGTCTTCTTCCTCGTCCGCTCGTTCAATCGCTCAATGTCGTCGTTGTCTACCCGCTGCAATATTATCCAGGAAAAAGTGTGATCCAAACTACCTGATTCTGAAAACTAACGATTGAATGGGGTGTGAAGACATTTATTGTCAATTTGATTTCATAAGAATGTCGATTGGCATTTTTTGGCTTAAGATATTAACAGTTCCTTTTTTAAGTTGCTCACAGAATGTGGTCCGAATTTGCGTTATACTTAACACAACTAGGTTGCTGCGTTGGCTCAGTGGTTACGGCGCTCTGCTGCTGACCCAGAAGACGCGGGTTCGATCCCGGTCGCGGCGTGTGAATTTCGATGGAAGCGAAATTCTAGAGGCCTGTGTACTGTGCGATGTCATGCACATTAAAAAAACCCAGGTGGTCTAAATTACTGGAGCTCTTCACTACGGCATCCCTCATAGCCTGAGTCCCTTTGCGAGGTTAAACCCTCATAAACTGAAATCCTTAACACAAGTGAAGCATATTCGGTCAGTCGACAGCAATGGCGAGTCGGGATCTCTTGCTCGTAGATTTCAAATGCTTCACCCCTTTACTCCATTGCACAAAAGAGCTGCGCCAGCTGGCTATCGCAGTCTTTGTTCTAGGTGCTGTTACTATACTGCGTTACTATTGGACCTGCCCTTATCCAAGCACTTGGTTGTAGCTCTCAGATAATTTGCCCCATTGCCTGTAGACGCTGCAAAGAAGCCATTGCATTTCTCTGTCGCATCTTCGCTAGAATGGCCCTCGCACATTTGCGCATATTTCCTTTTTTTTAATTCTTTGATCCTCTGCACCTAGGCACATCTGGGGAGCTACCACACCTCTCCCCACTACACATGTATGCTGAAGCATGGGAAATGCTGAAGCATGCTGATGTATGGGAAATGCTGAAGTATGGGAAATGCATTCATGAAAATGTTTATGGCCGAGAGGATTTATTAGCGGGGTCATGCCACTTGCAATGGCAGTTCAGGTGTGGGCCGGTATGTGAGACAGATACTGCGCCATTGCCTTTCCCCAAAAACCAATTTTTTCCTCAGCCATGACGTGAGGGAAGGCATGAAGGAGGAGTTGAAAGTAGGGAAAGGGAAAGAGACCATGATCGGGGCCTCCAGGTTACTTTAGTAAGGAGCTCAGCTGTTGTCCGAGGATGCGGGTTCACTACCTGCCGCGGCGACCGTGTTTGTGTACAGGCGAAATGCAGGAGGCGTCCGTGCGGTGTACAGAGTCAAAAGAGAAAATGAAAACTAGTTTTGAGGAAACGCAATGACGTAGTATCGAACCCGACCGCGCCGGGCGTTTTTATGGAGGCAAAAGGCTAAGGTGCCCGTGCGCTGTGCGATGTCAGTGCACGTTAAAGATCCCCAGGCGGTCGAAATTATTGCAGAGCCGCCCTCCTCTACGGCACCTCTTTCTCTCTTTCTTCTTTCACTCCCTCTATCCCTTCCCTTATGGCGCGGTTCAGGTGTCCAAGGATATATGAGGCATACACTTCGCCAATTCTTTTCCTCAAAAATCAACCAACCAGCAATATTTTGAGCAAAATTTGCATTTACATACTTTTCTGCTCTTTTGTTACGGGTCATAGAGATCATATCGAATGATAGGACATTCTTAATTATCGAACAACGTTTGCTTTTTCAATATTTTTTGGCGATGAGTTGTAGTTCTGCAGTCGGTAGCTCTCCGCCCCATGATGCTTAGAGCGCCCATGGTGGTACAGCATAACTCATACTATGCAACCAATAGGCAAAGCAATGCCCTGAAAATGTTTCGGGACCCCTTTAACCGTTGCACCACTGTGCCAGGAGTGGTATGCGGACTCCCAGGGATCTATGAATGTACAGTTGAAAATGACCAAATGCACATGCGTTAACTCATTAACGTTCTCGCAATCATACCTTCCAGGCTGAGCTCAAGTGCCTCCTCCAGTTTTTTTTTTTTTTTTGTTGTAACAAGGGAAGTCCACTTACTACCATCGTCCGATACGGCAAACTCAATCCGCGCAACCGTGAGGTTCATTATAAGCAGGCTCGACTGTATTTTCAATTCCTTGCCTTTGCTATGTGAGCATATCTTATGTTATTAATTTGTTTCAGTGCAGTAGTAGTTTTTTGCAGAATAGTAAACGCACTACATTTACAGCTCGCAAATATATTTTGCTGCCTGAAGTTTTAATTTCAAAAAATCAAGTTTTCATATCGCCTGTGTTTACGGGATTATTTCCCCTCAGTTTAAAACCGGCAAAGTTTCTGTCTGTTTCAATCAAATGAAAATTGACTATTTCGTGGAAACTTTCTCTCGATTATATTCTTTGACAACCCTTATTATTGATAGCTGCTTTTAATAATGAATATTTAAATCATTTATACTGTGTTGCATTTTTGTTTTCTACAGTACCAATTATAATGATTGTTATTTTAGTTTAGCTTTATTGTTCTTGACCTGATAATCGGTTAAGTTGCTTTGCTTGAATCACATGTACTTTCTCTTTATGTGTATAAGCTGTGTTAATGTATTTACAAGACTGTAAGTCGACTCGAATGTAAGTCTACTCCCCCACATGGCAGTTCTGAACAAAAAAAAGCAAACAAACTTTGAGGTCATTTACGCTTAGCGTTTTAGAATAGAATGCGATAGCACTATCCTGCAACCTCCATGTATGTATAGGCAGCCACTATCGGCTGCCGTGCGCGGGCACATTCCAAAACGAAAATGTATTAGCCACTGGACTACTCGTTCACACTTGCGAAATCTCTTAGCTAGCGCTGCTGTCGTGATCGCTGCTGTGGTCCCACAGCGCGTCGTTCTTACATCATCGTGCAGCAAAATCCCGCACTTCGCAAACAGCCGCATCACATCACGTGCAACAGCTGAAAATTTTGCCTCCCTGCAGCTGCTACACCTGTGTCACATGTTGTGAATGTCGTACTTGCTGCCCGGCGCACAGTTCGTTTCCTCGGCGTATAGAATGACAGCCGTCTCGAATGTAGCCGTGAACGAGCGCGGACGCTTACCGGACCGGGAGCACGAATGATAAAGCAATACATTAACGACTTGTGAAACATGGCTGGCAGTAGTCAAATTCATCGGAGTCGAAGAGGAATTATGCGCGAGCGGCATCAGCTCTTCCGTCGGCTACCCCACTCCCTGGAGCCGCTGCGGTTCCGAGTGGCGGTGCCGCCATGATTGGAACAGCGGTCCTTCCATCAACTATCGAAACTCCATTGAGCGCCGAGTGCGCGGCTGAAAGTACACAAAAAAAAAAACTTGGGCGATACGTTTTAAGAGTAGAACGCGAATGCGTTATCGGGCCGCCGCCGTTTATCAGCAGACGCAATCTGCGGCCACGTGTGGGGAGTGGGCTGGTGCCGGTTTGCTACTTATGGACAGCCACCATCGGCTGCCTTGGGCAGGGTGGGGAGGCCGGTTCTGCGTGTTGACATAGCAGCTGCTCAAGGCATGGTCCAAGAGCGATGCGACGGAGCCACGCAGCAAAAATGTAACCAAACCACACTGCAGCATGCCTGATATCTCTTTTGTCTCGCCTTTATTTATGGTGCAATGCTTTGGTTTCAATTTTAAGTCAACCACTTCACTTAACCACTTCAGATTTTCAAATTTTGAAAAATTGGTCAACTTAAGGTCATGTAAATGCAGTACTTTAGTGTAAGCCAGAGCTGTGCTTCAGTGGTCATGATCCTCTGCTGCTGACTCGGAAGATACGGGATTGATCCTGGCCACAACAGTCTCATTTTGATCGAGGCGAAATGCTAGAGGCCAGTGTACTATACGATGTCAGTGCAAGTTATACAACCCCACGTGGTCAAAATTGCCCGGAGCTCTCCTCTACAGTGTCCCTCATAGCCTGAGTCTCTTTGGGACGTGTCCCCATAAAGGAAACCAATCTAAGTTATTGTTGCTGCTGTGTTGCTGCTTGTTTATTTGTAGAGGGACCCTCATCTAATTCATACTAAACCAAATTAGTGTCCTGATTCTGGGACGCTCGGCTGTGTACTGGCGTTAATGTGTTCGTCGCTCATGTACTCAATAAATTCTTATTTGACATTTGATTTGATTTGCTGCTCTTGCATGCATGCCACTCCTCATATATGCTGCCTCCTGCCTTTTCAGACTTTTCAGATCAGAGGCTTGAAGAACTGGAGGAAGAGCTCAGAAGGCTGAAGGAGTTCCACGCCAAAAACAAGCCCATTTTGATGAAAGTCGAGCGGCAGGAAGCTCTCTGGGCTCGCTTCGTTGAGTTCGAGAAGCGCGCCGCCGACCCATTCCGCCTCAACAACTGTGGCGGCCGCCTTCTTCTTGAAATGAGGGAGAGAAAGAGGCTCGAGGCGGAGCTTCCTCGCGTGAGTTTTGCTTGTGGACCACCTCCTTCCTCCTCCTCTTTTATCCCTCAGTTTAGGTTTTCCCAAATTTATGTTGGCAAACAAAATAAAGGACTGTATGGTTGGCTAAACTGCACTAGAAGAAGAATTCCACAATCCAGATTAAAGCGACAAGGCTGGCCCAAACTTCAAGGCATAGTTTGTGAAAAGGGGCATGTGCGCTCATACTCATTCTTAAGAATATCTGTTGCAACAAGGACAAAACATGGTGGAGTGAACAGTACACTGCTAAATATGCGATGCGTGCTGTGTTGTGTGAATTTTAGTCTCTGCCTTAAAAGGTGTGACTTCATTAACTTTACCACTGATAGATTAATATACTTCATGCATCTCGAATAGTTCGCTTCAACACCTCGATTGTAGCATTTCTCATATGGCATGCTATATTGTCACAATCTGGCTTCATTCAGCTGATCGGTTGCAAATATGCGCAGTTATCACAGGACGTGAGTGGAGAGATTTGGTGCATTTTTTCAAGCAGCTGCGAGAATGTTATTTTCAGTGGACCCCCTGAGCTGGTCACCAGTTACATGGTCAGTTTGGCGGAAGAAGTCGCTGCAATTTTTGCAGAGTTTACAAACGCACAAATGACAAAAACTACATTGGTGTGAAAAAGTGTTGTGTGGCGGCACCCAAGCAAGCTCTTCCCTCCTCCTTCCAGCAATTGCGGCGATGATAGCGCTTGGTTCCCAGGGCTGTACGCAAATCCCCTCACGGATTTTGCAGCTTTCATGGCATTTGCTTTAAAATGTTTAGTTTTTTCTTCAGATTTTCAGACATTTTATTGGTAAAGACCTACCGGATGGCCATAATCCTATAGCTGCAGGCTTTATTGCGCCGATAATTTTATCGATATGTATCTGCATCTCGAATAGTTCGCTTCAACACCTCGATTGTAGCATTTCTCATATCGCATGCTATATTGTCACAATCTGGCTTCATTCAGCTGATTGGTTGCAAATATGCGCAGTTATCACAGGACGTGAGTGGAGAGATTTGGTGCATTTTTTCAAGCAGCTGCGAGAATGTTATTTTCAGTGGACCCCCTGAGCTGATCACCAGTTACCGTAAAAACCGGAATATAGGTCGAACTTTTTTTCAAAAAACCATTGTGAAAAGTCGATCCCCGTCTTATATACCGGTCATTGGCGGAAAAAATATGGAAGTCTTGCAACAATGGGTGGATGAAGTCAGCAGCCTCCATCACCATCGCCATCAGCAGCAGTGCCGCCATTTTGCGTTTCAGTAGATGCAAAGCGGAAGCTAACGGCAATTTACCGTCGCCTTCAAGAAAAACACGATTGAGTACGAGGAAGCTCACGGGAACCTGGCGGCACAGCGCGAATTTGGAGTATCCGAAAATAGCATTCAGTACTGGCGGAGGCAGAAGCTGCGTATTACAACTTGCAGCAACCAGAAGAAAACATCATTTCGTGGGCAGACCGTAGTGTGTCGAGAATAGGAAGGAAACGTTGCGCTGCGAGCAAGATCGCTGCCTGTGACTGCCAAATGCATCCGCGTGAAAGCGGCAGAGATCGCGCGTGCCTCTAGACTCACGAGGGCGCAATTCAAAGGCTTGCCACCCTGGTTGCGGCGATTCATGAAGAGGAGGGCTTTGCTCTACGGCGCCGTACTTGCCTGTGCCAGAAACAAACACGCGGGCCGATTAGTGCGCGATATTGTTAAAAATTTGCCGGGTGTACATACAAGCAGCATTTAAGGGGAGATGCTACCCGAAGACACTTTTTTTAAAATACATAAGCTAGAGCAATGAAACTCTGGCTCCTTATAGAGTTTTTTATGCTGGTTTCAAATATATATTTAGTTTTATTGCAAGTTTCATAGTTTTTGTTCTGTGCTATGACAAAGTGCAAAATATACGCCTTTTTGCCCCCCCTCTTTCCATCATTAAACTTTCATAATTATGAACCACCCATGGTTCATATTCTTCCACATGCACTATAGAATGCCAAAAACTAAGTAAGAAGAGCACATAATATATCATATCCACATGAAAAATTTGTACTTGGGAAGTATCCAATAACCCCAACCCCTATATCTGTTTACTTGAAATATGTGACATATATATAAATAATATTGACATTTAAATAAGATAATGGTATTCCTCACACCTTAGAGAAAATGTGGGTAAAATTTCATCCAGATCCGAGCACTAGAAGTACCAAAATCACGGTGGGCAAAGTCAAAAACGTGCCAGAAATTGCATTTTGAGAAAAACGAATTTGAAGGTTAGAATTAGAGTTTATTTACAAAAGAAGGCCTGAAATGTGATTAAAATTGCACAAGAAAAGAGTCAAACTGTTCCTTCAGCAGCCACTGCCTCTAAAATGAGCCAGCACCATAGGTTTCTCCCTCACGGCGCTTGCACGCAGAGTCGTCGGCACGAGACTTATTTCTCAGCATGCACCGACGCGCTCTTGACTCTGCTGTCTGTTTGGCAGACATCTTTTTCTGGCGCATGCTGTCTCTTGATGAGCCTAGTCCAACTAAATCTTGAGGTGGAAGCACGCCCAGCTCTTCCAGTACACGCTCAAAACTAGAATGCCCTCTGTTGAACCAGAGAACTGCCAAAGCAGTGGCCATCTCCACCACAAACCTCGAAGCAAACCGTGTTTTAGGACAGAGAAGCCATATTTTGCTATTTAGTGACTCCGCTGCATTCTGAGTTTTGCCCTGAACACAGCGGGTCAGCAGCTTCTCATCGGTAAGCCTCTTATATATAGGAAGTATAGCTTTCCCCTGGGCTTTTGTGAGCAGGGGTGTGTGGGCTGGTGCAGCTTCACCTAAGGCTTCGGCACGCCTATGCTTGCACCAGGATGCTGGTCCATCTGGGCAATATTTATGGCTGCTCGCACCATCTGATGAGCAAGAATGAAAGTAGGAAGCCCAAATCGCCTGGTGCATTCCTTTCACACTGCCCCTGTTGCTTGTGATAGCCACCTGATAATAAGTAGTCAACCTCTGAATGGCAGGTTCCTTCAGCTTCTCCCCTCTTGGGAGTGGCTCTTTCAGCTTGCGAAGAGCAGTTCCAAGGCGCTTCGCCACATGATTGGTGCAGTCCTCTTTCTCAATGGCACCACCATAAACATTGGCTTCGACAACAGCAGCGTAGGCTTTAGAGTCACCATCACTCAGGAATTTTTTAAACTGCAATGGTGTGTCGTAGGATTGGCTCCTTCGCCATATCCGCACTGCAGCTTCAGCTTCCATCGCATGGGATGAACAATCAACATTTCGTTCGCATACAGGGCCATGAAAAGCTTGCCAAATGTCTTCATTTGGCAGGGCCTTGTGTCTGCTGCACGCTAGGCAGAAGTTGGACAGGACTTCAAAGTCCAAACAAAGTCCAGTGTCAAGGGACACAACAGTTCCAATTCCATTGTGGCTTTTATGGCCTCGTTTGTGCCATGTGCCGTCATACATAACGGCAATTTCATCGCCGCCTGCTTCACTGTGTGTGATCTGTCTGGACCGCGCAAGATTTTCGGACACGGCACTCATTGCCGCATCACGAACTTTCCGGGTGATTGCAGAAAATGATTTGTGGTGCATTGGCTTTGGCAGGCCAAGAACTGCAGAAAATCGAACTAACTGCTCGTAGCCCATCCCCACCGAGCGCGCTGCCACAACAGTTTTCACATTGACAGCGAAGGCATCGCGCGAGCTCCCGCTGTCATAGGCTCTGCTTGCCCTCGGTCCGTCGCCTGCCACACTCGAGCTGGCCTTCCCGCCTGAAGAAACTCGCCGCGATGTGTACGTCGCCGAGAGAACACTTTCGGGGCACGCACTGTTCTCGCAGCGTAGCTCAAGGTACGACGCAAGTCCTTTGCGTTTGTCGGCCGATTCGCAGACGCGCATTTCCGAATGTCGGCACGTCGGACAAACCGCACCGCGCGCAAGACGGCTCAGTGCCGTCAGGTCCGTGAGCACAGACGACTCCTCATCTTGCACTCTTTCTTTGTCGTCAAAGAGTCCAATCTTCTTTTGCGATGCACTGACGTACTCCAACGCCGCGTCGAACTCGCCGGATGAAACGGCGTCGCTGTCGCTAGGCCTCGCGGCCGCGGGTTCACTTGCCGTTGGGCGAGTCTTCACCGTCGATTTTCGTCGCCGTCCTCTAAATTTATGCTTGGATGCATGCTTCACTGGCCGGTGGCTACGCCTGCTACTGCCGCCTTCATCCATAACGAATATAAATTTGAAAAATGAACGTCGTTTGGCTACGCAGCTCGGAGAGAGAATGGACCCAGCAAGTAGGCTTCGCCACACGCAAGTGCGCAGCGGCCAATGGCGATCCCCGATCCGCACCACGTGATTTAAAAACCAGTCACAGCTCTCGAAAAACTCGGCACGCGCATGCCTTTTATTATTATTTCTTGCACTCTAGCAGCCCGGGCAACCATGGTTATTGGAAGAAGGAGGCTTGGCTGAGCTCCGCATGCGATTGCCAGTGGCGAGCGGCCGCGAGTTGTCGGCCACGAGACGCTAGAAAACGGCGCACTTTCGGACTTTTAACAGCCACCCTGTGCTCTTTAAACGCAATTTTGACCCAGTTAGAGTTCTAATTCAGCCTTAATTTTTTTTTTCATAATAGTAGAGACACTAAACTTGACAAAACACGCGAAAACAAAAAATCGATTTTTTTCGCAAAAAACCGCGTTTTCGACCCGCATCTCCCCTTAAATGAAATTAAATACTGTCACCATTGTGCAACCTCTCGAGTCGTATTTGTTTCAAAGTAAGGATGTCTTTCGGTACTTTTCCCATTGAAAAAGATCTTTTTCATTTTTAGATTTGGTTAGTTAGGGGGTCGACCTATATTCCGGTCCGACCTATAGTCCAGTTTTTACGGTACATGGTCAGTTTGGCGGAAGAAGTCGCTGCAATTTTTGCAGACTTTACAAACGCACAAATGACAAAAACTACATTGGTGTGAAAAAGTGTTGTGTGGCGGCACCCTAGCAAGCTCTTCCCTCCTCCTTCCAGCAATTGCGGCGATGATAGCGCTTGGTTCCCAGGGCTGTACGCAAATCCCCTCACGGATTTTGCAGCTTTCATGGCATTTGCTTTAAAATGTTTAATTTTTTCTTCAGATTTTCAGACATTTTATTGGTAAAGACCTACCGGATGGCCATAATCCTATAGCTGCAGGCTTTATTGCGCCGATAATTTTATCGTTATGTATGGTTTATTTTTGCACGGCAGCAATGGAAGAATTGATAAATGTGAATAATTTGTTCGTTACTAGCGATATCTTTATACCAGTTATAGTTTGTCATGAGCTTGAGTAAGTGCACTGTTGCTGATGAAAGTGTTGCTTTCTCGTTTCTTAGCCCACTCGAGCACAATACAAGTGCGGAGTAACGAGCCTCTCTCTTATCTTTTCACGTGCACTACTTCCGTACCTTTCAGTGTTGCATCTTATATATGAAACGGAGTATAGTCGTCCCCATACGATCCAGCTGACTTCATTGAAAAATTCTTGCCCGTGGTCGTGCATCTTCGAAGTTGCCACTTGTGGAAGATAGCGCATGCTTGATCAGCTGTTGAGCTTGTTTTTGGGCTGTTGCATTTAATGCTGCTATTAGTGTCTTGGGTTTCTTGAGTTTTTGTTTTTGTTCCAGCTTGAAGAAGAGATCAAGACACATATCAGCAGGCACACTAGTGTGGAGGATGAACAGTTCTTCACTGAGTGGGCAGAGGACTTCCTGAAGCACCTCAGCTCACAGCACGAAGCCTACAATCTCGAGGACAGAGAACGGCAGGAGAGGGTGAGAACCCTGTTGAAAGAGTAAAGGGTGCCATGTATTCTCGTGCAAATTATTACTCAGTGCCCGCCGAAGAATTGCTCCAAATTGCTTTCGCTTTGCATCGCAGGAAAGGAATTCCAGATCGTTGTAGCCACTGTTCGCCCTCACATTCACAGCGATGTTAGCATAGGTCTTCGGGGCACTGCGTCACGTGACCCATGTGCACGTGTCGCATGTCGCAACAGGTAGTGTTGCAGTGAATGTTCGACCTGGGATTAGTGTTTTAAAAGCAGCATTTACTGCTATAGTGTGTCTGCACTGCTTTTACGGTTTTTTGTCTAGGACAGTGTGGCAACGTTGTAGTGGCAGGCGGGCAGATTTGTCAATCTGTCACTCCAGGAAGCTAAAAGAACATCTTGGCACAAGTGGTCGTGACATGCACAGTGCTTGGCCAGTGAAGAAAGTATCTAACCTTTCACATAACCAGTACAGTAAATTCTTGTTGATATGCTGAAAAAAAAATGCGAGAGAAAAACATTATCCAGGAAAAAGTGTGATCCAAACTACCTGATTCTGAAAACTAACGATTGAATGGGGTGTGATGACATTTATTGTGAATTTGATTTCATAAGAATGTCGATTGGCATTTTTTTGCTTAATATATTCACAGCTCCTTCTTTTAGTGCTCGCAGAATGTGGTCCGAATTTGCGTTATCCTTAACACGAGTAGGCTGCCACGTTGGCTCAGTGGTTACGGCGCTCTGCTGCTGACCCAAAAGACGCGGGTTCGATCTCGGTCGCGGCGTGTGAATTTCGATGGAAGCGAAATTCTAGAGGCCTGTGTACTGTGCGATGTCACGCTTGTTAAAAGAACCCAGGTGGTCTAAATTACTGGAGCTCTTCACTACGGCATCCCTCATAGCCTGAGTCCCTTTGCGAGGTTAAACCCTCATAAACTGAAATCCTTAACACAAGTGAAGCATATTCGGTCAGTCGACAGCAATGGCGAGTCGGGATCTCTTGCTCGTAGATTTCAAATGCTTCACCCCTTTACTCCATTGCACAAAAGAGCTGCGCCAGCTGGCTATCGCAGTCTTTGTTTTAGGTGCTGTTACTATTCTGCGTTACTACTGGACCTGCCCTTATCCAAGCACTTGGTTGTAGCTCTCAGATAATTTGCCCCATTGCCTGTAGACGCTGCAAGGAAGCCATTGCATTTCTCTGTCGCATCTTCGCTGGAATGGCCCTCGCACATTTGCGCATATTTCCTTTTTTTTAATTCTTTGATCCTCTGCACCTAGGCACATCTGGGGAGCTACTACACTTCTTCCCACTACACATGTATGCTGATGCATGGGAAGTGCTGAAGTATGGGAAATGCATTCATGAAAATGTTTATGGCTGAGAGGATTTATTAGCGGGGTCATGCCACTTGCAATGGCAGTTCAGGTGTGGGCCGGTATGTGAGACAGATACTGCGCCATTGCCTTTCCCCAAAAACCAATTTTTTCCTCAGCCATGACGTGAGGGAAGGCATGAAGGAGGAGTTGAAAGTAGGGAAAGGGAAACAGACCATGATCGGGGCCTCCAGGTTACTTTAGTAAGGAGCTCAGCTGCTGTCCGAGGATGTGGGTTCACTACCTGCCGCGGCGACCTTATTTGTGTACAGGCGAAATGCAGGGGGCATCCGTGCGGTGTACAGAGTCAAAAGAGAAAATGAAAATTAGTTTTGAGGAAACGAAATGACGCAGTATCGAAGCCGATCGCGGCGGGCGTTTTTATGGAGGCAAAAGGCTAAGGTGCCCGTGCGCTGTGCGATGTCAGTGCACGTTAAAGATCCCCAGGCGGTCGAAATTATTGCAGAGCCCTCCTCTACGGCACCTCTTTCTCCTTTTCTTCTTTCACTCCCTCTATCCCTTCTTTTATGGCGCGGTTCAGGTGTCCAAGGATATATGAGGCATACATTGCGCCAATTCTTTTCCTCAACAATCAACCATCCAGCAATATTTTAAGCAAAATTTGCATTTACATACTTTTTTGCTGGTTTGTTACAGGTCATAGAGATCATAGCGAATGATAGGACATTCTTGATTATCGAAAACAACGTTTGCTTTTTCCATATTTTTTGGCGATAAGTTGTAGTTCTGCAGTCGGTAGCTCTCTGCCCCATGATGCTTGAGCGCCCATGGTGGTACAGGTGGTCTCGAGGAAGCTCCATGCAAATTCTCATAGCCAGGGCGCAAGCTTTTCCTCTAGTTAATAGTAAGAAACTCTATGCTTCCTTGGGACAGAAACGAATGCTTATAGAGTGCAATGGCTCGATCCCGCAAAGCCGCTCTCAGGTACATAGAGAGTAGCCTTAAGTGGGGAGTGCTAGGTCGTAGGATGTGTACAGAGAGGCGCAAAATCCTTCGATGCAAAAAGTAGCCAGATCTTCTGGAGGATTATTTTTGTTTTATTTTATTTACAGTGCTTTTATGTAGAGCAAACAAGTTGGTTTTGTTAATTTAATATAAGATACAAAAACTTGACAAAACGTATCTCGAGTTATTAACACAATTTGCTGTATATTTACTCTTTGTGCAATCATCAAGCTCCCACTAAGTGATGCCATACCCGCTGCTAAAACCGCTACTGTATGGTGATGCCATCAGTGCCATGAATTTGTTTTTGCGAGCTAATTAAGATATTAAAAACCGCAGTATACGCGGTACGACCGATGCTAATAGCATCACTATAACTCATACTATGCAACCAATAGGCAAAGCAATGCCCTGAAAATGTGTTTCGGGACCCCTTTTAACCGTTGCACCACTGTGCCAGGAGTGGTATGCGGACTCCCAGGGATCTTTGAATGTACGGTTGAAAATGACCGAATGCACATGTGTTAACTCATTAACGTTCTCGCAATCATACCCTTCAGGCTGAGCTCAAGTGCCTCCTCCAGTTTTTTTTTTCTGTAACAAGGGAAGTCCACTTACTACCATCCTCCGATATGGCAAACTCAATCCGCGCAACCGTGAGGTTCATTATAAGCAGGCTCGACGGTATTTCCAATTCCTTGCCTTTGCTATGTGAGCATATCTTATGTTATTAATTTGTTCAGTGCAGTAGTAGTTTTTTGCAGAATAGTAATCGCACTACATTTGCAGCTCAGAAATATATTTTGCTGCTAGCGGCGGCTGCGTTTTTATGGAGGAAAAACGCTAAGGCGCCCGTGTGCTGTGCGATGTCAGTGCACGTTAAGGGGAGATGCTACTCGAAGACACTTTTTTTTTAATAAGTGTTATAGAGCAATGAAATTTTGTGTGCTTATAGAGTTTTTTCTGCCCTTTCCAAAACAATAATTAGTTTTTCTGTAGCTTCACTAGAGTTTGTTCAGTGCTCACTTGAAGTGGAAAACAAAGGGACTTTTGTGCACACTTTTTTACATATTAATTTTTCACAAGGAACATGGAAAAACAGCTTATTCTACTCCATAATAACTATAGAACACCAAAAACTAGCCACAGTTTTCTTGTGGGAGCAGCAAGTATTAAAAAAAAATTTGCCAATTTGCAATGTTTCTAATCTCTATGCTTCTAATCAGTTAGATCCAATTAGCAAAAGGATATCTTAAGTATATTGTTATTTTAAGTAGATACCGGTGTGCTGTACATATTAAAGAACAAGTGTGCCAAGTTTCGTTAAAATAAGTCCGATAAAAGTATGAAAAAATGTGTGCACAAACTTTGAAAATTGTCAAAAAATGCGAAAGGAGAAAACAGCAACTGAAAGTTTGAAAGATGTGTATTTACACAAAATCAATTGGCTGTGCATGAAACTTTCCCAAGATGAGAAATGGGTTCTCCTGCCAGTGTCCACCATCCCTAGAATTGGCCAGCACTGTATGTGACACCCTCCCGGTCCTTGCGACTCGAGTCTTCAACACGAGCCCTTTTTGCCATACTGCGACGGTGGGCTCGTGCCTCAGCAGTTTGGCAGGCAGACATCCTTTTGATGCGCCTCTCATTTTGAGAGTCAGTAAGCATAAGCAGCTGGTGACTAGGGAGCACACCAAGCTCCTCTAACACCCGTTCAAAGCTTGCATGCCCCTCATTGAACCACAGGACTGCAAGTGCTGTGGCCATCTCGACAACTGTCCGTGATGCAAACTTAGTCTTTGGACAAAGCAGCCAGATTCTGCTGTTGAGAGACTCAGCTGCATTCTGCGTCTTGCCTTGGATGCAGCGGGCCAAGAGCTTCTCATCCGTCAGCCGCTTATATATAGGAAGGACTGCCTTCCCTTGGGCTTTAGTGAGGAGGGGCGTGTGGTTGGGTGCAGGCTGGCAGAGGGCTTCAGCTCGCCTGTGTTTGCACCACGACTCTGGTCCCCCGGGGCAAAACTTGTGGCTGCTAGCCCCATCACTGGAGCAAGAGTGGAAATAACTTGCCCATATTGCAGAATACATCTTCTGAATGCTGCCTTGATTGCTAGTCACAGCTATCTGGTAATAGGTCTGTAACTTTGTCACAGCTGATTCTTTCAGCTTTTGTCCACGTGGTAGCGGTGTTTTGAGCTGGCGGAGGGCACTTCCCAAACGTTTTGCAACATGGTTTGTGCAGTCCTCCTTTTCAATGTTCAAAGGACCATACACTTGTGCATCGCAAACGGCAACGTATGCTTTGCTGTCTCCATCGCTGAGGAATTTCGTGAAGCGGAGGGGCGTCTCATAGGAGAGAGTTCGTTGCCATATCCTACGTGCCGCTTCTGCTTCCATGGCATGTGAGGAACAGTCAACATTCTTTTCACACACAGGGCCATGGAAAGCCTGCCAGATTTCTTCCTCGCCGGGCAGCTCCTTGTGTCGGCTACATCCATGACAATAATTTGACAATACCTCAAAATCAAGGCAGAGTCCTGTCTCTAGAGAAACTACGGTGCCCACTCCATTGTGGCTTTTATGGCCTCTTTTTTGCCATGTACCGTCAAACATGACTGCTGCATCCAAGCCACCAACTTCGTTTTTCGTTGCTTCTCGGGCCTTCTCCAGATTTTTTACAACAGCACTCACGGCAGCTGCATGGACCTTCTTAGTTATCGCATCAAATGTCTTATGGTGCATCGGTTTCGGGAGGCCCATGATCACGCAAAAACGTACGAGTTGCTGATACCCAACTCCTATTGCGCGAGCCGCTACCACTGCCTTCACATTTGAGGCAAAACCGTCACGCGAGCTCCCGCCGTCAAAGCCTTGCTTCACACTCGCGTCGCCGCTTCTTGTTACTCGCCTCGACGTATACGTTGACGAGAGAACAGTCACAGGGCATGCGACGTTCTCGCAGTGTAGTTCAAGGAATGACGCCAGTCCTTTGCGTTTGTTTACCGGTTCCCGTACAGCGAGTTGGTTCTCTCCACATGTTGGACACGGTGCACCGTTCACTAGTGCTGTCAACGCACCAATGTCGCACATCACAACGTTTGCAGAGCCATGGTCACTTGTCCTTTTATCTTTTTCGAAGAACGCGATCTTCTTTTCTGAAGCGCTGACAAAGCTGAACGCTGCGCCGATCTCATCAGAGGGGCTGTCGTCGATAGGCCTAGCGGGTCGTGGGTCGGGGACGCTTCCCGCAGAAGTCGTTCTCCGCTTCGCCTTGCGCCTACCTCTGAACTTGTGCTTCGTGCTGTACTTCCGATCGCGGAAATCGCGCTTCTTCGGACTAGTCATCTTGAACGAAAACTAGAGCGGCACAGATGCAACGGCGAGTGACGGGTTTGCGGTCTGCGAGATGCTGACCTGTCGGCAGGCTTCACCACAAGTCCCGCGCCGCGGCGACCAATGGCGGCCTCGCGATTGTACCACGTGACAGTGCAGACGCTTGGAAGGGCTCGAAAAACGCACGTTTTTTTTTTATCTCTCCTAGATACGAAACTGACGGCTGCCGTAGAAGCGAGCTTGGGGCTAGGCTTACCTCCACAAGCGATTGCAATGGCGTGCAGTGAAGCATCCCCGAGATTTCGAGGCTCAAAGATGGGCAACTTTCGCGCATTTCTGTGGACTTTCGAGCTACCGCGACTCATTTGGAAGCATTTTTTAATAACTTCTCGCTCAGATTTCACTTTGATTTTTCTAGACAATGAAGTAGAATGTTCAAAGATTTCAAAACAATCGAAATCAAAAAATCAAATTTCGGAAAAAAAACGCGATTTTTCGACCCGCATCTCCCCTTAAAGATCCCCAGGTGGTCGAAATTATTCCGGAGCCCTCCACTACGGACCTATTCGTTCCTATCTTCTTTCACTCCCTCCTTTATCCCTTCCCTTACGGCGCGGTTCAGGTGTCCAACGATATATGAGACAGATACTGCGCCATTTCCATTCCACCAAAAACCAATTATTATTATTATTATTAGAAGTTTTAATTTCGAAAAATCAAGTGTTCATATCGCCTGTGTTTATGGGATTATTTCCCCTCAGTTTAAAACCACCAATGTTTCTGTCTGTTTCAATCAAATGAAAATTGACTATTTCGCGGAAACTTTCTCCCGATTATATTCTTTGACAACCCTTATTATTGATAGCTGCTTTTAATCATGAATATTTAAATCGTTTATACTGTGTTGCATTTTTGTTTACAGTACCAATTATAATGATTATTTTAGTTTAACTTTTTGGTCTTGTCCTGATAATCGGTTAAGTTGCTTTGCTTGAATCACATGTACTTTCTCTTTATGTGTATAAACTGTGTTAATGTATTTACAAGACTGTAAGTCAACACGAATGTAAGTCTACTCCCCCACATGGCAGTTCTGAAAAAAAAAGCAAACAAACTTTTAGTTCATTTACGCTTAGCGTTTGAGAATAGAATGCGATAGCACTATCCTGCAACCTCCATTCCATGTATAGGCAGCCACTATCGGCTGCCGTGCGCGGGCACATTCCAAAACGAAAATGTGTTAGCCACTGGACTACTCGTTCACACTTGTGAAATCTCTTAGCTAGTGCTGCTGTCGTGATCGCTGCTGTGGTCCCACAGCGCGTCGTTCTAACATCATCGTGCAGCAAAATCCCGCACTTCGCAAACAGCCTCATCACATCATGTGGAACAGCTGAAAATTTTGCCTCGCTGCAGCTGCCACACCTGTGTTACCCGTTGTGAATGTCGAACTTGCTGCCCGGCGCACAGTTCGTTTCCTCGGCGTATAGAATGACAGCCGTCTCGAATGTAGCCGCGAACGTGCGCCGATGCTTACCGGACCGGGAGCACGAATGACAAAGCACTACATTAAAGACTTGTGAAACGTGGCTGGCAGTAGTCAAATTCGTCTGAGTCGAAGAGGAATTACGCGCGAGCGGCATCAGCTCTTCCATCAGCTACCCCACTCCCTGGAGCCGCTGCGGTTCCGAGTGGCGGTGCCGTAGTGATGGGAACAGCGGCCCTTCCATCAACTATCGAAACTCCATTGAGCGCCGAGTGCGCGGCTGAAAGTACAAAAAAAAAAACTTGGGCGATACGTTTTAAGAGTAGAACGCGAGTGCGTTATCGGGCCGCCGCCGTTTATCTGCAGACGCAATCTGCGGCCACGTGTGGGGAGTGTGCTGGTGCCGGTTTGCTGCTTATGGACAGCCACCATCGGCTGCCTTGGGCAGGGTGGGGAGGCCGGTTCTGCGTGTTAACATAGCAGGTGCTCAAGGCATGGTCCAAGAGCGATGCGACGGAGCCACGCAGCAAAAATGTAACCAAACCACACTGCAGCTTGCCTGATATCTCTTTTGTCTCGCCTTTATTTATGGTGCAATGCTTTGGTTTCGATTTTAAGTCAACCACTTCACTTAAGCCACTTCAGATTTTCAAATTTTGAAAAATTGGTCAACTTGAGGTCATGTAAATGCAGTACTTTAGTGTAAGCCAGAGCTGTGCTTCAGTGGTCATGATCCTCTGCTGCTGACTCGGAAGATATGGGATTGATCCTGCCCACAACAGTCTCATTTTGATCGAGGCGAAATGCTAGAGGCCAGTGTACTATGCGATTTCAATGCACGTTATACAACCCCACGTGGTCAAAATTGCCCGGAGCTCTCCTCTACAGTGTCCCTCATAGCCTGAGTCTCTTTGGGACGTGTCCCCATAAAGGAAACCAATCTAAGTTATTGTTGCTGCCGTGTTGCTGCTTGTTTATTTGTAGAGGGACCCTCGTTTAATTAATACTAAACCAAATTAATGTCCTGATTCTGGGACGCTCGGCTGTGTACTGGCGTTAATGTGTTCGTCGCTCATGTACTCAATAAATTCTTATTTGACATTTGATTTGATTTGCTGCTCTTGCATGCATGCCACTCCTCATATATGCTGCCTCCTGCCTTTTCAGACTTTTCAGATCGGAGGCTTGAAGAACTGGAGGAAGAGCTCAGAAGGCTGAAGGAGTTCCACGCCAAAAACAAGCCCATTTTGATGAAAGTCGAGCGGCGGGTAGCTCTCTGGGCTCGCTTCGTTGAGTTCGAGAAGCGCGCCGCCGACCCATTCCGCCTCAACAACTGTGGCGGCCGCCTTCTTCTTGAAATGAGGGAGAGAAAGAGGCTCGAGGCGGAGCTTCCTCGCGTGAGTTTTGCTTGTGGACCACCTCCTTCCTCCTCCTCTTTTATCCCTCTGTTTAGGTTTTCCCAAATTTATGTTGGCAAACAAAATAAAGGACTGTATGGTTGGCTAAACTGCACTAGAAAAAAAATTCCACAATCCAAATTAAAGCGACAAGGCTGGCCTAAACTTCAAGGCATAGTTTGTGAAAAGGGGCATGTACGCTCATACTCATTCTTAAGAATATCTGTTGCAACAAGGACAAAACATGGTGGAGTGAACGGTACACTGCTAAATATGCAATGCGTGCTGTGTTTAGTGTCAATTTTAGTCTCTGCCTTAAAAGGTGTGACTTCATTAATTTGACCACTGATAGACTAATATACTTCATGCATCTCGAATAGTTCGCTTCAACACCTCTATTGTAGCATTTCTCATATGGCATGCTATATTGTCACAATCTGACCCCTCTTTTCCCTGTTTGCTTGACTTGGCATAGAATTGGAAATTACATGCTTCATTCAGCTGATTGGTTGCAAATATGCGCAATTATCACAGGATGTGAGTGGAGAGATTTGGTGCATTTTTTCAAGCAGCTGCGAGAATGTTTTTTTCAGTGGACCCCCTGAGCTGGTCACCAGTTACATGGTCAGTTTGGCGGAAGAAGTCGCTGCAATTTTTGCAGAGTTTACAAACGCACAAATGACAAAAACTACATTGCTGTGAAAAAGTGTTGTGTGGCGGCATCCAAGCAAGCTCTTCCCTCCTCCTTCAAGCAATTGCGGCGATGATAGCACTTGGTTCCCAGGGCTGTACGCAAAGCCCCTCATGGATTTTGCAGCTTTCATGGCATTCGCTTTAAAATGTTTAGTTCTTTCTTCAGATTTTAAGACATTTTATTGGTAAACACCTACCGGATGGCCATAATCCTATAGCTGCAGGCTTTATTGCGCCGATAGTTTTATCGTTATGTATGGTTTATTTTTGCACGGCAGCAATGGAAGAATTGATAAATGTGAAGAATTTGTTCGTTACTAGCGATATATCTTTATACCAGTTATCGTTTGTCATGAGCTTGAGTATGTGCACTGTTGTTGCTGATGACAGTGTTGCTTTCTCGTTTCTTAGACCACTCGAGCACAAAACAAGTGCGGAGTAACGAGCCTCTCTTTTATCTTTTCACGTGCACTACTTCCGTACCTTTCAGTGTTGCACCTTATATATGAAACGGAGTATAGTCCCCATACAACCCAGCTAACTTCATCGAAAAATTCTTGCCCGAGGTCGTTCATCATCGAAGTTGCCACTTGTGGAAAATAGCGCATGTTTGATCAGCTGTTGAGCTTGTTTTTGGGCTGTTGCATTCAGTGCTGCTATTAGTGTCTTGGGTTTCTTGATTTTTTTTTGTTTTTGTTCCAGCTTGAAGAAGAGATCAAGACACATATCAGCGGGCACACTGGTGTGGAGGACGAACAGTTCTTCACTGAGTGGGCAGAGGACTTCCTGAAGCACCTCAGCTCACAGCACGAAGCCTACAATCTCGAGAAGGACAGAGAACGGCAGGAGAGGGTGAGAACCCTGTTGAAAGACTAAAGGGTGCCATGTATTCTGGTGCAAATTAATACTCGGTGCCTGCTGAACAATTGCTCCAAATTGCTTTCACTTTGCATCGCAGGAAAGGAATTCCAGATCTTTGTAGCCACTGTTCGCCCTCACATTCACAGCGATGTTAGCATAGGTCTTCGGGACAGTGCCTCAGGCGACCCATGTGCACGTGTCACATGTCGCAACAGGTAGTGTTGCAGTGAATGTTCGACCTGGGATTAGTGTTTTAAAAGCAGCATTTACTGCTATAGAGTGTCTGCACTGCTTTTACGGTGGTTTGGCAACGTTGTAGTGGCAGGCGGGCGGATTTGTCAATCTATCACTCCAGGAAGCTAAAAGAACATCTTGGCAAAAGTGGTCGTGACATGCACAGTCCTTGGCCAGTGAAGAAAGTAGATATCTAATCTTTCACATAACCAGTACAGTAAATTCTTGTTGATATAATGAAAAAAAAAATGCGAGAGAAAAAGATATTATCTAGGAAAAAGTGTGATCCAAGCTACCTGATTCTGAAAACTAACGATTGAATGGGGTGTGAAGACATTTATTGTCAATTTGATTTCATAAGAATGTCGATTGGCATTTTTTGGCTTAAGATATTAACAGCTCCTTCTTTTAGTGCTCGCAGAATGTGGTCCGAATTTGCGTTATCCTTAACACAAGTAGGCTGCCGCGTTGGCTCAGTGGTTACGGCGCTCTGCTGCTGACCCAAAAGACGCGGGTTCGATCCCGGTCGCGGCGTGTGAATTTCGATGGAAGTGAAATTCTAGAGGCCTGTGTACTGTGCGATGTCATGCACATTAAAAGAACCCAGGTGGTCTAAATTACTGGAGCTCTTCACTACGGCATGTCTCATAGCCTGAGTCCTTTTGCGAGGTTAAACCCTCATAAACTAAAATCCTTAACACAAGTGAAGCATATCCGGTCAGTCGACAGCAATGGCGAGTCGGGATCTCTTGCTCGTAGATTTCAAATGCTTCACCCCTCTACTCCATTGCACAAAAGAGCTGCGCCAGCTGGCTATCGCAGTCTTTGTTCTAGGTGCTGTTACTATACTGCGTTACTACTTGACCTGCCGTTATCCAAGCACTTGGTTGTAGCTCTCAGATAATTTGCCCCATTGCCTGTAGACGCTGCAAGGAAGCCATTGCATTTCTTTGTCGCATCTTCGCTGGAATGGCCCTCGCACATTTGCGAATATTTCCTTTTTTTTAACTCTTTGATCCTCTGCACCTAGGCACATCTGGGGAGCTACCACACTTCTTCCCACTACACATGTATGCTGAAGCATGGGAAATGCTGAAGCATGCTGATGCATGGGAAATGCTGAAGTATGGGAAATGCATTCATGAAAATGTTTATGGCCGAGAGGATTTATTAGCGGGGTCATGCCACTTGCAATGGCAGTTCAGGTGTGGGCCGGTATGTGAGACAGATACTGCGCCATTGCCTTTCCCCAAAAACCAATTTTTTCCTCAGCCATGACGTGAGGGAAGGCATGAAGGAGGAGTTGAAAGTAGGGAAAGGGAAACAGACCATGATCGGGGCCTCCAGGTTACTTTAGTAAGGAGCTCAGCTGCTGTCCGAGGATGCAGGTTCACTACCTGCCACGGCGATTGTATTTGTGTACAGGCGAAGTGCAGGGGGCGTCTCTGCTGTGTACAGAGTCAAAAAAGAAAAAGAAAATGAAAATTAGTTTTGAGGAAACGAAATGACGCAGTATCGAAGCCAACCGCGGCGGGCGTTTTTATGGAGACGAAAGGCTAAGGTGCCCGTGCGCTGTGCGATGTCAGTGCACGTTAAAGATCCCCAGGCGGTCAAAATTATTGCAGAGCCCTCCTCTACGGCACCTCTTTCTCCTTTTCTTCTTTCACTCCCTCTATCCTTTCCCTTATGGCGCGGTTCAGGTGTCCAAGGATATATGAGGCATACATTGCGCCAATTCTTTTCCTCAACAATCAACCAACCAGCAATATTTTAAGCAAAATTTGCATTTACATACTTCTTTGCTGGTTTGTTACGGGTCAAAGAGATCATATCGAATGATAGGACATTCTTGATTATCGAAAACAACGTTTGCTTTTTCCATATTTTTTGGCGATAAGTTGTAGTTCTGCAGTCGGTAGCTCTCCGCCCCATGATGCTTAGAGCGCCCATGGTGGTACAGGTGGTCTCGAGGAAGCTCCATGCAAATTCTCATAGCCAGGGCGCAAGCTTTTCCTCTAGTTAATAGTAAGAAGCTCTATGCTTCCTTGGGACAGAAACGAACGCTTATAGAGTGCAATGGCTCGATCCCGCAAAGCCGCTCTCAGGTACATAGAGAGTAGCCTTAAGTGGTGAGTGCTAGGTCGTAGGATGTTTACAGAGAGGCGCAAAATCCTTCGATGCAAAAAGTAGCCAGATCTTCTGGAGGATTATTTTTGTTTTACTTTATTTACAGTGCTTTTATGTAGAGCAAACAAGTTGGTTTTGTTAATTTAATATAAGATACAAAAACTTGACAAAACGTATCTCGAGTTATTAACACAATTTGCTGTATATTTACTCTTTGTTCAATCATCAAGCTCCCACTAAGTGATGCCATACCCGCTGCTAAAACCGCTACTGTATGGTGACGCCATCAGTGCCATGAATTTGTTTTTGCGAGCTAATTAAGATATTAAAAACCGCAGTATACGCGGTACGACCGATGCTAATAGCATCACTATAACTCATACTATGCAACCAATAGGCAAAGCAATGCCCTGAAAATGTGTTTCGGGACCCCTTTAACCGTTGCACCACTGTGCCAGGAGTGGTATGCGGACTCCCAGGGATCTTTGAATGTACAGTTGAAAATGACCAAATGCACATGTGTTAACTCATTAACGTTCTCGCAATCATACCCTTCAGGCTGAGCTCAAGTGCCTCCTCCATATTTTTTTTTTTTCTGTAACAAGGGAAGTCCACTTACTACCATCCTCCGATATGGCAAACTCAATCCGCGCAACCGTGAGGTTCATTATAAGCAGTCTCGACGGTATTTCCAATTCCTTGCCTTTGCTATGTGAGCATATCTTATGTTATTAATTTGTTCAGTGCAGTAGTAGTTTTTTGCAGAATAGTAATCGCACTACATTTGCAGCTCACAAATATATTTTGCTGCTAGAAGTTTTAATTTCGAAAAATCAAGTGTTCATATCGCCTGTGTTTATGGGATTATTTCCCCTCAGTTTAAAACCACCAAAGTTTCTGTCTGTTTCAATCAAATGAAAATTGACTATTTCGCGGAAACTTTCTCTCGATTATATTCTTTGACAACCCCTATTATTGATAGCTGCTTTTAATCATGAATATTTAAATCGTTTATACTGTGTTGCATTTTTGTTTACAGTACCAATTATAATGATTATTTTAGTTTAGCTTTTTGGTCTTGTCCTGATAATCGGTTAAGTTGCTTTGCTTGAATCACATGTACTTTCTCTTTATGTGTATAAACTGTGTTAATCTATTTACAAGACTGTAAGTCAACACGAATGTAAGTCTACTCCCCCACATGGCAGTTCTGAAAAAAAAAAAGCAAACAAACTTTGAGTTCATTTACGCTTAGCGTTTGAGAATAGAATGCGATAGCACTATCCTGCAACCTCCATTCCATGTATAGGCAGCCACTATCGGCTGCCGTGCGCGGGCACATTCCAAAACGAAAATGTGTTAGCCACTGGACTACTCGTTCACACTTGTGAAATCTCTTAGCTAATGCTGCTGTCGTGATCGCTGCTGTGGTCCCACAGCGCGTCGTTCTAACATCATCGTGCAGCAAAATCCCGCACTTCGCAAACAGCCTCATCACATCATGTGGAACAGCTGAAAATTTTGTCTCGCTGCAGCTGCCACACCTGTGTTACCCGTTGTGAATGTCGAACTTGCTGCCCGGCGCACAGTTCGTTTCCTCGGCGTATAGAATGACAGCCGTCTCGAATGTAGCCGCGAACAAGCGCCGACGCTTACCGGACCGGGAGCACGAATAACAAAGCACTACATTAAAGACTTGTGAAACGTGGCTGGCAGTAGTCAAATTCGTCTGCGTCGAAGAGGAATTACGCGCGAGCGGCATCAGCTCTTCCGTCGGCTACCCCACTCCCTGGAGCCGCTGCGGTTCCGAGTGGCGGTGCCGTAGTGATGGGAACAGCGGCCCTTCCATCAACTATCGAAACTCCATTGAGCGCCGAGTGCGCGGCTGAAAGTACAAAAAAAAAACTTGGGCGATACGTTTTAAGAGTAGAACGCGAATGCGTTATCGGGCCGCCGCCGTTTATCAGCAGACGCAATCTGCGGCCACGTGTGGGGAGTGGGCTGGTGCCGGTTTGCTACTTATGGACAGCCACCATCGGCTGCCTTGGGCAGGGTGGGGTGGCCGGTTCTGTGTGTTGACAGAGCAGCTGCTCAAGGCATGGTCCAAGAGCGATGCGACGGAGCCACGCAGCAAAAATGTAACCAAACCACTCTGCAGCATGCCTGATATCTCTTTTGTCTCGCCTTTATTTATGGTGCAATGCTTTGGTTTCGATTTTAAGTCAACCACTTCACTTAAGCCACTTCAGATTTTCAAATTCTGAAAAATTGGTAAACTTACAGTCGTGTAAATGCAGTACTTTAGTGTAAGCCAGAGCTGTGGTTCAATGGTCATGATGCTCTGCTGCTGACTCGGAAGATACGGGTTTGATCCTGGCCACAACAGTCTCATTGCAGCCGTGATTGGAACCGCGGCCCTTCCATCAGCTATCGAAACTCCATTGAGCGTCGAGTGCGCGGCTGAAAGTACAAAAAAAAAAACTTGGGCGATACGTTTTAAGAGTAGAACGCGAATGCGTTATCGGGCCGCCGCCGTTTATTAGCAGACGCAATCTGTGGCCACGTGTGGGGAGTGGGTTGGTGCCGGTTTGCTACTTATGGACGGCCACCATCGGCTGCCTTGGGCAGGGTGGGGTGGCCGGTTCTGCGTGTTGACAGAGCAGCTGCTCAAGGCATGGTCCAAGAGCGATGCGACGGAGCCACACAGCAAAAATGTAACCAAACCACACTGCAGCATGCCTAATATCTCTTTTGTCTCGCCTTTATTTATGGTGCAATGCTTTGGTTTCGATTTTAAGTTAACCACTTCACTTAAGCCACTTCAGATTTTCAAATTCTGAAAAATTGGTCAACTTAAGGTCATGTAAATGCAGTACTTTAGTGTAAGCCAGAGCTGTGCTTCAGTGGTCATGATGCTCTGCTGCTGACTCGGAGATAGGGGATTGATCCTGGCCACAACAGTCTCATTTTGATCGAGGCGAAATGCTAGAGGCCAGTGTGCTATGCGATGTCAGTGCACGTTATACAACCCCACGTGGTCAAAATTGCCCGGAGCTCTCCTCTACAGTGTCCCTCATAGCCCGAGTCTCTTTGGGACGTGTCCCCATAAAGGAAACCAATCCAAATTATTGTTGCTGCCGTGTTGCTGCTTGTTTATTTGTAGAGGGACCCTCATCTAATTCATACTACACCAAATTAGTGTCCTGATTCTGGGACGCTCGTCTGTGTACTGGCAATAATGTGTTCATCGCTCATGTACTCAATAATTTCTTATTTGACATTTGATTTGATTTGCTGCTCTTGCATGCATGCCACTCCTCATATGTGCTGCCTCCTGCCTTTTCAGACTTTTCAGACCGGAGGCTTGAAGAACTGGAGGAAGAGCTCAGAAGGCTGAAGGAGTTCCACGCCAAAAACAAGCCCATTTTGATGAAAGTCGAGCGGCGGGAAGCTCTCTGGGCTCGCTTCCTTGAGTTCGAGAAGCGCGCCGCCGACCCATTCCGCCTCAGCAACCGTGGCGGCAGCCTTCTTCTTGAAATGAGGGAGAGAAAGAGGCTCGAGGCGGAGCTTCCTCGCGTGAGTTTTGCTTGTGGACCACCTCCTTCCTCCTCCTCCTCTTTTATCCCTCTGTTTAGGTTTTCCCAAATTTATGTTGGCAAACAAAATAAAGGACTGTATGGTTGGCTAAACTGCACTAGGAAATGAATTCCACAATCCAAATTAAAGCGACAAGGCAGGCCCAAACTTCAAGGCATAGTTTGTGAAAGGGGGCATGTACGCTCATACTCATTCTTAAGAATATCTGTTGCAACAAGGACAAAACATGGTGGAGTGAACGGTACACTGCTAAATATGCAATGCGTGCTGTGTTTAGTGTCAATTTTAGTCTCTGCCTTAAAAGGTGTGTCTTCATTAATTTGACCACTGATAGACTAATATACTTCATGCATCTCGAATAGTTCGCTTCAACACCTCTATTGTAGCATTTCTCATATGGCATGCTATATTGTCACAATCTGACCCCTCTTTTCCCTGTTTGCTTGACTTGGCATAGAATTGGAAATTACATGCTTCATTCAGCTGATCGGTTGCAAATATGCGCAGTTATCACAGGATGTGAGTGGAGAGATTTGGTGCATTTTTTCAAGCAGCTGCGAGAATGTTTTTTTCAGTGGACCCCCTGAGCTGGTCACCAGTTACATGGTCAGTTTGGCGGAAGAAGTCGCTGCAATTTTTGCAGCGTTTACAAACGCACAAATGACAAAAACTACATTGGTGTGAAAAAGTGTTGTGTGGCGGCACCCAAGCAAGCTCTTCCCTCCTCCTTCAAGCAATTGCGGCGATGATAGCGCTTGGTTCCCAGGGCTGTACGCAAAGCCCCTCATGGATTTTGCAGCTTTCATGGCATTCGCTTTAAAATGTTTAGTTTTTTCTTCAGATTTTCAGACATTTTATTGGTAAACACCTACCGGATGGCCATAATCCTATAGCTGCAGGCTTTATTGCGCCGATAGTTTTATCGTTATGTATGGTTTATTTTTGCACGGCAGCAATGGAAGAATTGATAAATGTGAAGAATTTGTTCGTTACTAGCGATATATCTTTATACCAGTTATCGTTTGTCATGAGCTTGAGTATGTGCACTGTTGTTGCTGATGACAGTGTTGCTTTCTCGTTTCTTAGGCCACTCGAGCACAAAACAAGTGCGGAGTAACGAGCCTCTCTTTTATCTTTTCACGTGCACTACTTCCGTACCTTTCAGTGTTGCACCTTATATATGAAACGGAGTATAGTCCCCATACAACCCAGCTGACTTCATCGAAAAATTCTTGCCCGAGGTCGTGCATCTTCGAAGTTGCCACTTGTGGAAAATAGCGCATGTTTGATCAGCTGTTGAGCTTGTTTTTGGGCTGTTGCATTCAGTGCTGCTATTAGTGTCTTGGGTTTCTTGATTTTTTTTTTTGTTTTTGTTCCAGCTTGAAGAAGAGATCAAGACACATATCAGCGGGCACACTGGTGTGGAGGACGAACAGTTCTTCACTGAGTGGGCAGAGGACTTCCTGAAGCACCTCAGCTCACAGCACGAAGCCTACAATCTCGAGAAGGACAGAGAACGGCAGGAGAGGGTGAGAACCCTGTTGAAAGACTAAAGGGTGCCATGTATTCTGGTGCAAATTAATACTCGGTGCCTGCCGAACAATTGCTCCAAATTACTTTCGCTTTCGCTTTGCATCGCAGGAAAGGAATTCCAGATCTTTGTAGCCACTGTTCGCCCTCACATTCACAGCGATGTTAGCATAGGTCTTCGGGGCACTGCCTCAGGCGACCCATGTGCACGTGTCACATGTCGCAACAGGTAGTGTTGCAGTGAATGTTCGACCTGGGATTAGTGTTTTAAAAGCAGCATTTACTGCTATAGAGTGTCTGCACTGCTTTTACGGTGGTTTGGCAACGTTGTAGTGGCAGGCGGGCGGATTTGTCAATCTGTCACTCCAGGAAGCTAAAAGAACATCTTGGCAAAAGTGGTCGTGACATGCACAGTCCTTGGCCAGTGAAGAAAGTAGTTATCTAATCTTTCACATAACCAGTACAGTAAATTCTTGTTGATATAATGAAAAAAAAAATGCGAGAGAAAAACATATCTAGGAAAAAGTGTGATCCAAGCTACCTGATTCTGAAAACTAACGATTGAATGGGGTGTGAAGACATTTATTGTCAATTTGATTTCATAAGAATGTCGATTGGCATTTTTTGGGTTAAGATATTAACAGATCCTTCTTTTAGTGCTCGCAGAAGGTGGTCCGAATTTGCGTTATCCTTAACACAAGTAGGCTGCCGCGTTGGCTCAGTGGTTACGGCGCTCTGCTGCTGACCCAAAAGACGCGGGTTCGATCCTGGTCGCGGCGTGTGAATTTCGATGGAAGTGAAATTCTAGAGGCCTGTGTACTGTGCGATGTCATGCACATTAAAAGACCCCAGATGGTCTAAATTACTGGAGCTCTTCACTACGGCATGTCTCATAGCTTGAGTCCTTTTGCGAGGTTAAACCCTCATAAACTAAAATCCTTAACACAAGTGAAGCATATCCGGTCAGTCGACAGCAATGGCGAGTCGGGATCTCTTGCTCGTAGATTTCAAATGCTTCACCCCTCTACTCCATTGCACAAAAGAGCTGCGCCAGCTGGCTATCGCAGTCTTTGTTCTAGGTGCTGTTACTATACTGCGTTACTACTGGACCCGCCGTTATCCAAGCACTTGGTTGTAGCTCTCAGATAATTTGCCCCATTGCCTGTAGACGCTACAAGGAAGCCATTGCATTTCTTTGTCGCATCTTCGCTGGAATGTGCCTCGCACATTTGCGCATATTTCCTTTTTTTTAACTCTTTGATCCTCTGCACCTAGGCACATCTGGGGAGCTACCACACTTCTTCCCACTACACATGTATGCTGAAGCATGGGAAATGCTGAAGCATGCTGATGCATGGGAAATGCTGAAGTATGGGAAATGCATTCATGAAAATGTTTATGGCCGAGAGGATTTATTAGCGGGGTCATGCCACTTGCAATGGCAGTTCAGGTGTGGGCCGGTATGTGAGACAGATACTGCGCCATTGCCTTTCCCCAAAAACCAATTTTTTCCTCAGCCATGACGTGAGGGAAGGCATGAAGGAGGAGTTGAAAGTAGGGAAAGGGAAACAGACCATGATCGGGGCCTCCAGGTTACTTTAGTAAGGAGCTCAGCTGCTGTCCGAGGATGCAGGTTCACTACCTGCCGCGGCGATCGTATTTGTGTACAGGCGAAGTGCAAGGGGCGTCTCTGTTGTTTACAGAGTCAAAAAAGAAAAAGAAAATGAAAATTAGTTTTGAGGAAACGAAATGACGCAGTATCGAAGCCAACCGCGGCGGGCGTTTTTATGGAGACGAAAGGCTAAGGTGCCCGTGCGCTGTGCGATGTCAGTGCACGTTAAAGATCCCCAGGCGGTCAAAATTATTGCAGAGCCCTCCTCTACGGCACCTCTTTCTCCTTTTCTTCTTTCACTCCCTCTATCCCTTCCCTTATGGCGCGGTTCAGGTGTCCAAGGATATATGAGGCATACATTGCGCCAATTCTTTTCCTCAACAATCAACCAACCAGCAATATGTTAAGCAAAATTTGCATTTACATACTTTTTTGCTGGTTTGTTACGGGTCAAAGAGATCATATCGAATGATAGGACATTCTTGATTATCGAACAACGTTTGCTTTTTCAATATTTTTTGGCGATAAGTTGTAGTTCTGCAGTCGGTAGCTCTCCGCCCCATGATGCTTAGAGCGCCCATGGTGGTACAGGTGGTCTCGAGGAAGCTCCATGCAAATTCTCGTAGCCAGGGCGCAAGCTTTTCCTCTAGTTAATAGTAAGAAGCTCGATGCTTCCTTGGGACAGAAACGAACGTTTATAGAGTGCAATGGCTCGATCCCGCAAAGCCGCTCTCAGGTACATAGAGAGTAGCCTTAAGTGGTGAGTGCTAGGTCGTAGGATGTTTTCAGAGAGGCGCAAAATCTTTCGATGCTAAAAGTAGCCAGATCTTCTGGAGGATTATTTTTGATTTTCTTTTTTTACAGTGCTTTTATGTAGAGCAAACAAGTTGGTTTTGTTAATTTAATATAAGATACAAAAACTTGACAAAACGTATCTCGAGTTATTAACACAATTTGCTGTATAGTTACTCTTTGTTCAATCATCCAGCTCCCACTAAGTGATGCCATACCCGCTGCTAAAACCGCTACTGTATGGTGACGCCATCAGCGCCACGAATTTGTTTTTGCGAGCTAATTAAGATATTAAAAACCGCTGTATACGCGGTACGACCTATGCTAATAGCATCACTATAACTCATACTATGCAACCAATAGGCAAAGCAATGCCGTGAAAATGTGTTTCGGGACCCCTTTAACCGTTGCACCATTGTGCCAGGAGTGGTGTGCGGACTCCCAGGGATCTTTGAATGTACAGTTGAAAATGACCAAATGCACATGTGTCGTTCTCGCAATCATACCCTTCAGGCTGCGCTTTTTTCTTTTCATGGCTCGCTGTGTTGCATATGTGGACATTAACCCATTATCGCTATACCAGCAACTGCCATCTGTAAACACTTTATCTGAAGACAAGAACGGAAGTGGAAACCGAACTGCTAGCGCACCTAATTCTCATCTCGCCTGACTACGCTAATCGACTGTCATTTTTTTTCTCTTACCCACTGCAGACGCCAAGATGATGCACGAACTGGGTGGCCTGGGCCACTTCTGCGGCTTAGAAGACCACATTCTACAGCTGGGAGTTTTGCCGCTCGTTGCGACGTCCTCTGCGGGAGACCGCGTCGTTGCTGGCGTTTTTGCTGCCTGTGTTGCCTTCGACTCTTGCCCGCCGGCCGCCTCTGCCGCCCAGAAGATCCTCACCGGTTCTCACGCAATGGCGACTGTGCACAAAAGAGACTACGTCGTCAACTTGGTCAACTGGTTCCGGTTGGTAGATGATGTCGTCCTCCACTGCAACCTCCGACTACAGACGTTACTGGAAGGTTGGGAAAGGCTTCGTGTCTTCAGCCTGCCGCAATTGAAGACGCTCATTGCAAGTGCCCCTGACACTGGAATAGACAACTTGTTCATAGCCCCTGAGGCCTTGCGTGCCTTGGTCTCCAGTTGTCCGCAAGTAAGCATCTACCGTTTCTGGCATGCTTGGGCATGGTGCGAAATCAGAACCGAAAAGGAAATCAGGTTTAGTCAGGATTGAGTTTTGGTTGCTGCTGAGAAGGTGGCGCTAGCTGCAGGGCCTTGTTAAGTGACGAGGATGCGGAGATATGGCACGACATGAAGAAAGGGTGCATTGCCGCTGTTCGTATACATAGCAGTTCCTCCGTTACATACTTTTGCAGTGTATTGATTAGCTAGTTTGGTTTACTTCTTGTTAACGTAATGTACTAGTTGAAGTGACCATGCACAAACCAGAGTGTTGATTTTTTTTCTCCACTTGCTCTGAATCTAGGTGAACACCCATTTATTATCATTCTTTGTGACAGAAGTGGATGGCTCCTGTAAAATGACCGCTCGATAATTTAAGTGATAAAGGAGGCAGAAATAAACTTCAACAATCCTTCTCCACGCAGGCAGTCTAGTTTTGTTGAGAATCCTCTACACCATATCCTTATGCAGGGGTCAGCATGTAAAAATATACGCCACGAGAAAAACATTGAGTAGAGCATAACACTGTGCCCTTGGCGTTATCAAGAAAATGTGAGGCCATGTGGATGCGGCAATTGCTTCAGTACAGGGTTGTGTGCCACGTGGCGCGATTCGCACGAACTAAGGTCGCTCCTCAGATTTATGGACACGTAAATTTGTTTTCTGGGAAAATGAGACATCCCAGCAAAAATTGAGAAAAGTAGCTGATAATCCGCTTTCACTGGTTCTAATATACTCAGTTAGGATTTTGTGTAGACACAGCGCCGCTGATCAAGCGTTCAGGTGCTAAGCATTTGAGCAAAGACACCTCTGATCTGTTTGGTTTAAAATTGGTTTGGATTGAATTTTGTGGACTCTACTTGATAAAATCAAGTTCTATTGGCTGACCTTAACATAAGTGATTGTGCTTTGTACAGCAAAGTCCATTTACCTGATTCGCAGAAATGCATTCCCTTTCTGCAGTCTGTTAGATTGCAGGACATGTCAGTTCCTCTTTGGCTGCCAAGCCCTTTATAAATTGGTTCTCATGTCCCAGCATGCCCAACGTTCTCGGACAGAAATTTTGAATATTGAAAAATTGTAAGATACTGTTCTAGAAATATTGAAGGTAATGGTTCATTTTTCTGATGTGTAACAATAGAACGTTAACATGTTTCCATCGATTGCATTGAGCAGTTAAGACTAGCATTGAAACAAAAGGGAACGCTTTTTTCTAAAGCAAAAGCTGTAATAGGAAAAAAAAAATTTAAGCCTGCCGATGTGTGGTCGGCGGATATATTCATTGTTATACTGAAATGTTATATGAAAAACGGTAATGAACTTTTTCTCGTTTTAAAATGACTGTGTCCAGAATTGTTGCGTATTCTAGTCGAACCTTGAGTTGAGACAGAGTGATTGTAAAAAAAGCAGGACAAATTATGTGTGAGTAAACACTGATAATGCTGATGATGGGTGCTGAGATGCTTCCATTTCTGTAATGCCAGCTGCTGCAACACTGTCGCCTACCACTGATGCAGTGAGAGTTCCTGCTATCCAAAGTGGGTGAGGAGCCACTGGTCCGCACGAGCGAGGAGAGCAAGGACCTGCTCATCGAAGCCGTGCGCTACCACCTGATGCCCGAGTGGCGCGCCGCCATGGCGGGGCCACGCACCTCCGCTAAGCAACTGGGTAATGAATTGCAATGATATTTTGCTGATAACAAGGTCACATTACAACGTGCTCACGTTTAGCACGTTTTCTTGCCATGGTGTTTCCTGCAGCTCCGCGAGATGTGGCCACCCATGCACGACCTTCTGGAGCCTTGTGATCCACTGCTTAACATGGTGCTGACCAGACTTTCCTCTTTGCTGTCGTCGCCAAGCATATCCCTGGGCTTGAGTTTTGATAGCCTTCGTGGTGGGAAGACCACCATGGAAGACCAGCGATGTAACGTAAAGCGTCATGGACTGCGCAAGCAAGCTATTCTCGAGTGTGCGACGGCTGGAGGTAAGCCAGCCTCCCACTGTTAGCCCTGCTGTTATAGCGTTGGCATTAAACAAAGTGCACAGTAAGGGGATAATTACTCTTAGCACTGCTTTTACGGTTTTTTTGGCTAGGACAGTGTGGCAACATTGTAGTGGCAGGCGGGCGGATTTTTCAATCTGTCACTCCAGGAAGCTAAAAGAACATCTTGGCAAAAGTGGTCGTGACATGCACAGTCCATGGCCAGTGAAGAAAGTATCTAATCTTTCACATAACCAGTACAGTAAATTCTTGTTGATATGCTGAAAAAAAAATGCGAGAGAAAAACATATTATCCAGGAAAAAGTGTGATCCAAACTACCTGATTCTGAAAACTAACGATTGAATGGGGTGTGAAGACATTTATTGTCAATTTGATTTCATAAGAATGTCGATTGGCATTCTTTGGCTTAAGATATTAACAGCTCCTTCTTTTAGTGCTCGCAGAATGTGGTCCGAATTTCCGTTATCCTTAACACAAGTAGGCTGCCGCGTTGGCTCAGTGGTTACGGCGCTCTGCTGCTGACCCAAAAGACGCGGGTTCGATCCCGGTCGCGGCGTGTGAATTTCGATGGAAGCGAAATTCTAGAGGCCTGTGTACTGTGCGATGTCATGCACATTAAAAGAACCCAGGTGGTCTAAATTACTGGAGCTCTTCACTACGGCATCCCGCATAGCCTGAGTCCCTTTGCGAGGTTAAACCCTCATAAACTGAAATCCTTAACACAAGTGAAGCATATTCGGTCAGTCGACAGCAATGGCGAGTCGGGATCTCTTGCTCGTAGGTTTCAAATGCTTCACCCCTTTACTCCATTGCACAAAAGAGCTGCGCCAGCTGGCTATCGCAGTCTTTGTTCTAGGTGCTGTTACTATACTGCGTTACTACTGGACCCGCCGTTATCCAAGCACTTGGTTGTAGCTCTCAGATAATTTGCCCCATTGCCTGTAGACGCTGCAAGGAAGCCATTGCATTTCTCTGTCGCATCTTCGCTGGAATGGCCCTCGCACATTTGCGCATATTTCCTTTTTTTTAATTCTTTGATCCTCTGCACCTAGGCACATCTGGGGAGCTACCACACTTCTTCCGACTACACATGTATGCTGAAGCATGCTGATGCATGGGAAATGCTGAAGTATGGGAAATGCATTCATGAAAATGTTTATGGCAGAGAGGATTTATTACCGGGGTCATGCCACTTGCAGTGGCAGTTCAGGTGTGGGCCGGTATTAGAGACAGATACTGTGCCATTGCCTTTCCTCAAAAACCAATTTTTTCCTCAGCCATGACGTGAGGGAAGGCATGAAGGAGGAGTTGAAAGTAGGGAAAGGGAAACAGACCATGATCGGGGCCTCGAGGTTACTTTAGTAAGGAGCTCAGCTGCTGTCCGAGGATGCGGGTTCACTACCTGCCGCGGCGACCGTATTTGTGTACAGGCGAAATGCAGGGGGCGTCCGTGCGGTGTACAGAGTCAAAAGAGAAAATGAAAATTAGTTTTCAGGAAACAAAATGACGCAGTATCGAAGTTGACCGCGGCGGGCGTTTTTATGGAGGCAAAAGGCTAAGGTGCCCGTGCGCTGTGCGATGTCAGTGCACGTTAAAGATCCCCAGGCGGTCGAAATTATTGCAGAGCCCTCCTCTACGGCACCTCTTTCTCCTTTTTTTCTTTCACTCCCTCTATCCCTTCCCTTATGGCGCGGTTCAGGTGTCCAAGGATATATGAGGCATACATTGCATTCTTTTCCTCAACAATCAACCAACCAGCAATATTTTAAGCAAAATTTGCATTTACATACTTTTTTGCTGGTTTGTTACGGGTCATAGAGATCATATCGAATGATAGGACATTCTTGATTATCGAAAACAACGTTTGCTTTTTCCATATTTTTTGGCGATAAGTTGTAGTTCTGCAGTCGGTAGCTCTCCACCCCATGTCTCGAGGAAGCTCCATGCAAATTCTCAAAGGCGGGGCAAGCTTTTCGTCTAGTTAATATTAAGAAACTCTGCTTCCTTGGGACAGAAACGAACGCTTATAGAGTGCAATGGCTCGATCCCGCAAAGCCGCTATCAGGTACATAGAGAGTAGACTTAAGTGGTAAGTGCTAGGTCGCAGGATGTGTACAGAGAGGCGCAAAATCCTTTGATGCAAAAAGTAGCCAGATCTTCTGGAGGATTATTTTTGTTTTACTTTATTTACAGTGCTTTTATGTAGAGCAAACAAGTTGGTTTTGTTAATTTAATATAAGATACAAAATCTTGACAAAACGTATCTCGAGTTATTAACACAATTTGCTGTATATTTACTCTTTGTTCAATCATCAAACTCCCACTAAGTGATGCCATACCTGCTGCTAAAACCGCTACTGTATGGTGATTCCATCAGCGCCACGAATTTGTTTTTGCGAGCTAATTAAGATATTAAAAACCGCAGTATACGTGGTACGACCGATGCTAATAGCATCACTATAACTCATACTATTAAACCAATAGGCAAAGCAATGCCCTCAAAATGTGTTTCGGGACCCCTTTAACCGTTGCACCACTGTGCCAGGAGTGGTATGCGGACTCCCAGGGATCATTGAATGTACAGTTGAAAATGACCAAATGCACATGTGTTAACTCATTCATGCTCCGCGGCCGCGTCAGGCCCGTCGGTGTCCGGCAGCGGCATAACCATGAGCTCCGGGCTGTACGATTTTATGGCCGGCGCCCGCCGTGCGCCGCGCCGGCCATAAAATCGTACAATTAACGTTCTCGCAATCATACCCTTCAGGCTGAACTCAAGTGCCTCCTCCTGTTTTTTTTTTTGCTGTAACAAGGGAAGTCCACTTACTATCATCCTCCGATATGGCAAACTCAATCCGCGCAACCGTGAGGTTCATTATAAGCAGGCTCGACGGTATTTCCAATTCCTTGCCTTTGCTATGTGAGCATATCTTATGTTATTAATTTGTTTCAGTGCAGTAGTAGTTTTTGCAGAATAGTAATCGCACTACATTTGCAGCTCACAAATATATTTTGCTGCCTGAAGTTTTAATTTCGAAAAATCAAGTTTTCATATCGCCTGTGTTTACGGGATTATTTTGCGCTCAGTTTAAAACTGCCAAAGTTTGTCTGTTTCAATCAAATGAAAATTGACTATTTCGCAGAAACTTTCTCTCGATTGTATTCTTTGACAACCCTTATTGATAGCTGCTTTTAATAATGAATATTTAGATCGTTTATACTGTGTTGCATTTTTATGTTTTCAGTACCATATATAATTATTGTTATTTATTTTTGCTTTTTTGTTTTTGTCCTGATAATCTATTAAGTTGCTTTGTTTGAATCGCATGCACTGTCTTTCTGTGTGTAAACTAAGACTTAAGACCGCCATTGGAACACGAAAGGGAACGCTTTTGTCCATAGCAAAAGCGGTAATCTAAAAAAAAAAGTTAAGACTGCCGATGGGTGGTCAGCAGATATTTTGATTGATGATACTTAAAGTTTATATGAAAAAATTACATTTGTTTTAAAATGATTTTGTCCATAATTTTGGCGTATTCTAGTCAAACCTTGAGTTTTGAGAGAGTGATTGTGAAAAAAAGCAGGACAAGTTGCTTTCATAAACTTTTTCTCGTTTTAAAATGATTTTGTCCAGAAATTTTGCGTATGCTAGTCTAGCCTTGACTTTGGAGAGAGTGATTGTGAAAAAAAGCAGGGCAAGTTATGTGTGAGTCAACACTGATAATGCTGATGATGGGTGCTGAGATGTTTCCATTTCTGTAATGCCAGCTGCTGCAACGCTGTCGCCGACCACTGATGCGGCGAGAGTTCCTGCTATCCAAAGTGGGTGATGAGCCACTGGTTCGCACGAGCGAGGAGAGCAAGGAGCTGCTCATCGAAGCCATGCGCTACCAACTGACGCCCCTGCCTCCTCTTAGCGGGTGGGTAATGAATCGCACTGATATTCGAGAGCGAGGTCATTGTACAACCAGCTCTCGTTTAGCGTGTTTTCTCGCCATGATGTTTCCTGCAGCTCCGCAGGATGCAGACACCCATGCATGACCTTCTGGAGCCTTCTGATCCACTGCTTAACACGGTGCTGACCAGACGTTCCTCTTTGCTGACGTTGCCAAGCATATCTCTTGGCTGGTTGCTATCAACTACTCTTGTAAGAACAACCATTATTAAAAACCCACCCAACAATATCTGGGCTTGAGTTTTGTTAGTCTTTGTGATGGGAATACCACCGTGGAAGACCAGCGGGAAACCAGCGATGTAATGCCAAGCGTCGTGGACAGCGCAGGCAAGCTATTCTCGAGTGTGCGACGTCTGGAGGTAAGCCAGTCTCCGAATGTTAGCCCTGCTATTATAGCGTTGGAATTAAATGAAAAGTACAGTTAGGGGGTAATTACTCTTAGCACAACCCGTGCTCAGCCCTTCAAATCGTTGGTCCACTCGGTCTGGCCCTGCCGTCTTCTAGGCTTCCAGGTTAGCTGAGATGATAGACTGCCTGCTGTGGACAGGAAGTGGTTCCGGGTTCGATCTTCGTGACGGGACGAATTTTTCATCAACTACGAAGTGTTGGAAAAAGCTGTTTAGCTTCCCATTGTAGCCATATGGCTGCGCACGGGTGGATACTGGTTAGCTATTACTTAGGGATTGCCCTATACATTCAAATAATCTTTAATATTCGGGCTTGGCCAGTTCTTTCATTCGTTTTCTCTTGACTTGCACCCCTGGGAAGAACGACTGTCTCACTCAGCCACCTACGGGAGTAAAACAGTAAACCGGCGAGTTTAGCTAGTTGGGTGAATGGTCATGACTGCAACAACGCCTATGGGAACGGAGCTCTTGCCATTGGTAACCCAGTTTCTGCCCCTAAGTTGAGCGCCAGCGCTGGTTAGGGCAATCGCAGACTTTCCCACATCCTCCCTTAAGCCGGCTACAGAATTACGTCACTGTGACAAGGAGATATAGCTGCAGTGAAAAAGGACGGGCTCCTTTTGGAGCAACAGCTCCTCTCTCCGAGCGGATACTTTCGGGTCCTCAAGGTTTCACTTTGACCTTGAGCCAGGCCTCACACGCCCGACGTCATACCATAGGTCTGGCCACAGCTGGAGTCGAGCTGCGCTGCGCCGCGCCACTCAAAGCTGCGCCGAGCCTTCGCCATGCCAGGTGGCATGACCACTTGATTGGCCATATATAGTGCACGCCTCACTGCGCTCTCGCTTCAGTCGGAGCCGTTCGGTCTCTACTCGGCGCAGTGATGGAGGCCGGTCTTTCGCTCGTCTCATTAGCGGTAACGGAGTTAAACCTCAGCCATTTTCTTTCGCTTGCCTTTCAGGGGTGCTAAGAGTTGCGTACAATGACGGGTTAACTAGATATCCAGGACCACAAGGTACACCAAACTGATTGTGATTAAGTGAGTGTTCAGAGCCAGCATAGCGAAGACTGCCATGAAGAGGGAGAGGTGGCACAGAGTACCTGCCAGTGCTCTGTGTACCAATGAGCATACGTACTACCGACGTCATGCCTCTAAACTGAAGGAGCAAATGAGTTTACATGGGCGCGTTACAGGCGGTGTTGTACTCTGCTTGAACCTAATACTACGTTGAAGTTCTGTGTGGTTTAAGCCTTTTGTATCTCGTCATTTGCGCTTATTTCTGGAATGGAGCTCCTGGCATGCCAGTCGCACTTTCAGAAAAGCCAAAGGCAGAAAACGCCCATCGGCCATGCATTGTCAGTACATTTTGAAGAACCACAGGCATTCAAGTCTATCCAGAGCCTTTCGCCATGGTGTTGTTCAATATCCATGTAGACTTTAATTCGACAACGTTGGAGCGGACGTTCGGAGCGGACCATCCAAAGTTAACTGCTGAAAGTCAACTTGTCACCATATCTAAAGCTGAAGCAACCCGAAGATCACACTTTGTTATATTTTATCAAGGAGCATGCGCACATTAACTGCAGCAATTTGCACGAGGATTATACCGCTAATCACATTATCAGCAAAAAAGACTGCCTTCTCCAAGCAAGCCATAGCCGCCATGGCTACGTCGTCACCCCACATAGTATAGAGTGATACTAATAGCACAAAAGAGAAGGAAGGCGAAGAATGGAAGTATTAGTTACTTGGATTGCTGAAAAACGTTTTTACAATCAAATACATGCCGCAAATATTGGCAGTTACCTCTGAAGCTGCTATTGCTGTACGAAATACCTGTACACATCTGCTTGGGTTGTAGTTGCAGAAAATTTTGGTATGCTCGCTGGGAATGATTTAGAATGCCCGTTTTATCTGGTCCTACTACAGCATGTCGGTCAGCATACCTACAATAAAATTCGCACCTTTGGCATTATACTTTGCATAATTCTGATTTCCCTTTGTCACATTATATTTGATCGCTCTATTTCTACACGAAACAAATCTTGTCATCACTGCAGATGTCTTCATAGTTAAATCATACTCACAAGGTAGCATAGCTTGGAGATTGTGCTTTCAATGTTTCGTGCCCGACTGCCTGCTCTTAGACGGCATAATGGTGGTCCAGCCGATGAGATTGCCAGGGCATGGGATTAGTCCAAGGATGTTAACTACCGTCCGTTATCGCTTTCATTAAGCATTTGGAGACTGAACTGCTCCATAATCTATAAAGCACTACCATTTCAAGGCTCTTCTCGTGGATGTGAAAGAATGCCTCGATACCTTTTGATTTCCTCGCGACAGTTTTTTTTTTCTTTTTTAGGGGGTCAGTATTATGGTCTGTATAGCATTCTTTTGGCAGCTGTTGACGCGCAGTGTAGCTTGTAACTTTGAATGACAACTCTTCCATAATTGAGGAAGGAAAATAGACGTTCTTTGGAAGCATTGTACCAAGAAAGCAGCTTTGCACCTGTGGTGCACCAATCTTAGGCTCACCTCTGGCATTACTGTGCCCTTGCTTGTTTATTTTTATATTTGCTGTACAAAGATCATGCACAAAAAATGGAAACCGCTGTGCTGAGTGACATATTTTTATTCTGAACAAAACCTGGATTCATATGCGTGCATATAGCTAATACGTTCAATGGGGCCCAAATGGACAATCAACATGGGGTAGGTTGAAAGAAAAACTAAACTTGATAGCAATCATTAAACAGTCCACCATTGCATGTCATTTTCTTTCGAGTGGAATTTTTCTTCGTAATTTATAGCCCCGGTAGAAAGAGCAAAGCAGCACTCAGCAAGACAGCTGTGTATTGTTTTCTCATTGCAACGATAACGTGAACAGAGGCTGCCTCTGTGCAGCGCTAAACATTGCATTGCCTAGAGTTGGTCTGGGCTCACAAAATGAGTGCTGTGATTCGTTAGACCGTTCGTCAGTGAACTCCAGGAGGATGACGCAGTGTTCCTCGGAACACTGCGCCAGTATTTCGTACTGACTGTAACCATATTCGATGCCACCGAAAGGTATGTAAATGGTCTTGTGAAACGGGTGGAACTTGCTGATGGTCAGATTGTCCTCGTGGCGGGCACGGCCAATGTAGAGAGGCTCTCCAGACAAGGTCATGCCCCTCAAGTGGCTCCGCTCGGCACATCGTCACCAGAGCTTGGCCGCCAGGCCAGTGAAGCGCCGTCGGAGGCGAGCAGCTGCGAAAAAGATTTTGGATGCAGAGTGCATTGACGGTCCTTTCATTTCACTGTGAATTAACTTGAGCTAATTAACAGCACCAAACATTCTCCCACACCTGCACCTAATGTTGTCTATAATCATACACCGAGCAACTGCCTTGTGAGTGGACCGCGGGTAACAATCCACTGCGTTGTCAGGTTTAGTGTGGTCTCTCGCTCGGTTAGGTAATGATCATCAGCCTAGCTACATCCACTGCAGAACAAAGGCCTCTCCTATTGATCTCCTAGTTAACCCGGTTTCTGTGAGATTTCTTACTCTGAGTGTTTAGATCCTCAATCATGCGCTGCAGCTCTTGCCCCAAGGTAAGTGTTTCACCTAAGAGTTTACACAATTTTTAAAAATAAGGCATTTTATCATCATTTATTTACCCTTAAGGGCCCCAGGGGGCATTACATAAGGGGGGGGGGGGGCAAACAGTAATCATGTCACAAAGAACAAAATTGGAACATAAGCTTAACACATGTAGATACAACTGTGAACACTTCAAAAGAAAAGCAAGTAAGAGAGTAGACAAAAGAAAAAGGGCCTTCAACAGGAATAATTTGGGGAATAAATCAATTAACATCTGTTTAAATTTTAGAGAATTAACTTCATTCACAACACTGTCTGGAAGGACATTCCACTCGGCTATGGCAGCTGGCAAGAACGAGGAATTGAACGCATTGGTTGAACCATGAATGCGTTGAATACTACGGCAATTATACAAACGTCGCGATCATCTTAAAGGGGGCATAATTAGGCTCTCACGCAGTTGGGGAAAATTATAAAGTTTATGAAATAGTCTTGCTATCTTACGACGGGATGCCAAGGAAGGTAAACCAACAGAGGATTTGATATTAGTAACACTCGACCGAGAATCATAATTTGATATAAACCGAGCGGCTCGATTTTGAATGGCCTCTAACATATGTGTTAAATACTTTTGATGGGGATTCCAAATGCTCGATGCATATTCAAGTTTAGTGCGGATGAAAGTTTCGTATGCGATTAGTCTAACCTTTGGGGGAGAAAATGTGAGCGATCGTCTGATGAATCCTAGTGATTTAGAAACGCTAGCAGCAAGGGACGTTATGTGCTTCGACCAGTTAAGATCACTTGTTATTTCTATGCCGAGGTATCTGTAGGATTCAACTTCAGATAGCGCGGTCCTGTTTAGCGTGTAAGTAAAGTGCAGGTTAGATCGTTTACGGGACACGTGCATAAACTTGCATTTAGTTTCGTTCAGTTTCATGAGCCAGGTCGAGCACCAATTTTGTATCAAGTTCAGGTCGTCCTGCAGCAATGATGGGTCGTTCGTAGTGCTAACACGGCGGTAAAGAACGCAATAATCTGCGAACAAACGGATGGATGATGAAATGCCTAAAGGAAGGTCATTGATAAAGACAAGAAACAGGAGCGGCCCAAGAACTGAGCCCTGAGGCACTCCAGAGGTGACTTTAGTGACGGTAGAAGGATGGTTGTTGATGACGGTGTATTGCGAACGATTAGTTAGGAAACTGCAAATCCATGATAATATCAGCGGGTGCAGTGAAAGGGAGGAAAGTTTAGCCAAGAGGCGCTGGTGAGGAACTCGGTCGAAAGCTTTCGAAAAATCGAGGTAGATATCTGAAACAAGGAGTCAAGGTTTAGGTGGAGGTCAGTCGTAAATTCGAAGAGTTGAGTTTCACATGAGTAGCCAGAACGGAATCCGTGTTGGTTTGGAAAGAAAAAAATTTCTATCGAGGTGATTAGCTACTTGGGAGTAAATATGTTCAAGTAGTTTACACGCAATGCATGTTACCGAGATGGGACGATAATTTGATGGATCAGAGCGGTTACCTGCCTTAAAGCAAGGCACGACTCGGCTAATCTTCCACTCGGACGGGATTTGGCCACTAGAAATGGATTGCGTAAAAATGATTTGCAGGAAATGACTGGATATTACTTTGGTATCTTTAAGAATTTTCGCAGAAATGTCGGGCCCAGGAGCACTTGATAACTTTAAATCTTCAATAAGTCTACATATTCCTTCGGCTGAGATACTAACAGGTGGCATTTCAGATACATTTAGGCTATGTGATGTAGGAATGTTTACGGCTGGTTCGTTGGTGAAAACAGATGAGAAGTACGTATTCATTACGTCCGAGCGAAACTCATTTGGAACATGACAACCATCTTGATCTAATAAAGATATATTATGTGAACCGCTACGACCTGGAGTTAAAATAGTCCAAAACTGTTTTGTGTTTCGAAGGATATCGAGTAGGTCATTGTTGTAAAAGTTTTGTTTAGTGCTCTTAAGCAACTTGGTATAATTTCTCAGACAGCTAAAATATTTCTCCCATTTAGACGCTAAGTTGGAGCTTTTAACTTCTCTAAGTAATCGTTTTTTCTTATTGCACAGACTTCTTAAAGAGTTGGTAAACCACGGTTTTCCGGCATCACCACGAATGCAAACGAGGGGTACATAAGATTCAGTTAAAGAGGTGATTTTTTCTTTATACATGGACCAGTTGTCATCAATAGACCTGAAAGAAGCAGTCTGTTCGAAGTGGAGAAGAAATTTGGCTAGTTCCTCATTGATTTTAGAAAAATTGGCTTTTTTGTAGTCGCGTATGTATTTCACTGAGCGTTGTCGTGAAGTAATGCGAACTGAAAAGTTGAACTACACTATGCTATGATCGCTAAGACCGGCAATGGATGACAAAGACTGGATTAAATCAGGATTAGATGCAAGAGCAAGATCTATGATGTTAGTGCCCCGAGTTGGTATTCTGACTGCTTGAGAGAGGTCAAACGAAAGAATAAGGTCCAAAAATTTTCTGGAATGGCGGGAAGATGCGGTTAGATTATCCCAGTCGATGTCTGGGAAATTAAAATCGCCGCTAACTATGAGATTGGCATTGGGAAACTGTTTATTTATGTCGAGCAGAATGATACTTAAGTCGTCGATGAAGGAATGATCGGAGTCAGGTGCTCGGTAACATGCGATTATTATATTAGTGCAATGAGCAAGAGAAACGTTCACGCAAAAGATTTCGCTTTTACTATTGACTGCGATAGCAGAAGAGACCAGAATACTTTTAACAAGAACCATAACGCCGCCTCCCCTACGCCCTGGTCTGTCACGACGGAAACAAGTGAAGGATTGCACGACGGAAACAAGTGAAGGATTGCTTATCTTGGAAAAGTTCGTCATTCAGTATATCAGGTGTGAGCCACGTTTCAGTAAAGACGGCAATATCTGTGCTATTTTGCAATATAGCTTCCACGGCTTCTTTCTTTGGAAAATAACTTCGGATATTTGTTAGTAAAACGGAAACTGATTTATCCGTTGGGGCAGGGGCTGCACGCGTGCGATGTTGGAAGCATTGGTGCATAAAGGACCTGTATGCCTGCGGAGAGCGCTATAAATTTAATTCAACCACAGAATCTTTAACAGCATCGTACACAAACTGTTTGTTGTTCATGATGAGCTTATCAAAACGGATTTTAAATGAGCCACCTCGTTGCTGACCATACGAAAAAAAGTTTCTTCCTTGCCAAGCGAACGCGTGCAGAGTAGTCCTCACGGACAGAATAGGAAGAATTTTTAAGCTTGGAGCTGGCAAAAAGGATACGCCCTTTGTCTTTAAATCTCATAAAATTTACAATGATAGGGCGGTTTTTTCCTTGTTGGAAACGGCCAAGTCTGTGAACACGCTCAATATCATGGCTATCAATTGTGACATCGAGCTCGTCCGCGCAGAATGAAATAATCCGCGATTCAGACACGGACCAAGATTCATCTTGTTTGAAAAGTTTGAAAAGTATTTATTTGAAGTGTGTTTCATACACTTCAGGAAGGAGGCCAAAAGGCGTGGTGCCTGGCGAGGGCCTTCCTCCCTGGGGGTAAGCAAACTGCACTCGGCACATACACACACAAAATAAACAAATACAATAAATGTAGCGGTCGCCATTACACTTGCTGGCACGTTAAAAGAAAAACAAAGGAAAAACTGTACAACAATGTTAAGGTATCTTCGATCTGTGATTCCAAAAAACAGCAAATTGGACCGTCGGAGACGGTTCTCAGCGTCATCACATTTATCTGAAAGTAGCTTAATGTCGGATGAAAGTTTAGCCATATCAGGATCGGCTGATAAACTCGGGCTACTTAACTGATTAGAGCTCGTGATTTGTTCCAGGGCGTCAACTCGCACAGAAAGGCTGGATATTGAAACCTCGAACTTCGACTGAGCAGCCCGAATCAACGCTAGTTCACTAAGCATAGTATTTTGAGTGCATTCAATGCGGGATATAGCCAAGGCAATTGACTCGAGGGACGAGTTAGGGGCGTAATTCTCTGGGGGTCCTGGGTTCAATTCCACATCCCCGGCTAGCACAAGCATTAGACAAACGACATAGGCGTTGATACACTGGTAACATGAAGTGCACAAGAACTTTCGCAAACTGCAGTCAGCGTCGATGGGGCACGACACCGCAACCAAAAACGCGTTATCAGAGCGAATGCAAATTGAATTTGGTAAGTAACCAACCTGCATGAAAAAGGGCATTCGTGCGACCTGCATCGTTGCGGTGGCGTGCCCCGAGTGATCGCAGTGTGATGGCGGTATGGGTGGTGGTGGTTGGTGCTATGGGATATTCTGGGGAGGTGGTACTGGTCCCGACGTATGTTGGCCCTTAGGGCATCACTCTTGGGGACCAGGGGAAGGGGTTAGGGGGATGTAGGGTGGGGACGCGGTATTTGTACTCCAATCAATGCGGTGGCGCTGAGCGTAGCTCCTGGTTGCCAGATGCGGAAACGGTTCGCCAGATGGGGAAAGGTTTAACAAGCGGGTACTGCACGGCGTCGCTTTCCTTGTCCATGAAGTCAGCTTGCTGCCAAACGTCGGAATCCATATCCAGGTTGTAACAGCTGCCTTGACAGCCCGGCAGCGTGGTAATCCATATGAGTAAGGCCTGCATGAAAAAGGGCATTCGTGTGACCTGCATCGTTGCGGTGGCGTGAAGAATGCTTTTTTCTGCATAGCATTGTCAGCGATGTAGTACATCGGAATAAGACTTAAGATGTGCTAAGTAGCCGGCTGGTTAAATGTATTGGATGGTTGACTTTTGAGCTATTACTGTTAGGCTCCTTAATTATTGACAGGCATGTAGTTCACCTTAAGTGATATCCATATCAGTTTTTAGAATCTTGAAAATGCGGTTACCCTTGACGCTGTCGCCGAGCAAATTTTGGCTACATGGTGCCAAAAAACGTGCGTTTCCGAGAAGCTTGCAGGCAAAGAAACCTCTCCATGTGCACGTAACTCGTCGAAATAGTCAAAATTTGTGGCCACAGCGCCGAGGGTAAACACATTTTCGATATTCTAAAAACATATCGGTATTGCTTATGGTGGGCTACACACCTACCAATAATTAAGTAGTCTAACACTAATAGGTAAAAAGTCAACTATTCATTATTAGTTAACCGGTCTGCTAGTTAGCACATTTTAGCAGTATTCTGATGTACTAAACCGCTGACAACGCTATGCCGACAAAAGCGTCCTAACTCAAAAACCTATTTTTAAAATTTGTGTAAAATCTTAGTGCACCCTGAATAGCAGGGCGATGGATTAAGCATATCTGAGGTCACCAAGGGTCCTCCATTAACTTCTATGCCCAGATCCTACCAACCTCACCCACTTAAAAGCTCTTGTAAACAAGCGGTAAATGCCAGCAGAGATTGTGCCACATTGACTCACTTCCCCGATAGGTATTTTATCACTCTCCCTCAGGAGGATTATGGTTGCTGTGTAGTGTCTTAGATATTTTCTAACACCTTTGCATATGGCTTTTCCAAACCGTGGTTACGCAGTGGCTGCATTAAGGCTGATGTTTCGAAATCCAATTGAGTACGTCCGCTGGCCATTTAATGCCCGTAGTCAAGGATTCACGACATACCATTTCCACCCCTTCTACTCATTTCTGCACGGTGCTTGCATACAAACTTTGATGTCAACATGCTGGCAGTAGCCAGTGCTTCCCGGTCAAAACATTTCCCGTCACTTTGAGGAAACTTTGTCAAGAGAAAAAAGGGCACGATTGTGCAACTTTCAGCCAGCGTCCAAAATTTCCTTGTATCTGTCAGTGCACGTTAAAGATCCCCAGGTGGTCGAAATTATTCCAGAGCCCTCCACTACGGCACCTCCTTCTTCCTTTCTTCTTTCACTCCCTCCCTTATCCCTTCCCTTACGGCGCGGTTCAGGAGTCCAAACCCGTTTCAAAAGGTATTACATTCCGTCTCTCGAGACGAGCGGTGTGTTTTTCTTCGCTTTCTTCATCTAGTAAACCAAGCAGCTAATTAACGCTCGTTACTTCAACATCTTCCAGACGGTGGCGGCCCTTTTTTTGTGTGTGTACGGCACGTAGCAGAAGCCCCGAGATGGCACTACCTTGCCGGGTATCACGTCACCTTCGTGCACGGCGCGCGCCACGAACATGGCGCTTCCACACTTGTCCTCGCCACTGCAGGGGCACAGCGTTGGGGGTATGCGCTCTCCGTGACACAGCACCCAGTGGCACGGTGGCCTGTACTGGCTCACTGCGAGGCAATTTCGGCTGTTTACGAGAACTTTGCTCGCATTCCGAGCACGCTTATGAAAGTTCGATACTACGGGACAGGTTCCTATCATGCTTCAGTAGAAGCTGCAAGCTATAGCCTCCAGATTTTAGACGTGTACAATTGAACTGTGAGCCCGTTAAGACAGCGCACCTGTGTAAGCTGAAGGCTCGCGTTCGTAGCAGCGACCGCAGAGCCACACGAAGTTGTCCCTTGATCGAGAGCGCATTATGGGCGCTCCAAGAGTCGTGTGCAAGAACCGAGTCGCTTGGCGAGTTCCTGCCTCTGCGCCCTAATTTTGGTTGGACTAAATGCAATACCTTCTGGGTATAACGGCTTTTACATATGTTAGAATCCACTGGGTCTATCAGTGCAACTGCTTCGCTCGTACGGCTAGCCCTTAGGCATCGCTGGTGCAGATTTGCAACTCACTTGTCTACTGTAGAGGTCGTTCAGAAATGCAGGTCAAACATCCGTAGTTGGCCGTTGTGCTTCAGCCGTGTTGATGTGGACTTCTATCGAAGAATGATTTCTGTCGCTGAAGGCTCCTATAAATAGGGCTGTTGGGTGAAAGCCAGTGACATGCGGCAATGAAATGTTGTGGGCGTTTGAACAAATAAACGAACCAGGATCTTGACTAAAGGGCGGAAAAGTTGTTGCTGTTGTTCTCCCGACGTCTATTGGCAAAGTGTCAATTACGCTGGTTCATATTTTTTGACCGGCATGAAATTTTATTTTCTCTTCATTTGGAAAGCCTAGCACAAACTTTTTAGTTGATGGCGGTACGCAAAACATATAGTATACCTTTTCTGGTGGCTTCTTTGGCGTTCCTATTCCCCATATGTGAGTATAGACCGTTGCTAGGTGAGGAATTATAAAAACATAAAACTACGCACGGGACAGGACACAGAAAAGGTCAGGACTGCGCTCGTCCGGACCACTTATCTTGTGTGTCCTATCCCTTACATAGTTTCATGTTTTTATAACAATGTAATACCGACTAGCCCCTCATCGCGCTCACTCCTAGATGAGGAATTTGCATTGTCATTGCTCAATAGCGATAGCACAGGATACAGGTCATCTGCGCAGCTGCCGATCTCAAGCCTACATTCGCCGCATGCCAATATAAATCTCATATTGTATGTCTGACCTTCGTACAACATATATAATATTTCATATTATGTAGTATCCTTCAGAATGTAGTTCTTCATTTAATACATCTTATTGCACGCGGAAATTCGTCCTGACAGTACGTGAGCGCACAATCAAATGATGAGGGCAACGAAGCCCGAAAATAAATGCCACTGTTGATAACTGCAAATATTAAAGAATAAAGCCGCACTTATTAATTTGTTAATAAAAAGGCATATGAGCATGCCACAGATACACTGTCGTCCAAAAAATAAGAGAACATGCTAGCACAAAAATTATGGGGTGGAAGAAGGACACCTTAACCCTTTCAGGCCCAGTGATTTCGATCGGAATCATTAAATTTAAAGAAAGCCTGTCGTGAATTGAGTGAGAAAGTATCACTTCTTTTTTTGCAGTAGTTCGGACATTTAGCAATAAGTCAATATATGTTAGCAACTTATCACCTGAGCGACATATGCTATTAGGCAGAAAAAGGATATAGGAACTGCGTACGCATTGCTGTCGCCATCGCCCGTGGCGCCAAGTCCCACCTTGCACCATGCAGAAGAAAGAAAACCATTTTCGTTTCTCTCTAATCACGTGGAAGGGTACAAGTAAGCCCCATGTTACTCCTTGAAAAAAATTCTTGCAGAAAAACACAATTACTAGAGTCAAAATATTTCGCAAATAATAAAGATTCCAAATGGAATCACTACGACCTGGAGGCCCTATGCTAGAAAAGAAAACAGAGAGGTTGTATTTGAGCTACCTGTGACTGTTTATGTCGTGTAAATAACGCCGCTTCCGCAGTCTGTAAACAAGAATGAATGTTTAGCCTTCCGAAGAAGCAATGGCGTTAAGCGAGAGCACGTTTCATCTGGAATGGAAGATGTTTCAAGAGCGACCCACCACACGTGTTCAGGTGTCGATTCTTCCCATGAAGAAATAATAGCATTCATTGAACGTAGATCAACAACAGCAGCAAACAGAAGACAAAGTATAACACAAAAGCAGTGAACCTCTTAAGAATATCGCCGACCAACTCGCCGAACAGCTCGAGTTGTGCGATAAAAAAAAAGCCATTACAGAAAAATTCATATTGTGGATGTAGCATGACACTGTTTAACAAGGAAAAAAAATTAATACGAACCCCCTCTGATGGAGGCGAAACGCAAAGGGCGCCCGTGTGCTGTGCGATGTCAGTGCACGTTAAAGATCCCCAGGTGGTCGAAATTATTCCGAAGCCCTCCACTACGGCACCTCCTCCTACTTTCACTCCTTCCTTTATCCCTTCCCTTACGGCGCGGTTCACGTGTCCGCCGATATTTGAGACAGACACTGCGCCATTTCCTTTCCCCGAAAACCAATCTTAAATTTTCATTTAACCCCCTCTGTAATGAGCACCTGCACCTTTCGATTACTTCATATAGTTGTGCATCGACTCAATCTTTGCGAATTTCGCATTACAAATATTTAGTTTGTGCAGAGTGTACATGCTGTGAGCTATAGGCTGAAATCTGGATAGTGGCAGCGTGGTCTCCTTGCCTCTTACACGGCACGCCTAAAAAAAACCGGTGCTTCCCTTCAACGAACTCAAGAATACCGCTTGCACAGGACCGCACACAATGAAAAAATAACAAGAGAAGTGCGAGCTGTGTGTCACGTAATTCTCGCGTACTCTTGGAAAGAACTGCGGCACCCTTTACTCCAGCAGGGCCGCCGCGGTGCCTGAGCGGTTATGGCGCTCGACTGCCGGCCCGAAAGACGCGGGTTCGATCCCGGCCGCGGCGGTCGAATTTCGATGGAGGCGAAATTCTAGAGGCCCGTGTGCTGTGCGATGTCAGTGCACGCAAAAGAACCCCAGGCGGTCGAAATTTCCGGAGCCCTTCACTACGGCGTCCCTCATAGCCTGAGTCGCTTTGTGACGTTAAACCCCGATAAACCAAACCAAACCTTTACTCCAGCAGAGACAAAAGTAGTTTCAAAGCTTGTGATATTTAATGAAATTTGAAAATCACAAGCATTTCGCACACATTGAGTCCCAATGATTGCATTTGAAATCACGCAAAAGAAAAAAACTTATGAAGAGCCGACGGCCATTGATTGTTTGATCTCTACAAATTATCCTGCTGTTACACACGCTAGTCTTTGGATAAAATTTTTTATATTGAACAGTTTTCATTTTTGCACGAGAGGATTAAGCAGAGCATGAAGCCATTTGCTTTTTCATAAAACACTGCAAATAAGTAAGTGCGCGTAAATTAAGAAGCAAATAGAGCGTGGTGCAGTAGTCACCTGCACTCATAGTATATTGACATCAAAATGAATACTAATTAAAATCACCCCTCCATTCGGCCCATTCATTTGTGTGTTCACCGTTCGCTCATGTACTTTTATTCACATGTTCGCGAAGTTCGATGCTCGTTCTCTACTTCGTATAGCGGATTTACTCATTGAGATAACGCTTGGGGATCTGATCGTTTAGGATGGTTCTCTGCCACACCCGCTTGTTCTAAGACGGTAGGCGCTCATGGCGCCACAGGTTTGGACGAGATACGGATGCGCCTCCCGTGCATAGCGGTAGTCTCAACTACCCATGTTTGAAGCCAGGTAAATTGCGATGGGTTGGGAATTCTTCAATGGCGATCAATGTGATCGGTGGAGGTGTATGGTGATGCAGTTGGCAGCGAATCGGTATGATGGCTGGAGAAGCGGTGCGAAGAGACCCTAGCATCTTCGTTCATCAACACGCTGCTGGAAAATGATTCATTCGGGACAGACTATTTGCGACCGACAGTTGGCGCTCCCTTCCCAACTCCGTTTGCAGCTCCTCACGTAAGCTTCGGTATTTGAGAGGAGATGTAAGATCAGGTCCTCTCGCCTATTTTACATATCCAGATATTCTGGACAAACGCATTTTTCAAAGGGAAACTGTTCACGAACGCAATTTTTTTTTCACATATAGAAAAAGTCTGCTATAACAATCAATATAACCGCAGATCTCCCCTCGGCAGGCTGGCATTTTTTGCTATTAGCGTTTTTGTTGTCGACAGAAACGTTCTCTCATGGTTTCCTGTGGCAGTGCTGACTATTCGATGCGAGTGATTTACAAACTTTAAAAGAAATATTTTGATACACACGGGAAAGGTGGGTCATTAGCTTCAATATTTCAGTATACTTGCAATATTCCACACTCGCCTCGCGATTAAAATTGATGTCCAAGAATGCTGGACTTGCTAACCAATCGTGGATCAATTTAGAACCATCCATGGATGTGCGCTGCGCCTGCGGCCGCCAGAAAGGTTAGACTTCGGACCACGGGCAACTGAAAGGCGCGCGACGTGCCTTCATCGGCCATAAAAGGCGGAACCACTGATATGTTCCGCGCCGCCTTTGCTCTCTTTTCCAAACCGGCTCGGAAAAGAACCTCGAAGCAGAGGAGGAAAGTTGGCTTTAAAAAAAAAATCAAATTTATTTGCGAGCCACCTCGAACACTCATACGTGTCCGCAACAAAAAAAGATACAAAGCAAGGGTCACAAAGGTAGCTCTTGCTCTACTGCAAGACTTCAAGAGCTACCTTTGCAGACTAAAGAGAGATGAAACTCTCAACAGCGCACAGAACTTGTGACGCGCAGTCGTTCTCCGCGCATATCACGACACTTTGCGCTGCGTTTACAGCATCCATTCTCAGAGGCAGGCTCGAAAAGGAAACAGGTGGCCGCCGTAGGCAGCGCACCTTGACCTGACTTACTTTGGGGTCAAAGGCGGGGACGATGTATCGGGACTTCATCGTTGAATATGGACTCATCGCCACTTGGTAGTCCATTAAAATCATTTTTATAAGGACAGTTTATATCATACATGGCAAACTTACGTTTGAAAAGTAATTAAAGTATATTACTAATTACTTTCCCAGAATTCCCGCAAAAGTAATTAAATTGCATTAAATAATAACGCCATCACAAAGTAATGACAGTACATTACAGTTGCTTCCCAAAGTAATGAAAATTACTTTTAAATCACTTCTTTAGTTTCGACCCATTGTTCGTACTTCCAAGAAAATTCCGAGAGTTCTTTGTGCTGCCACTGACATTCTAAATGGCGTCTCAGAGTTCACCTACTTTGATGAAAGCTATCCCTAGTCCCTTGGACAGCCGCTTTGCTGGCGCAGATGAGGTCAACGTAATCGTAAAACAAGTGTTATTTCATCACTCTTCAATCAGAAGTTCATCGTTCAGAATTTGTCGTTCGTGTAAGCAGCGGGAGCACCTCGACAGTTTGTCCACGCTGTTCGCCTCGGAAATGCGCCGGGGCGCAGACAAGCTGCCAATTCTGCTATTCAATCGACTCGTTCTGGGTGCATGTTGGCCGATATAAACTGCACGTCGAGGTGACACCATTGCCTATGTTGCCCTTGAGTTAAAAATAGGGCTGCAAATCCGGCAAACCATGCTTGTTAGATGCCACCTGAGACTTCACGTCATAGTGGCGACATGACAATTATATGTGAAGCAGTCTAAAGTGATGCACTCGCTCAAGAGCTTGCAGTGTGTCTGTCCCTTGGTGCAATACCGGCGTATCACGGGGATGCAGGTCTCCTGAATTTTGCGTGTTTCTCCACAGTGTGAGCACTCTTTCCTGGCTTGTGTATTCGCTTTGCGACGACCTCCCCACTCACCGGGAGAAGCACGTCAAGCGATCGTCTGGGCGCCGTACCCGCCGCGACGTGGAACTTCCCCGCCGTCTGCTCTCCGTGCTGCACTCACGGAAGCAGTGGCAACCGCTGCTCCGGTGGCCACTGTAGCCACGGCCGCAGACCAAGGCCCGACAAAGGAGAGACTGCGGGAAGAACAAGCCACCTGCGAGCCCTTGGGCGATAAGGCAGAGGAGATGGACCAGGCATCCTTCACGGTTGTATTCTATAAGAAAAAAAGATTTGCTGGTGTTCCTGTGATCTGCAGGCCTACCTTGGAAGGAGAAAGCTTATGGAAAGTGAACCCCGACATCATAGCGTCTCCCCTTGCAACGTCGCCCCCTCCCAAAAAAAAAAAAATTTCTCAGCCATCGAATTAACAAGGATGGAAGCCTCATGGTTAAAATGTCAACACTGCAAGTTGCCAACCGCCTGCTCGCAGTCACTACACTGGCTGGAGTGGTTGTGGAGGCCCGTGTACCTTACCCATACATGGCTAATTATGGAGAAATTCAAGATGTTAAAATCACGTACTCAATCGAAGACCTACAAGAGTACCTACGCGACCAAGGCGTCATCTGAGCAAGAAGGCTCACCGCTCACGTTCCTGAAGATGGGGGCAAGATCAGAGAGGTACGTCGTAGAACGGTTATCTTGGAATTCGCTAAGTATTCAATGCTACCTAAAAGGGTAACAGTTGGATTCTGCAGTTACTCTGTAACAAAATATGTTGGGGTGGCAACACAATTCTACAAATGTCAGACGCATGGCCATATCTCGAGGCATATTGCACAGGGCCTGTTCGCTGCAAAGTTTGTGCTGGCCCCCATTCGCACAAAGAACGCACATCCAGGTCGCAACCTAACTGCACGAGCAGCAATGGACCGCACCCTGCTTCATACGGAGGGTGCATTAAAAAGAAAGCTGCTACACTTGCACGCACTACGGAGCAAGTTCAAGGGAAACCGCCCAAACGGTATGAACCATCGCCTAACCATGACATGGTTTTCACGAATACGCCAGAGATCAACCAAGATGCATCAACGCAGCAAGACAAGAGAGCTGGAAACATATATGCAGCAGCAGTAGAAAAGAAACGTGGCAAGCCCGCCGGCTCACCACATCCTTTAAAGCTGTCGGAGCACTCGACACAAGTCCCGACAAACGGTCACTCTCGCTCCCAGCCTAAGGCGCCGCTACCTGACAGGATGATCACCGAAAGGCAGCAAAGCGGCAGCACAGAACAAGATGTCACATGCCTACTGAATCCGATGCTGTTTGCAGCCATCAAAGCTCTTATCCGCGGCAGCCCGTCATCACGAGCTCTCCCAGAAGTAGAGTCTCTACTTGCAATGGAGCCGTTGGTGTCGGCCTCCTACACTACGCAGGGGCGCAATACTAGACAGCAATAATCATGGCTTCAGCAGCGACAGCTTCACCGCAACTGCCCATCGAAAACATATTTCGCACATGCACCATTTTGCAGTGGAACGCTCGTGGTTTACGCTCGAAGCTCTCCGATTTCCGGCAGATCGTGCGAGCGTACCACTTACCTTTCATAGTGATCTCAGAGTCTCGCGTCGCGGCGAATTTTAGACTGCACGGATAGTATTCTCAGCATTCTAAACGGCCAGATGACGTCAGCCGAATGCTAATAGGCTTTTCCAAGGATATCCCGGCCTCCTTGGTTGATGTTCCGCCTCAAAGCGACAGCGAGTACGTGTGCGCTGTGACGCTAATTGGCAGACAAGTGTACACTCTCATTGGAGTACATCTTGAGCCAGGCAAGCCATTCGACGCTCCGAGGCTTGAAAACTTGATAGGAAGGACGTCCTCTCCGCATATTATTTGCGGAGACTTCAATGTGCGCCATGAAATTTGGGGCAGCTCACATACATGTGCCCGAGGAGCCAAGCTTGCAGAACTTCTCTCAACACATTCGATTGAACCGCTCGATGACGGCAGCATAACCTACCTCCGAGGCCTGACGACTGCCAGCAGCATCGACGTGACCTTTGTAACAAGTTCATTTGCCCACAACTTTGCCTGGTGCACTGATTTGGAAACACGTGGAAATGATCCTTACCCAGTCCTCATATCTGCGGTCCACGCGCTGACGGCGCCAAAGAAATTCCTCATAAAATCTACAGACTGGGATGCCTACAAGGACGCTGCCAGCAGTGCAATTACTGCCGCAACCCGGAAAGAGGAAATGGTATCGACAATGGATCATTGCCCGAGAGAAAGTACAAGAATTATAGCTAAAATGATAAGCAACCTTCAAATGATGAGGTATTTCAAAGGCTGTGTGCTATTTGCAGGCGAGCTAAAGGAAAGCTTTGCGCAGAAAAAAACATTGAAGACCTTCGTGCCTGCTGACGGGCGCAACGTCACATTCGGCGCTATCTGGATAAACTCAGTCGTCTAAGGGGGTGTGACTTTTGTTCTATGCTGGATGTGCGCCAACCAGTAACCAAAATTTCGCGGATCGTTAGAGGTATGCGTACACGACTCCAACAGCTTCACCCCGTCACTGCACTATCTCCGCTTGAACAAAAAAAAAACCCTAAAAGAAGTCTCAGAAGAATACTGCAGGCTACTGTCAGCGGGGTCAGGGCTTCTGGCACTGTCCGAAGATGGTCACTCAGTCATCTCACAGGCTGCAGTGATAGTGTTGGACCTGCCTTTCACAACTGAAGAGCTATCCGCAGCTATCACTGAATCAAACAGATGCACGTTTCCTGGTCACGATGAGGTGACCTATTACGCAATCGCAAAGCTACCCCACAACTCCCGTCTTCGACTTCTGGAATATTAATATTCTTCGTGGATGACTGGTGAGGTCCCCACAGAATGGAAGCTGGCGAAAATTGTGCCTGTTTTTGGAACCTTGTAAGCAGCCAAAAAGCTACGAGAGGTTCCGGCCCATCGCTCTACTGAGCTGCGTAGGTAAGCTAATGGAACGAATGATCTGCAAACGCATCTGGTTCCTGGAAAGCCGCAATGAGTACCCCAAGAAATGAACCGGATCCGTCGACACAGGTCTGCGACTGATCATTTTATTGCCCTCGCTTCATTAATTGAAGAGTACCTTCATGCTGGATGCATACCGACAGCCGTTTTCCTTGATATCAAGGACGCTTTTGGCTCTGTTTTTAACCAAGAAATTGTCGCTGCCTTGGCGAGTCTTGACCTCGGAGGAAAGCTGTACAAGTGGATTGGACATAATCTGAAAGAGTGACAAATTTTCATGAGCACTCCAGATGGCCCTACACTCTTTCAAGCAGTGGAGAGGGGCGTACCTCAGGTAGCGGGCCTCAGACCTCTCGTGTTCAATATTACCCTTACACACCTAACGAGAAACCTTCCGCGAGGAGTGCGCATAACGATCTATGCAGACGACATCTTCATCTAGATCGCGTCAAGTTCACGCTATATTACCCAGCAACGTATGCAGAGAGCGTTACTGCACATCTTGATGTACCTGGGCCCCCAAGGTATTCGTCCCTCGTCAGAAAAAAGTGTTGTCATGGCTTTTACAAGAAAAACGATGGCTCGAGATCCTCTTCTCCTAGGTGGACGGTCACTACCTTATGTGCGATCATAGCGATTCCTAGGTGTTGTCATAGATAGTAATCTCTCGTAGTCACCTCAAATAAAAAAACTTCGCGAGATGATCAGCGCAGCATCGCAAGATTTCAGATTCATGGCGAGAACACGGTGGGGCAGCAACTGCGGGTCATTAGTTCTGCTTGAAAAAGCCTACGTTGAAGGAATCTTTCGTTACTGTCTACCGGTCCTACAAAGATTATCTCCAACAAGCAAGAAGATCCTCGAGGCCGCGCCGAACAACTGCTTGCGTATATACCTTGGCCTCCCAAAGGGTTCCTCTGCATCAGGAACAGTGGCGGAAGCAGGCTGTCTTCCTCTAGATGTGATTGCCGCCCAGGCAACTATGCGCACCCACCTCCGCCATGTCATCCAAGGGAAAAAACCCTTCCTACACAGTGTCCACCTAACTCACTGCAACTCTGGCTTTGGCCAAGCTGTGCAGCTCGTGCACATCCCCACAATTATTCAGCCACAGAAACTACTACCTTTCTCTTTCCCCCCCCCCCCCCTGGACACTCTCGCCTGTAAAGGTGAAGAAGCTTATTCCAGGTGTGTAGAGCCGCATGCCACAGGCAGCGCTACTGCAAGCTACGCAAGCCTACTTACCCGAGGAATATACGCAGCACACTCACGTCTTTACCGACAGTTCAACTACTCAAGAAACCTCTTCCTGTGGCCTTTATGTTCCCTCATCCAGCCATGCCGTTTCTTACCGCCTACAGCGGAAGACTTTCTCACGACAGCTGAGCTTCATGGCATTAAAGAAGCTGTTTCCTATATCCTGCGCCGATTCCCCAGTCGATGGGTTATCTTCACCGACTCAAAAGCATCCCTGCAGATACTGTGCAACAGGCTAAAGAACACCAGTCATCAGCCCATTTTTCTTGACCTCGGGTATCTACATCATTTGGCTATTGTTGCAGGCCACTGCGTAACATTTCAGTGGATACAATTACAATGTGGCATTCTGGCCAATTAAAAAGCAGATGAAGCGGCCCGTAAAGGCCACCAACATCGGCAATACATTCGGACCTTCTTCACAAAATCTGATGCGTCCCAAATAGCTAAAAGATTTGCTTCAGAAGAAATATATTGCCTCTGGAGCTTGTACCAATTTCTTTACTCAGTCGACCCACACCTGAGATGAAGACTACCACCCGAAATTCCTCGGCACCTGGAAGCACTTAACACCTTCTTCGCCTGAACGCTGCGTTTACGAACGCCTTGCAATACCGCTTCAGTCAAACGAACAGTCCGCTTTGTGGCAACTGCGGCTCGATTATTCGTTTCATTTTACTTAAGGCCGCCTTCAGGTCGTGGAGCCGGAACGGTTGATCCAGTTCCGCGTTCTCGGAACCTGCATACGAGTACACTGGCCCTCGGGGGTCCTTTTGGATGCAGAGGTATTGACCGCGTAGTTTCCATGCTAATTTAGAATTATCTCCGTCGAAGCTATGGATAGCCCGTTGGAGATGTTTTTGTGTCTAGGCTATGGTTTTAGTCGGACCGATCAAGGCGCGAAAGAGACCCCAAGTGCTCCGGCTAGACATATGTGTAGCGGCCGTGTTGCACCAGTCCACACAATTCGTGTCAGCGAACTGTGCCGCTTAATCAGCCGCTCGATGGGTGAGCTCGGCGATGCGAATTTTGAGCTTCCGATTATGTTTTTGGCGGCGCCATCTGCGGACGAGGCTGTGCCGCGCCTTCCAGATCTGCAGGAGGAGGTTGTTCACCTCCGGCGTGGCCTCCGATAGCTGAACTTGAGTTTCTACCGAACGAAGGTGTGTAACCAATTCTTGTGACCACGCGTGGTAGCCTTGTTTGAGTGAAATTACTTGCCAACCTTCCCGACCCGGCCTACGAGACACTCCTCGCATATATAAACTCAATCTGGCTAGGTGAGGCACCCCTCTCAATCGAATGGAAGACCTCCCTGGTCACCTTCATTGTTAAAGCCGGCAAAACCATAAACACGGGCAACCTCTGCCCCATTTCCCTCACGTCGTGTGCGGGAAAGCTGATGGAGACTATGGTGCGAGACAGGCTGTCCGAGTTTTTGGAAAACCAAAATGTATTCGCAGACACCATGTTCGGGTTCCGCCCGCACCGGTCCGCGCAGGATGTCCTGCTTCAACTAGAGCGCGAAATTCTGAATCCCGTCGAATACCCCCTTAATGACAAGGTAGTACTCGCCCTCGATTTGAAGGGGGCTGTCGACAATGTAACACACGACATAATTCTGACGCACCTCTCCCAAACCAACTGTGGACACAACGCGTTTCAGTACATTAGGCAATTTCTCTCCGACCGGCAATCGTATATCCAGATACAAGATGAAGAACACAGCCCCTACCAATTAGGTACAAGAGGTGCCCCGCAGGGCGCGGTCCTCTGACCTCTACTATTCAATTTGACAATGATGAAACTTCCGGCGCAGTTGGAAAGTGTCGAGGGCATACAGCACGCGCAATATGCCGACGAGATCACCATCTGGGCTAAGCACGGATCGGTAGGAGGCATTGATGCCAACCTGCAGCAAGCGGCGGAGATTGTGGACGCTTACGCCCTCCGCTGCGGCCTTGAATGCTCCCCGGCCAAATCGGAATTTGTGCACATTCGACCCTCGCCGAAGTGCACTACCAAAATCGAACTGTCCCTAGCGAGCGGACCTATCCCAGAACACGTTGAGATCAGAGTACTGGGTCTCTTTATCAATAAACACCGCCGTGTCGACACAACACTGGCCAAATTGAGCAAGGTGGGGGACCAGGTGGGCCGCATGATCCGCCGGGTTTCCAATAACCGCGGGGGGTTACAGTGAAAAGATGCCTTGCGGCTGGCGCACGCATTCGTAACCAGTCGAATCTTGTACTCGACTCCTTACCTCGACCTTCGCAAATGTGTCGAGAAAGCCCTTGAGGTGGTCCTCCGTAAGATTTACAAGCGTGCTCTGGACCTCCCGGTCACCACGCCCAACCAGCGCCTCCTCGGCCTGGGGATGGTCAACACGTTCGTGGAGCTCCGAGAAGCACACTTGACAAACCCACTACACAAGACTCTCAAAGACGCCGTCGGGTCGCCGCCTGCTTGCCCGACTTCACATCCACCATCCAACACCATCGGAAGAGCGCGTGCGCATCCCCGAAATCTGGAGATACGCCCTGCACGTACGCCCACTTCCGGCCAACATGACACGAGACGACCATAGTGGCCGGCGCCTCGCGCGGGCGGAAGCCTTGGCACGCTACTATGGAAACAAACACGGAGGAGGGCATGTAATGCGAAGGCAAGATAACCGCTGGTCCTTAAGGGTAACGGAGTGAATTCCAAGAGAAAGTAAGCGGAGCAGGGGGCGGCAGAAGGTTAGGTGGGCGGATGAGATTAAGAAGTTTGCAGGCAAAGGGTGGATGCAGCTGGCAAAGGATAGGGTTAATTGGAGAGACATGGGAGAGGCCTTTGCCCTGCAGTGGGTGTAGTAGGGCTGATGATGATGATGATGATGATGATTTTACGTAGACGCCACCCGCCCACATCATGGGGGTTGGTACACAGTCGCAGTCGTCCACCAAAACACCGCAGTTAACAGCCTTATGTTCGAAGCTCAAGACATAACTCATGCGGAAGAGGTGGCAATCGCGCTCGCCGCCGCCGATCAGGACTCGCGGGTCATCATTACCGACTCGCGGGGCGCCTGCAGGAACATCGAAAGGGGCTGTATTCCCTATTTGGCATACCGAAATCTTCAACATAGTAATTATCTCGGGGCTGCCGCGTCCCGCACAATAGTATGTACTACCGCGCACACGGGTCTCGAGGGCAACGAAGCGGCCGACGCCGCTGCCCTTGTGCTCGCACTCCGGGCATCACCCTCTCCTCCCCCCGATGCGGACTCCGACCTTAATCCGGCTTTTGCCTTCAAGGAAATCATCCAGTACTACCAATTCGGCCACGCAACCTTTCCTAAGCCCTGCAAGGGCCTCACGAAGGCGGAGGAACACTTACTCCTTCGCCTTTATAGTAAAACACTTCTGTGCCCGGCAGTCATCAAACAATTCGACCCTGCGTGCACAGGGGAGTGCCCGCACTGCAGGGAAAATTCTTCGGACATTTTCCACATGGTGTGGGCATGCCAATCAACTCCGCATCTTCCCCCTATCCCCAACCTTACACGGGAGGACTGGGAGGCGGCCCTGCTCGGCTGCTCTGACCTGGCGAGCCAAAAGGCCCTGGTCGGGCGCGCCCGAGCAGCAGCTACCGCCGATGGGCTGCTGTAATGAGCAGCCCACCTAGCATTTATAAGGAACGAACCCTTAAGGACCGCTCCACTAGCTCCCTGTATATATTTCGAAAATAGTTTTTCAGTCTGTCAAAGAGCGGCGCATTCACGAATTCTTCCCAACAAGACGTTCCTAACTTCTTAATCGCGGTCGCCACCAGATAGTTTGCCAGCCGAAAGTGTCAAAATAAGCCACCAAAACATTGCGAAGTCACTACGATGACTGTAATAATTCGTTGGAGGCACCTAAATTTCTCTTAAGTGCGGGACGGCGAAAGCCGTTTTCAACTCATGGCACTTATTTCAATTTCAATTTGTAGCGCTAGAATTCATTATCATTCAATATCATTACTGTGTATAAATCTTAACTTAACCCTGTACCAGCACCAGAGCTGTGTCGTATTGATTAAGATACCTCGGCGTACGCGTTAGAGGTAGCAGGTGGGTTGGAATTCTGTGCAGTGCCGCATGCGATGCACTCCAGGTTGGCATTTCACCCTACCGAAAGACTGTGACCGTGTTAGAGTCGAGACGGCCGGTGGGAACAGGTTTATTGCCGACGGCTTGTCGGTACTCACACAGAACATGACGAACACGCCTCCCGGCTCCCCCCCCCCCCTACCAAGGCAGGCTATTTATACCATTGTGGTGGCACTGAGGTACAGACGACCATGGACCCCTGCTGGTTGTATTATGCAACACTATATGCATTCGTACCCATACCTTTCGGGCACTCGCCGGGTCCTAGTGGATCGCCGCAGTGGCACTTGTCCTACTGACTGTTGTGTGGAAGTCTGCTCGCTTACTGACCCCTCTCCCAAGGGCCCCGACGCCTGCACGGACGTGCCGACGTCTTGCCGACGTCTAATGTACCTTTACTCGGTGAAATTTCGGGTACCGCCTCGCTTTGAGGCTCTGCATTCTCCGACAGCGGCATCTCGGACCAGGGAACGCTTGACGATTCCACTTTACATCTTATGTGGTCTGGATGACAAAACCGAAGAGCCCCGCCTACACGTACCAGGAACGTCACTTTTGACGCCTCCTTAGCAATTTTTCCAAGCCACCAGTTCACCCTTTCGTTGCGAACGGTGCGGACAAATACCTCTTTGACTGGCGTAAACTCGCGGCTGTTTCCCCTTCTCGCATATGCCGTGAGCTTATTTTTCTCACTTCTGTTTTTGCACACCCTCATTCTGCATGGTTTCAGCATGGACAGTCTGGTCCAAATTTTTCGTCCTAGAAACAGCTCGCATGGCGCTGATTCTGTGAATGAATGAGGCGTCGTCCTGTATGAAAACAGAAAATTATCGATGAGGTGCTGTAAGGACCACCTTCGACCGGCTCTCTCATCTTCGAGCTGCACTTTCAAGATATCTCTCTTTGTGGTCAGCACAAGTCTTTCTACTGCACCGTTGGACTGAGGGTGATATGATGGAGTGAAAATTGACTTTCCACTTTGCTCCAAGAAGTGTTGAAATTCACTGGTGAGCGAACCTTAGTGAGCCTCTGTGCATTCCTCGAACACACGGGCTTGACGTCCCGTCTGTTCTCCGCCAGGTAGTTACACGCAGTGACCGAACGCTCCGCCAATTCTACCTTGAGCGATTAATAACTGGACGCCCCACTCCTGTTGTAGCCAACACAGTGCTGTGCGCGTGGGTTTTAATTACTCCAACATGAACTAATCACGCGCACAACCTGAACACATTTCTTATAGTGTAAATAGTTTGTATATATTACTCCTCCCCTATCCTCTCTTCCTTTCCCCTCACCTCTTTCATTTCATTTCTCCTTTCTGTCTGCTATCCTTTATTTCCGCTGCCCCAGCTCAGGTGGCAGCGGATCAGGTGGATCGATGCCGGGCTAGCAAAAATATTTTCCTTCCTTTTTACTAATATTTTAATAAAAAAACCACTACCACCACCAAATTCACTGGATGGAATTGTGGGCCCGTCATCTGTCACCACAACACCGGGCAAGCCATACGCCGCAAAACTGCTCCTTACCGCCTCCACCGTGGCGAAGGCTGATGTGTCATGCGTTACTTTTAACTCGAGCCATTTTGAGTAGGCGTCTACCAGCAGCAGCGATTAAGAGAAATTTAAGTGCCTCCAACGAATTATTACAGTCATCGTAGTGACTTCGCAATGTTTTGGTGGCTTATTTCGACACTTTCGGCTGGCAAACTATCTGGTGGAGACCACGATGAAGAAGTTAGGAACGTCTAGTTGGGAAGAATTCGTGAATGCGCCGCTCTTTGACAGACTGAAAAACTTTATTTTCGAAATATATACAGGGAGCTAGTGGAGCGGTCCTTAAGGGTTCGTTCCTTATAAAATGCTAGGTGGGCTGCTCATTACAGCAGCCCATCGGCGGTAGCTGCTGCTCGGGCGCGCCCGACCAGGGCCTTTTGGCTCGCCAGGTCAGAGCAGCCGAGCAGGGCCGCCTCCCAGACCTCCCGGGTAGGGTTGGGGATAGGGGGAAGATGCGGAGTTGATTGGCATGCCCACACCATGTGGAAAATGTCCGAAGACTTTTCCCTGCAGTGCGGGCACTCCCCTGTGCACGCAGGGTCGAAATGTTTGATGACCGTCGGGCACAGAAGTGTTTTACTATAAAGGCGAAGGAGTAAGTGTTCCTCCGCATTCGTCAGCCCCTTCCAGGGCTTAGGAAAGATTGCGTGGCCGAATTGGTAGTACTGGATGATTTCATTGAAGGCAAAAGCCGGATTAAGGTCGGAGTCCGCATCGGGGGGAGGAGAGGGTGATGCCCGGAGTGCGAGCACGCGGGCAGCGGCGTCGGCCGCTTCGTTGCCCTCGAGACCCGTGTGCGCGGTAGTCCATACTATTGTGCGGGACGCGGGAGCCCCGAGATAATTACTATGTTGAAGAATTCGGTATGCCAAATAGGGAATACAGCCCCTTTCGATGTTCCTGCAGGCGCCCCGCGAGTCGGTAATGATGACCCGCGAGTCCTGATCGGCGGCGGCGAGCGCGATTGCCACCTCTTCCGCATGAGTTATGTCTTGAGCTTTGAACATAAGGCTGTTCACTGCGGTGTTTTGGTGGACGACTGCGACTGTGTACCAACCCCCATGATGTGGGCGGGTGGCGTCTACGTAAAATCATCATCATCATCATCATCATCAGCCCTACTACACCCACTGCAGGGCAAAGGCCTCTCCCATGTCTCTCCAATTAACCCTATCCTTTGCCAGCTGCATCCACCCTTTGCCTGCAAACTTCTTAATCTCATCCGCCCACCTAACGTTCTGCCGCCCCCTGCTCCGCTTACTTTCTCTTGGAATTCACTCCGTTACCCTTAAGGACCAGCGGTTATCTTGCCTTCGCATTACATGCCCTCCTCCGTGTTTGTTTCCATAGTAGCGTGCCAAGGCTTCCGCCCGCGCGAGGCGCCGGCCACTATGGTCGTCTCGCGTCATGTTGGCCGGGAGTGGGCGTACGTGCAGGGCGTATCTCCAGATTTTGGGGATGCGCACGCGCTCTTCCGTTAGTGTTGGATGGTGGATGTGAAGTCGGGCAAGCAGGCGGCGACCCGACGGCGTCTTTGAGAGTCTTGTGTAGTGGTTTGTCAAGTGTACTTCTCGGAGCTCCACGAACGTGTTGACCATCCCCAGGCCGAGGAGGCGCTGGTTGGGCGTGGTGACCGGGAGGTCCAGAGCACGCTTGTAAGTCTTACGGAGGACCACCTCAAGGGCTTTCTCGACACATTTGGTAAGGTGGAGGTAAGGAGTCGAGTACAAGATTCGACTGGTTACGAATGTGTGCGCCAGCCGCAAGGCTTCTTTTCACCGTAACCGCCCGCGGTTATTGGAAACCCGGCGGATCATGCGGCCCACCTGGTCCCCCACATTGCTCAATTTGGCCAGTGTTGTGTCGACACGGCGGTTTTTATTGATAAGGAGACCCAGTACTCTGATCTCAGCGTGTTCTGGGATGGGTCCGCTCGTTAGGGACAGTTCGATTTTGGTAGTGCACTTCGGCGAGGGTCGAATGTGCACAAATTCCGATTTGGCCGGGGAGCATTCAAGGCCGCAGCGGAGGGCGTAAGCGTCCACAATCTCCGCCGCTTGCTGCAGGTTGGCTTCAATGTCTCCTACCGATCCGTGCTTAGCCCTGGTGGTGATCTCGTCGGCATATAGCGCGTGCTGTATGCCCTCGACACTTTCCAACTGCGCCGGAAGTTTCATCATTGTCAAACTGAATAGTAGAGGTGAGAGGACCGCGCCCTTAGGGGCACCTCTTTTACCTAATTGGTAGGGGCTGTGTTCTTCATCTTGTATCTGGATATACGATTGCCAGTCGGAGAGAAATTGCCTAATGTACTGAAACGCGTTGTGTCCACAGTTGGTTTGGGAGAGGTGCGTCAGAATTATGTCGTGTGTTACATTGTCGACAGCCCCCTTAAAATCGAGGGCGAGTACTACCTTGTCATTAAGGGGGTATTCGACGGGATTCAGAATTTCGCGCTCTAGTTGAAGCAGGACATCCTGCGCGGACCGGTGCGGGCGGAACCCGAACATGGTGTCTGCGAATACATTTTGGTTTTCCAAAAACTCGGACAGCCTGTCTCGCACCATAGTCTCCATCAGCTTTCCCGCACACGACGTGAGGGAAATGGGGCAGAGGTTGTCCGTGTTTATGGTTTTGCCGGCTTTAACAATGAAGGTGACCAGGGAGGTCTTCCATTCGATTGGGAGGGGTGCCTCGCCTAGCCAGATTGAGTTTATATATGCGAGGAGTGTCTCGTAGGCCGGGTCGGGAAGGTTGGCAAGTAATTTCACTCAAACAAGGCTACCACGCGTGGTCACAAGAATTGGTTACACACCTTCTTTCGGTAGAAACTCAAGTTCAGCTATCGGAGGCCACGCCGGAGGTGAACAACTTCCTCCTGCAGATCTGGAAGGCGCGGCACAGCCTCGTCCGCAGATGGCGCCGCCAAAAACATAATCGGAAGCTCAAAATTCGCATCGCCGAGCTCACCCAGCGAGCGGCTGATTAAGCGGCACAGTTCGCCGACACGAATTGTGTGGACTGGTGCAACACGGCCGCTACACATATGTCTAGCCGGAGCACTTGGGGTCTCTTTCGCGCCTTGATCGGTCCGACTAAAACCAGAGCCGAGACACAAAAACATCTCCAACGGGCTATCCATAGCTTCGACGGAGATAATTCTAAATTAGCATGGAAACTACGCGGTCAATACCTCTGCATCCAAAAGGACCACCGAGGGCCAGTGTACTCGTATGCAGGTTCCGAGAACGCGGAACTGGATCAACCGTTCCGGCTCCACGACCTGAAGGCGGCCTTAAGTAAAATGAAACGAATAATCGAGCCGCAGTTGCCACAAAGCGGACTGTTCGTTTGACTGAAGCGGTATCGCAAGGCGTTCGTAAACGCAGCGTTCAGGCGAAGAAGTTGTTAAGCGTTTCCAGGTGCCGGGGAATTTCGGGTGGTAGTCTTCATCTCAGCTCTGGGTCGACTGAGTAAAGAAATTGGTACAAGCTCCAGAGCCAATATATTTCTTCTGAAGCAAATCTTTTAGCTATTTGGGACGCATCAGATTTTGTGAAGAAGGTCCGAATGTATTGCCGATGTTGGTGGCCTTTACGGGCCGCTTCATCTGCTTTTTGATTGGCCAGAATGCCACATTGTAATTGTATCCACTGAAATGTTATGCAGTGGCCTGCAACAAAAGCCAAATGATGTAGATACCCGAGGTCAAGGAAAATGGGCTGATGACTGGTGTTCTTCAGCCGGTTGGACAGTATCTGCAGGGATGCTTTTGAGTCGGTGAAGATAACCCATCGACTGGGGAATCGGCGCAGGATATAGGAAACAGCTTCTTTAATGCCATGAAGCTCAGCTGTCGTGAGAAAGACTTCTGCTGTAGGCGGGAAGAAACGGCATGGCTGGATGAGGGAACATAAATGCCACAGGAAGAGGTTTCTTGAGTAGTTGAACTGTCGGTAAAGACGTGAGTGTGCTGCGTATATTCCTCGGGTAAGTAGGCTTGCGTAGCTTGCAGTAGCGCTGCCTGTGGCATGCGGCTCTACACACCTGGAATAAGCTTCTTCACCTTTACAGGCGAGAGTGTCCAGGGGGGAAAGATAAAGGTAGTAGTTTCTGTGGCTGAATAATTGTGGGGATGTGCACGAGCTGCACAGCTTGGCCAAAGCCAGAGTTGCGGTGAGTTAGGTGGACACTGTGTAGGAAGGGTTTTTTCCCTTGGATGACATGGCGGAGGTGGGTGCGCATAGTTGCCTGGGCGGCAATCACATCTAGAGGAAGACAGCCTGCTTCCGCCACTGTTCCTGATGCAGAGGAACCCTTTGGGAGGCCAAGGTATATACGCAAGCAGTTGTTCCGCGCGGCCTCTAGGATCTTCTTGCTTGTTGGAGATAATCTTTGAAGGACCGGTAGACAGTAACGAAAGATTCCTTCAACGTAGGCTTTTTCAAGCAGAACTAATGACCCGCAGTTGCTGCCCCACCGTGTTCTCGCCATGAATCTGAAATCTTGCGATGCTGCGCTGATCATCTCGCGAAGTTTTTTTATTTGAGGTGACTACGAGAGATTACTATCTATGACAACACCTAGGAATCGCTATGATCGCACATAAGGTAGTGACCGTCCACCTAGGAGAAGAGGATCTCGAGCCATCGTTTTTCTTGTAAAAGCCATGGCAACACTTTTTTCTGGCGAATACCTTGGGGGCCCAGGTACATCGATATGTGCAGTAACGCTCTCTGCATCCGTTGCTGGGTAATATAGCGTGAACTTGACGCGATCTAGATGAAGATGTCGTCTGCATAGATCGTTATGCGCACTCCTCGCGGAAGGTTTCTCGTTAGGTGTGTAAGGGTAATATTGAACACGAGAGGTCTGAGGCCCGCTACCTGAGGTACGCCCCTCTCCACTGCTTGAAAGAGTGTAGGGCCATCTGGAGTGCTCATGAAAATTTGTCATTCTTTCAGATTATGTCCAATCCACTTGTACAGCTTTCCTCCGAGGCCAAGACTCGCCAAGGCAGCGAGAATTTCTTGGTTAAAAACAGAGTCAAAAGCGTCCTTGATATCAAGGAAAACGGCTGTCGGTATGCACCCAGCATGAATGTACTCTTCAACTAATGAGACGAGGGCAATAACATGATCAGTCGCAGACCTGTTTCGACGGATCCGGTTCATTTCTTGGGGTACTCATTGCAGCTTTCCAGGAACCAGATGCGTTTGCAGATGATTCGTTCCATTAGCTTACCTACGCAGCTCAGTAGAGCGATGGGCCGGAACCTCTCGTAGCTTTTTGGCTGCTTACAAGGTTCCAAAAACAGGCACAATTTTCGCCAGCTTCCATTCTGTGGGGACCTCACCAGTCATCCACGAAGAATAGTAATAATACAGAAGTCGAAGACGGGAGTTGTGGGGTAGCTTTGCGATTGCGTAATAGGTCACCTCATCGTGACCAGGAAACGTGCGTCTGTTTGATTCAGTGATAGCTGCGGATAGCTCTTCAGTTGTGAAAGGCAGGTCCAACGCTGGCACTGCAGCCTGTGAGATGCCTGAGTGACCATCTTCGGGCAGTGTCAGAAGCCCTGACCCCCCTGACAGTAGCCTGCAGTATTCTTCTGAGACTTCTTTTAGGGGTTTTTTTTTGTTCAATCGGAGATAGTGCAGTGATGGGGTGAAGCTGTTGGAGTCGTGTACGCATACCTCTAACGATCCGCGAAATTTTGATTACTGGTTGGCGCACATCCAGCATAGAACAAAAGTCACGCCACCTTAGACGACTGAGTTTATCCAGATAGCGCCGAATGTGACGTTGCGCCCGTCAGCAGCCACTAAGGTCTTCAATGTTTTTTTTTCTGCGCAAAGCTTTCCTTTTAGCTCGCCTGCAAATAGCACACTGCCTTTGAAATACCCCATCATTTGAAGGTTGCTTATCATTTTAGCTATAATTCTTGTACTTTCTCTCGGGCAATGATCCATTGTCGATACCATTTCCTCATACCGGGTTGCGGCAGTAATTGCTCTGCTGGCAGCGTCCTTGTAGGCATCCCGGTCTGTAGATTTTATGAGGAATTTCTTTGGCGCCGTCTGCGCCTGGACCGCAGATATGAGGACTGGGTAAGGATCATTTCCACGTGTTTCCAAATCAGTGCACCAGGCAAAGTTGTGGGCAAATGAACTTGCTGCAAAGCTCACGTCTATGCTGCTGGCAGTCGTCAGGCCTCGGAGGTAGGTTATGCTGCCGTCATCGAGCGGTTCAATCGAGTGTGTTGAGAGAAGTTCTGCAAGCTTGGCTCCTCGGGCACATGTATGTGAGCTGCCCCAAATTTCATGGCGCGCATTGAAGTCTCCGCAAATAATATGCGGAGAGGACGTCCTTCCTATCAAGTTTTCAAGCCTCGGAGCGTCGAATGGCTTGCCTGGCTCAAGATGTACTCCAATGAGAGTGTACACTTGTCTGCCAATTAGCGTCACAGCGCACACGTACTCGCTGTCGCTGTGAGGCGGAACATCAACCAAGGAGGCCGGGATATCCTTGGAAACGCCTATTAGCATTCGGTTGACGTCATCTGGCCGTTTTGAATGCTGAGAATACTATCTGTGCAGTCTAAAATTCTCCGCGACGCGAGACTCTGAGATCACTATGAAAGGTAAGTGGTACGCTCGCACGAGCTGCCGGAAATCGGAGAGCTTCGAGCGTAAACCACGAGCGCGTTCCACTGGAAAATGGTGCATGCGCGAAATATGTTTTCGATGGTCAGTTGCGGTGAAACTGTCGCTGCGGAAGCCATGATTATTGCTGTCTAGTATTGCGCCCCGGCGGAGCGTAGGAGGCCGACACCAACGGCTCCATTGCAAGTAGAGCCTCTACTTCTGGGAGGCCTCGTGATGACGGGCTGCCGCGGATAAGAGCTTTGATGGCTGCAAACAGCATCGGATTCAGTAGGCATGTGACATCTTGTTCTGTGCTGCCGTTTTGCTGCCTTTCGGTGATCATCCTGTCAGGTAGCGGCCCCTTAGGCTGGGAGCGAGAGTGACCGTTTGTCGGGACTTGTGTCGAGTGCTCCGACAGCTTTGAAGGAGGCGGTGAGCCGACGGGCTTGCCACGTTTCTTTTCTACTGCTGCTGCATATATGTTTCCAGCTCTCTTGTCTTGCTGCGTTGATGCATCTTGGTTGATCTCTGGCGTATTCGTGAAAACCATGTCAGGGTTAGGCGATGGTTCATATCGTTTGGGCGGTTTCCCTTGAACTTGTTCCGTAGTGCGTGCAAGTGTAGCAGCTTTCTTTTTATTGCACCCTCCGTATGAAGCAGGGTGCGGTCCATTGCTGCTCGTGCAGTTAGGTTGCGATCTGGATGTGCATTCTTTGTGTCAATGGGGGCCAGCACAAACTTTGCAGCGAACAGGCCCTGTGCAATGCCTCGAGATATGGCCATGCGTCTGACATTTGTAGCATTGTGTTGCCACCCCAAGATATTTTGTTACAGAGTAACTGCAGAATCCAAGTGTTACCCTTTTAGGTAGCATTGAATACTTAGCGAATTCCAAGATAACCGTTCTACGACGTACCTCTCTGATCTTGCCCCCATCTTCAGGAACGTGAGCGGTGAGCCTTCTTGCTCAGATGACGCCTTGGTCGCGTAGGTACTCTTGTAGGTCTTCGATTGAGTACGTGATTTTAACATCTTGAATTTCTCCATAATTAGCCATGTATGGGTAAGGTACACGGGCCTCCACAACCACTCTAGCCAGTGTAGTGACTGCGAGCAGGCGGTTGGCAACTTGCAGTGTTGACATTTTAACCATGAGGCTTCCATCCTTGTTAATTCGATGGCTGAGAATTTTTTTGGGGGGGGAGGGGGCGACGTTGCAACCGGAGACGCTATGATGTCGGGGTTCACTTTCCATAAGCTTTCTTCTTCCAAGGTAGGCCTGCAGATCACAGGAACATCAGCTGGTCTTTTTTTCTTATATGATACAACCGTGAAGGATGCCTGGCCCATCTCCTCTGCCTTATCGCCCAAGGGCTCGCAGGTGGCTTGTTCTTCCCGCAGTCTCTCCTTTGTCGGGCCTTGGTCTGCGGCCGTGGCTACAGTGGCCACCGGAGCAGCGGTTGCCACTGCTTCCGTGAGTGCAGCACGGAGAGCAGACGGCGGGGAAGTTCCACGTCGCGGCGGGTACGGAGCCCAGACGATCGCTTGACGTGCTTCTCCCGGTGAGTGGGGAGGTCGTCGCAAAGCGAATACACAAGCCAGGAAAGAGTGCTCACACTGTGGAGAAACACGCAAAATTCAGGAGACCTGCATCCCCGTGATACGCCGGTATTGCACCAAGGGACAGACACACTGCAAGCTCTTGAGCGAGTGCATCACTTTAGACTGCTTCACATATAATTGTCATGTCGCCACTATGACGTGAAGTCTCAGGTGGCATCTAACAAGCTTGGTTTGCCGGATTTGCAGCCCTATTTTTAACTCAAGGGCAACATAGGCAATGGTGTCACCTCGACGTGCAGTTTATATCGGCCAACATGCACCCAGAACGAGTCGATTGAATAGCAGAATTGGAAGCTTGTCTGCACCCCGGCGCATTTCCGAGGCGAAGAGCGTGGAGAAACTGTCGAGGTGCTCCCGCTGCTTACACGAACGACAAATTCTGAACGATGAACTTCTGATTGAAGAGTGATGAAATAACACTTGTTTTACGATTACGTTGACCTCATCTGCGCCAGCAAAGCGGCTGTCCAAGGGACTAGGGATAGCTTTCATCAAAGTAGATGAACTCTGAGACGCCATTTAGAATGTCAGTGGCAGCACAAAGAACTCTCGGAATTTTCTTGGAAGTACGAACAATGGGTCGAAACTAAAGAAGTGATTTAAAAGTAATTTTCATTACTTTGGGAAGCAACTGTAATGTACTGTCATTACTTTGTGATGGCGTTATTATTTAATGCAATTTAATTACTTTTGCGGGAATTCTGGGGAAGTAATTAGTAATATACTTTAATTACTTTTCAAACGTAAGTTTGCCATGTATGATATAAACTGTCCTTATAAAAATGATTTTAATGGACTACCAAGTGGCGATGAGTCCATATTTAACGATGAAGTCCCGATACATCGTCCCCGCCTTTGACCCCAAAGTAAGTCAGGTCAAGGTGCGCTGCCTACGGCGGCCACCTGTTTCCTTTTCGAGCCTGCCTCTGAGAATGGATGCTGTAAACGCAGCGCAAAGTGTCGTGATATGCGCGGAGAACGACTGCGCGTCACAAGTTCTGTGCGCTGTTGAGAGTTTCATCTCTCTTTAGTCTGCAAAGGTAGCTCTTGAAGTCTTGCAGTAGAGCAAGAGCTACCTTTGTGACCCTTGCTTTGTATCTTTTTTTGTTGCGGACACGTATGAGTGTTCGAGGTGGCTCGCAAATAAATTTGATTTTTTTTAAAGCCAACTTTCCTCCTCTGCTTCGAGGTTCTTTTCCGAGCCGGTTTGGAAAAGAGACCAAAGGCGGCGCGGAACATATCAGTGGTTCCGCCTTTTATGGCCGATGAAGGCACGTCGCGCGCCTTTCAGTTGCCCGTGGTCCGAAGTCTAACCTTTCTGGCGGCCGCAGGCGCAGCGCACATCCATGGATGGTTCTAAATTGATCCACGATTGGTTAGCAAGTTCAGCATTCTTGGACATCAATTTTAATCGCGAGGCGAGTGTGGAATATTGCAAGTATACTGAAATATTGAAGCTAATGACCCACCTTTCCCGTGTGTATCAAAATATTTCTTTTAAAGTTTGTAAATCACTCGCATCGAATAGTCAGCACTGCCACAGGAAACCATGAGAGAACGTTTCTGTCGACAACAAAAACGCTAATAGCAAAAAATGCCAGCCTGCCGAGGGGAGATCTGCGGTTATATTGATTGTTATAGCAGACTTTTTCTATATGTGAAAAAAAAATTGCGTTCGTGAACAGTTTCCCTTTGAAAAATGCGTTTGTCCAGAATATCTGGATATGTAAAATAGGCGAGAGGACCTGATCTTACATCTCCTCTCAAATACCGAAGCTTACGTGAGGAGCTGCAAACGGAGTTGGGAAGGGAGCGCCAACTGTCGGTCGCAAATAGTCTGTCCCGAATGAATCATTTTCCAGCAGCGTGTTGATGAACGAAGATGCTAGGGTCTCTTCGCACCGCTTCTCCAGCCATCATACCGATTCGCTGCCAACTGCATCACCATACACCTCCACCGATCGCATTGATCGCCATTGAAGAATTCCCAACCCATCGCAATTTACCTGGCTTCAAACATGGGTAGTTGAGACTACCGCTATGCACGGGAGGCGCATCCGTATCTCGTCCAAACCTGTGGCGCCATGAGCGCCTACCGTCTTAGAACAAGCGGGTGTGGCAGAGAACCATCCTAAACGATCAGATCCCCAAGCGTTATCTCAATGAGTAAATCCGCTATACGAAGTAGAGAACGAGCATCGAACTTCGCGAACATGTGAATAAAAGTACATGAGCGAACGGTGAACACACAAATGAATGGGCCAAATGGAGGGGTGATTTTAATTAGTATTCATTTTGATGTCAATATACTATGAGTGCAGGTGACTACTGCACCACGCTCTATTTGCTTCTTAATTTACGCGCACTTACTTATTTGCAGTGTTTTATGAAAAAGCAAATGGCTTCATGCTCTGCTTAATCCTCTCGTGCAAAAATGAAAACTGTTCAATATAAAAAATTTTATCCAAAGACTAGCGTGTGTAACAGCAGGATAATTTGTAGAGATCAAACAATCAATGGCCGTCGGCTCTTCATAAGTTTTTTTCTTTTGCGTGATTTAAAATGCAATCATTGGGACTCAATGTGTGCGAAATGCTTGTGATTTTCAAATTTCATTAAATATCACAAGCTTTGAAACTACTTTTGTCTCTGCTGGAGTAAAGGTTTGGTTTGGTTTATCGGGGTTTAACGTCACAAAGCGACTCAGGCTATGAGGGACGCCGTAGTGAAGGGCTCCGGAAATTTCGACCGCCTGGGGTTCTTTTGCGTGCACTGACATCGCACAGCACACGGGCCTCTAGAATTTCGCCTCCATCGAAATTCGACCGCCGCGGCCGGGATCGAACCCGCGTCTTTCGGGCCGGCAGTCGAGCGCCATAACCGCTCAGGCACCGCGGCGGCCCTGCTGGAGTAAAGGGTGCCGCAGTTCTTTCCAAGAGTACGCGAGAATTACGTGACACACAGCTCGCACTTCTCTTGTTATTTTTTCATTGTGTGCGGTCCTGTGCAAGCGGTATTCTTGAGTTCGTTGAAGGGAAGCACCGGTTTTTTTTAGGCGTGCCGTGTAAGAGGCAAGGAGACCACGCTGCCACTATCCAGATTTCAGCCTATAGCTCACAGCATCTACACTCTGCACAAACTAAATATTTGTAATGCGAAATTCGCAAAGATTGAGTCGATGCACAACTATATGAAGTAATCGAAAGGTGCAGGTGCTCATTACAGAGGGGGTTAAATGAAAATTTAAGATTGGTTTTCGAGGAAAGGAAATGGCGCAGTGTCTGTCTCAAATATCGGCGGACACCTGAACCGCGCCGTAAGGGAAGGGATAAAGGAAGGAGTGAAAGTAGGAGGAAGTGCCGTAGTGGAGGGCTTCGGAATAATTTCGACCACCTGGGGATCTTTAACGTGCACTGACATCGCACAGCACACGGGCGCCCTTTGCGTTTCGCCTCCATCAGAGGGGGTTCGTATTAATTTTTTTTCCTTGTTAAACAGTGTCATGCTACATCCACAATATGAATTTTTCTGTAATGGCTTTTTTTTTTATCGCACAACTCGAGCTGTTGGGCGAGTTGGTCGGCGATATTCTTTAGAGGTTCACTGCTTTTGTGTTATACTTTGTCTTCTGTTTGCTGCTGTTGTTGATCTACGTTCAATGAATGCTATTATTTCTTCATGGGAAGAATCGACACCTGAACACGTGTGGTGGGTCGCTCTTGAAACATCTTCCATTCCAGATGAAACGTGCTCTCGCTTAACGCCATTGCTTCTTCGGAAGGCTAAACATTCATTGTTCTTTACAGACTGCGGAAGCGGCGTTATTTACACGACATAAACAGTCACAGGTAGCTCAAATACAACCTCTCTGTTTTCTTTTCTAGCATAGGGCCTCCAGGTCGCAGTGATTCCATTTGGAATCTTTATTATTTGCGAAATATTTTGGCTCTAGTAATTGTGTTTTTCTGCAAGAATTTTTTTCAAGGAGTAACATGAGGCTTACTTGTACCCTTCCACGTGATTAGAGAGAAACGAAAATGGTTTTCTTTCTTCTGCATGGTGCAAGGTGGGACTTGGCGCCACGGGCGATGGCGACAGCAATGCGTACGCAGTTCCTATATCCTTTTTCTGCCTACTAGCATATGTCGCTCAGGTGATAAGTTGCTAACATATATTGACTAATTGCTAAATGTCCGAACTACTGCAAAAAAAGAAGTGATACTTTCTCACTCAATTCACGACAGCCTACCTTTAAATTTCATGATTCCGATCGAAATCACTGGGCCTGAAAGGGTTCAGGTGTCCTTCTTCCGCCCCATAATTTTTGTGCTAGCATGTTCTCTTATTTTTTGGACGACAGTGTATCTGTGGCATGCTCATATGCCTTTTTATTAACAAATTAATAAGTGCGGCTTTATTCTTTAATATTTGCAGTTATCAACAGTGGCATTTATTTTCGGGCTTCGTTGCCCTCATCATTTGATTGTGCGCTCACGTACTGTCAGGACGAATTTCGGCGTGCAATAAGATGTATTAAATGAAGAACTACATTCTGAAGGATACTACATTATATGAAATATTATATATGTTGTACGAAGGTCAGACATACAATATGAGATTTATATTGGCATGCGGCGAATGTAGGCTTGAGATCGGCAGCTGCGCAGATGACCTGTATCCTGTGCTATCGCTATTGAGCAATGACAATGCAAATTCCTCATCTAGGAGTGAGCGCGATGAGGGGCTAGTCGGTATTACATTGTTATAAAAACATGAAACTATGTAAGGGATAGGACACACAAGATAAGTGGTCCGGACGAGCGCAGTCCTGACCTTTTCTGTGTCCTGTCCCGTGCGTAGTTTTATGTTTTTATAATTCCTCACCTAGCGACGGTCTATACTCACATATGGGGAATAGGAACGCCAAAGAAGCCACCAGAAAAGGTATACTATATGTTTTGCGTACCGCCATCAACTAAAAAGTTTGTGCTAGGCTTTCCAAATGAAGAGAAAATAAAATTTCATGCCGGTCAAAAAATATGAACCAGCGTAATTGACACTTTGCCAATAGACGTCGGGAGAACAACAGCAACAACTTTTCCGCCCTTTAGTCAAGATCCTGGTTCGTTTATTTGTTCAAACGCCCACAACATTTCATTGCCGCATGTCACTGACTTTCACCCAACAGCCCTATTTATAGGAGCCTTCAGCGACAGAAATCATTCTTCGATAGAAGTCCACATCAACACGGCTGAAGCACAACGGCCAACTACGGATGCTTGACCTGCATTTCTGAACGACCTCTAAAGTAGACAAGTGAGTTGCAAATCTGCACCAGCGATGCCTAAGGGCTAGCCGTATGAGCGAAGCAGTTGCACTGATAGACCCAGTGGATTCTAACATATGTAAAACCGTTATGCCCAGAAGTAATTGCATTTAGTCCAACCAAAATTAGGGCGCAGAGGCAGAAACTCGTCAAACGACTCGGTTCTTGCACACGACTCTTGGAGCGCCCGTAATGCGCTCTCGATCAAGGGACAACTTCGTGTGGCTCTGCGGTCGCTGCTACGAACGCGAGCCTTCAGCTTACACAGGTGCGCTGTCTTAACGGGCTCACAGTTCAATCGTACACGTCTACAATCTGGAGGCTATAGCTTGCAGCTTCTACTGAAGCATGATAGGAACCTGTCCCGTAGTATCGAACTTTCATAAGCGTGCTCGGAATGCGAGCAAAGTTCTCGTAAATAGCCGAAATTGCCTCGCAGTGAGCCAGTACAGGCCACCGTGCCACTGGGTGCTGTGTCACGGAGAGAGCATACCCCCCGGCGCTTTCCGTCGGCCGAGCGTGACCCCTTTGCGCACCGATGCCGCCAGGAAGAATGTGGCGCTGCTAGTTGCGGCGCGGTAAGCTCATCCGCGTCGGCCTTGCGTACCCCGTAGCAGTTCAGTTCGTTTCGTCGCCTGTATTGGATTGTCTGTAGCAGCGTTTTCTCATCTGAGGGCGAGATGCCTTCAACAACAAAAAAGAAGACGGAGCGTTTGTGCTTTGCGCCTGGGTGTGACACGGGATATAGAAAAACACAAAAATACTCTATTCCGTGCCCCTGTCTGCCAGGGAATGTTTGCCAAGTGGTCTCGAGCGATCCCAAGTGCTGGCCGTCAGTATCATTTTACAGTCTTGTCACCATCCTTGAAAACGAACTTGCACATGCGTTCAGCCGAACGCGCTTGCATGTCGAAGCTGCGGAAGAGGTATTCTACAGTCATGTGATATGTGCCAAAAATTCGTCGTTTTTAGCATTCTGTTGCGCTGACAGCATCAGTTGTACGTGTTTATTGCCTCACGAGGATTTTTTTTTCCCCTTAAGGGTATAAATCAGGAGGATAGTGAGAAGAAACGGAAACCACTGAAGCTTTGTGTGTTGTAGATCAAATTCTGAAAAGTTCTTTCCCTCACTTGTAAATAAACGATTTCATGGCCAGATGTGCTGCTTCATTGCTTACATGATCGAGCGTCAAGATATGGCATACATGCTACAGGTTCGCAAGCGGCAACAAAAACCAATTTGTGCGTTGGGGCGCCTGGTTTGTGCTTTGGGGTGCCTTCATTCTACCCGCCGCGGTGGCTACTAATGGTTATGGCGCTCGGCTACTGACCCGGAGTACACGCGGGTTCGAACCAGACAGCGGCGGCCGCGTTTCGATGGAGGCGAAACGCTAAGGCGCCCATGTGCTGCGCGATGTCAGTGCACGTTAAAGATACCCAGGTGGTCGAAATTATTCCGGAGCCCTCCACTACGGCCACTCTTTCTTCCTTCCTTCTCTTAGTCCCTCCTTCATAATTCCTTCCCTTACGGCGCGGTTCAGGTGTCCACCGATATATGTGAGACAGATATACTGCGATATTTCCTTTCCCTACAAACGAGTTTTAATTTTCGCCTTCAGCCATGCGACTGCAGTTTTGAGGTCATACGGCTCGCATTACAACCTGCTCTTCTAGAACGTACGTGTAGTGGCTGCGTTTCTGTGGCGGCGCAACGCAGAGAGTCAGTGCACGTTGAAACCCAGGTCGTTTAAATTATTCCGCAACATTCCGCTGCGCCATTAACAGCGTCCCTCACATCCTGGGCAGCGCCTCGAAATGTGCGCGCACAAAACGCGCATCAGTTGAGCTATGCACTGCAAACTCGGCTTGTGAAGCAGCATATTTCAAGGGAATAATGATGCGAGTTCACGAAACACTATTTTGTAATAAAGGTACATTCTTTGACACTAGCAGAAAACGCGCGATAAGCAAAACGGGCTCATTTTCGCTTCAGTGGTTAAATTTAGCCTACGCGATGCGCTCATTTTGGCTGCGCGCCTTACCGCGCCTTTGCCGTCAGCGCCGCCACACGGCATCGGCGCGCTGTGGGGCCATGTTTCCCCGGCCGGTTTTCACACCTTCCAATCTAGCCACCCTACTACGGCGCACTAAACTCACTGGATCGGGAACTTTACGCCGCACCGCACCGCAGCGCCGCGGCGCGGCGCGGCTGTGCGCTAGTGCATACCATTTTACAGTACTGAGTAGGTCGTGATGCACCCATATGTCCTCCCAGCGCCTCCTCTATTTTTTTTATGCCCGGCAGAAAGGCTGCTCCTGACGCCGCTAGCCCTCTCCTGTCGCCCTCACCCATTCGCCTGCTTTCGCCGCTCGTGGCGCTGGCAGCTGACACAAAGGGCTTCACCCTACAGTGGAAGGCAGCGGGGCTGACTTACCCAAGGCATTGGGGTTTAGGGATAGTGAAGGGAAAGTGGATTTTAAGAGGTTAGAAGTAACCAAGCGAAGGTTATCTGATTGGTGGCTAAAAGCAAGACAGGAGTAAAATTTCACAAGACATGGCTAGGTGGCTTGAGCCACCGCCCGATGTAAAGGGTTCAGCCGTATCCATCCATCCATCCATCCATCCGCGACTCGGCTGCCGTCCCACCGCACTGCACGTTAGCGTGGTTCGCCCAAGGCTTCGCGTTCGCGCTTTGTTTACGGCGACAGCTGAACGCCTGCTTTTACACCTTGGTTCTGCCGATGATCAGCTTTCATCATGCGTTACTGCTGTGTGCCTATATGTACGTCAAGTGCCAGGAAGAAAGACCCAGGAGTTTCCTTTCACGAAATCCCTGCTGATCTCGAGCTCCGTCGACAGTGGGTCAAAGTGATATCGCGTAAGGACTGGGAGCCGAATTCTACATCAAATTATTCCGTTGTGTGTAGTAAACATTTCGTTGCATCGGACTTCAAAGAGAACTCGAAGATACGCCAGCTGAAGAAAGGAGCAGTGCCGAGTGTATTTCCCTGCTATCCGTCTTACAAGAAACCTGCCGCTGTTAATGTACGCAGCAATCCTATCAGCCGCAAGCGCGCACCGGTGCTGGACATCAACGACAGCAGTGCAAAGAAGAGACGAAAAGCAACAATTTCAGCGGAGGCAGGTGACCCAGGACCGACTGACGACATTGCGGAGCACGATGACTGTTGCACTGCGGTTGTGGCACCAGCTACCGAACCACGCTGCGACATGGTTCCAGGTAACCGTCCATCGCCGGCGGCTTCTGCGCAAAGTACAAGTCGTACAATTTCCGAAGAAGAGCGGGTGAATACCACGGCGGCTCATGCTGAACCGGTTGCATTTGCAAGAAGAGCGTTTGGAGTGCAAACAGAAACATCTCGAACCAGCTCTTGCAGTTTCCTTCACCACAGGAAGTGCAGAGAAAAGGAGCGTGCACTTCGTCTTCAGGTCGCCAGACTGAAGCGTACGGTAGACAGCTACAAAGAAGAACTGCGGAAACTGAAAGAAGATAGCAACGTTAGTACCTTCCTTGGTGTTGCAGCTGACGCTGAGCAAAAGAGCGTGAAGGCTGCGTTCATAGTAGACCAAGTAAAGAATTACACCAAGAAGAGGGCAACGTGGGGAGAAACTACTGTCAGGTACTGTATAGTCCTCAGAAACTTATCAACCAAGGCGTACGAGTATATTCGCTCTGAAGGGCTGCTACGCTTGCCGTGCCGAAATACCTTGAACAAGTATATAGGAACATCAACTGGTGAGGTTGGTTTCAGCCCTTTGGTCCGCTTGCGACTTAAAACAGAGATTGAGAGCTTACCTGCGGATCAATCAAAAGTGTGCAGCCTAATTGTTGACGAGATGCACATAAAGCAAAAGCTGGAATATAATAAGCAGCGAGACGCTTTTATAGGTGATGTTAATATGAGCCCTGATTTAGAACACCTGGTGCCTAGTGATCGAGATGATTACCTCGCAAACTCGCTGCTATGCTTTCTTATTTGTGGCCTGGCTGCACGTTTTAAGATACCGGTTGGGTATTTTTTCACCAAGTGCTGCACAGGACCTGACCTTGCTGCAACCATCATCCATGTTGTAAAGAAGACTGAACTATTGGGTTTCGAAATTGTCCGCCTTGTGACTGATAATCACAAAACAAATGTCTCGGCAATGGAAATTTTGTGTAAGGGACAGCAAAGCACATCAGCACCACATCCAGCAAATTCTTCCAGACGCCTTTTCATGGCATTTGATCAGTGCCACATCTTGAAAAATGTGAGGTCTCAGTTTCTTGCGAAGTGCATGGGTGGACACAAAGAGATCTCATCAGCTCCCTTAAAGGAGCTCTACAAGATGCAGAAGGGCTCAACAGTGAAACCAATAAGGTTTCTGACCCGCAAACATTTGTACCCCACAAATATAGAAAAAATGAGCGTCAGACATGCCGTACAGATCTTTTCGCCCCCTGTCACAGCTGCACTGCAGTACATGAAGGATCAGGCAGGCCACACTTGCGACATTGAGTTCGCAACAGTTGGCCCAACTGTGGAATTTATGGTTGCGATGCACAAGTGGTTTATTCTAATGGATGTTAGTAACACGCAGCAACATATCCATAAGAATGATCCTGACACTCGGCACTTCACTGATCCAAATGACTCTAGGTTGGAATGGCTGGAGAAAACCTTCCTGGACTATCTGAAAAGGCTAAAGGATGAAAGTCACCCTGATAGCTTCTTGAGCAAAGAGACTTACAACGCACTGGTGCTTACCACAACTTCAAATGTAATGTGCATCAGGTTCCTGCTCAATGAAAAAAAATTCATCTTTGTGCTAACACGAAAATTCTCTAGTGACCCAATTGAGGCACTATTTGGATTTCTGCGGAGAACAGCAGGGTGCAACGATGCTATGGACGTAAGAAGTGCACTATCTGGCCTTGAAAAAATATTGAAGACCGGCATCGTTTCTTCATCATTGCAAAGCAATGTGAATGCTTCAACATCATTCTGTGCTGCCACAGCAATTTCAAGCCCCAGCACCCTGAACGCTAACCACCCAGACAAGAAATTTTTTCCAGTAGCAGCAGAATATAGGCTGCGAGAGGTGTGTGTTAGGCAGAATCAATGGCTTCCCAATCCAGAGATTGCCAGCTTAGCTCTGATAGGAGGATATTTGGCCCGTGTTGTGGCAGAGAAGCTGTGCTGCGAAGGCTGCAATGAAATTGTTGAGAAGCCTAAAGGAAATGCTCCTGTGGATGGCCTCATTGCTTACCAAGACAGGGGAGGACTGAAGTACCCGACCAAAGAGCTAGTTTCTGTTTTGATAAGCCTCAAGAGGTTTGTGGACATTGTGCTTGATTACAGGAAAGCAATTGAAAAACCTCTGGAAACTTGTGTGGAGCGTGCTGTCAACATTCTGATGGACCTTCCAATCTTGAAATGCAAGAACGAAGACATGGCTCACAGGAAACAGTTTTTACTGCTTTTATGTCGCAAGTTTATTAAGCCGCTGCTGAGCAATCGCGCCGTGAACATCACAGACAAGAACTCTGTGGCAAAAATGTACGCGAAAAAGCCATTGTCGCGGAAGGTGCTCAAACTGTAAGGAGTGGACGTCGTGTTGCTTTTGTCATTTCTAATGTTATGTGATTTTGTCAACTGCGCCGAAAATATAATCTCCCTGCCTTGTATTTGTGTCGTCATCATTTGTCATTCATGAAGCTGAGAAACATAAAAGCATTTATTGCTCAGGATAAAGTGGCATATACTAAACGAAAGCGCGTTGCATAGCTTTTTGTGAAAAACAACGGCAGAGCTAGTGAATCGTAAAATCCACCTGCTTGCGACATATAAGAGTAATGCAAAGTTTTTGTATTCGATAAACCAAAACGTAGCGTGGGAATTCAGCCGATTCAGTAACCTGCACAGCAACCGTGCAGCGCGGGTGCTGGGCCGGTCATCGAGGGGTTGGCCGGCGATAGTGTCAGCTGGTGGCGCCGCACTGCGGCAACGGTGCGAAGCGCGGCGTCCCGCGAGCTCTCATTGTTCGGCGCACGATCTGACCGGCATCTAAAAATAGAGGAGGCGCTGGTCCTCCCAACACGATGTAGCGCATTTTGATGCACATGGGCCCCGTCGTAAGTTTCATTTAAAGCTTGATCAAAGCGCTGTGCTTTTACTGTCAGCTTGGCGGCACGATCGGGTGGCTCGCGGCTCGAGCTCGCGCTGGCATTCCAGACTCGGCGCCCACTCCAGCTGGCCACACTAACAGGCGCCTACAGCCACCCTCGCTCTAGCATTTCGGACCGGGCCAACTCCGAAGAAGCTCGTGGACCACCTCGGAAGGCTTCACGTTAGGTAAGTGCCTCGACTACTTTGCGCAGGCTACGTTTCTACCGACCACGACGCAAAGAGCTGATCTTAACGCTCGCTGGTGCTCTGTACTCTGTCGACGTCCGTGTGCAAGCCAGTCTCCCCCATGCACCCCCTCAGCAGTCGTCACCAAGTGGCTGTGCCGAAATGGGAAGCCTTGTCAGCGCCTTTTAGCGTGGCCAACGAGTGAGCGCCGAGTCTGGAACGCCAACGCAAGCCTCGCTCCTCCGTGCCTCGCGGCTCGAGCTCACGCTGGCGTTCTCGCGGCTCGAGGCTTGCGTTGGCGTTCCAGACACGGCGCCCATTCCAGCTGGCCACGCTAAAAGGCGCTGACAAGGCTTCCTATTTTCGGCACAGCCACCCTCGCTGTAGCATATCGGACCCAACTCCGAACAAACTCGTGGGCCACATTGGAAGGCTTCACGTTAAGTAAATGCTTCGACTGCGTTGCGCAGGCTCAGTTTCTAATGACCACGTTACAAAGAGCTAGTCTTAACGCTCGCTGGAGCTCTGTATCTGTAGACGCCCGTGTGCAAGCCAGTCTCCACCATGGACCCCCTCAGCAGCCGCCCCAAGTCACTGAGCCTGCGGCGCGATAGAATACGACCGGCGAGAACTGTGAACTCGTAGAAAATAGTGTCAACCAATGCTCTTCGTCTACGGGTATCCCCGCAAGCGCCGTTGCGGACACCTGCAGTAGGTTCCCTGAGCAGTGGGACGATGAGTGGACAGTGGTGCAAGCAGAAGGGATTTTGAATGCTTGACCTCCCACCCAAACTCATATAGGCGCCATCAGACCACGAGAAGGTCTTCGTCTTTCTGACCACCTTACGGATGATTTTATTTATTGCAGACTAGGGCCCCTGGGTGAGGGCTTTATATGAGTGGTATTGCGAAGTAAGCCGTTGCAAGAGCTTGCCTCAGGCACGATGAAGCACGAGGCGTTACCCTGAGTGTTGAAATGGAAGAAAATTTAGCCATCTTTAAAGCACCGGAAAGATTGGTGGTGGAAAAGCTTGCTTCCATTACCAAATTAGTACTTAGTGAAAAAGAATACCCTGTCAAAGCGTGCATTGCCGCCCCCATCAACTCTTGTACAGGGGTGATCCATGGAATTGCACTGGGTACACCCCCGAAAAGCCTCATGAATCGTCTGAAGCCAGGATCTTCGCAGCGAGAATGATAGGAAGCTCAGAAACAGCAATCATTACTTTTGCAGGGAGCACTTTCCCCAAAGAGGTGCTGTACGAACACTAACCATTCCAATGTGAACCACATCACCCGAAAGCCTAATTCTGTAACAACTGCCTTCTCTGCCCCACGAAAACCCTGATAAGATGTTGTAACTGCACCAAACAACTCGAACATGCTGACATGGATCATAGCTGCTCCTTACTCTGCTTTCATTGTGCAGGGAAACACCGTTCCAATGACCCCGAATGCCTCATGAAACAGGAAAAGGACCGACGTCTCTGAATAGGACCTCCTTTCTATAAGTGCATAAGGCTTCGTAACATACCCCAGGAGAAAGAACGGAGAACTCCGCAGGATTTAATTCCTGCACAAAGCCCTGGAACACCAAGAAACGAGCCCACAAACAGTTCAGCATACGATACCGGGAACCCTCCCCTTTTTCAACGGAGCCCAGGAAAGCGTACCGGGACACCGCAGCAGCCATCTTTGCTTGGACCTACCCGAGTACCTCACCTCCAGGCAACTACAACTGCCAAATACGCAGGTAAGACTGTTACTCGAAAATGACCGCCTCGAGCCTATCCATTACCAGGGATTCGGGACAGTACCCCGCCAGTGCAGCTATGCCTATCGGCCTAGTGTGTTCTGTTCTGCAGCCACTCCGTCACTTTCTCTCTTTGTTATGTCACGAATGATGTCGCCGCACAATTTTTTAATTGTTCAAAGCTGTGAGCAACGTTGCGGCAGCCATGTGAACAAGAGGCGCTTGTGCCGAATCCCTCGTAATGCTTATGCTCAGCATTTAAACCGGCACCAATGTTTGGACAGCAAGGGTGACAAGTGAGCTTTTACTGCACGAAGTGCATTTAGGGTTGGTTGATGGCGGCACAGATCACTGGCCTTTTCAACGCAACGATTTGGTCCAAGGCCCTCTTCCCAATTATCTCACCCCAGAAGAGCCGAGCACCAGGCTGGGCGAAATCTTGTACCCATTAGAAAGCCAGGGGGTACTCGACAGCACTGGGGATTTAACCCAGCACCTCACCATCAAAATATCCAGCGCTGCCCACTTACACGATGAAAATGAGTACACTGCGCTCAGCCTGGCACAGCTGGAGATGAGAAGACTTACCACAGAATCACTGACAGTGGCCTTACCCCTTTTGTCCTCAAGGAATATAGAAAAAGCACTGCACCAAAGGCAACTACAGATTTTAAGAGCCAAAGTTGTCCTAGCTAACACCTCCTGTGACAAAATGCAGAGGCGCATTAGCTGCTGCCGTCCTTTTTCCTACCCCTTGCAACCGCATTATACACACCTTAGGGCACTTCTTGTGACTCGTGAAGTACCTTTATATTAGGCGCACGCATTGTGAATAACGCTTCTGAAAGCCAATCTCATTTCCGCTCCACAATTCTCTGAATGCACACACAGACTGCATAAAAGCTTTATGCCCCACCGGACATGAACACCGAAATGAGAGAAAGTGCGCAGTTACAAGCTTGGCTACAAGCCCACAAAGAGATAAGGATTATCTGGGCCCCTGTGGATATGGGCATGGATGGAAATGAACATGACTAAAAAATAAAACACCTTTAAAGGCATTTTTCGGCATCTATAACTCGCACCCTTGCATTCGGCCCAGAAGAGAGTGTTGCCCTTTCATACATCTTTCACGCTGCTGTTTCACAAAAGAACCAGCCCGAAAATGAGAAAACGTGACCTAAAAGAATCGGGGTGAATCACACACTATTACTGCCGAGTCATTGGCATTTTGGTGCTGCTTACACCCCTACACTCATCAGGAAATATGCGTGCAATGGGTTCATAATTTGTTCCCACTTTTATTGCTTTCCTTAAGGGTTCTTTAAATTTACTATAATGCCTACAAATTGTAATATACCTGTACTACTGGAGCTCTTCATAGCAGTAGACAGGCTGTGTGCATCTTCGGAAAACATTCATTGATACGCAAATCACAATACTGTAGAAATGTGGAAATTTTTGTTATCAGAACAAAACACATCCATAAACAAAACACAAGAAGCTCTGCCAATGAATTTCTTACTGCCATCCAAGGAGCACTAATGCAATTATTTCCAGGAACAACTGCACCATATCTGCTTTTATCAGTGTTATGGTGCCGCAAGAATAAGATTCCATTGCACTTGCATCTACCTACTAATTTAACAGTGCAAACAGAGTAAAAAATTCACGCTTGTGCAGCATTACACACCAGCTTGAGGAAGGCTTTGACCGTGGCACTTACTGCCAGGAATAAGTGTTCAGATGCATAAGCTTGTGCGCAAACTTAAGGTAGCTTATGCTGAACATCCTAATCCTGACATTATGGCAGTTGTGGAGTGTGAACCGCAGTGGTGAGCCTGCTGAGTAGTCATTCTCCCTTGATGAACAGGTTCTCAGCCTCCTCAGCATTTTCTTCGGAGAATGGCATGCATGATGAGAGTCTGCATTTTACACAAAAACAGTAAAGCATTTCATACCAGCTTACATTGCTCAATGATCCTTATAAAATGCCAACACAACATACTGCTCATCACATATTGCTCATGTGCGATATTATGCATGCTAACGCTAACAGAGAGAATAAAATCTGCCCATATGGCAAGCAAGCGCCAGCTGTTATTCCCTGAACCATTCCAAAGAGGCTATTGTGGTGTCAGAGATAATAGCTCCAAACGGCACTATAAAGACAGTATTTTAGCTAAAAAGATACCTGTTAGGAAATGGAATGAAGGTGGTCAGGCCATGGAATTAATACTGTACGAACTGCTACAAGCTAGTGCAAACCACTGGCCTGGCTGGAGAGGATCCACAAATGGCACAAAACACCATGACAACAAAGACAAATATAATAGTGCACTTCATAATGCTTTAGTCACACCAACAACAAATCAGGTGTAACATTACTGTGACAGCAGAAAACAGTATCTGTGTCGGTCAGCGACGCAACCCCTTCTATAACAGTGGTCCTCTGCAGCGCAACACAAAGCGTGCATTATTATCCCAAGTATGTGATATCTTGAAAGGCAGGCAACTATGCTAAGTTAACATATCTCCCGTGTCTGCAGCCAGTAAACTCAAAGCCATCAAGAAAAATTTGTATGAAGTCACTAAACTACTTCACGGAAAGCGGCCGGACCAGTTGGTGCATGATTCTTAGCAAAACCGCACAGGTAACAGTACACAAAGACATAGCTACAGCACTGATTAACATATGAGGAATTTATTGCTTTGCTCACAATATATACAGGAGGCATCATCCAAAATACAGAGAAGGAAAGTCAAATCGTCATTTTGTCACATCTGTCATATTTTTTATCCAGATAGTCATTTTTTTTCCTTAACATTACTGATGGTGTGCTTATGCAGGGTGAACAATTCTAATGTATGATGTACACTTTGTATATTTCGCGCATGAGCTGTCAATTATATATCCTCAGAATTTTACATCGTCGAAAGTGTGGAATGCACTCAGTCTGACACGCGTCTTGCTAGCTTGCTGCCATATCCTGTCTCAGTGTTGCCTACATGTTCCGTTAGATATATGTTCACACGCCAACGTTATGTCCGAACATATCATTACAAGGTTAGCTCAGCAGCAGGAACGGTACGCCGTACACAGAAGACACACCAGCAAACGGGTCACTCAAGCACTAGCGGCAGCGTCCTCGTCTTCGTCGACTGCCTAGCGACACAACGACGTCTTCGCTGCGCGACTGCGTACCGTAACACTAGCCCACCTCCGCCCCGCAGAAGAAGGCACAGACCCGGGGAGGCCTGGGGGGTGGGTGAGTGTAGTAGGGTTTAAGACTGGCGACGTGCACAAGCTGTATGGAAGGGGCCATGGAAGGAGAGGGGGGTGCAGCGGCACGAGTTCATAGGTCACATCGCTCAGTTGCCTCAAGATGCAGTAAGGATCGACGTAACGAGGCAGGAGCTTCTCACATAGTCCCACACAGCGTGCAGGGAGCCAGAGGAGTACCAGGGAGCCAGGAGGGTAATGGGCGTCACGATGATGAAGGTCGTAACGACATTTTTGAGCGGTCTGAGAAGCGTGGAGACGATCCCTAGCGATTTGGCGGGCGGCGTTAGCACGGGCAATGGCGTCACAAGCATAACTGCTAGTAGAAGGGTCAGAAGGCAGTAAGCTCTCAAAGGGTAGCAACGGGTCGCGGCCAAAAAGCAGGTAGAAAGGGGAGCATCTGGTGGTATCATGGCGTGAGGAATTGTAGGCGAACGTCACGAAGGGTAAACTGATGTCCCAGTCACGATGGTGGTCGGAGACATACATGGACAGCATGTCCGTCCGGGTGTGGTTAGGTCGCTCAGTAAGGCTGTTAGTTTGGGGATGGTAGGCCGTGGTGAACTTGTGGTGGGTGGAGCAGGAGCAGACAAGGTCGTGGACCACTTTAGAAACAAAGCAGGGGCCTCGGTCTGTAAGCAGATGATGAGGACCGCCATGAAGCAAGACGACGTCATGGAGGAGAAAGTCGGCGATATCGGAGGCATAGCTGGTCGGGATAGCGCGCGTGATAATGTACCGGGTAGTGTATAATCGGTCGCAACGGCAATCCACTTGTTCCCAGAAGTTGATGTGGGAAAAGGCCCGAGCAGATTGAGACCAACACGGAAAAATGGCTTAGTAGGAATGTCGATGGGCTGAAACGGGCCACTAGGTGGGAGCGGGGGTGTTTTCCGGCGCTGACATTGATCGCAGGCAGCAACGTAACCACGGACAGAGCGGTAAAGGCCAGGCCAGAAGAACCGCTGGTGCACACTGTCGTACGTGCGGGACACGCTGAGGTGCCCTGCAGTAGGTGCGTCATGAAGCTGGGCAAGGACTGTGGGGCGGAGATGTGTCGGGGCGGAAATGTGTCGGGACAACGAGCTAGAGGTCGGCGCCATCAGGGTGCATATTGCGACGGTAGAGAATATCGTGATGCAGCACGAACAGGCTCAGGTCAGGATCGGAAGTGCCGCTTCGGAGGCGGTTGATTATAGGGTGCAGAGATGGATCACGGTGCTGCTCGTCGTCGATGTGTAGAAAGTCCGAGATGGACAGAACACAATCGTCGGTATCATGGTTGTGGGAATCAGGAGGATCGACAGGATGGCAGGACAGTCAGCGTCTTGGTGCAACTGGCTGGACTTGTAAACAACAGTAAATGTGTATTCCTGCAAGCGCAAGGCCCAGCGACCCAGTCGGCCTGTGGGGCCTTTAAGAGAGGAGAGCCAACACAAGGCATGGTGGTCCGTAACGGTGCAGAAGGGCCGCCCAAACAAATAAGGGCGGAATTTTGTTAACGCCCAAACAAGTGCAAGGCACTCCCGCTCAGTGATGGAATAGTTAAGTTCAGAGGGAGATAGCAGGCGGCAGGCGTAAGCAATGACACGATAGTGGTCGAGCTGGCGCTGAGCAAGGATGCTCCAATACCATGGCCACTGGCGTCGGTGCGAAGTTCCGTAGGCGCAGAAGGGTGGAAATGGGCCAGCACAGGTGGAGCAGTGAGGGCCGCAACAAGTGCGGTGAAGGCGCTAGCTTGGTCAAGGCCCCAGGAGAAAGGCACATCTTTCTTCTGGAGGGAGGTAAGAGGACGGGCCGGGTCGGTGAAGTTCGGGATAAACCGGCGGAAATACGAGCAGAGCCCGAGGAAACTGCGCACATCACTCGAGGAACGGGGGGTGGGGAACTCGCGGGTGGCACGAACTTTGTTAGGGTCGGGCTTGGCACCATAAGCATCGAACAAGTGGCCGAGGACCATGATTTGGCGCTGGCCGAAGCTGCACTTCTTGGAGTTGAGTTGGAGGCCAGCGCGGCGGAAGACGGAAAGGATAGTAGAAAGATGGTGTAGGTGGCTTTTTAAAGTGGGGGAGAAAACTACGTCATCCAGGTAGCACAAGCACGTCGTCCATTTGAATCCACGCAGGAGTGAGCCCATCATACGCTCAAAGGTGGCAGGAGCGTTGCAGAGGCCGAAAGGCATGATTTTGAATTGGTACAGGCCATCGGGGGTGACAAAGGCTGTCTTCTTACGATCCCGTTCGTCAACAGAATTTTGCCAGTAGCCTGAACGGAGATCAATACAAGATCAATAGTCGAGGGTGTCATCAATTCTCGGAATCATATCTGGATAAATAATCATATCTGGATAAATAATCATATCTGGATAAATAATCATATCTGGATAAATAATCATATCTGGATAAATAATCATATCTGGATAAATAATCATATCTGGATAAATAATCATATCTGGATAAATCATCATATCCGGATAAATAATCATATCCGGATAAATAATCATATCCGGATAAATAATCATATCCGGATAAATAATCATATCCGGATAAATAATCATATCCGGATAAATAATCATATCCGGATAAATAATCATATCCGGATAAATAATCATATCCGGATAAATAATCATATCTGGATAAATAATCATATCTGGATGAATAATCACAAAAAATGTGACAAAATGGGGATTCCATGACTTTCCTTCTCTGCATTTTGGATGATGCTTCTGCATTTTTTCTGAGCAAAGCAATAAATTCCTGTTGTCAGCATTGTATCTGTCTTGTGTGTCCTGTTAAACCATGTGCTATTCTGCCAAAACTGAAATACTGTCAGACATTAAAAGATTAAGTCTGGAAAACGACCCCAAGGGGTTCCAAGCTGATGTTTCCTTTCGGCACCCACCCTTGAAAAAATAGACACATAAAAATGTGTATTTGGAGAACACAAATGCTAGATGTGGCATCATAATGTCCACAAGAAACAAGTCAGGCTAATTTCTTACTCAGGAACTGGTTCTGATACTCTTTATGGAGCCATACATGCAGCATGTAGTGAACAAAAGTACAAACTAGATAAATAGAATGAATCATTTTGCAAATATCGCTACTGTAAAATGGTGTTAACGAATGGCCGCATTCATCCTTAGTACAACATTTCATCTGCCGTTACATATAAAATTTGAAAATACCAAGCAGCCAAATGAGTGCATAAATTTTTCCCAGAAAGTTGCCAAGGGTTCACACAGTTGTACCACTCCACAGGTCCAGTTCTGTATGCTGCTCAGGAGCAGCAGTATCCATAAGGGGTGTTTGCCTGCAGCAAAAATTAGTTTTAAGGCAATATGTTTGTACGCAAGAAGCAATGTAAACGGCATGGTATGGAACCATTCCAATTATGCAAGCAGAGCAAATTGCATTCTGCTTACACTGCAATATTAATCAAGGTACAAAAATATAAAGGCTCCTTCAAACCGGCACACAGTTGGCATTTAAATGTCATTGGGTCATTCAACGCCAACTGATCTAGACTTAGCTCTCGACCATCTTCAATTAAAAAAAAAATTATGGCTTATAGACAAACATTATTCAAGCTTTTTTTTTGGCGGAATAAATTTTTTCGCGTCGTGGCGACCTTCTCATGTTCGTAAGCAGTTAGCAAACGTAACCTTGCAAAAAATTTGTAAACATTCTTACACATGACTATGAAACTTTTTTATATAAATAAAAGGCATTGTGCTTTCATATGCAGTTAATTGAACTTATTTTGTTTTAAATAAAACATGGAAGAAGGTACAAAATATGAAAATTTGAAATCTTTTATCAAATGTTATGTGCTTACAGTAACTACTGTAACTCCAACTATTCCAACTATTTTTCTAAGCGGTCCAGAAGGCAAAGAAGGTGATAAAAATGTTCCAGAGAGCAAAAAGCGTAAGGCATGCCAGCAAAAGAATACTGATGTTGAGATAATTTGCTTTATTTTGACACATATTCAGCAGTCTATAGAATAATAAGGTGATCTTAATTAAATTGTGAACCACAGAAAGTTGCACAGTACCCTTTAATCGCATTTGTTTCTAGAAGTTTAATCGGAGCATGTTTTGTTTTAAGTGAGAAAACAAATTTGCAAGTTGTGTCCCTGCATTCAACATCGACATTGCTCTGTGCTTCCTCTTCACTGCAGCACATTTTTCTGTTGGCTGCAAATATACACAAGACCAGCACTCCACTGCTGGAATATAATGGTGTGCTAGGCTTCAATGCCACCAGCTTTGGCAATACAGAAGCCTGCTGAATGCTACGTTTACAAAAAGTAAAAACGAAGTGCCTGCATGGCAGAATGACTTTTGTTCTTCAACACAAACAGTACTGAGCCGGGAAGCACACTTTGCGGTCTGACCAATCAGAGTCAAAATCTCTACTACCATGAAAATGAGTTCAATTTTTGAATGAAATGGACTTTTTCGTGACATCACAAGGGAAGAGTGCGTATGACAGCATTGATGGAACTGTGAGGCTCTTGGCAGCAACAGAAAGTATTCAGACGCCGTACAAAGGTCAATTACTGACCCTGACCCTCTGTGAGCTGCTTACATGGGTGGAGAAAACTATTGTGATTAGCCCTCTGGGTGCTCCAACAAATGATTAATGAAGGTGAACTCACTAGGCAATTTACAAGAGTGCTACCATTAAAAGGAATGCAGAAGTTTCACCATATCAAGCGTTTATCTCTCTCTCACAACGGTGCATGCTGAAATTATGTCATGCTTGAGTTTAAAGTGACAAAATGGCAATAAACATGTAAGTAGACCTTTCAAAACCAAAATACGAGGAGCATCCACCTGGAGCACCGTGCAGCAAGCAATGCTGGGGTTGAACACAGGGACTAAAATTGCAAAACTATTTTCTCACCTAAAACAAATTATTCCAAGTAAACTTTTAGAAATAAATGGCATTGCAAGTAGAAAATAAATGGGGGCCACCTCACTATGCAACTGATGGCAGAATATGTCTAAAAAAATTTTCTTGCTGACATTCCTTACGTTTTTTTATGTCTAAAACATTTTGATCACCTTCTTTGCATTTTGATACCTTAGAAAATAGTTTAAATGACAACTATAGGAACATAAATTGGATAAAAAATTTCAAATTTCCATATTTTTGTACCTTTCATGTTTTATATTTAAAACAAAAATACAGAAGATGAGTTCAATTTATTGGATATGAAAGCACGTCTTTTGTTTATGCAAAAAAGTCAGCCATGCGGAAAAACATTTATTTTTAGCAAGTTTTGTAAGACTAGGCTTTGTTACCACTTGTAAACTTAATATGGTTGTTACGACACGAAGTATTTTTTTCTGCCAAAAACAAGCTGGGAAAATAATTGTCGTCTTAACAAAATAAGCCATGGTTTTTTTTTTAAGAAATCAAAGGGGGTGAAGAACAAAGTCTGGATCACTTCATGTGTAATGACCTCATTCAGCGGAGTATGGCAACAAAATACACGGAAAACTTATCACCAGGCATATAGCAGCACTCATATGGGTCAAAATATTGGCTGGACTGTAAGAAGCTTCTGTAACACGAGAAAAATGACATGAGCAAGACCTAAAGACTAAGTGTAGCACATATAATTAGAAGATCAATGGGAGAGAGGCGACAAAAAACTCATTTTATCTGAGAGACAATTGAAATAACGCTAAGGAAGCCCAACTTTAAACAATGAACAGTGCGAACCAATAAAAATAGCCACATGTTAGCAGTAGGAGCTCTCTAAATGGCAGCAGATGCAGCGTTAATACCTGTGACACTCCCCAACTTGTGCATTAGTGCCCGGTCAAAAATATTCCTGGAAACTTTTCCTTGCCTCTTTATAAGAGTAAGCATCAAATTTTTGTACGCATTTTTTTCTTTGGTGCAATACATTTTTTCTCTTTGGTGTAATGCAAGTCAGAATGTGGAATTCACCTGCAGCAGCTTAACGATTTATGATATTTTTTTTTTCAGTTTAGGTCTTAAATGGCAGAGCAGCTTTCTTTCAGGTCATGTGAGGCATGCAAAAACTGCGATGTAATCTCTGCTTGTTCATTTTTTATCATTCTTGAACAGGCTTGTGTAAGAGTAAATGTGAATTAAAATGTTGAAAGCAGTGACCACACTAATTATTTTATGCTCATGTGGCCTGAAGCAGCTTTGTACATCGAAGCCATTGTTTGGCAGTTAGTTGTAACTGAAATATCATGAGAGAAAGAAATTCAATTGTAAATTATTTACCACTTGTTGGAGCAATCCACGTGACTGTGCTTTCTAATGTGCTGCACATCATTCTAAAGAGAGAAAACCCAACTAAAATTTTGGGTCCACTTCAGACTGCAACTTCAGGTAGTTTTCTAACATTTTGACTTAATGAGTGCATCCCATTTCTTGGACTCCCCTGTCTCTGGCACAAGAATTCATTTTTCAAAATACCAAGTAGAACTTCTAAACCTGCAAACCAAACGTCTGTTCATGGACGGGGATGATGCTACAGTTGATGCAGCAATGATGGCATGGGCATTATTCAGAAAAAACCCTATGCACTCTGAAGAGCTGAAATAGTGACTGGCAATCACCCCGTTCATAAAACGGCTTACAAAACCTATTAGAAGTCTTAAAATGGGTAATAACATGCGGTTAATATTTGTGATGTTATACATGTATTGTTGCCCACAGAACTCACTGGAACTGAGGCCACGGAAGCAGTGGACTTTAAAATGGATACGCAGAGAAATGAATTTTCACACGGCTGCCAAACTTGGAAGAAATGATAGGATGAGGAGGAAAACATAGAGCAAATGTTTCACCACAATACATGGCTCTCGAAAAACGCCCGGTGTTCCCCTCAGGACTCCATTCCTGAACTGCAGACAGCGACAGTATGCTTTGCAGTGTGCTTGCACATGTGTACCATGGCTCTAACTAGTCAATTCAGCATCCTCCCTTTACACAGCATTGAAGTAACTACAGTAGACTCCCATTAATACGAACTTGGTTATGACGAATTCTCGGATAAGATGAACAAAGCAAGACTGTTTGGTTGGTTTCCCATAATATTCAATGTTAAAAATCAACTTTAAGGGCAACTCTGGAATTTTTTTCTACCTCGTCTGATTATACTAAAAATTCCCAGTGTGCTCTCCACAGTTTTTTGGTCCTTTGAGCCAAGTTTCACAGTGGAGAGCAGTTTTGTTGCAGTGCAAATGAACTTTAAAATTTCCCATTTTAAGACAATATCGGGCAGTGTGCATCCATTGGCATGTGGGATGCCAATGGATCCACAGGCGTCACTATTCGATCTGATTGCTAACCAGCAGAACTTTCAGTTCTGGCTTCTGGTCATTTCAGACAATTAATGATCCAACCTCTCAATTACTTAGTCACCAGATTAGCCAATCAAAGCGCACACAATAGACTTTGTGACAATATTCATGACTGGTGTCATAGGACAGTCTGTTGTGGCATCATTGTTTGGTCGAAACACAGCTTAGCTTTCCTGAGTTTTGATCTTTTGAGGTACTTTGTATTTTGAAAAACAACTTTTTGTACCAGAGCGAGGGGACTGAGGAATGTGATGTGACTGTACTACCTCAAAATATTCAAAAAGCTCCCCGAGCTGGCTTTTAAGATAAATTGTTTTGCACGTCATTCATTTAATGCTCTTATATTAAAAAGAATGCTTCCAACTGGTAACATATATTGACAGATGCTGGTTGTTTGCAAGGTAGGTATCCTGTTACTTCGAGCTTTCCTTGGCTATTTTGACCCTATTGTGAGTTACATTTTTAATAGGAAATGTGAGTTTCCTTTCAAATTTTTTTCTAGAGGTCTTTCGTACCACTGACCACACTCTTGCTCTAGAATGCAGTCAGCAAAATGGCTTCACAAAATAATACGTTACCTTCTTCAGCTAGTCGGTACATATTCATCACGTAAAGGGAAAGCACGACTGACAGGTTGAAAGAAGTAGGCAGACATGGTGCTGACGTGCTCTGTCCATTTCCATTCTCTTCTCTTGTGTGTGTGTGCAGTTTTGGCACCTTTAAATTAAGGACTGATGATCTTTATGGCTGCCACACAATAAGCAAGTGAAAAACGAGCACAACCAGCATTTTTTCTTTGCAACAGTTTGCCTGCTGGCAAAACATGTGGCACTGCTTCAAAGATTGGCTGCGAACGGCAAAAACATTGGTGAATAAAAACAAAAAAAGGTTCAAGATTGTAGAAAACACCACTACTCTGCCGTCAAACCAGTTGAGGTTGCCTATCTCTTTTCATGTGAGCACAACAGAAGGTTTGCTGACACACTTTGTCTTGCTCCCGATGAATCTTAAATGCTTCGACCATTTCCTGCATGTGCTGGTCCTTATGCTTGTACAGTATGGTACAGTATGATACAGTATGGTTGTTCGGCTGAAAGCTGAGGTGCAGTTTTCACACGACTGCCAACGTGTGACGAAAATACTTTTATGAGGTTAAAGAGCGCTCGTGTTCCCTCAGGCGGTCATTTAGGCATCCCCTGTTTGGCTGATACAGCACGTTCAGTTGGATAGCTCACATCTGTGCACCACATTTTTGGGGCACTTGCGCATAACAGAATTCTAGGTTCTTTTCGCATTCTGCAGGTGGCGACCCTTCACAGTTGACGCTGTTGCAGAGACACTGCAATTTGTTTGGAACAGAGAATACTACTCGCACACTGGCTCTAGACAAGTTGTGGAATTTGCCTTAATAATCGTGTCGGTGCACCAGTAAAATGTGGATAAAATGCCGAACATGCATGTTACTGCTTCACATGTGCACGTAATGTTGTCACAGGAACTACGCTGACATATTTCGTTCCATAAAACACACGAGCTAGGACTATATTTTGTTTTTACATTTTTTCTTCTCTAAATAGTCAGGCAGGCAGCACTGAGGTGAAGCCAGCTTTACATTTTTGAAAGGAACACCCTTGCACATGCTGGATATTTTGGCCATTAGCACATCCACCCCTACAATCTTAGGGTGCAGGACGGGTGTATGTGCAACAGAAGCTCCTATTCTGTCGGGTGCGAGGGTAAGTTAATCAGTGTGTTCCCTTTGAAAGGACCCAGAAAGGGGCTCTCAATAAAGTTGAGATATGTCAGGGATGTTAAAAGACGCCGCTTCATAGTGATCCTCCAGCAAGAATTATTTTAATGCGTTTTGTGGAAGCTGAGTTATATGCAGACAAAATTTGAACTTCCGTGTCTTCGCACTTTTCGCTCTCTCGCACGCCAAAATGGCGGCGCTACTCCGATGGCCCCTTCCCTACCCAACACCCTCTAGAGAATTTGAGAAGGCCTTAGTACTCCTCCTGGGATGTCACGAAAAGAGGCCCATAGTCGCTGCCACTTACGGTGGAGTTTGTGGAATCGTGGCTGGGATCACCTAGCTGAAATAAGCTTCCATTAATCTATTCACACTTTTTCTTCTGCCAAATGCTAGAATAAAGAGCAGGCACTTTACGAGTCCTTTATTTAGATGCAGTAGCCATTAACCAGCTTTGTGAAGGTTGTTTTTAGGTACTAATGTCAGCAATTCTGTTGTGTTCTCGTCTTTCTCAGTAAACATTCTACATTCCTTTAAATAAATTTACCTCTGTTTTAAAACCTTCACTTTCCTTATTTCTGTATCTACAATTTTATGGAGTGCAGCTATAATGAGAAATGAAACACACTCTATTAGCTTCACAGCTGTGTATGTAGTTTTATTGGGGACACATGTGCTTATTATAATTTTGCTCTCAAGACAAATATATACACTTCTGCCATCCACCTAATTGCTAATAGCAAGCAGATGTCTTCATTTGTGGATTTGGGACTTCGAATGGGGTCGACGCAGCTGTTCTCAATGCTCACAAGTAGCTCCACCGCCGATTTCTTGCTGTTTTGCTACAGATAGAATGGAGAAATTGGTGCCCATTTTCATTATCGGTGTCTTTACAAAGTAAACTGTTATGATAAAGTCAGCTTTTACTGCAACGGGATATTTGATGCCTGGAGCTTGGTCTTCAATATGTTCAGTAAATAAGACGTTCATTTCATTAGATAATATACCAGAATGTATCTTGCTGGTTACATATTCTGTCAAGTTTAGAATCTTATCCACTTCCTGCTCTTTGTGGAATACTTCGGCAGACTCTTCAAGCGCTTTTTTCAAAAGTAGCAGACTCAAGACGCCATCGCTTCGAGTTGGACATCACTTGAGATGCATGGCTTAGAAAGACCAGACGGGCATTCTGGAAACATTGTTGGGATTGTGGCTGTGTGAAAGCGGCGCGCAGTTGTGGTGGTCTCTGTAAGCTCGTCGATATGGTAGGCCTCTCGCACGAGTGAAGTTCGCAAACCTAGAGGGAAGTTCAATTTTGTTTAAATAGCAGCTGTAACATGGCAAGAGAGCTATCTCTTGAAGTGCTGGATTCGCTGCTTACGACTGTAACAAGCTTCCTGGTTTACAGACACTTTTCTAAAATGCAGCGCTAAGTCTATCCTATTTTTCAGAAGAGACTATTATTTGGAGACGTTCCAAACATCTTACCTTAGAGTGCAGTGACAACGAAATTTCCTCGTGGTATAGCCCTAATCCGCGTGTTCTGTGCTTCACCCCAGAGAAACCTCAAAACGTGGTTTTTGGGCCCTGATCTGCAATTAATCTGACAATTGGGCACGCTGCACTTGTCTCCAATGAATGCACTAGCACATCACCTCGACGGCCACACAACCGCAAGCACAGCACAAGGCGTAGACTGCATGCACTGTCAGCGTATAGAAAAAGTGTGTTCGGAAACATGTCGCAATGTGCCACGACTTTGCTTTCCCCGAGGCAATCAAAACACAACCGCAAGCACAGCACAAGGCGTAGACTGCATGCACTGTCAGCGTATAGAAAAAGTGTGTTCAGAAACTTGTCGCAATGTGCCACGACTTTGCTTTCCCCGAGGCAATCAAAGGAGTGTCACGGGTTTGCAGAACCGATCGGATTGTCGTTGCCGTCGTCCCCCGCTCCGACTTCTCCGAATAGGTGGGGTTAACCATTGTATACCTTCCTGGCCTCATCTGGAACACCCCTATATCACTTGTGCTTCGGAATGTGTTGCATGGAACTTCTATGTAGGCCTGTTTTGCGTGACATAGCTCAGGGGGGAAGGAAGAGCCAGCAGGCCTTAATTTCTTTTGAGGGTGTTACCCTACCTCCACCAGCTGCGGTGCACGTCGAGTTGCCGCTGCCGCAGTACCGCGTGATGTCTGAAAGAGTTTGGCGCTGTGAACCAATGATAACCCCTGGCTCCTGATGTCATTTGCATGACGTGATGTTGAATGCCAGGTTTTTGCGCGAAAGCCCTGCACCGCGCGTCACCGCGAGGTGCTAAAGCGGGAATTTTTAAAAATGTGTTGTAAATTTCCCGTTCGCATTTGAGGTCTGGTACGCGGCACAGACGCTCGGTGGCCTGTACTCTACATAGTGCAAGCATTTTAAAGCCAAGCTGAAACACTTCTTTCAGGGACCCTGTAAAGGTGTGAAATTTTTACAGTGCAGGCATTCAGCTCACCTTTGAGAGTATCAACCCGTATTCTGGGATGAAGGCCGGAGGAAGTCAGCCGAACGGGGATATCATTCTGAGACACTATCCGTTCTGAGCATGACGCAGCGGAATGGTTAAGAGTGCGGACGGTATATGGGCACGCAACACAAAAGTATTCCTAGTTTGTGTTGCAACCCGTCTAAAGGGCTCTTGAACCAAGCATTTGCGTACTGTTGTCACTGAGAGCTGCCTTGCCGTCGCCAGTCTTCCTAGCTGAGGCGCCATCCCGACAAGCTGTAAGGCGTCCTTAGAGATGCTGCGCTCTAGTTCTAACTTCTGAGAGTAGTCAGCGCGCATATGTTCATTTTCTTGTTCCTTTCCTCTACAAACATCATCTGCGTGTCCGCACTCATTGCAATTCCCAGTAATGCCCATTCTCATCGCATAACAAGCTGGCAAGCGCTATTTCGCAGCATATGCTACATAATAATAATAATAATAATCATCATCATCATCATCAGCCTGACTATGCCAAGCGCAGTGCAAAGACCTCCCATTACTCTCCGATTAAACCGGCCTTGTGTTAACCGCGCCCACATTATCCCTGCACCCTGCAAGCTTTTTAATCTCACCCGCCCACCCAACTTTCTGCCGATCCCCGCGTCCCTTGCCTTCTCTTGCATACGGGAGCAGCGGCCACACGGGATTGTGCAAACGCTGCATCATCATCATCATCAACCTCACTATGCCCACAGCAAGGGTAAAGGCCTCTCCCATGTCTCTCGAATTAACCTGTCCTTTAACAGCTGCGGCTACCATATCCCCGCATTCTTCTTAAACTTGCTACCGCCCCTGCTGCGGTTGCCTTCTCTTGGAATACATTCCGTTACCCTTAAGGAACAGTAGTTACCTTCCCTTCGCATTACATGCTCTGCACAAGGCCATTTCTTCTTGATTTCGACTCAGATATTAAACCGCGTTTGTTCCCACACACACTCTGCCCACTTCGGGTCACTTGTAACGTTACACCTATAATTTTTCTTTTCATCGCTTGCTGCGTTGCATATATGGACATTAACCCATTATCGCTGTTCCAGCAAGTGGCATCCATGAGCACTGAATCTAAACACCGAAACTGAAGTGAAAACCGAACTGCTAGCGCACCTAAATCACATCTCGCCCAGCTACACAAATCGACCATCATTTTTTTTTTCTCTCACCCACTGCAGACCGCAAGATGATGCACGAACTGGGAGCCCTGGAAAACTTCTGCGGCCTAATGACCTGCGACTACAGACGTTACCGGGAGGTTGGGAAAGGCTTCGCGTCTCCAGCCAGCCGCAGTTGAAGAGACTCATCGCAAGTGCCCTTGACACTGGAATAGACAACTTGTTCATAGCCCCAGAGGCCTTGTGTCCCTTGGTCTCCAGTTGTCCGCAAGTAAGCATCTATCGTTTCTGGCATGCTTGGGCACTGTGCAAGAAATTGTTGACATGGACCAGCCGAAATGAGAAGCAAAAAGGAAGTCAGATTTATTTAGAATTGAGTTTCGGTTGCTGCTGCAAAGGCAGGGCTAGTTAATTTGCTGCACCTGCCACCTATATTGTGTGCGCCTTTCTGTTTATTCACTGGTCACTGGCTTTCTCGGCACTCTTGTGTTTTTTTGGGTGCCTTAGCTTTAGAACCTCCTAGTCGGTAAAATTTGGATGCATTAATTCTGAAAGCGCCGTTGTCTTTGCTGACGCGGACTTTCTGGCTGCCGTGTAAGGCGACGCGGCACAGGGGGCATACTGGAGCAGCAGCTACACGGGATTATGCAAACGCTGTATCATCATCTACATCAGCCTCGCTATGCCCACCGCGAGGCAAATGCCTCTCCCATGTCTCTCGAATTAACCTGTCCCTTAACAGCTGCAGCCACCGTATCCCTGCAAACTTCTTAAACTTTCTGCCACACACTGCTGTGTTTCCCTTCTCTTGAGTCCACTCCGTTCCCTTCAGGACCAGTGGTTATCTTCCATTCGCTTTACATGCCCTGCACAAGGCCATTTCTTCCTCTTGATTTCGACTAAGATGTCATTAACCCGCGTTTGTTCCCTCACACTCTCTGCCCGCTTCCAGTATCTTATAATGTTACACATATCATTTTTCTTTTCATGGATTTTTGCGTTGCATATATGGACATTAACCCATTATCACTATCCCAGTAGTGCCATCCATGAACACTGAATCTAAACACCGAAACCTAGGTGCAAACTGAACTGCTAGTGCACCTAATTCACATCTCACCTAACTATGCTAATCGACTATCTTTTTTTCTCTTACCCATTGCAGACCTCAAGATGATCGACAACTTGGCGGCCTCGAAGACCACATTCTCATGAAGTTCGCCAAGCCGTGGCAATGGTACCTTTCAGCTGACCTCGTCTCTGCACTTGCCAATAGGCCTTCACCTTGAAGATCACAGGCAGTATGCGACCACTACAGCCGAGTGTTTTGTCTTTGGATCGTGTCAACCTCCTCTGCCTCACTCTGCTGAATACCGGATTTCGATGCATGGTGCAGAAGGTGAGCATCATAAGATTTTTTGTGCTGAACTCGTTTACTGAAGGCAGCATACCTTCATCTTGTGGCAAATGGTCAGCGTGGGTTGCTGGCTTGTAATACTCATGCCTAGAGCCTCACTGTGGCGTACTGATCTCGATTCTGATCCCATTATTAAATGCCCTTCCACCTATGTTATGTGTGTTTTTCTGACTACTCACTGGTCACTGGCTTTCACAGCACTGTTTTTTTTTGGTGCCTTAGCTGTAGAACCTTCATCTCGGTAAAACATGAATGCCATAATTTTGAAAGCGCCGAGCAATTTGTTGAATGCAGATTTTCTGGCTGCCGCGCAAGGTGACGCGGCACAGGGTGTATACAGGAGCAGCAGCTACATGGAATTATGCAAACGCTGCATCATCATCAACATCAGCCTCACTATGCCCACTGCAAGGGTAAAGGCCTCTCCCATGTCTCTCGAATTAACCTGTCCCTTAAGAGCTGCAGCCACCGTATCCCCGCATTCTTATACTTGCTACCGCCTCCTGCTGTGGTTGCCTTCTCTTGGAATCCATTCCGTTACCCTTAGGGACCAGTGGTTATCTTTCCTTTGCATTATATGCCCTGCACAAGGCCATTTCTTCCTCTTCATTTCGACTAAGATGTGAATAACCCATGTTTGTTCTCTCAGAGTCTGCCCGCTTCCGGTCTCTTATAACGTTACACATATCGTTTTTCTTTTCATCGCTCGCTGTGTTGCACCCATTATCGCTAACTCATCAACTGCCATCCGTGAGCACTGAAACTAAACACCGGAACAAAAGTGCAAACCGAACTGCTAGCACACCTAATTCTCGTCTCGCCTAACTACGCTAATCGACCGTCATTTTTTTTCTCTTACCCACTGCAGACCTCAAGATGATGCATGAATTGGGTGGCCTGGGCCACTTCTGCGGCTTAGAAGACGACATTCTACAGCCGAGAGTTTTGCCCCTGGTTGCGACGTCCTCTGCGGGAGACCGTGTCATTGCGGCCGTTTTTGCTGCTTGTGTTGCCTTCGACTCTTGCCCGCCGTCCACCTCTGCCGCCCAGAGTTCCTCGCTGATGCTCACGCAATGGTGACTGGGCACAAAAGCTACTACGTCGTCAACTTGGTCAACTGGTTCCGGTCGGTAGATGATCTCGTCCTCCACCACGACCTCAGACTATAGATGTTACTGGAAGGTTGGGGAAGGCTTCGTGTCTCCAGCCAGCTGCAGTTGGAGAGGCTCATTGCAAGTGCTTGACGCTGGAATAGACAGCCTGTTCATAGCCTTAGAGGCCTTGCGTCCCTTGGTCTCCAGTTGTCCTCAAGTAAGCATCTATCATTTCTGGCATGCTTGGGCACTCTGCGAGAAACTCGTGGAGCAATGAAATGAGAACCAAAAAGAAAATAATTTATTTAGGAGTTCTGGTTGCTGCTGTGAAGGTGGAGCTAGCTATTTTGCTGCGCCTCCCGCCTATGTTATTTGTGGCTTTCTGTTTACGCACTGGTCACAGGCTTTCACGACATTCTTGTTTTTTTGGTACTTTAGCTTCAGAACCTCCCTGTCGGCAAAATTTGAATGCCATAATTTTAAATGCGCTGCTTATGCATTCAAATTGCCTTATGCATTCAAATAAACTTTAAAGTTTGGGCTTGGCCTCAGTTCCAGTTCTTTCATTCGTTTTCTCTTGACTTGCGGCCCGTGGGAGAACGACTGTCTCACTCAGCCGCCTACGGGAGTAAAACAGTAAACCAGCGAGTTGAGCTTGTTGGTGAATGGTCATGACTGCAAGAACGCCTATGGGAACGGAGCTCGTGCCTTTGGTAACCCAGTTTCTGCCCCTAAGTTGAGCACCAGCGCTGGTTAGGGCAACCGCAGACTTCCCCACGTCCTCCCCAAATCCGGCTACAGATTTAAGTCACTGTGACAAAGAGATAGAGCTGCAGTGAAAAAGGACGGGGTCGTTAAGGAGTGACAGCTCCTCTTTCCGAGCTGCGATTGTCAAGTGAACAAGGTTTCACTTTGACCTTGAGCCAGGCCTAACGTCATACCACTTGACTGGCCACAGCTGGAGTCTAGCTTCGCCGCGCTGCTCGACGCTGCGCCGACCCTCCGCCATACCACGTGACATGACCACTTGATTGGCCGTATATGGCGCGCGGCTCGCCGCGCTCATTTCAGTCGGAGCCGTTGGGTCTTGACTGGGCGGAGTGATGGAGGCCGGTCTTTCACTCGTCTCATTAGCTATAACTGAGTTAAACCTCAGCCATTTTTTTTTGCTTGCCTTTCGGGGGCACTATGAGTCGCATACGACGATGGGTTAACTGGATATTCATTGATAATGATAACTCTCCAAGATTAGGTGAGTGTTCAGAGCCAGGATAGCGAAGACTACCATGAAGGGGGAGAGGTGGCACAGTGTGCCTGGCAGTGCTCTGTGTACCAATGAGCATACGTTATACCGACGTCATACCTCTAAACCGACGTCATACCTCTAAACAAGTGTACATGGGCGGGTTACAGGCGGTGTTGTACCTTGCATGAACCTAATATCGCGTTGAAGCTCTGTGTGTTTTAAGCCTTTTGTATCTCGTCATTTGCGCTTTCTTCTGGAAGGGAGCTCCTGGCATGCCAGCTGCAGTTTCAGAAAGGCCAAAGGCAAAAAACGCCGATCGGCTATACATTGTCAGCGCTTGTTGAGGAACCGCAGGCATTCACATCTAACCAGAGCCTTTCGCCATGGTGTTGTTCAAGATCCATGTAGATTGAAATTCGACAACGCTGGAGTGGACGTTCGGAGGTAAAGCTGTGCGCGTTGTCACGCTAATTCAGGGTTAGTCGAGATGATTCGGAGGTTACAGGTTGAGCTGTGGAATGAAAACGATTAGAACTGCATTTCATTTGTCATTATGAGGTCATAGTATCGCTGAAATGTCATTATGGCATATGAGGATGCAAAGGAAATAAATGACCGAAATGCCGATCGGGAAAATTAGGAATCGAACACGTGACCATTGGGTTGAGAGTCACACTCTACACCTAGGCCATTGAGGCACGGTCGTTGGACTTAGTTGAAGGCATAGCTTGTATGTGGTGTATCACGTGGTCGGGTACTCAAACTGATGTATGCTGATCGTTGTGTGTAATTAGAAAAAGGGACTGAAAATGAAAATAGCAAATAACTATTAACACTGTCAAGTCATACCTTTAAGGAGGAACTTATTTTTTGGAAGATATAGCCTCACATCACATATCTGATTTCGCCGGTGCGCTCTGTGTAACTTGCATAAAACGCCAATTGAAACACGCGCACACAAGCATTATGAGATGTGTGGTATAACACAGGTCCACATACAATTGTGATTTCCTCATCGCCATGTCTTTGAATGCATTTCAAGTGAAATGCTTTCAACTCGGACAGGTTTGCATATTCGGGAAGGGAAGGACTTTACTGGATCTAAGGGCTATAGACTGCAGGCTGAAGACTCATTAAACTTGATTAGGAAAGTAGACAACATTCTCCTGCCTATCAAGATACTGCTTCATGCGCACTGGTTGAGTGTGTTTTTTGTGGGTGTTGTCGACGAAGCACTCGCAGTGGCACAGCGTATGCTATGAAGGCACTCGCGTTATGGCCTGGCTATAGAACCCTCGTTCTCTGAGCCTGTAGCGGAGCTAAGAACGAACTGAGCATAGGCATCGACTGCGGGGGGCTGGAGGGCTCTAGCCCCCTCCCCCTCTTGCCCCCGGAGACTGAGCTATGGGGTCAGTGGACAGCATATCTTCTGCTACAGACTGGCACATTCACACGGACGAGAGAGAGTCGCCGAGAGCGATGGTGCTGTTTCCAGCCACACACTTCACGAAAAAACCGAAGAACAACACTGGAGCGAAAAAAAGCACCCAGCAAAGCAAAATAAACAAATTCGTTTCGTCAGCCACTTTATGTCATTGCCAACGTATCGTTCGTCACGTGATAATCAACGCAAAGTTCACGGAAGTCACTGTCACACAAACATTTTTTTTATTATTTGATCGTGCCATGTACGTTTAATGACTAGAACCACCTTCCTGTAGGCACTCTGTAAATAAGTGATTTTGTTAGTTTTTTTTGCCAGTCACTGTCTGCATTTTTGTTTCGTGATTTTTCTTCACAGGTAGCCCGTTTTATTCTTATTTTCTGCCGTGATACTCCAGTAGTCATGCTCTATGGTCTAACAGATATTTGAAGCGATTTTCTCACAAAAAGAAAATATTTTTTAAAGCTGCCAAATATTCATTAAAACCTGCCCATTGGACAGCATACAAGACAGCTGCTTTAGCATATTAACCCAAGATGCTGCTGGAACACAATTAAACTTGGGAACACCAATAAAGTGCCATTATTGCACCGACCGGCAGACCTGCTCCCAACCACCTCTGTGCTCCTGTACTAAGTGATACTTTCATTAAGTCGTTTTCTTCTTCATCCAGTGTTATCCAATGTCCCAATCTCCAACTGGTCTATCATTTTGCGATGGGTCCCACCATGTTCGACTTGCAAGCCATCATATAGCGATTATCGATTTGAAACTAACATCTTCTAGTGGAATTGATGGTATAAATGGTAAATTTATACGGAATTCTAAACAGTATAGTTCTGTCATCATGAAATGCATATTCTCACAATCGTAATTTCTTCTCGCTAACAGAACATGGCTTCTGAAAGTTCTCCTCATGTGGCATCAACTACTTTTCTTCACTTACGACTTGCGCTTCTGTTTGGACTCCGCTTTTTCATCTGATTCCATATTTCTTGACCTTGCTAAAGCATTCGATAAAGTTGATAACTCAGTGCTATTACATAAACATGGTGTGCTGAACATTGACCCTGCAGTTCTTAACTGGAAGCCGCCGCGGTGGCTGAGTGGTGATGCCGCTCGGCTGCTGGCCCGAAAGATGTGGCTGGGATCGGCGCGTGGAATTTCGGTGGAGGCGAAATTCTAGAGGCCTGTGTACTGTGCGATGTCTGTGCACGTTAAAGAACCCCGGATGGTCGAAATTTCTGGAGCCCTTCACTACGGCATCTCTCATAGCCTTGAGTCGCTTTGGGACATTGAGCCCCCATGAACCATGAACTAGTTCTTAACTGGATCCGTGGATTTCCTTCTTCTCATGTTGAATTTGTCAGCATTAATGGTGCTGATTTCTCTACTGGACCACGTTGTTCTAGGGTTCCTCGAGGATCAGTACCCTCTCTCTTTACCTTTTTTTCTCTTCTGTCTTGATGTAAATTGCTGTTTTGCTCTGTAATGTACTCTGTAACGAGCATGCCCAGAGGAGGAGGGAGGGCGAGTGAGAGTGCTAACTGCCTCCCCCCCACAGCGGATTGAAAACTCTGTGCCTATGGTGATAGAATATGTCACAAAATTACGAGGAGGCAACTTCGAATATCTAAAGGAAAATGTGGCTTCTTATGTAACCTCCCATAATCCCAGCTGATAATCGAATCGTGTAGCGAGCCTGCGTCGTGGTCACAGAAGAGATATTATCGAGCAAACAGGTCAGATTGCTTCTCGGTGCAAAATGTGTGTATGAAAAAAAACAGGCATTTTGGTTGCGTTTTGAAGCATGACCGGTGGCATAACTTTAATACGGACCACTTGAATTCAGTGCCCTTTTCCGTCTGTGTATTACTCTTCATTCGTATTCATCAACATTCGCAACATCCTGTTGGTCAAGAGAAGTCAGCCGAGGGGCAGAGCTTCCCAAGGCTACTAGCTAGGGACTGGCACAGCGGCCAAAATTAACTCGAGTGTTTTTGTCTAACGCTTCTCGCGGCCGGTGAGTTACTTCAGGAGGCACAAAACTTCCAATAGGTTACTTTTAATAGGCAGGGAGGTTATAGAAGCATCAAAAGACACGGCGGTGGGGGAGCCACCATGGCTTAGAAACCCGTATGCTCCCTAATAACGTCGTCATGTGTGTCGCGTGTACCTACACAATGAAAAAAAAATTCTCCATAAAAAAAAGACAAGGAGCAAAACGCACTTACATGCACATGTGATTGCCGACTGAGAAAGGATTTCCTTTTGGTAACAAGATATTTTTGTGCTTTCTGTAATGTTCCCTTAGCCCCTATAGCTTTTACTACTCCAGCATTGGTCGACAGCTGTGGAGCGAAACAAAACATTTGGGCTGACGAGGCATTTAGTGCGCAGGTTTGTCAATGCTTCCCAAGAAAGTCACAGATCGAACAAAATATATAGACTACACAAGCATCGCTGCGGCCTACATATAAATCTCCAGAACCCTCTTACGCTACCTATGGCATCAAGGCTGCCTGATTCGAGTTTTGCAGCCTTAAATCTGGCAGCCTTGATGCCATAGGTTGCATAAGTGTTCTCCCATCTCCCATGGCTTCCGCCCTCAGCGTTCAATCACATTCCTTCGTGGCACTCGCGGTAATGCAGGACGTACTACGTACGCCGCTATGGACGTGGGTGGCGATGGTGAACACTCTCAAGGTTAGCTTACACTACACATAAATACCGTCGAAAGCAGAAGATTGGAGAGCCATCGCTGCAGTTCAGCTGGTAAAGCACCAGAAGCGACATTTTATAGGTCATGGGTTTGGATTCCACCGGCGGCAAGTGGTGTTTTCTGCTATTATTCTCCTATTCATGAAAAACTACAAAAAGAGATTCCCTATGCTTTTTGGTTTCGGCGGGGGTTGGTTCCCTTGGCTGCTATATATATATATATATATATGCTTATGTTGAAAATGAATACCGGCCTACATAGTGTGCTGCCGTTACACTACAGTGTGCTCTGCTCCTCTGTAATAGTATAATATATGCATAAACCAAATACCCCTTATGCTTGAAACGAATACCGGCTCTACGTGGTGTGCTGCCATTACAGGACAGTGTGCTGTGCTCCTCTGTAATAGTATAATGTGTGCATAAACTGAATGCCCCTTATGCTTAAAACGAATTCCTGCTCTACATGGTGCGCTGCCGTTACAGGACAGCATGCTGTGCTCCTCTGTAATAGTATAGTGTATGCATAAACCGAATACCCTTTATGCTTAAAACGAATTCCTGCTCTACGTGGTGCGCTGCCGTTACAGGGCAGCGTGTTGTGCTCCTCTATAGTAGTATTGTAGCCACGACCATAATACGCTGGCCTTTTTTTGTTACAAGTATGAGCTATCCCATTGCTGTTTTTAATAAATTTAGCCTTACTGCTGTTTACAAAACTACAAAACGCACTTCTCTGCACTCACCTTTCAGCCCCTTATGTCCACATAACCTTCCAGTGCCTTGTTTATTTGAGTTTACTACGACATCAACCACATCCGCACTGCAACAAAAGCTGCGAATGAGCGATGCCACGTAGAACAATCAGCAGATGCTTAATAACGGGTCAAGCTATCAACGGTACCCAACTGCTGGTGCACCTATGTCTCATCTCGCCTAACTACGCAAGCCGACCATAATTTTTTTTTCTCTTATCCACTGCAGACTTCAAGATGATGCACGAACTGGGTCGCCTGGACAACTTAGGCGGCCTCGAAGACGACATACTCATAAGTTTGCCAAGCCGTGGCAATGGTGCGTCTCAGCTGTCCTCGTCTCTGCACATGCCAAGAGGCCTTCACCTTGAAGATCATGGGCAGTATGCGACCACTACAGCCGAGAGTTTTGTCGCTCGTGTCGACCTCCTCTGCGTCACTCTGCTGAATGCCGGATTTCGAAGCATGGTGCAGAAGGTGAGCACCGGAAGATTTCTTTGTACTCAACTCGTTTACTGAAGGCAGCATACCTTCATCTTGTGGCGAATGGTCAGCGTGGGTTGCTGGCTTGCAATACTCATGGCTAGAACCTCACTGTGGCGTTCCAATCCTGATTCTGATCCTATTATTGACCGGCCTCCCACCTATATTATGTGTTGTTTTCCGACTACTCACTGGTCACTGGCTTTCACGGCACTCTTGTTTTTTTTGGTGACTTACCTGCAGAACCTCCATGTCGGTAAAACTTGATTGTCATAATTTTGAAAGCGCCGCGCAATTTGTTGAACGCAGATTTTCTGGCTGCCGCGCAAGGCGATGCGGCACGGCGCATAGGGAAGCAGCAGCTACATGGGATTATGCAAACGCTGCATCATAATTGTCAACATTAGCCTAACTACGCACACTGCAGGGCAAAGGCCTCTTCCATGTCTCTACAATTAACCTGTCCCTTAACAGCTACGGCCACCGTATTCCTGCATTCTTGAACTTGCTACTGCCCCGGCTGCTGTTGCCTTTGGAATCCATTCCGTTACCGTAAAGGACCAGCGGTTATCTTTCCTTTGCATTAGATGCCCTGCACAAGGCCATTTCTTCCTCTTCATTTCTACTAATATGTGAATGAGCCGTATTTGGTCCCTCACACACTCTGCTCGCTTCCAGTCTCTTATAACGTTACACCTATCATTTTTCTTTTCATCGCTCGCTGCACTGCATATATGGGCATTATCCCATTATCGCTTACTCAGCAACTGCCATCCATGAACTCTGAATATAAACGTCGGAGCGGAAGTGAAAACCGAACTTCTAGCGCCCCTAACTAATTTGCATCTCGCCGAAAAACGCAAACGGACCATCATTTTTGTTCTCTTACCCACTGCAGACCACAACATGATGCACGAACTGGGTGGCCTGGACACACCTCGCCGCCTTCGACTTTTCCCCGCCATCCACCCGCCCAGAGTTCCTGGTGGATGCTCATGCATTGGTGACTGGGCACAAAAGCTACTGCGCCGTGAACTGTGTCAACTGGTTCCGGTCGGCAGGCGATCTCGTCCGCCACCATGAGCTGCGATTGCAGGCGTTCCCGGCAGGTTGGGAAAGGCTTCGTGGTTCCGGCCAGCCGCACTTGGAAGCTCATCGTAAGTGCCCCTGCCTTTGGAATAGATAACTTGTTCATAGACTCAGAGGCCTTGCTTGCATTGGTCTCCAGTTGTTCGTCGTAAGCATCTGTCATTTCTGGCATGCTTGTGCACTCTGCGAGAAACTCATGGAGCAATGAAATGAGAACCGAAAGGAAAATCAGATTTGTTTAGGATTGAGTTTTGGTTGCTGCTGTGAAGGTGGGGCTGTATAATTTGCTGTGCCTCCCGCCCATGTTATGTGTGGCTTTCTGTTTACGCACTGGTCACAGGCTTTCACGACTTGTTTTTTTGATACTTTAGCTTTAGAACCTCCCGTTGGCAAAATTTTAATGCCATAATTTTAAATGCGCTGCTGCCTGCGTTGAACGCGGACTTTCTTGGCTGGCGCGCAAAGCGACTCGGCACGGGGCGCGTACAGGAACAGCAGCTACACGGGATTATGCACACACTGCATCATTATCATCAGCCTCACTACGCCCACTGCAAGGGTAAAGGCCTCTCCCATGTCTCTCGAATTAACCTGTCCCTTAACAGCTGCGGCCACCGTATCCCCGCATTCTTCAACTTGCTACCGCCCCCTACTGCGGTTGCCTTCTCTTGGAATCTATCCCGTTACCGTTAGGGACATACGGTTATGTTTCCTTTGCATTACGTGCCCTGCACAAGGCCCTTTCTTCCTCTTCATTTCGATGAAGATGTTAATAACCTGCGTTTGTTCCCTCACACACTCTGCCCGCTTCCCGTCTCTTATAACGTTACACCTATCTTTTTTCTTTTCATCGCTCACTGCATTGCATATATGGGCATTATCCCATTATCGCTAACTCAGCAACTGCTATCCGAGAACTCTTAATGTAAACGTCGGAGCGGGAGTGAAAATCGAACTTCTAGTGCCCCTAGCTAATTTGCATCTCACCGAGAAACGCAAACGGACCATCATTTCTGTTGTCTTACCCACTGCAGGCCGCAACATGATGCACAAACTGGGCGGCCTCGACACATCTCCACGCCTTCGACCTTTGCCCTCCGTCCACCTCTGCCGCCCTGAGTTCGTTGCCGATGCTCAAGCAATGGTGACTGGGGACAAAAGCAACTAATTACGTCGTGAACTGTGTCAACTCGTTCCGGTCGGCAGGCGATCTCGTCCTCCACCACGAGCTGCGATTGCAGACGTTCCCGGAAGGTTGGGAAAGGCTTCGTGTCTCCAGCTAGCCGCACTTGGAAGCTCATCGTAAGTGCCCCTGCCTTTGGAATAGATATTGTTCATAGACCCAGAGCCCTTGCTTGCATTAGTCTCCAGTTGTCCGCAGTAAGCATCTACCATTTTTGGCATGCTTGTGCACTCAACGAGAAACTCGTGGAGCGATGAAATGAGAACCAAAAAGAAAATCAGATTTATTTGGGATTGAGTTTTGGTTGCTGCTTGAAGGTGGGGCTTGCTAATTTGCTGTGCCTCCCGCCTAAGTTATGTGTGGCTTTCTGTTTACGCACTGGTCACAGGCTTTCACGACATTCTTGTTTTTTTGGTACTTTAGCTTCAGAACCTCCCTGTCGGCAAAATTTGAATGCCATAATATTAAATGCGCTGCTGCCTGTGTTTAACGCGGACTTTCTTGCCTGGCACGCAAACCGACTCGGCACGGGGCGCATACAGGAACAGCAGCTACACGGGATTATGCACACACTTCATCATCATCATCAGCCTCACTACGCCCACTGCAAGGGTAAAGGCCTCCCATGTCTCTTGAATTAACCTGTCCCTTAACAGATGTGGCCACCATATCCCCACATTCTTCTTCAACTTGCTACCGCCCACTGCTGTGGTTGCCTTCTCTTGGAATCCATTCTGTTACCATTAAGGACCAGCGGTTATCTTCCCTGTGCATTGCATGCCCTGCACAAGGCCCATTTCTACCTCTTCATTTCGATGAAGATGTGAATAACCTGCATTTGTTCCCGTCACACACTCTCCCAGCTTCAAGTCTTTTATAACGTTACACCTATCATTTTTCTTTTCATCGCTCGCTGCACTGCATATATGGGCATTATCCCATTATCGCTTACTCAGCAACTGCCATCCATGAACTCTGAATATAAACGTCGGAGCGGAAGTGAAAACCAAACTTCTAGCGCCCCTAACTAATTTGCATCTCGCCGAAAAACGCAAACGGACCATCATTTTTGTTCTCTTACCCACTGCAGACCACAACATGATGCACGAACTGGGTGGCCTGGACACACCTCGCCGCCTTCGACTTTTCCCCGCCATCCACCCGCCCAGAGTTCCTGGTGGATGCTCATGCATTGGTGACTGGGCACAAAAGCTACTGCGTCGTGAACTGTGTCAACTGGTTCCGGTCGGCAGGCGATCTCGTCCGCCACCATGAGCTGCGATTGCAGGCGTTCCCGGCAGGTTGGGAAAGGCTTCGTGGTTCCGGCCAGCCGCACTTGGAAGCTCATCGTAAGTGCCCCCTGCCTTTGGAATAGATAACTTGTTCATAGACTCAGAGGCCTTGCTTGCATTGGTCTCCAGTTGTTCGTCGTAAGCATCTGTCATTTCTGGCATGCTTGTGCACTCTGCGAGAAACTCATGGAGCAATGAAATGAGAACCGAAAGGAAAATCAGATTTGTTTAGGATTGAGTTTTGGTTGCTGCTGTGAAGGTGGGGCTGTATAATTTGCTGTGCCTCCCGCCCATGTTATGTGTGGCTTTCTGTTTACGCACTGGTCACAGGCTTTCACGACTTGTTTTTTTGATACTTTAGCTTTAGAACCTCCCGTTGGCAAAATTTTAATGCCATAATTTTAAATGCGCTGCTGCCTGCGTTGAACGCGGACTTTCTTGGCTGGCGCGCAAAGCGACTCGGCACGGGGCGCGTACAGGAACAGCAGCTACACGGGATTATGCACACACTGCATCATTATCATCAGCCTCACTACGCCCACTGCAAGGGTAAAGGCCTCTCCCATGTCTCTCGAATTAACCTGTCCCTTAACAGCTGCGGCCACCGTATCCCCGCATTCTTCTTCAACTTGCTACCGCCCCCTGCTGCGGTCGCCTTCTCTTGGAATCTATCCCGTTACCGTTAAGGACATACGGTTATGTTTCCTTTGCATTACGTGCCCTGCACAAGGCCCTTTCTTCCTCTTCATTTCGATGAAGATGTTAATAACCTGCGTTTGTTCCCTCACACACTCTGCCCGCTTCCCGTCTCTTGTAACGTTACACCTATCATTTTTCTTTTCATCGCTCGCTGCATTGCATATATGGGCATTATCCCATTATCGCTAACTCAGCAACTGCCATCCGTGAACTCTGAATCTAAACTTTGGAGCGGAAGTGAAAACCGAACTTCTAGCGCCCCTAGCTAATTTGCATCTCGCCGAAAAACGCAAATAGACCATAATTTTTGTTCTCTTACCCACTGCAGACTGCAATATGATGCACGAACTGAGTGGCCTCGACACATCTCCACGCCTTCGACCTTTGCCCTCCGTCCACCTCTGCCGCCCTGAGTTCGTTGCCGATGCTCAAGCAATGGTGACTGGGGACAAAAGCAACTAATTACGTCGTGAACTGTGTCAACTGGTTCCGGTCGGCAGGCGATCTCGTCCTCCACCACGAGCTGCGATTGCAGACGTTCCCGGAAGGTTGGGAAAGGCTTCGTGTCTCCAGCTAGCCGCACTTGGAAGCTCATTGTAAGTGCCCCTGCCTTTGGAATAGATATTGTTCATAGACCCAGAGCCCTTGCTTGCATTAGTCTCCAGTTGTCCGCAGTAAGCATCTATCATTTCTGGCATGCTTGGGAACTCAATGAGAAACTCCTGGAGCAATGAAATGAGAACCAAAAAGAAAATCAGATATATTTAGGATTGAGTTTTGGTTGCTGCTGTGAAGGTGGGGCTAGCTAATTTGCTGTGCCTCCCGCCTAAGTTATGTGTGGCTTTCTGTTTACGCACTGGTCCCAGGCTTTCACGACACTCGTTTTTTTTGGTACTTTTGCTTCAGAACCTCCCTGTCGGCAAAATTTGAATGCCATAATTTTAAATGCGCTGCTGCCTGTGTTGAACGCGGACTTTCTTGGCTGGTGCGCAAAGCGACTCGGCACGGGGCGCATACAGGAACAGCAGCTACACGGGATTATGCACACACTGCATCATTATCATCAGCCTCACTACGCCCACTGCAAGGGTAAAGGCCTCTCCCATGTCTCTCGAATTAACCTGTCGCTTAACAGCTGCGGCCAACGTATCCCCGCATTCTTCAACTTGCTACCGCCCCCTGCTGCAGTTGCCTTCTCTTGGAATCCATTCCGTTACCGTTAAGGACCAGCAGTTATTGTTACTTTGCATTACATGCCCTGCACAAGGCCCTTTCTTCCTCTTCATTTCGATGAAGATGTGAATAACCTGCGTTTGTTCCCGTCACACACTCTGCCAGCTTCAAGTCTTTTATAACGTTACACCTATCATTTTTCTTTTCATCGCTCGCTGCATTGCATATATGGGCATTATCCCATTATCGCTAACTCAGCAACTGCCATCCGTGAACTCTGAATCTAAACGTCGGTGCGGAAGTGAAAACCGAACTTCTAGCGCCCCTAACTAATTTGCATCTCGCCGAAAAACGCAAACCGACCATCATTTTTGTTCTCTTACCCACTGCAGACCGCAACATGATGCACGAACTGGGTGGCCTGGACACACCTCGCCGCCTTCGACTTTTCCCCGCCATCCACCGCCCAGAGTTCCTGGTGGATGCTCATGCATTGGTGACTGGGCACAAAAGCTACTCCGTCGTGAACTGTGTCAACTGGTTCCGGTTGGCAGGCGATCTCGTCCGCCACCATGAGCTGCGATTGCAGGCGTTCCCGGCAGGTTGGGAAAGGCTTCGTGGTTCCGGCCAGCCGCACTTGGAAGCTCATCGTAAGTGCCCCTGCCTTTTGAATAGATAACTTGTTCATAGACCCAGAGGCCTTGCTTGCATTGGTCTCCAGTTGTTCGTAGTAAGCATCTATCATTTCTGGCATGCTTGTGCACTCTGCGAGAAACTCATGGAGCAATGAAATGAGAACCGAAAGGAAAGTCAGATTTGTTTAGGATTGAGTTTTGGTTGCTGCTGTGAAGGTGGGGCTGTATAATTTGCTGTGCCTCCCGCCCATGTTATGTGTGGCTTTCTGTTTACGCACTGGTCACAGGCTTTCACGACTTGTTTTTTTGATACTTTAGCTTTAGAACCTCCCGTTGGCAAAATTTTAATGCCATAATTTTAAATGCGCTGCTGCCTGCGTTGAACGCGGACTTTCTTGGCTGGCGCGCAAAGCAACTCGGCACGGGGCGCGTACAGGAACAGCAGCTACACGGGATTATGCACACACTGCATCATTATCATCAGCCTCACTACGCCCACTGCAAGGGTAAAGGCCTCTCCCATGTCTCTCGAATTAACCTGTCCCTTAACAGCTGCGGCCACCGTATCCCCGCATTCTTCAACTTGCTACCGCCCCCTACTGCGGTTGCCTTCTCTTGGAATCTATCCCGTTACCGTTAAGGACATACGGTTATGTTTCCTTTGCATTACGTGCCCTGCACAAGGCCCTTTCTTCCTCTTCATTTCGATGAAGATGTTAATAACCTGCGTTTGTTCCCTCACACACTCTGCCTGCTTCCCGTCTCTTATAACGTTACACCTATCTTTTTTCTTTTCATCGCTCACTGCATTGCGTATATGGGCATTATCCCATTATCGCTAACTCAGCAACTGCTATCCGAGAACTCTTAATGTAAACGTCGGAGTGGTAGTGAAAATCGAACTTCTAGTGCCCCTAGCTAATTTGCATCTCACCGAGAAACGCAAACGGACCATCATTTCTGTTCTCTTACCCACTGCAGGCCGCAACATGATGCACAAACTGGGCGGCCTCGACACATCTCCACGCCTTCGACCTTTGCCCTCCGTCCACCTCTGGCACCCTGAGTTCGTTGCCGATGCTCAAGCAATGGTGACTGGGGACAAAAGCAACTAATTACGTCGTGAACTGTGTCAACTGGTTCCGGTCGGCAGGCGATCTCGTCCTCCACCACGAGCTGCGATTGCAGACGTTCCCGGAAGGTTGGGAAAGGCTTCGTGTCTCCAGCTAGCCGCACTTGGAAGCTCATCGTAAGTGCCCCTGCCTTTGGAATAGATATTGTTCGTAGACCCAGAGCCCTTGCTTGCATTAGTCTCCAGTTGTCCGCAGTAAGCATCTACCATTTTTGGCATGCTTGTGCACTCAACGAGAAACTCGTGGAGCAATGAAATGAGAACCAAAAAGAAAATCAGATTTATTTGGGATTGAGTTTTGGTTGCTGCTTGAAGGTGGGGCTTGCTAATTTGCTGTGCCTCCCGCCTAAGTTATGTGTGGCTTTCTGTTTACGCACTGGTCACAGGCTTTCACGACATTCTTGTTTTTTTGGTACTTTAGCTTCAGAACCTCCCTGTCGGCAAAATTTGAATGCCATAATTTTAAATGCGCTGCTGCCTGTGTTTAACGCGGACTTTCTTGCCTGGCACGCAAACCGACTCGGCACGGGGCGCATACAGGAACAGCAGCTACACGGGATTATGCACACACTTCATCATCATCATCAGCCTCACTACGCCCACTGCAAGGGTAAAGGCCTCCCATGTCTCTTGAATTAACCTGTCCCTTAACAGCTGTGGCCACCATATCCCCACATTCTTCTTCAACTTGCTACCGCCCACTGCTGTGGTTGCCTTCTCTTGGAATCCATTCTGTTACCATTAAGGACCAGCGGTTATCTTCCCTGTGCATTGCATGCCCTGCACAAGGCCCATTTCTACCTCTTCATTTCGATGAAGATGTGAATAACCTGCATTTGTTCCCGTCACACACTCTGCCAGCTTCAAGTCTTTTATAACGTTACACCTATCATTTTTCTTTCCATCGCTCGCTGCACTGCATATATGGGCATTATCCCATTATCGCTTACTCAGCAACTGCCATCCATGAACTCTGAATATAAACGTCGGAGCGGAAGTGAAAACCGAACTTCTAGCGCCCCTAACTAATTTGCATCTCGCCGAAAAACGCAAACGGACCATCATTTTTGTTCTCTTACCCACTGCAGACCACAACATGATGCACGAACTGGGTGGCCTGGACACACCTCGCCGCCTTCGACTTTTCCCCGCCATCCACCCGCCCAGAGTTCCTGGTGGATGCTCATGCATTGGTGACTGGGCACAAAAGCTACTGCGTCGTGAACTGTGTCAACTGGTTCCGGTCGGCAGGCGATCTCGTCCGCCACCATGAGCTGCGATTGCAGGCGTTCCCGGCAGGTTGGGAAAGGCTTCGTGGTTCCGGCCAGCCGCACTTGGAAGCTCATCGTAAGTGCCCCCTGCCTTTGGAATAGATAACTTGTTCATAGACTCAGAGCCCTTGCTTGCATTAGTCTCCAGTTGTCCGCAGTAAGCATCTATCATTTCTGGCATGCTTGGGAACTCAATGAGAAACTCCTGGAGCAATGAAATGAGAACCAAAAAGAAAATCAGATTTATTTAGGATTGAGTTTTGGTTGCTGCTGTGAAGGTGGGGCTAGCTAATTTGCTGCGCCTCCCGCCTATGTTATGTGTGGCTTTCTGTTTACGCACTGGTCCCAGGCTTTCACGACACTTGTTTTTTTTGGTACTTTTGCTTCAGAACCTCCCTGTCGGCAAAATTTGAATGCCATAATTTTAAATGCGCTGCTGCCTGTGTTGAACGCGGACTTTCTTGGCTGGTGCGCAAAGCGACTCGGCACGGGGCGCATACAGGAACAGCAGCTACACGGGATTATGCACACACTGCATCATTATCATCAGCCTCACTACGCCCACTGCAAGGGTAAAGGCCTCTCCCATGTCTCTCGAATTAACCTGTCGCTTAACAGCTGCGGCCAACGTATCCCCGCTTTCTTCAACTTGCTACCGCCCCCTGCTGCAGTTGCCTTCTCTTGGAATCCATTCCGTTACCGTTAAGGACCAGCAGTTATTGTTACTTTGCATTACATGCCCTGCACAAGGCCCTTTCTTCCTCTTCATTTCGATGAAGATGTGAATAACCCGCGTTTGTTGCCTCACACACTCTGCCCGCTTCCCGTCTCTTATAACGTTACACCTATCATTTTTCTTTTCATCGCTCGCTGCATTGCATATATGGGCATTATCCCATTATCGCTAACTCAGCAACTGCCATCCGTGAACTCTGATTCTAAACGTCGGTGCGGAAGTGAAAACCGAACTTCTAGCGCCCCTAACTAATTTGCATCTCGCCGAAAAACGCAAACGGACCATCATTTTTGTTCTCTTACCCACTGCAGACCGCAACATGATGCACGAACTGGGAGTCGTGGAAAATTTTCGCGGCCTCATGACCTGCTATCGCAGACGTTACTGGAAGGCTGGGAAAGACTTGGTGTCTCCAGTCAGCCACAGTTGAATGGACTCATCGGAAGTGCCCGTGCAATAGCAATTGACTTGTTCATAGCCACCTAGCCCTTGCGTGCATTGGTCTGCAGATGTCCGCAAGTAAGGATCTATCGTTTCCGGCATGCTTGGGCGCTGTCCGAGAAACTGACGACATTGACCAGCCGAAATGAAACCAAAAAGTAAATCGGGTTTATTTAGGATTGAGTTTTGGTTGCTGCTGCGAAGGTGGCGCTAGCTGATTTGCTGCGCCTCCCACTGGTATTATGTGTGGCTTTCTGCTTACTCACTGGTCAGTGGTTCTCACGACAGTCTTGTGTTCCTTTTTTGGACCTTAACTTTAGGTCTTTCATGTCGGTAAAATTTGAATGCCATAATTTTGACTGCCGCGCCATTTAAAGGGATTCTAAGGAGAAATTGAAGTTGGCTTGTATGGATAGAATAGCAGCTCCTGATCACAAAAACGCTGCTCTTACTGAAAACAAAGCTCTTGTGAGGTAGAAAATAGCAAGAACCAAAATACCGGTATCGCCGCCACAGGCCAATCTCGCAATTACAAGCGTGATTACGTCATAGGACAAGAGACGCCACTTTGGAGGAATTTTTCTTGCACCATAAATTCACTAATCTCTGAGGCTGACAAAGGATGGTTGCGTGGTTCAGTATTGAAGTAAGTTATGTTTTAAAACTGAATGTGCACTTTTATCACACTAGGAAGACAGACAAAAGACAACCTGAATGTTGGAATCAAGGAAAACCAATGCTTGGTGGCATCACAGGCAGCCAGGAGAGTTCTAATTTGTTATGGTGCTTCTCATCTATGAGCTTTGCGTGCCCCGTGGTTTTGTTTTTGACGCGCCTCGATTTACAAGCACCTAGTGTTCTAGTGTTTTACCCCACAACTGCATTAAGTATCTTGATGTTGACATCTCGGGTACCCTTAACTGGTCTACCCATATAACGCAGATAATTAACAATGTTATCAAAACTCTCGGCTAGCTACGTCGTAATTTACGTCTAGCTTCACCAGCAGTTAAATTGCTAGCTTATAAAACATTATTTCGGCCAATGTTAGAGTACGCATCAGCCATCTGCGACCCTGCTCAACTTAACCTAACCCACTGTGTTGAACTTGCGCAAAATCGCGCCGTTAGATTCATCTACTCAAACTACTTATACTCCACCAGTGTTACCTCCCTGAAAAATAATGCATGCCTACCTAACCTCAAGCAACACCGTATTGTTGCAAGGCTATGCTTGTATCACAAAATATATCATAACTTTACTCACAACTGTCCTATCCAACCTGCTCATCGTTCTTCAGCCTGCACAAGCCACCACAAGGCCGTTTACCCACCTCCTGCTCGCACCGTGACCCATCTTCATTCCTTCTTCATCCAAACAGCGCCTGACTGGAACAGTCTTCCCACCAGTACCATCCTTCTTACAAACCCGGCCCATTTCTAGAAAGCCATCGAAACTATGTTCTATTAACACCAGGTTGTTAGCCCACCCCTCATGTAAAGCCCTCAAGGGCCCTTGAGGTATCTATAATAAATAAATAAACAGCAGAGAAACTGCAAGTGCCACATCAAGTGCTAGTTAACCCTTGAAGGAGCCTGTTAAGGCTGGTCCGATTATCGCCACAGTCGATGAAAAACTATGATGGCACGATGGTCGGGGATCGTACAAGGCAGTTCGCAGTGTAAAGAGCACTTGTGTGTTCGCACGCTCGCCCGGCGAAACATTCCCGGCTGTGCCAGTCAACTTCAAACTACTTAACAGAAATCGTTTATTAGGGACTGGAGACGAGGTACAAGGCAGTTAAGAAAAAAAAATTGCTGATGGCCTACCTGTGTTAGGCCAGGATATACGTAGCGAAAGTGCGGAGATTTCTGCATCGGAAGAGTGCATTCACGAGCTGTTGTGGTAGCATCTCCGCCTCAAAGGCCCTGGTTAGATTCCGAGCCTCTGCACAGGATTTTTTTTTTATTCAGTGAGTGGGCGGGGGGTTTCAGTGGCTCCCATAGATGCCGCCACTGAATACGTTTGTTAGTTGTTTAGCACGGGCTTTGTTACGGCACGTTTATACTCCGGCGTAACGTGTGCACGCTGTACGGCGACGTCACGTCGGCCAAAATGAGACTCTCTGTACTCCAACTGCACTTGACCGCCGACGCCTTCGGCGGCTTCAGCGCACTATAATCACACTGGCGGAGACTTGGAGCATGTCTCTATTTCGCGCCGAGTGCGCCAGCCGCCGCCGGCCTGGCCAGACCGATTCGGCTCCGCGGCGAGGTGCACATTGTGACGTAATTCAATAGCTTCGGCAGTTGGACGGAGCTGTTCTTTTCGAGCTCTCGGCTAATTTAATCCATTCACAGTACACATTTAAAGGTACATGCATGTGGGCTAGAGAGCCCGATCCAGTAGACCCGTTGGATCCAGCGGAAGCCGTTGAAGCGGCATGCGTCGGCTTTAGTTTCTAGCCACCAACTTTAAACGCGAGCACCCTTGAGCACCCATCCATTCTTTGTGGCAAAAAAATAAATAAATAACCTGGTCCTTGCAACCGTGAGAGACTTCGAGGTTGCCTGCTGCACTGTGCGACCGCGCCGTTCAAGGAATCACAATCCGTTGGCCCCAAAGCCCCAGCCAGCCTCCGATGGGCGCAACGCGCCGACCTTGTCCTGTCCCCTCATGACTCCCTGCACTGGGGTTATGATGTTTAATTTGCAACGGCTTTTCAAGGCGGAAGAGGGAAATGACCCGCCGGCGCCTAACCTGTGTTCCCTCAAAAGCATCGCACGCTCTGCGGGGCTGAGGTCGCTGAAATGCAGGCCGGAGTTTTTGAGAGAGCTACATTGTTGGGTTTGGTAATGGGATCTATTGTAACGCTGGTAAGATGCCGGTGCAAACGTAAACGAAGCGACGGCAGCGACCCCCGATAGATGCCTTCAATGTGCGGCGATGGTAGCTTTCATTTCGGCAGCTGCTAGACCACACTGGTAGCAACCAGAAATCATGGAGTCTGCGTTTACATCACCCTTCACGTCACTCCTCCCTGTGACATCGTAAGAGCTCACCGTGACGTCATAAGAGTTCTCGAGTTTGAATCGAAGCGGCGGGAAAAACTTTTTTCAGCTTCGAATCCAAAAAATTTTTGAAATAAATGCATCTTTCACTTCCCGGTCTAGTGGCGACAAAGCCATAAAATGCCGAACTATCAGATTTTGCTAAAAACAAAATTTGATTTTCTCCTCGGTGTCCCTTTAATTCTTGACTTTCGGAATGGAACACAAGGCGACGCAGCACAGGCCACATACGGGAGCAGCAGCTACACGGGATTAAGCGAACGTTGCACCATCAACATCAGCCTCACAATGCCCACTGCAGGGAAAACGCCTCTCCCATGTCTGTCCAGCTATACCCTTTCCTTTGCCAGCTGTGGCCACTGTATCCCCGCAAACTTCTTAATCTCATCCACCCGCCTAACTTTCTGCCGCCCCCTGCTGTGTTTGCCTTCCCTTGGAATCAACTCTGTAACCCTTAAGGACCAGCGGTTATCTTCCCTTCACATTACATGCACTACTCAAGCCCATTTCTTCTTGATTTCGACTAGGATGTCATTAACCTGCGTTTGTCCCCTCGCGCACTCTGCCCTCTTCAGGCCTCTTCTATGTTACACTTATCATTTTTCTTTTTATGGCTCGCTTTGTTGCATATATATGAACATTAACCCATTATCGCTATCCCAGCAACTGCCATCCGTGAACACTCTATCTGAAGACCAGAATGGAAGTGCAAACCGAACTGCTAGCGCACCTAATTCTTGTCTCGCCTAACTACGCTAATCAACCATCATTTTTTTTTCTCTTACCCACTGCAGACCTCAAGTTGATGCACGAATTGGGTGGCCTGGGCCACTTCTGCGGCTTAGAAGACCACATTCTACAGCCGAGAGTTATGCCCCTGGTTGTGACGTCCTCTGCGGGAGACCTTGTCGTTGCGGCCGTTTTTGCTGCCTGTGTTGCCTTCGACTCTTGCCCGCCGTCCACTTCTGCCGCCCAGAGTTCCTCGCCGATGCTCACGCAATGGTGACTGGGCACAAAAGCTACTACGTCGTCAACTTGGTCAACTGGTTCCGGTCTGTAGATGATCTCGTCCTCCACCGCGACCTCCGACTATAGAGTTAACTGGAAGGTTGGGAAAGGCTTCGCATCTCCAGCCAGCTGCAGTTGAAGAGGCTCATCGCAAGTGCTCGTGACGCTGGAATAGACAACTTGTTCACTGCCCCAGAGGCCTTGCGTCCTTTGGTCTCCAGTTGTCCGCAAGTAAGCATCTATCGTTTCTGACATGCTTGGGCACTGTGCGAAGTCAGAACCAAAAAGGCGATCAGGTTTATTCAGGATTGAGTTTTGGTTGCTGCTGAGAAGGTGGCGATAGCTGCAGGGCCTTGTTAAGTGACCAGAATACAAAGATATGGCACGATGCGTAGAATGGGGGCGTTGCTGCTGTGCACATACATAGCAGTTCCTTCGTTACATACTTTTGCAGTGTATTGACTAGCTAGTTTGGTTTACTTGTTAACGTAATGTACTAGTTGAAGAACTGACCATGCACAAGCCAGAGTGTTTTTTTTTTCCTCTGGTTCTGAGTCTAGATCAACACCCATTTATTATCATTCTTTGGGACACGAGTGGGCAGCTCTCGTGGAAGTGACCGCTCGATAATACAAGTGATAAAGGAGGCAGAAATTAAACTATGACAATCCTTCTCCGTGCAGGCAGTCCAGTTTTGTTGAGAATCCTCTATACCATATCCTGATGCGAGGCGTCAGCATGTAAAAATAAATATATGCCACAAGAAAAACGATGAGTAGAGCATAACACTGTCCTTGGTGTTATCGAGAAAACGTGAAGCCAAGTCGATGCGGCAATTGCTTCCGTACAAGGCTGTGTGCCACGTGGCGGGATTCGCACGAACTAAGGTCGCTTCTCAGATTTATGGAGACGTAAATTTGTTTTCTGGGAAAATGAGACATCCCAGCAAAAATCAAGAATGTAGCTGATAATCCGCTTTTACTGGTACTAATTTATTCTGCTTGGATTTTGTGCAGACACAGCGCCGCTATCAAATGGTCAGGCGCTAAGCATTGTGCAAAGACACCTCTGATCCGTTTGGTTTAAAATTATTTTGGAGTGAATTCTGTGGATGCGTTTACTTGACAAAATCAAGTTCTATTGGCTGACCTTAACATAAGTGATTGAGCTTTGTACAGCAAAGTCCGTTTACCTGATTCGCAGAAATGCATTTCCTTTGCGCAGTCTGTTAGATTGCAGGACACATCGGTTCCTCTTTGGCTGCCAAGCACTTTATAAATTGATTCTCATGTCCCGACATGCCCAACGTTTTCGGATAAAGATTTTGAATATTGAAAAATTGTAAGATACTGTTGTGGAAATATTGAAGGTAATGGTCCATTTTTCTGACGTGTAACAATAGAATGTTAGCATGTTTCCATCGATCACATCGAACAGTTAAGACTTCCACTGGAACACGAAAGGGAATGCTTTTGTCTATAGGAAAAGCGGTAATAGCAAAAAGACTGGGACGGGTGATCGGCGGATATATTGATTGTTTTACTGAAATTTTGTATGAAAAAATTAAGTTCATAAACTTTTTCTCGTTTTAAAATGATTTTGTCCAGAATTTTTGCGTATGCTAGTCAAACCTTGAGTTTTGAGACAGTGATTGTGAAAAAAAGCATGACAAGTTGCGTTCATAAATTTTTCTCGTTTAAAATGATTTTGTCCAGAATTGTTGCGTATGCTAGTCGAACCTTGAGTTTGAAGAGAGTGATTGTGAAAGAAAGCTGGACAAGTTTTGTGTGAGTAAACACTGTTAAGCTTGATGATGGGTGCTGAGATGCTTCCATTTCTGTAATGCTAGCTGCTGCAATGCTGTTGCCTATCACTGATGCGGCGAGAGTTCCTGCTATCCAAAGTGGGTGAGGAGCCGCTGGTTCGCACGAGCGAGAGCAAGGAGCTGCTCATTGCAGCCATGCGCTACCACCTGATGCCCGCACCTCTACTAAGCCACTGGGTAATGAATCACACTGATATTTTGCTGAGGACGAGTTCATTGTACAACCAGCTCACGTTTAGCGCATTTTCTCGCCATGATGTTTCCTACAGCTCCGCGAGATGCAGACACCCATGCACGACCTTCTGGAGCCTTATGATCGACTGCTTAACACGATGCTGACGAGACGTTCCTCTTTGCTGACATTGCCAAGCATATCTCTTGGCTGCTCTTGTAACTACTCTTGTATCAACTACTCTTGTAAGGACAACCATTATTAAAAACCCACCCAACAATATCTGGGCTTGAGTTTTTGATAGCCTTCATGGTAGGAAGACCACTGTGGAAGACCAGCGAAGTAATGTCAAGCATCATGGACCGCGCAAGCAAGCTATTCTCGAGTGTGCGACGTCTGGAGGTAAGCCAGTTAGCCCTGCTATTATAGCGTTGGCATTGAATGAAGTGTACAGTGAGGGGGTAATTACTCTTAGCATGACCCGTGCTCAGCCCATCAAATTGTTGATCCACACTGACTGGCCCTGCCATCTGCTAGGCTTTCAGGTGTGCTGAGATAGTAGACTACCTGCCATGGACATTAAGTGGCTGCGTGTTCGATCTTCATGTCAGGACGAATTTTTCATCAACTGCGAAGTTTCGGAAAATGCTGTTTAGCTTCTTTCTGTAGCCGTACGGCTGTGCACGGTTGGATACTGGTGAGCTATTACTTAGGAACTGCCCTAGACATTCAAATAATATTCAATGTTCGCGCTTGGCCTCAGTTCCAGTTCTTTCTTTCGTTTTCTCTCGACTTGCGGCCTTGGGGAGAACATCTGTCTCACTGAGCAGCCTACAGGAGTAAAACAGTAAACCAGCGAGTTTAGCTAGTTGGTGAACGATCATGACTGCAAAAATGCCTACAGGAACAGAGCTCTTGCCTTTGGTAACCCAGTGTGAGCCCCTAAGTTGAGCGCCAGTGCTGGTTAAGGCAACCTCACACTTACGTCCTCCCCAAAGCCGTCTACAGAATTGCATCACTTTGACAAGTAGATAGAGCTGCAGTGAAAAAGGTCGGGCTCCTTTTGGAGCAACAGCTCCTATCTCTCTAAGCTGAAAGTTTCAGGTCATCAAGGTTTCACTTTGACCTTGAGCCAGGCCTCACACGCCTGACGTTATACCACGTGACTGGCCACAGCTGTAGTTGAGCTCCGCCACGCCAGCCGCGCCGCTCAATGCTACGCCGAGCCTCCGCTATACCACGTGACGTGACCACTTGATTGGCGCGCTTCAGTCGGAGCCGTTCGGTCTTGACTCGGCGGAGTGATGGAGGCCGGTCTTTCGCTCGTCTCATTAGCGATAATGGAGTTAAACCTCAGCCATTTTCTTTTGCTTGTCTTACGGGGGCGCTAGGAGTCGTGTACGATGACGGGTTAACTAGATATCCAGGACCGCAAGGTGCACCAAACTGATTATTATTAAGCGGGTGTTCAGAGCCAGCATAGCGAAGACTAGCATGAAGGGGGAGAGAGATGGCACACGGTACCTGGCAGTGCTCTGTGTACCAATGAGCGTACGTCATACAGACGTCATACCTCTAAACGGAAGGAGCGAATGAGTTTACATGGGCACTTTACAGGCGGTGTTGTGCCCTGCTTGAACCTAATATTTTGTTGAAGCTGTGTGGTTTAAGCCTTTTGTATCTCGTCATTTGCACTTCCTTCTGGAATGGAGCTCCTGGCATGCCAGGCGCAGTTTCAGAAAAGCCGAAGGCAAAAAACGCCCATCGGCTATGCATTGTCAGTGCATGTTGAAGAACCGCAGGCACTCAAGTCTATCCACAGCCTTTCGCCGTGGTGTTCAATATCCATGCAGATTTTAATTCGACAATGTCTGAGCGGACCATCCAAGTTTAACTGCTGAATGTGAACTTGTCACCATATCTGAAGCTGAAGCAAGCCCAAGATCACACTTTTTTATGTTTTATCAAGGACCATGAGCACTTTAACCAGAGCAGTTTGCACGAGGATTGTACCGCTAATCACAATATTAGCGGAGGCAGATGCGTCACCCCGCACAGTTTAGAGTGATAATGATAGCACAAAAAAGAAGGAAGACAGAAGAATGGATGTATTAGAGTTGTTTGGATTGCTAAAAAAAGTTATTACAATCAAATACTTGCCACAAATAATGGCAGTCACCCCTAAAGCTGCTATTGCTGTATGAAATGCCTGTATGCATCAACAGCTAGAGAATGCCGCATCTGTTTAGGATGTAGTTGCAAAAATTTTGGTGTGTGCGGCCCATTTTATCTGGTCCAACTACAGTATGTCTGTGAGCATATCTGGAGTAAATTTCGCACCTTTGGCATTATACTTTGCATAATTCTGATTTCCCTTTGTCACATTATATTTCATCGCTCTATTTCTACACGGAACAAATCTTGTCATCACTGCAGATGTATTCATGGTTAAATAATACTCACAACGTAGCATAGCATGGAGATTGTGCTCGCAACGTTTCATGCCTGACTGCCTGCTCTTTAGACGGCGCAACGATGGGCCGGCCGATGAAACCGCCAGGGCGTGGGATTAGTCCAAGGGTGTTAACGACCCTCTGCTATCGCTTTCATTAAGCATTTGAAGACTTAACTGCTCCAGAATCTATAAAGCACTACGTTTTAAGGCTCTCCTCGTGGATGTGAAAGAATGCCTAGTAAGCTTTTGATTTCCTCATGGCAGGTTTTTTTTTCTCATTTCTAGATGATGGTTTGCTAGATGATTTCTAGATGATGGTATGATGGTTTGCACACCTTCAAAGCTTTCTTGCTTTTGGCAGCTGGTGATGTGCATCATAGCTTGTAACTTCGAATGACAACTCTTCCATAATTGTGGAGGGAAAATAGGCATTCTTTGGAAGTATTGTACCAAGAAAGCAGCTTTGCAACTGTGGCACACCAATCTTAGGCTCACATCTGACATTACTTTGCCCTTGCATTTTATTTTTGTATTTGGCATACAAAGATCACACACAAAAAAAGGAAACGGCTGTGCTGAGTGAACTATTTTTCTTCTGAACAAAACCTGCATTCATATGCCTGGATATAGATTATGCGTTCAATTAGGCCCGAACGAACAATCAACATGCGGTAGGTTGAAAGAAAAACTACACTTGACAGCATTCATTAAACACTCCATCGTTACATGTCATTTTCTTTCGAGTGGATTTCTTTTTCTTCATAATATATAGCCCAGGTAGGAAGAGCAAAGCAGCACTCAGCAAGAAAGCTCTGTAGTATTTTTTTTTGCTCAATGCAACGATAATGTGAACACAGGCTGCCTTCAATTACCACATCTGTGCAGCACTGTACATTGCATTGCCTAGACTTGGTCTGGGCTCACAAAACGAGTGCTGTGATTCGTTAAGGACCGTTCGTCAGCGGCCTCCAGGAGGATGACTCGGTGTTCCCCGGAACTCTGTCAGTCTTTTCGTTGCTTCTCGGAAGTTGATTGTCTCGTGGACCAGTATCTCGTACTGACTGTAACCATATTCGACGCCACTGAAAGGTACGTAAACGGTCTTGTGAGACGGGTGGAACTTGCCGATGGTCAGATTGCCCTTGTGGTGGCCACGGCCAATGTTGAGAGGCTCTCCAGATGAAGTCACGCCCCCTTGAATGGCTCCGCTCGACACCTCACCACCAGAGCTTGGCAGCCAGGCCATCGAAGCGCTGTCGGAGGCGAGCACCTGCAAAAAAAATTTTGGATGCAGAGTGCATTGACTGTCCTTTCATTTCACTGTGAATTAACTAGAGGTAATTAACAGCACCAAACTTTCTCCCACGCCTGCACCTAAAGTTGTCTAATTTTACACCGAACAACCACCTTGTGAGTGGACCGCGGGGTAACAATCTACTGCGGTGTCAAACTACACACCGCAAGCATCGCCAACGGACCGTACGATTCGCTGCCACTGAGGCAGGTGTAGTGCAGTCTCTCACTCGGTTAGGTAATGATCACCAGCCTAACTACATCCACTGCAGAACAAAGGCCTCTCCCATTGATCTATTTAACCCGGTTTCTGTGAAATTTCTTGGAGTTCTTTAGTTGCACCGTTCCTCTGAGTGTTTAGATCCTGAATCACGCACTGCAGCTCTTGCCGCAAGTTAATGTTTCACCTAAGAGTTTACACAATTTTTAAATAAGGCTTTTTTAAAGACTGGTATCGGTATTGCTTTTGGTGGGCTACACACCTGCCAATAATTAAGGAGTCTAATAGTAATAGTTAAAATGTTAGCTATTCAATATTAGTTAACCAATCTGCTAGTTAGCACATCCTAGCTGTATTCTGATGTACTAAACCGCTGACAATTCTATGCCGAAAAAAGCGTCGCAACTCAAAAAGGCTATTTTTAAAATTTGTGTAGAACCGTATAGCACCCTGAATAGCAGGGCGATAGATTAAAGAAATCTGAGGTTGCCGAAGGGTCCTCAATTAACTTCTATACCCAGATCTTCCCAACCTCACCCACTTAAAAGCTCTTGTAAACAAGCGGTAAATGCCGAGATCGTGCCACCTTGACTCACACTTCCTCGATAGGTATTTTATCACTCTCCCTCAGGAGGACTATAGTCTCTGTGTAGTCTCTATATTTTCTAACACCTTTGCATATGGCTTTTCTATACCGTGGTTATGCAGTGCCTGCATTAATGCTGGTGTTTCGAAATCCAATTCAGTGCGTCCTCTGGGAATGTCCACATTAACCATTTAATGCCCGGAGTCGAGGGTTCACGACATGCTATTTCCACTCCTTGTACTCATTACTACACAGTGCTTGCATACAAGCCTTGATGTCAACATGCTGCCAGTAGCCAGTGCTTCCCAGTCAAAACATTTCGCGTCACATTGAGGAAACTGTCTAGAAAAAAGGGGGCACGATTGTGTGACTTTCAGCCAGCGTTCAAAATTTCCTTGTATCATTTTCTGACAGCTGTTTTGGGGACTAGTTAACAATGCATTTGTTGGACATAAAGGTCTACTGTCGCTGGGCCCTAGAATTCGTTCGAGACCTTCGATTTGGTTGTTCACAGAACTTGGACTAGCTGCAAAAAAATGGATCAAATGCTAATAGTTACCAATGGCGACCGACCGATTTCTCAAATTTTAGCGAGGTAAAAATTATGATATTGGGTTTGAATGCGAATAGTTAAACAGGTATAATGTAGAGGTAATGATTTTTTAAATTTTATTCCTTCATAATTTGGACGTTCAAATAGTGAATATTCGTGGTGGAAGAAAACCATTCTCGAGGGGTGGAGCGACTAAATCTTACTCTTTTGGGATTTCAGGGGCAGTGTATATCTCCAACCACACGACCACTGATGCTATATGCCGTGGTACTGCATATCCGTATACCTCGAACAGTAAGAGCCTTCTAAGCAAGGGCCGTGCCTCGTCTATAGAATGGAAAAGGGCGCGAAGGGCTTAGCAGATCTTATATGAAGATATAGTTGTAGACCACTTGGTAAGACAGAACGAAGAAAAACCGCTAGAGACTCAGGACGGATGCAGGTGACAACATAGGGTGGTCCATAAGGGGCAGATCATACTGCACCCATTGCGCAAAAACGTAATTTTTAAATGAGAGCATTATACTTCATCGTGCGATTTCGCGTCCCGTGTCTGTAACAGAAGTATTACTCTCAATAGGTGGCGTGAACTTGTGACGTCATCACAACCTGCCATCATGGTAGGTGGCAATTTAATTCCATCAAATTTCATTCGATTACTACCTGCCACCGCGGCGCCGCGCATCATGCGGTTTCATGCCCTGCGTTAGTCGCACAAGTCGACTGTTCTAGAGGGCAGTGACGTTGCAAGGCCATGCGATCACTGCGCGAAGTGGTGGTGGTAGTGGTTTTTTATTAAAATAATAGTAAAAGGAAGGAAAAGATTTTTGCTAGCCCCGGCATCTGCCATCAATACTGAAGCACCTGAGCTGGGGCAGCGGAAAATAAAGGATAGCAGGCAGAATGGAGAAATTAAATGAAAGGTGAGGGGACAGGAAGAGAGGATATGGAGAAAAGTAATATGTACAAACTATTTACACAATAAGAAATGTGTCTAGGTCGTGCGCGTGATTATAGTTCATTCTAGAGGATTAAAACGCGCGCAGCACTTGCCTACAACTGGAGTGGGGCGTCCAGTTATTAATCGTTCAAGGTAGAACTCGCGGAGCGTTCGGTCAGTGCGTGTAACTACCTGACTGAGAACAGACGGGACGTCAAGCCCGTGTGTTCGAGGAATGCACAGAGGCTCACCGAAGTTCGCTCACGAGTGCGCGCACTGCCCTGCGGCCACAATAGCATCTTGATGGAGTCCGGTAGTATGCCCTGCGCCCTATAGGCCGCGAGCATATCGCGACGAGCATCGGCGAACGCGGCACTGTGAAGGTGTTCTAGTGTTTCCACTGCACCGCATCCGCCACACACATCACTCGTCGCGATTCCGTGACGCTCCCGTCGTTCCCCGGGCCACACGCATATGACGACCTCCTTGCCTTGCGCTCGCTCCGTGGCGGCTTCACTGGGATATATAGCGGTGCGTTACGCGTTGGTTGATCAGTCTCGCCATGGCCAAGTTACCGACGAAGAGTCTATATCTGAATCTAGTTGCTCTACTGCTTCGGAACGGTTAAATTCTAAGGCGAAAGTTTAGCAAGCTTTCGCAATTCAACCAGGTTTAACCAGAGCTAAACCACAGCCAATTTTTCTTTGCTGTTTACCAATCGTGTCGCATCACAATGCACTCAAGATGTCATTATTTCTTCAACTTACAAGTTAATCAAAATGCATGGATTAAAGCCGTACACAGCCCGCACCATCGCTTCCGAAATTAACGAAAAATTCATGGAAGCTTTCAGTGTTAGAATTCGCTTAGCTCTGGAGCCGCTGTAGAGCCTGGTCGGTGTATTCAAAATATATGATGAAATTATTCGAATGGAATTTTCCCGTTCGGCGCCTCGATGCACGCTTTATCTGGGCGAACATTAACGAATAAAGAATAAGTAGCAGGTACTCTAGCGCGATCCCATTCGAGGTGAGGTGTTTAATCTAGGAATGGCGGTGACCCTTTTTATCAAATACATTCACACAGCGCAAAATCTGTGGTATATAATGCTGTGTACAGCATAGCCAAACGACGCACGGCCGCTCCATCTGCCATGCCTCCTTCGTGCATGCAAGCCGGCAGCTTCAAAGGGACCTCCTACGAGCGATGCGCAAGCTGAGACACCCGAGCCTAGCGGCGCCATCCAAGAGGACAGTCCCCCTCTGACCGTCTGCGCGGCATGACACCGGAAGCGCTTTCTTCTCTCTCCCGCACCCTCTTCCTTGCTCTTGCAATAAACGGAGTCTGCCCAGCAACCGAGTTGAGAGGTGCCTTGCTAACGGGGCTCCCACGCTCCGTACTTAACACACAAAAACAAGCTATGCCCGACTAACAGTAACAGCGTGCACGCTATTGTTATCTTTGTGTTTTGTTGGGTTTAATGGCGCATAAGCAATTAAGGCTATCATGCGCCAAGCTCAAGTTATGTGAATTTTTCTGAAAATTTTTACGAAGATAAAAAAATATCGGTGCAGAAAGCTTACAGTTATTTCTTCCTACCTAGTATTGGGAGACAAACATTGATAAATGCCTAGTATTAAAAGTTTCAAAGGAGGTCGGGTAACCAGATCAGCCGTCCTTGGCTGTGCAAGGACTGGAGCCCCCCCCCCCAATCAAAAACAAAACCGCAGCCCTTTTCGGGAATGAGAAAGTGGCTGAGGTGCATCAGGCGGAACACTGGGTCATATTTTACATCTTTTTAACGGCACCAACTTCTGTTAAAAACCTAGAAACGCAAGGCATGTCGAAAATTGCGTTTTCACCTAAGAGCAGTGCTGGGTGAAAAGGGATGCATTGGTTACAGTATGGAGAAAAGCGCTCTTTTCTTGGCTTTTCCATTTGCGAGCATGAAAATAAAATGTGATTAACTGTAAGTTCATCTTGTGGGTTTCTCAGTAGGCACAGGCCACTACCCACCGCGGGTTCGAGCTTCGCGCAAGCCAAGGGCCCCGATCAGCCGTCACCACACGCAACAGTTAGGCACAGGCCACTACCCACCGCGGGTTCGAGCTTCGCACCACACGCACCCTGGGGCACCGCTGCGGCGGCGTTCAACCTCTGCAGAGAGGAGAGCGGCTTGCCGCAAGAAACAGGCCTCCAAGTTCACAAAGGAGACGTTTATTGACGCCGTCCTCCAGCGGTACACACACACACTCAACAGTCACATCGTCCAGGGGCGCGCTCGGGGCAACAAGAGAATTGCGCGCCGCTAGCACGCCGCTGCAGGAGATTGTCCCCGCGGCAGTGCTGTGATCTCTCTCGTGTCGGCCGTTGGGCCGTTTGCGAGAGAGAGTGGGCAGTCAACGCAAGGTGCGCCTGTCAGAGGTCGTTGGACCCCTGCACAGGCTCGAGCCGCGGCGGATCGAGGACCCACGCTGGCGAGCTCGAGTATGCGAACGGCAGAGGCCGGCCCGGACGAACAGCAACGTACGCACCACCTTACGCTGTCTCGGAGGGGGTCTCTCTCCCTGGGCCCCGCTCGGACGGTCGCGCGCCGCGCGACCACCCAAAACGGGCCCTGAATTCCCGCCAAAAGTCACCAATGGCAAAGGCCCTTGGGAAGCCGGGGGCGGAGCTGCGGCCGAATGACAGCGATTAGCCACCAGCCGTCTCTCCGCCACCCGAGGCGGGAGAAAGGGAAAGAGAGCGATGCGGGATATGCCGCGCAGACGCCACGGCGGGAATCTAGCAGGCTTCCCACAATCTCCACATGTAGAAACTGATTTGTCTTTTTTTGTAAGCGGAAAGTTGTGCGTAATGTGTGTGTGGCCTATACAGAGACGGCAGATAAGGACTTCCTTGGAACGTTTTTGGTGCACAGATGACTTCAATTGGCCCAAAATTGGTTTTATTAGATGTAGTTTGTTATTTATTTAGTTGTTCCAAGCCGACTGCCATTTTTCCCTTCCAATACAATGTAGAAATTTTATGCAATCTTTATTGGGGATATTTACAATTTTAATTTGCTTGCCACCAGCTTGAGCAGCGCGCAAATCTGCTCTTTCGTGGCCTTTTACGCCAACGTGACTAGGTACCCAGCAGAGTCTAATGTTTTGTCCTTTTGCTATGGCTGTTGTAATGTTGTGTATAAGGTCGCCAAGCAGCGGAGTTATTGCATTTCCGGAATGAAGGGCTGTAAGCACACTTATCGAGTCTGTGTAAATAATACTGTTGGAGAGGTTCTCCTTTACTATTTTTTCTATGGCTACACAGATGGCGTAGCATTCGGCAGTGAAGATTGGTGTGCACACTGTGGAAGCCCAATTTCCTTCTACCACTGCGCTTCCAACATACGACTCTGTTTTTGACCCCTCCATCTGTATAATATCCTTTCAAACTACTGTACTTTTCCTTGAGTGTAAGAAATTCTAGCATTATAGCTTCTTCCGGAATTTGTTTTTTGCGAAACTGTGTGAGAGTGCAATCACAGATTTCAGGGAAATTATACCATGGTGGCAGTGGACCTCGCCTTCGAGCAATGCTTGGCAACATGTCTAGTACGCCGAGGTTCTGGCGCATCTCTTCGAATCGCAAGAGCAGTGGCCTGGTAGCTTACGGTTTATTGTTAAAGAGTATTCTAGATGGGCACTTTGTAGCGATGGGATAACAAATATGTGTGTATGGTGAACGGATTTTTAAAATGTAAGAGCATGTGAGCATGGCTCTTCTGACTTTAAGTGATGGCTCATTAGTTTCTACATACAGACTATTTATGGGTGACTTTCTGTATGCACCAGTGGAAAGACGCAAGCCGAAATTATGTACTGGATCCAGTCGCTTAAGGTACGATGGTCTCGCCGATCCATAAACTATGTAACCATAATCTATGGTAGAGCGTACTACAGAGCGATAAATTTGTAACAGACATGTCCTATCGGAGCCCCAGTGTTTCCGTGAGAGTATTATTAGTATTGCCGCGAATATTTGCAGTGTTTGTTCGTTTTTCAAATCTGCCGCGACACCACTTTATCGCTTTGTTTGCGACGCAAGACGCGACTAGATTTATCTCGATTGATCGCAGCCAGGCAGAGCTGATTCTACGTTCCGGAATGTTCTAGTAACTTTGCGCTCTTTATCTCGAATATTCGCTATCAGCTTTAAATTGAGCACGGCCGACAGCGGCGGGCATTCTGTTCGACGACCGCCGAGCACGCTTGTCGCTTCGCCGCCGCCGAGTGATTCAGTCCATTTTGGGTGCAAGTCAGCCCAATAAACAGTTCTTTTAGAAGACCCTTTCGTCCGTCTTCATTGCTGCTTCGACTGCCGTCACCACTACGTGACAGTATATTCAAGTGTGAAGGGCCGCATACGGGAGGCCCAGGCATTGCTGAAAAGAACTAGCCCGACCACCAGTGCCCAAGACATTTTGCCTGCCTTCAAATTTATCGACCCAGACATGGCGAAGACGGTGGTGGGGAATGCAGAAGACAGAGGCTGCGCGCGGTGCCCAACGCAACCGCAGTTTTCCCTGCGGTTTGTGCGGTGCTCCACCCCCCCCCCCACAGACGTGTTCGTTTGTGTGTGCAGGCTGACAGGCGACCTTACTAGCAGCGGGCACGAGGTGGCAGAGGAGGTCGGCGGCTGGCATCAGACGGGCTGACAGCAGAGGAGGCGAGACTGACTCCAGAGAAGCGTTGACCTCCGAGGGACACCTGATCCCCTTCCACCCATCCCCAACGAGGCCATCGGCCTTCCCGTCGTAACGGCTGCGGGTTCTTAGAAGTTTGGCGGGTGCCCTTGGTCGGCTGCATGAGCAGCGACGACGAAAAACCGCTGGGTGAAGATTACCCAGAGAGAGAGAAAAAGGGAATCTTCGGAGAGACATGGCGGGGGGCAGCGGAGACAAAGGAAAGGAGTCAAGCGGAGACGGCCGAGGCGAACAGACGCAAGATCGCGCTGGTCCATAGCGAGGCCGGATCTCAGCGTCCGCAGCAAACTGACCGCAAGCCGAAACGCCCAAGAGTCATATGGCCTCGACCCGTCACAGCACCGCCAGCCGAGATGCCGGGAAGAGAGACAGACCACGGGAGAGCCGAAGCAGCCGCGGCCCGCCGACGCGAGACGATTGGATCCGAGTAGAGACCCGATCTGCCGGACCGACAACCAGAGGCTCCTGAAAGCCAGCGGTGAGCGGACCACCACTTTCGCCTTCAGGCAGAGAGGAATAAATATTGTTTTGCCGGGTTACCGCCTTGTTGGCTCAATTCTCGCTTCAGCAGGACCCGTAGATAGCAACAAATTAGGTTGCTTTGTGACTGACCCCCCCCCCCCCCCCCCCCCCCGCCCCGAAAGGCGGGAATGTCACACACGGATTTATAAGCTTTCTCTTTGAGGGTGTTAATGTGGGGCAGGAATGTTTTTTATCCAAAGTTATTCCCAAAAATTTGTGCTCGACTTTTACTGGTTTCGTGACTTCATGTAAATAAAGGGTGGGATCAGTGTACAGTCCTCTTTTCAGCGAGAACAGAACAGCTATGACTTTTGCGTGGAAAACTTGAAACCATTTTTTTCTGCCCATGTCGTCAGTTTGTTTACTGTCAGTTGTATTTGTCTTGCATGTTGCTATGTTTGAGGATGTGCAGGCTATTTGGAGGTCGTCGACGTAGAGTGAATACTTGACTCTGGGATTATTTTAGCTATGGAATTCATTTTTATAATTAAGAGGGTTGTGTTTAATACACACCCCTGAGGTACTCCATTTTCTTGAATGAATGTTCTTGAGAGCGTTAAGCCTAGACGTACGTGGAAAGAACGGTTTGAAAGGAAGTCATTGAGGTAGTTTAACATCCTACCGCGGATACCTAGGTCGCGGAGGATCCCGAACCTCCAAGTTGTGTCATATGCTTTCTCCATGTCGAAGAAGATGGCAAGACAGTCCTGTTTGTGTATAAATGCTTCTCTAGTTGTGTTTTCGAGACGAACAAGATGGTCTGCTGTTGAGCATGCCTTTTTAAAACCGCATTGATGAACATTGAGAAGTTAGCGGGATTCAAGGACAAATGTTAGTCTTATATTTAGGACACTTTCGAAAGATTTTGCGAGACAGCTTGTAAGTGCTATTGGTCTATAGCTATCAGGGGAAGTTGGTTTCCCAGGTTTCAGGAAGGACACTATGATGCCTCTTTTCCACTCCTGAGATATTTTTCCTGCTATGAATATATTGCTAAGAAAGTCAGGACTACGGCAGGCTGGGAAAGATGGGCAGGCATTTGGTAGTGCATCTGGTCGGGTCCTGGACCAGTTTTTTTTGCCGGCAGACTGTACTCTATTTCTTGGAGAGTAATTGTATTCTTGGCTTGCACCTTCACTTGTTGGAAGTCTGTTTTTCAGCTATATTTTTTGTATTTCAGGAATGACTGCATATAGTGAGACGAACTGGAAACTGCAGCGAAGTGTTCCCCCAAAATATCTGCCTGTTCTTTTGTGCCTGTTTTTGTGCAGGTGTTGTCAAGAAAGGAATTGTGAAAGGTAAAAAGGTGCCGTTTAAATTTCGAACCTGTTCCCACATTTTTTTTATGTCATTTGACAGTTTATAGAAGTAACATAACTTTGCCATGAGGTTTTCTCTGCACTGCGACGGACGTATCTAGCTTTGGCTCTTGCTTTTTTAAAAGGTACGGGGTTCTCTTATGTTGGGTACCTACGAAATTCACCCCAAGCTCTGTTTTGTAGTTTCTTGGCTTCCTTGCAGTCTTTTGTCCACCACACTTTGTGGTTTTGTCGCACCACTCCTGAAGACTGAGGATGTGGGGTTGACTTGGGGAGATAAGTTCTCCCAACTCAATCGCGGCTGACACGGTTCAAAGCCGCCCGGACCCGCCCCGTGATCGCGTACGCTACCGAGCGCTCGCCGACCACGGCGAGCCTTGCTCTGAGGGAACAAAGGAACGACGCACTGGCTGACACAAACAGGCATTTACTGCTACAGCAACAATAACGCCAGCTAGCAACAAGGTACGCTAATGAATCAAGGTCGTCCGAATCACCAGCAAGGTTCCGAGCGAATGTTCGCCCGCGCTAGGGCAAGGGATATATACTCTGAAGGCCGGACGGGACGAGTACGGGAGCCTGTCTCCCCGTCGCTTCCTCGCCCCTCCGGCGAAGAGCGGAGCCGCGAGCGACACGTCCCCTCCCAGCCGAAGACCCATCTCCCGCGCGCGGGCTTCAGCAATTGCCAGTTAATGTAACTGACAAGGAAATGCGTTCATCCTCGAGGTGAGACTGCTGCTGCACGGTGCCTCGCGGGAAAGCAAACACAGGGGGCTGCAGGGCAAGTCCCTACATCCCCCCAACCTTAAATAGACCCACGCGCCTGAAAGTACATGCTATGGAGGAGTCTCCTGGTCCTCATGTCCTTGAGGCATGTCTTGCAGCGGAGGTCACGCCGACAGCGTCCACGCAGACTTCCGCGGTGTTCCGAAGGCGGCGTGAAGATCTCCGCTGGGACGACTCGCATGGCCCGCGGACTACCGTGTCCGCAGGCCCGCGAATAGAAGGCCGGTGGGAAAACTGCAGGCCAGGATTCTGCAGTAGTCGCCAGGGCAGCAGCAGCCGGATGTGACTGCTGACTGGTCTCGCCATAGCTGCCCCGGATGGATGCGGCGAACAGGATACAGGTCGCTCCATCGCAGCAGGTGGCAGCGAGACGATGTGTACCGGACAGCAAGCCTGGGCGGCTCCACCGCATCTGCAAAATTGCCGAAACGCTCTCGGCGTGCCTTTAACGTAGGTCACGGGAGGGGAAACGGCATCCGCAAGGGCCTCGTGGCACAATGCCTAACTCGCTAGCAAAATGTGTCGGCGGCTGTGAAAACGCAAAGTTCGAGTGAACAAAGCCCTTTCCTGAGTTGAACGAGACTGCTCAGTTCGTGCGAGGTTAAAAAAAACGGACGGGCAGCAAAGTGCGCCCCCTCTCAACAACACGGTCCGGTGGTCGTGTCTCTTCTGACGTGGTGCAGGCAGCTCCGAAAAGCCTCAGGCCTAACTACCACTCCGACAACGACCGTGAACACAACAAAGACCCGAAACGGGTTACGTGCGCGCAGCCGCGAGGAGACATCAGCTTTTTGGGGTGGTCCTACCCCACTCACTGCACAAAGCAGCTTCTGAGCGGTCGGCGCCCACCGTATCGGACGGTGTCGGAGCGCCCGGTGCCGAGCTGCAATACCAGCGAGCTCGTAGCGGCACCCGTGGCCCCAGGCCACCCGGCTCCCGGAGCCGCGACTCCCAGAGTCGAAGAAGAGACAGTAGAGAAAATATATACAGAAACTCGGACCACCCACGCGGCTTCCGTACTCACTCGCTCCGGGCTCCGCAACTCCGCGGGCGCTAGGCCTCGCGCTCCCTCGATGCGGGCCCAGTGATTCTCGCGAAGAAACTCCAGGGAAAAATGTGCTTAGCATGTCGAAAAGTTCAAACATGCTGCAGCGCAATACACCTCGCACTCAAGAAAGCATGCCGCAGGTCCTAGCGATCAAAATTCACTCTAGGCCTAGCACTTGTAAAGTCCGGACAAAGAGCGTTCCTCGAACCGAACCGACAGTCGTCCAATGTTCCAAGAGCGGGCCCCACGTTGGGCGCCAGATGTGGTGTTGACTTGGGGAGATAAGTACGTTCTCCCCACTCAATCGCGGCTGACAAGGTCCAAAGCCGCCCGGACCCCACCCCGTGATCGCGTACGCTACCGAGCGCTCGCCGACCACGGCGAGTCTTGCTCTGTGGGTACAAAGGAACGACACACTGGCTGACACAAACAGGCATTTACTGCTACAGCAACAATAACGCCAGCTAGCAACAAGGTACGCTAATGAATCAAGGTCGTCCGACTCACCAGCAAGGTTCCGAGCGAATGTTCGCCCGCGCTAGGGCAAGGGATATATACTCCGAAGGCCGGACGGGACGAGTACGGGAGCCTGTCTCCCCGTCGCTTCCTCGCCCCTCCGGCGAAGAACGGAGCCGCGAGCGACACGTCCGCTCGCGCCGACGATCCCAGCCGAAGACCCATCTCCCGCGCGCGGGCTTCAGCAGTCTCCCGCGCAGTGACGCTGGCGCCCTCTCTTGCCAGTTAATGTAACTTACAAGGGAATGCGCTCATCCTCAAGGTGAGACTGCTGCTGCACGGTGCCTCGCGGGAAAGAAAACACAGGGGGCTGCAGGGCAGGTCCCCACAAGAAATAGCTAAATGTGCGGCAGTTAATATGCAATTCGTGGACTTTTCATTTATTTGATCAATGCTCAGATTTTCTAAAACATTTTTTTTCCAATATGGCTTCTTCCCTAAAAAGCTCCCAGTCTGCCAAATGAAGTTTCCAATGACGCGTCCTTGTTGGGATGATTTCTGGTAGGAATGTTAAACTGATTAAAACAGGGAGATGATCGCTGCCATATGGGTTGTCAATGACATCTAATTTAAAATCGTTAAAAAGACAAGGGGAGCAAAAAGATAAATCTAGGCAGCTCATTTTCCCACTCCTTGTAGAACAGTAAGTGTGTTTGCCCATGTTCAGCAGGCATACATTGCTGCAGAGAATAAAATCTTCCAGAATTCTACCTCTGACGTCCGCATGTTCACTTCCCCAAAAGGAGGAATGAGCATTAAAATCCCCAACAGAAAGAAACGGCTCCGGTATTTGTATTAAAAGAGTTTCTAAATCGTGAAGTGTGACTGTTAGGTGAGGTTCAATGTATATGGAGCATATTGTTATGGTTTCAAATTCGAGGACGGTCACAGCAACTGCCTCTTATGGGGTTTTTAGGTCAATTTTCTGAGTAGCAACGCTGCCCTGGACCAGAATAGCAGCGCCTCCAGAGAGACTGCTTGAGTTCTGTCGGTCACAGCGAAAGACTTGATACTTTTTAAGAATTTTTTTCTGTGGTCCTAGGTAGGTTAGTCTCCTGGAGACACATTGCTACTGGGAAGAATGAATTTAAAATATCTCTTACGTCTGTGGAGTTGTGTAAAAGTCCACGGCAGTTCCAGTGAACTAGAAATTCCATGATTATAGACTAGATAGGGATAAGGCTTAAAAACTAGGTTGGTGGGTCTTTTGGACGTTATTGGGCTTTTATCCCTTGGTTCGCTCGATAGAGCTTTGCCGCCGCTGCAGCGGAGGCGAGGGAGTTGTGTCCCCTTCGATACGCTGTACGGGTGTGCTGAATGCACGGTTGTCTTCGTCTTGGGCCTCTCCGTATAGGGGGGGGGGCGGCTGACCTGGAGGTCCGCGCGGCCTGTTTTGTGGGTAGTGGCGCAGAACTAGCTGCGGCCGCCGGGGGCACGGATGGCCCTGCTGCAGGCTCAGTGTGTGTGAGCTGTGCAGGAGTCGAAGATCGCTGTAATTCTGTGCCTTGTTGCACCACAGCAGAGTAGGTTGGGTTTTGTCCCAACGAGAGTCGTTTCCGCGCTTCTTTGAACAATATCTTTTCGTTGACTGTTAGTGTTACTATTTCCTTTTTTTTTCCAGGCTGGGCATGACCGTGAGTAAGCCGCATGACTGCTCTCACAGTTTGCGCAAAAGTGGGGCTCAACATAACAGTTTTCAGCGGAAGGGTCGTGTGAAGCACATTTGGCGCAGGCCTGTCTGACCCGGCAGCTCTGCGAACCGTGGCCGTACCTCTGGAATTTGTAGCATCGGCGTGGATTGGGTATGTATGGCCTGAAGTATCGGGAAGTATACTAGATGCAAACGTGAGGACAATGTGTTTAGTTGGTGTTTCCGTGTTATCACGTCTTATTTTGATCCTATAGACATTGGTAACATTTTGGTCTTTCAATCCTTCCAGTAGTTCAGTCTCAGGTATTTCAGGTCACCATCGGAAATTACTCCACGAACAGTGTTGAGTGATCTGTGTGGGCTGATTGTTAGAGGAAGTTCTCCGAATTATGTAACATCTGAGAGTTTCTCGTATTGATGCTTGTACAGAATTTCCAGAAGCAGGTTTCCACTAGCCAACTTTTTGATTTTGTAACCTTGCCCTATGGCGTCAGTTAGGGTTCTTAAAACAAGGAAAAGTGACAAGTCGAGCGGTTTTTTCAGGGTCTTCGCTATGTACTACATAGTAGCGCGGGAAATTTGTCTTGCTGCCAAAGAATTGAGCAGTCACTTCAGTGCGCCCTCTTTTTAGAGGACGATCAGCGGAAAGTAAGAATTAAATGAGCCATCAAATATCTTTGTAGTTCGGTCGCAGTTCTAGCCACCCACCATGAAGCCCAACTAGGGGGCAGGACAGGAACTTGCAAGCGAGTCGTGCCCACGCCAGCTATACACAACTATAACCAGATCTGACGAAACCCAGCTAGTTCGCCACACGACGTTAACCCTAAGCCGCCTATGAAATATGTAAGAAAAACGAGAAGAGAGGAGGAGACAGGAGAGCTATGAGAAAGAAGAAAGTAAAAGATGGAAAGGAGGACAGGAAAAGGCGACTGCCGATTTCCCCCGATCGGGTCAGGCCGGAGGCGCCGTCTACAAGAAGCTGGGGCCAAAATGGTGTGCTGCCTCCGCCGAGGGGCCTTAAAGGTCCAAACGCTCGGCATGGGCCCAACCACCAGGAACCCCTTTTCTCCGGACACGGCGATGCCACGCACGGCTAGGCGCGGGTGCTCGGGCCCGTGGTGATGCACTGTTCACCATCATCCCCTGCAGGGATGTCCCTGCAGATGCTCGGGAACCCGTGGTGTCGCCACTCACCAACGCCTGTGAGCTCCAGACGGCCCCCTGCGGGGCGCTATTGTTATCTTGTGGGGATAATAAAAACGCAAGCATATATAGTAGCACGTCAGTCAAAGCTGCCACTTTAGACTGCGAATTCTTCCAATGGTTAATATAACGTGAAAAGCGGGCTGGAGACCACTTGAAATGCTTTAACGAAGGCCACTTCCGAACAGTCTCTTAACAATGCGTCATCGTGTCTAGTAAACGTATTATCAAATTTTAGCACCCTTCACAACTGACCAGATGAATTTTCGTTAAACGTTAAATTAGTTCGGGCAGGCTCCATCCCACGTCGAAGAGAGTACCACTAGATGTGTTAAATGTGACGGTACAGCTTTCGGTCATGTTCGATTTGTCTAGCTTCATTTTCTCACATCAGTTTATCACTACGTCTGCCCAACAAAATATGCAGTGATTTCTTCTGGAATCTGGCCGGTTATAGTGAAGATATACTAGAAAACAAACGCAAGATAAGTTTGGATCTGGCAGGCTGTTTTTTAATCACGATTGCTAGTGAAGTGTGATGAGCAGAAAAAATGACATCATTAAAACCGTTCGATAACACGAACATTTCATTAAAAAAATGATTATGGACTTCCGTCAATATTACTTTAAACGACCTCGTTTAACAGACTCCCGAATGCTGCGAAATGTCGAAAAGGTCTCTGCGGGATGGGCCATCCCGTCGGCAACTACACTTGCCTTGTCCATTTTCCGGGGTCGTAGAAACCTGTCGGCTACTCGTTCCCATCGGAGGCTTGAAGTTTGCCTACGTTCGTGGTTGTATAGGGACAGTTCTCCTGCAAGAAGCACACCGGCACGGAAAGCCGAGTTGGTGTGGTTGTCTCGTACGCATTGAAGCTCTTTGCGGCGTGTTTTCAGAGCTGCGGGCAGGACGGGCTTCGCTCCATCTAGAAACTCCTCGGGGATGCCACGTAGGACCACAGTGCCCTCGGCACCCCCGTGAAACGACGTCTCTCTGCGATGTTGTTCAGCAGCACAGAAAGTGAGAAGAAGTCGTTGCTACAGGCGCTTCGTGAACCTCCTTGGAGCCGTCAATCAACACTGCATTCGGAGCGGCCACCGGTCATTGAAGCGGAGAAAAATTGCCAAGGAGACGCATTCGGGCGCTGAAAGCAGAATCGGGATCATGGGTAAACACGTCCAGAATTTCTGGAGAGTTCTCATAAAACAATGCCCGAAGAGCAACAAGGAGGCGGCTTTGAAGGGCTAGTCCTACTGAGTGAATATCTATCAAAGGTACACCAGGCCGCAGGACCACGTACGCCACACTGCGCTCCACAGGTGAGGATGTCAGTTCTGGAACGAGCATGCAGCAGTGAACTGCACCGTCAACCTCGATCTGCGCGAGTGCCACGTCGTGGTCTGGATACCTCAAAGTAAGCGCCATGCCCTGCAGCAGCGAAAAACAGCCATTCAACTCCGTCGCTGCTCCGATACGGTAGTGTCCAGCAGTGCACGCGTCGTCGCGGTATCATCCAGCAGTAGAGCCACGCTACGTACAGCATGCGACGCGCTTCGGGGTAGGCCGTCTGCACGGCATGGCAGATCACATTGTGTACGTGCTTGGAAGGCACACTTTGCAGTGGAAGAAGCCAGGCTAGGTTCATGTCATCCAGACGTTGTAGTTCTGCTGGTGTCAGCTCGAAGAGGGTCCAACGAAGTCCTACCAAGTCGCCGGTGGTGAAAGGCGAGGCGATAGATGGAAGCAAACCACCGGCGCCTTCTATATGCGCATTCCTGTCAGTGGCGTTTAGAGCAAAGAAATAACTATTATTCCATCCACGATTTTCGGCAAATCGTCGAGAATGGCGATAAAATAAAAAAGAGCGTTCCTCTTGATAAGGCCACAAGTATGCGCCTAAAACAGTGCGATTCGCATACGCCCCACTAACACAGAGTGAGAAAGGGGACTGCGTGTGTCGATGGTCCTTTTTGCCTAAGGAATTAAGGCTGCGAATCAGAAAGTAATCTTGGAACAGTAAGCGAAAAAAAGCGCGTGTTGACGTAATCAAGGAAGCGCACCATCCATGGCATGCCACCTTTTGCTACCTGTAATCAGTTTCAAAAGTGCCCAAGCTTGAAAGGTGACTTCCTTCTTTGCGGAAATATAAGTTCAGAATGATTATCAGTCCGCACTTTCGGGTTCATACGCTAATACGTCATTTCTTGCAGCGCATTGCACGTGTCCGACCCTGTTTATAACTATTTTTATGCTGTGAAGCGCATTTCTTGCCCTCGCCAGATTTATCGGCAGCGCACGCAGGCGTTTTATGCACTAGAACGTCCGCACTCGAATAAAACTTCGCATGAAGTTTTATTCGATCTCAAGCGTGACACAGAGGCTCGTTTAGACTAGACCACGGTGCACATCGTCTCCGTCACCTGCAATGACGCTTTTTGCGGTAGTTCTCGCTGTTTATTTATTTATTTGTTTATTTATGTTTTTATTTGTTTAATGATATATTTATTTTGCTTTCGAGGATAAACGCAGCGTCGGGAGCCGAAAATCGCAGGATATGAACAAGGGCTTTGCCCTCGCTTGCCTCACACCACGGGGCTTTCACGAGCAAGGGGATTAACCACGGTTCAAGCGGACTATGAGTAACGTCATCACAAAAAGTAAAACACGAAAGCGATAGGCTTTATGCAAACGTAAATTTAGTTAAATACATACTCGACAGAGTGCACATTCAAATCACAATCACAAATAAACTCGCGATAAAGCTCGAGAAACTTGAAAGCTATAGAGCAGAAATAAGATTTCGAGAAGTCAACCAATCGACACAGTTCTAGAAAAGGAGTTTAGCGCGTACGTCTCTACATGACTTCAAATAGCACGCAGGCTGCAGAAGGAAAGCGCTGTTCCGAAAACCCCCATAAACGACAAATTTGCGCTATAAATTGTGCACCGCTCTGGCGAAGATACGGCAGGGGATGCAACGCGCGTCTTCTCAGGCCAGCGTTTCTTTTTTTGTTTCATTTCTTTTCTTCTTTTACGGCGGCTGTCGCGCGTGTGCCGTATGGCAAGCACGATGCGGCGTGGGATTGGTGGGTATAAATACCACGACGACGCGAGACTGCGCAATTTTTCTCCCGTCGGTCGACATGGAGGCAGGCGATCCGCTGGACTGTTGCTCTTGCGTTGGGATGGAAACGTGTCGTCCGCGCGGGTGCTACTTGTTATTTTGTTCTGGCGCAATTACTAGCCATATTTTTTATAGCACCACCGCAAAATTTCGGTGCCTGAGCATCGACGCCCATTGCCAAAGGGTGGGCGTACAGTCATGACAGGACTGCGCTTTTTGACTGTGTCGATATAAAACCAGACTCCGGCATGGTGTTAAAGGGACTGTGCAATAAATTAATTGAGATTGCGTAAAGCAGACGAGAGATAGGCATTTCATCACTCGTCGCCCCAACGCAAGAATTTTTGAGCTAGCATCAATAACAACGAATATATAGACGATTAAAAATTACGCTCCTCCTCTCCCCCCTCAACTCGTACACGCGGGGCACCAGACAAAACTAAAGAAAACAGCTCTGTGACTCGGCCCCGCCCATGAATACGTCACCCGCTGACGTTTCTTTTGCAACTTCCGGTTGTCGCTCCAAGCCATTACCCCCTGAACAGCTAAAGCTAAAGCTGTTCAGGGGGTAATGTCCCAGCACCCCAGCAGCAGCGTCGGCGGCGTGATTGCAGCGCGCGTCGAGTTTCTTTGCTTGTCGTCTGCTGTAGTCAGCAGTACTGGACCTTGACCTCGAGGCGCGACTGCTCGCTCTTACAGCCGTGATGAGCATCGAGCTCTATGCGTTCACTTCGTACCGGCTGAACGCCAGCGACGAGAGTAGCGACTCGGCGAGCCACTGCGGGTGGCTCCGCAACTCCCGACAGAAGGAGGCGGCAGAGGAAAATTGAAACCATATGCGCGAAGGCAATGCCCTGGCTCGCGCTTGCCCGAGAGGGTCGCGCGGCGGCACGAGCAGACGATTTTCACGGCTACCGGAAGTGTGCCCGTGACGTCGTGGCTGCCGTGGCTCCAGCGAATGAGAGCGTGTGGTGGCCTGGTGACGTCATGGGTGCAGTGACGTCTTTTTTCACGATTTTAGTTTCAAAATCGGTCACTGCGAGCACACCAATCGGCCCGCGAATTAAAAAAAACGTTTTAAAAATTCATAATAAATTGCCGGCTCAGTTCCGAAGACTCATACTTGGTGTGAATGCTTCTTAGCATCATTTCTAAGCATTGAAAACATTTGCAAGCGACTTTTTATTCATTGCATAGCCCCTTTAATGCCGTTTTGCTGAGCCTTGGCATACGGACGCAGCAGGCAGGACAGGTACCGCCTTTTTGCCAAAAGCAACCTGGCTGCATGGTTTTCCGCTCAGTCTTACAGTGGAGCCCTTATGCCACCCCCAGGGTCTAAATCTCTGTAAAGCAAGGCGAACCCTTCTCAACTTTGAAGAGATTTTGATCTTTAGGGAAGCCGTAAGGCCTCCACTAAACGAGTGAGAAGCAAACAATGCAGATTGGTTACTTTCCCAAAGACGGTATCTGTACAGCACGGCTACCTAATTCCTTGTTCTTATAATTATTTCGTGACAGGTAGGGCTCTAAAGCTTTATAGACACTGTCTTCTTTCGTGATCTTCCTTTTATATTCCTTTTTCTGCTGTCAGTCGAACTGGCTTTTTCACGTTGTCTTCCCATAAAGAGCTCTGTTGATTACTTTGAAGACACCTTCAAACAAACAGGGAACGACGCTTCTAATTTGTATTTTTCATTCTATGCTATTCTTTGTTTTTCAGTTGGTATCCGTATAGCAGGAGGTGTAAAGCGATGAGGCATTAACTGATTGGGCAAATATACAAGTGCACAAAATTAGGTGTCATAACATATAAAAACCACAGTGCAAGTGATATGACATATTAAAATTGCTAGCCTTGACTGCCCAGGCTGAGAAAGTAAGGGACTTCAGCGCTGAATTTCGCTCCTTGCAAGCTTCCAGAAACTGAACCATAATCTTGCGAAAATACAGGCGAATATTGCGGACATCAGCATCAGCGTGATGCACTGCCATGCGCATTCGCCACATGCTACGCAGCGCGATCAGCATAACAGCACAAGACGGCATGTCATCGTCTTTGGGCGCCAGTAAAAATAGAACTCCTTGGGAATATAGCGGGAACTACAAAAGTATTTGTGCTCGGCGAGATTAGTGCTGAAAAAGATGGTCAAAGGTGTATGATTCGAGAGCTAGCAAGCGTCTTCAGAATCCGGAATGCGACACGGGTACGACGTCGGAGCATAGAGAGATAAGTATCCTTGGTTAGCTAGCCGAGACGGCAACTCAAGTGACTGTGGGCGTATGTGTGTTAATCTGTGTGCGCGCGTGTTTGACTCAAACGATATCGTATAGATAGCCACATATCCATCCGTTACCGCCTCAGCTAACAAACTTGAGATAGCATGGGCTAGCTTAGATAGCACACTCGCGTGCATCATACTCTCCCCCCATTAACAGTTTATTCGAACTGCGCAAGCAGCAATTCAAATCCAGTGCACTGGCATTCCGCCACGTGTTCCCTCCATTTCTATTCGTCTCACCAAGTAGTTAACTCTTCGTGCACCAGAGGGCTAGCTCTACGAGTGGAACTCAAACATGAAGGCTCCGTGCGCCAGTAAGTGATCAGCGTTGTTTAAGAGAATTTTATTTTTTCCGAAAATTTCTATAGTGCTAAGGACTCGTTACACAAGTGGTCTGGTTTCCAAGGGCGTCACAAGGACCCATCATTGTACAGCTATCACATATATGCCCATGAAATTTCAGCGAACAATTCGTGGTTTCTACACGAGCTGGCTGAAAGCAGCTTCATTATGCGCTTAAGTGGAATACAAGGAAGGAAAAAATAAGCAACACTCGCCAAACTTCCTAATACGGAAGGATGGGCGTGGACACACCTTTACCCCTAACAACAATGAACCTTGTTGACCAGCGGAGGAGGAAGGCCTCCTCACCCAACACGACGAGTTCTTCATTCAAGTGTTTCAGCATCAAAGTTCTAAGGCGGTACAGTAAAGGGAACATTACTTCCTGCGGGCGTTCCCGCAAGACAGCAAGTCCCCTCCTTTTCCGGAGTACATAAGCACCCACACACATTATTAATTCAACAAAGAAATCGCGACTGCGACTCTGCCACCGCATGCGCACCTGGAACATGCGCGCTACCAAGCGCCAGAAATTGCGCGCGACTGGGCATTCAAAAACGGCATGGTTCAGAGTTTCAGTTCGACCGCATTGCGGACATGAAACGAAGGGCTCCACGCCCCACGCCGCAAGGCGTTTAGCTGCGGGTAACGCTTCCCATTCGCGAAGCCAGGTAAAATTGGATACATCAGCGGGTAGAGAGGCAAAGATTCGTTTCCGCCTTTTGCGCACTTTCCTGCGCTGCTCTACATTCAGGGTGCGAAACGCAACATATTCGCAAGTTTCACTCGCGGACAATTCTTTCAAATCACAATCAGGAAGTGTACCTTCAAGAAACTGTAAGGATCTCACGACATATGTATAGAGAGCTGGCGACTTTTCAGCCGCAGGGCCTTTTCAATTTGATAACTCAAAGAAGCGACGCGATGTTCCCCATCAAATATGCGATGAGTGCTCTTCCTCGCTACGCTGTGTCTGAGATAAGGTCCCACATGACCCTTAAGGCCAATGCACCGCACATAACTTCAAGATCCTTGATGCTGAAGCCACCCATCTCGATGGGCAGGCGGACAAAAACTCTTGCAACGCTCTCTGCGTGTCCACTCCAGAATAAAGATCCACACGCTGTGGCCAGCCTCTGGAGGACGCGGCGAGGAGGGTGCGCTATTTTTGCAACGTAGAATAAGGAAGCTATTATGCTTGTTCTGATAAGGTAAGCTCGTTCGGAGAAAGGAAGGTTGAAGGATTTCGCGACTTCGATACGCTGATCAGCCTTGCGTTTTATTTCATTCCAGGTGGCTCGGGCAACTTCACCGCAGGCGGGGAACGTGACACCAAAGACTTTTACGCCACCTACCCATTGGACACCATCGGGAAATCGATCATTAAAAGATCCAAAGCGTAACGCCTGGCTTCTAGCAGGATTGATACGTGCACCTTACAGGCAACTGTAAGTGTGAAAGAGCCTCAGAAATGCTCTATAGCTGTCAATGTTTCTAATAAGCAGAGAAATATCATCAGCATAAGCTGCTACTTTAAGCTCGCCCAAGCCTGGGAGAGGAAAGCCCCGTATCGACTTTCAACTTTGAATTTGTTGCAACAGCGGTTCTATTCAAAGGACGAAAAGAATTGATGACAGTGGGCAGCCCTGGCGTATTCAACGACTGACTTGAATGGGGTTGGTTATCTGATCGATGACTGCGAGGCTTGCTGCTAAGTCGGTGTACAACAATCTCAAGACGTCTATCAATATTCACATTCTACTAGGTCACATAGCGCTGCAGCAGAATCAAATCACGCCTACGCACTGCCAGTACTTCATTAAGGATAACACGCGCATCTGTGCCACCCTGGTTGCACGTCAAGACATTCTTTTCGTTTCTCGCGGCTCGCGCAGATAGGTCAGTGGCGGAACTGATCCCAAGGATCCGTTGCGCCAATCTTTTAATTTGCGGAAACTGAGGGCACACAAATACACATTTACGACAGTGCATCGCGGACGTGGATCGATCAAGCCGACGAGCGAAGACTGAAATTGGTTAGGACGAAAGGTGACTCTCGGTGGACACTTACAATGCGCCGTCAAAAAAAGAAATTTAGGAGGGAGCTAGGGAAGTTACATCGGCGAGGAGAAAGAGAGAGGATGAATGGCTGAAATAACTCCGTTATTATTGTGGCTGCAGTCGAGCGGGAGGTGCTTACCACGCAGATGGCCAAAGCTATTTTTGGTGTGTAGTTACTTCTAGCCGCAACCATGGATTTCGCCGATGGCAGCCAGAAACCTGGACCGGGTGGTCTAAAACCTCTCTCGCGTGTGTTGTGTGTTTGTTGTGTTTTAAAGCCCATAGGCAACTAAGGCCGTCATGCGCCAAGGCCGGCGCACCACGAATGTCGACTAAAAGCTGGGAAAAAACTTGGTTTTTGAGGAAAGGAAATGGCGCAGTAACTATCTCACATACCTCGGCGGACTACCGAACCGCGCCGTAAGGAAACTGGATAAAGGAGGGATTGAACGACGAACGGAAGAAGGAGGTGCCGTAGTGGCGGTCTTAATAATTGGTTTTTGGGGAAAGGAAATGGCGCAGTATCTGTCTCATATATCTTTGGACACCTGAACCGCGCCGTAAGGGAAGAGATAAAGGAGGGAGTGAAAGAAGAAAGGAAGAATAGGTGCCGTAGTGGAGGGCTCCGGAATAATTTCGACCACCTGGGGATCTTTAACGTGCACTGACATCGCACAGCACACGGGCGCCTTAGCGTTTTTCCTCCATAAAAACGCAGCCGCCGCGGTCGGGTTCGAACCCGGGAACTCCGGATCAGTAGTCAAGCACCCTAACCACTGAGCCACCGCGGCGGGGTAGTGGCGGTCTCCCGAATTAATTTTGACCACCTGGGGATCTTTAATGTGCACTGACATGAGGGGGCGGTCAACGGGCAGCGAGATGATGAGGACGTGCATCACATGGGCTCCGTCAACGTTTGCTCGTGCTGGCGGAATATCGATCTGAAGTGACCTGCTTTCCATCGGACACAGTCAGTGAAGGTGTTGTGCACCTCTACGCACCATTTTTCGGCCCTTTTCGCCCATTGGAACCGATTTTGGAAGGTTTTCCTGTCGCGCCAGGCGTGGAACGCCGTCACCGGTTAGGCCTTACGCCGCCGGCTGCTCATCGCCCTGTTCGTCTCCGGGCCTACATCGTCACAGATGGAGTACCGCGTCGATGGCGAAGTGATTTCCCCAGAAGAATTCGAAAATGATCCACGGTGGTCCCGCGCCGTCCGGGCCCACAACAAGCTCTACCCCACCACGAAGCCGTCATCGTCCAATGACGCGTCAGCAGCGTCCAGTTCCCGGGCAGGTCCAGGCTAGCCCGCTCAACCGCCGCAAGGCAAGTCTACTCCACCGAAAATCAAGAAACACGCTCCACTTCCTCGTCTACCAGCTTCAGACCTCAAGATTGTGTTCCGCCTGGGCGGTGGTCTCTACCTGCGGCCCGTGAACGGCGGAGTTCTTCTCCAGCTTCTCTGCACTGGCGCAGAGATCGACTACGCGCAAGCGCGGAGCCAGGACAAGCTCCGAATCAACCCTTACAATAACTCGTTCACCGTGAGTACGCCTTCGGAAGCCCAAATGAAACGATATGTCCAACTTCAAGAACTCAGGCTCCACGACCAACAGTATCCGATGAAGACATACGTCGCGGCCCCCGACAACGCCGTCAAAGGGATACTCTACAACGCGGTATATATCCAGACTCAAGAAGATAATTTCTCCGACCTCGTGGCTCTGAACCCCAGCCGCCACTTCACGATCGCCGACGCCCGCCAACTAGGCCGCACCAAGTCCATCTTGGTCACCTTTATTGACACCGCGGAAGTTCCAAGACAGCTCGTCTTCTACGGCACCCTCTACACGTGTCATCCCTTCAAGGCGAAAGTTGAAGCATGCTTCAACTGCCGCAAGCCAGGCCATCGTGCTGATGTGTGTCCGAAAGAGCGCACCGACCTTTGTCCTCGCTGCGGTGCGTCTCATCCCATCAAAGAAACGCCGGATTGCACTCCCAAATGTATCCTGTGTAATGGAACGCACTTCAGAGGGACGCGCAAGTGCAAAGTACGTTTCGAACGCTCCGGCAACACCACGCCCGGTCTCCACTCTACGGACAACGCTCCCGGCGAGTCCACCACCGTCTTCGCCACCCAAGAGTCCCAGGGCGTCGCGAAGCCTCCAACGCTCCACCTCCCGCCCAAGAACTGGTCGCAGTCGCAGCCGTTCCGTGTCCTTCCCACCACTTCCAGGCCAAAGGGTCCAGGACTCTTCGAAACAGGTGAGCTGGGGGCCAAAGTCTTCCTCGCTAGAGAAGGAAAACGCGGAGCTAAAAGCACAATTGTCCTCCCAGAGTCGCGAAATTGCTGCTCTAAAAGAGGAACTGCAAAACCTTTTAAGGCGTGAACACTCCCCACCGACATTGCCCCCAGTGGTGCAAACCCCGACACATCCAAACGTGCCCCGTTCCTCCTCCGTCTCTTCCCTCTCTGCCTCCTCCTCGTGCGCTACGTCACCGGCACGTGGGCTCCCCGCTAAACGCAAGTCCACCGATGACGCCAATTCTCCCTCCCAACCAGTCACTGACAACCTTGTACACCAGGTGACGTCTTTCATGCAGGATTTTGAGAAACGCATGATGGCGAAGCTAAACACGTTCCGCTCCGAAACTCAAACGTGGATGAAGAACATTTCTGACCGCGTGGCGGCGCTCGAAACCCACCAGAGCAATCTGGAGGCCAATGTCGCGCAATTCCAAACTAAGATTCACGAGGCTCTCCCCAGAGGTCATACGCCAGCCCCTGCATCTTCAGCTGTTTCTGTCATTGCCCAACATGGCTGCGACACCCCAACGCATTAAGGTGTGGCAGTGGAACTGCAGGGGTTTTCGCTCAAAGCGAGATAACCTGCAGCTTTACTTACAAACCCTCTCTAGCCGCGACGCCCCCGCGGTCATTGCACTTCAGGAAACTCTGGCGTCAGTCAAGCTCCGAAACTACACCGCATACGAACCTTCTACCCAGCCACAGACCAGGGTCGCCACGCTCGTAATCGCAATCTCACTGTGATAGAGCACCCATCAGAGGTAGACGACATAGACGGTCTCCTGCTGGAGCTTCTCCCTCCCACACGCAAGTCACTTAGCCTCTTCATCCTCAATCTCTATAGCCCCCCAAAAGGTCCTCCTGCCCCTCTTCTTGCGGCTTTCCGCAAGACGCCCTCGATCAGTTCGAACAACTCCCTGTTGCTAGTGGGCGACTTTAACGCCAATCACATCAGTTGGTCTTTCATTCAGGACGAAGGCTCCCTTTTGAATGACACCATGATCCCCACCCGTATTGGTTCCAGTGTTCAGCACACCAGCCCAGACCTCACAATTAGCAAACACATTCGCGACTGCCGATGGATCAACACGACACACTCTTCTGGCAGCGACCATTATATCATTTCCACAGAGGTCAATATCTCTTCCATTACCTCGCCAAAATGACGAGGGACACAGGTGGTGGATTGGGACAAATTCCGCCAACTTCGGCGCCTAACCCCTAACACCATCACGGACCTCTCTGAATGGACCGCCAGTCTCAACCGCGTTGTCGCCCGCGCTACCTCCACCATTCCCGAACCCGAGGACACGTCGGCTGCTGACAGCCGGCTCCTCCACATGTGGGAAGCACATGCCAGCCTGCAAAGGCGCTGGCTCAATCAAAAGCACAATCGGCCCCTCAAACGCCGTATCGCTCATCTCGTACGCGATATCGAAACACATGCACGCGACCTGGCCCATCAACAATGGGGGACAGGTCTGCGATCGCATGAGTGGCAATTAATTTAGGCCTCAGACACCTGGTCCCTCCTCAGATATCTCCTGGACCCGGGTCACACGAAGGCCGCCCAACGCAAGCATGTCACACGCATCTTGCACCAGCTCCCCTCTCAGATGATGCACTCCTCCAAGCCCTCAAAGATCAATATCTCACCACCACCCCTCCCACCCCCCTACCTTCGTAAACGGGAGACCCCAACCCGGAACTCGACGCGGACATCTCTCCGGCGGAGGTTCGGGCGGCCATGCACAAACTTCGGACCATGACCGCCCCCGACAGTCACCAACAAGGCGCTCCGCAATCCCGACGGCCAGTCCGTGGAGGCTGTTGCAGACTTGTTCAATCACTGGTGACGAACGGGAACCCTCCCTTCGCAGTGGACTCATGCCCGCTTAACTTTCATCCCCAAGCAAGGAAAGCCTCTTGAGATAAGGAATCTCCGTCCCATTTCCCTTACGTCTTGCATCGGCAAGCTCTCTGAGCACGTCGTCCTTGGTCGCCTCCAGGAACACATGGACGACAACCTCCTCTTCCCCTCAACGATGGTTGGTTTCCGTCCCCACCTCTCCACCCAAGATATCATGCTTCAGCTCTCAGAAGACGTCCTCCACCCCCGAAACACGAGGCGCACGCGCGCGGTCCTGGCCCTGGATCTAAAACAGGCATTCGACAATGTACATCATTCGGCCATCTTGGACGCCCTGTCGTCCCTACACGTCGGCACTCGTACCCATCAGTACATCTCAGCCTTCCTCCGCCACCGCACAGCTGAAATCACTTTTGGCTCACTCTCCTCCCCTGTTTTCACCCTCGGTAGCCGAGGTACCCTTCAGGGATCGGTACTCTCCCCGCTTCTATTTAATATAACTCTCATCCCCATGGCAAAGGCTCTTTCAGCCATTCCCGCCCTCTCGCACTCTTTATATGCCGACGACATCACCCTGTGGGCTTCCACGGGTAATGTCGGCACCATTGAAGAGACACTACAAGCGGGGGAAGATGTGGTGACCTCCTACGCCCATCAGGTCGGCCTTGCATGCTCTCCTACAAAATCGGAACTTCTGGTCCTTCGCCCCCCTCGGGGAAGACTGGACAAAACTCCCCCGCCTGGCATCGATGTCACCATTGATGCCACCCGCATACCAGAGGTAGACAAAGTTCGCATCCTGGGGATGGCTCTCGAGAACAATGGCAAGAACACTGCCACAATCACCAAGCTCACTGCTACCGTTCAACAAACCGTTCGCCTCATCAGACGAATCGCTAACAAACACCGAGGCATGCGGGAACACGACCTCCGCCGCCTGATCCAAGCTTTCGTCCTTAGCCGGGTAGTATACTCCCTGCCCTATCTCTTCCTCTCCCGAGTAGAGGAGAACAAAGTCAACTGCCTCATCTGTCAGGCGTACAAGACGGCCCTCAACCTCCCCCAGCACACGTCGAATGAACGCCTTCTTAAGATGGGCGTACACAACACCCTCGCCGAGCTCACCGAGGCCCATCGATCTGCCCAACTTATCGGCTCTCCTCCACCCGAGCCGGCCGTCACATTCTTGACGCCATTAGCCTACACCCCCCTGGCTATTATACCCACACCTTCTCCTTCCCACACCGCACACGGGACCTCATCACCATTCACCCCCTCCCCAAGAACATGCATCCCGAACATCACGCGGCTCGTGCTGCACGGGCTGCAGCCCTACACAAACACTATGGCGCACAGCCGGAGAGCGTCTACGTCGACGCAGCCTCTTACACCTCCTCTTCCGCCTTTGCCCTGGCGGTAGTGTCCAGTTCGTACACCCCTATTACGGCAGGCACTGTCATTGCCTCCACTCCTGCGGAAGCGGAGGAGGCAGCCGTAGCCTTAGCCATCGCTACTACATCGACGACCTACATTTTCAGCGACTCAAAGACCGCGGTCTGTAACTTTGCGAAAGGCCGCATCTCCGAACCCGCTTTCCTGCTTCTAAGCCGGTCTCCCGCCCCTACCCGACCTATTCAGCTTCTCTGGGTCCCGGCCCACGCCGGCCACCCAGGTAACGAGGCGGCTCATTCTTTAGCTCGAGGTTTCGTCAGCCGAGCAGGAGCCGCCGACGCCTGGGGAGACGCTCGAGATCGAATGGTCGCGTATCACGAGATCACTACACTACCGTGAGCAACGGCTAACGTATCCCCCTCCGCACAAGTCTCTCACTAAATTGCAGCAGGTGACGTGGCGACAGCTACAATCCCGCACATTCCTCTCCCCTGCCCACTTAGCCCTGGTTTACCCGGGACTGTTCACGCCAGTATGCACCCTCTGCGGCGCTCCGAAAGCGGATTTTGCACACATTCTTTATTCTTGCTCTGAGCTCCTTCCACCAGCTGATTGGCAACTCACAGACCTCGAGCGATGGGAGGCTGCGGTGTCCAGTTCTGACCCGGCTGCCCAACGGCAGCTAGTGGACTAGGCTTTGGAAATCGCTGAGAAGCATCACCTTCCGGCCACGACACGCATCCAAGAGGAATCCCATCACTAGGATGTAACAATTAAGGCTTGCTCTACTTTATAAAGTTTTCACCACCACCACCTGACATGACACAGAACACGGGCACCTTTTGCGTTTCGCCTCCATTGAAACGCTGCCGCCGCGGCCGGGTTCGAACCTGGCCACTGTGCAACTCAGTGCTTTTGTCAGCGTTCGTGGCGCGCTTGAGGCGTCCACCGACGTGAACTAGCTGTGCTCCTTTCCTTTTCTCAAAACCTTAAGAGATCCTACACGCCGCGAATGATTAAACTGTGAATATGACTGTCTTATTTGCTTCGTGAGGCCGCCCCTGCTCTAGCGCTCTCACTCTCTCTGAGCTTGAAGCGCGAAAGAGAAAGTGGCGACGCAGCGTCGCATGTCTTAAGGGCGGTTCACATGCAAGCGAATTGGCGAACAGCGGCGCGGCGCTGCGAAGCGGTTCGCGAGCTTTCGTTTCACATGCATCGCCGCTCCGCGTTTCCCACCTCTGCGAAAACCAATGTTGCGGGCAAAAGATATGCGCCTGAAACCGGTTTTGGTGGCCTGCGAACACAAAAAAGCGTAATATAAAAGCATTATTTTGTCATCTTTTCACAGTTTATTTAAATAAATATAATTATTGCGTTTTAAGCATTAAACAGCACTTTATATAATTTCTTTCCTAAACAAAAGTTCGTACGTGCGGCGTACAAACTCGCGTGGCAACGCCGGGCCAGTCTAGCCACCCTAGCCGGGCCGTCATGCGGTGCTGCCGCGTCGCCGCCGCGAAAATTTCAAACTTGCCGTTCGAACCCGACCGCGGCGGCTGCGTTTTTATGGAGGAAAAACGGTAAGGCGCCCGTGTGCTGTGTGATGTCAGTGCACGTTAGAGATCCCCAGGTGGTCGAAATTATTCCGGAGCCCTCCACTACGGCACCTCATTCTTCCTTTCTTCTGTCACTCCCTCCTTTATCCCTTCCCTTACGGCGCGGTTCAGGCGTCCAACGATATATGAGACAGATACTGCGCCATTTTTTCCCAAAAACACAGCGTGAGTCCAGACACGTGTCCCGACCTAAGCTTCGTCAGGGGTGCCAAGAACGCAGAGTGGGGGAACCTGCTCGAGAACCTTGGCAGCGATCACTACATTCTAAGAATCAGCCTTACGGCGGAACAAGTCAGGAGGAAGATTGGCACGGCTCGGCTAACAGATTGGGACGCCTTTAGAGCGCAGCTCGAAGGAGGAACCATCTAATCGGCGGAGAACTGGAGCCAACAACTAAGACAAATCCAGGACCTCTACACCAAAGAGGTAGCTAGAACAGAACAGACACCCGAGGTGGACAAGCGGCTACTAAGGCTATGGGAGGCAAGACGCGGACTCACCAAGCGGTGGAAGAGACAAAAACTCAATAGAAAACTCAAAAAGAAAATTGCGGACATTACCAGGCAGGCGGAGGAGTACGCGAACCAGCTGGCAAGACGGGGATGGCAACAGTTTAGCAACTCGCTGAACGGCACCCTCAGCACGGCTAGGACGTGGCAGATCCTCAAGGCCCTCTTGGATCCGAGCAAAAACAAATCGGAAAGCAGCAAAGCGATACAGCGGCTAACCCATCAATACCAAGGAACAGACGAGCAACTACTAGAGGAAGTCAAGGTCAAATGCTACGGCAAAGACCAAGTCGAAAGTTATAAAGAAGAATACCGCGGAGAAAACCCCACGATGGACAGACCCATCACGAGAGAAGAAGTGATGGAAGCGGTCGCGTCGGCAACAAAAAACACAGCGGCAGGAGCAGACAAGATCCGAAACTCCTTAATTCGCAACCTCAACGACGAGGCAATAGACCAACTGACCAAATATCTAAACACGCTATGGCGGGAAGGAAGAGTCCCGGCGGAATGGAAACACGCCGTCGTCGTGATGATCCCGAAACCAGGCAAGAAACTACAGATAGAGAACCTCAGGCCGATATCACTCACATCGTGCCTGGGGAAGCTCTATGAGAAAATAATAACCAGAAGAATCCAAAATCATCTAGAAAAGGAGCAACTGTACCCGGACAGCATGTTTGGGTTCAGAGCCCACCTATCCACGCAAGACGTGCTACTTCAACTCAAGGAAGAAGTGCTCGAAACGATGCCGAAAGCGGGCGAAAACGTGGTCATGGCCATCGACATAAAGGGGGCCTTTGACAATGTGAGCCCCGTGGCCATCATGGAGGGCCTGAACAACGCCAACTGCGGAAAGAGAACCCACGACTACGTCAGGGACTTTCTCAGCAACAGAACGGCAACGGTAGGGCTAGGCGAGCTAAGAAGCGACGTCTTCCACACCCCGTGTAAAGGCACACCTCAAGGCTCGGTCATCTCGCCCGTCCTCTTCAACGTGGCAATGATTGGACTAGCAAACAAACTAAAGAAGATCGAGGGAATTCAGCACGCGATGTACGCCGACGACATCACGGTCTGGACCACCCGGGGATCCCTAGGCGAAAAACAAGAAAGGCTGCAAGAAGCTGCCACCTGCGTGGAAAATTACACAAAGGAAAGAGGACTGCGGTGCTCGACAGAGAAATCGGAGCTCCTCAGAATCGGCAGACATCCCACCCAAGCAACCCAGGAAGTCACCCTCGAGGGTCAACTCATACCCGAAAAGAACATAAGAATCTTGGGCATGTGGCTACAAGGCAGCCGCAAATGCAGTCACACCATTAGCCTGCTAAGCAAAGCGGCCGAGCAGGTAGGCCGCATGATTTATATATACTAAGCAAAATGTACCCATCGCAATACAGGGACACCTGTCCGTGGTGCGGAGCCATACCCACACTCTACCACATCACATGGGAATGCGAACGTAACGAGGCATTTCACAAACACACACACCCGAGTGCGGAGCAATGGGAGAGCCGTCTCACCAGCAGCGAGTTCACGGCCCAGAGGGCCTTTATAGAGCACGCGACCGGTGCAGCACGACTCAGTGGAGCCTTGGAATAGGGGCCCACCCTTGCTGAAAGAAGACTCTGGTCGCCGGCGCAAGCACGAAGACGACGGAGCCTTCGATCCGCGAATCCCTTTGGAAATCAATAAATGTTTTCACTCACTCACTCACTCCCCAAAAACCAATTATTATTATTATTATTAACCTTCCTCCGCCGCTTGAGAGAGGGTGTATGCGCCGCGGCGGCGGAGTTCGCGAGCGATTCGCTTGCACATGAAAACGGGCTTTAGCCGATGAGAACGCGGAGCGACCTCATAGAAAGCCGGTGCACTTTGCGTAGCTTATAAAAGTATCGCAGAGGCAAGCAGTGCTAGCGCACCTACTTCGCATTTGATTAACTATATACGCAAACCGGCTGTAATCTTTTTACCTAGTCGAACAGTGCGCCGAGCCTACGTAAGCGCCTTTTTCGTCCCCCTAGTATTGTTTGCTCAATTCTCTCGACCTGGCCATTCTCCTGCCATCGTGTTGCTCCGCCAGCATGTTTTTAAAGCGAAAACTTTACTGCTCCCCTCGGTATAGCTTCTTCGCTGTGTGCGCCGTGTGCTCGAGTTTGACCTTAAAACGAGAAGAAACCACGTGACAACTATGACGTCATTGAGCTGCGTAAAATCTGGGGCTGCGTAAAAAATATGGTATCATTCCAACCATTTGTCGCGGAATGTTCCAGGTTGTGTCATACGATTGAGCGTTTTGTGCAGCACAAATTAACTAGTTAATTTGGAGTCTAGCTCGCGGTAGGGATTCGAACCGGCAGCCGATAACGGGGGCTGCGTAAAAAAACCGTATCATCCGTGGTTTGGGTGTCCACCGAAATGAGTAAGACTATTACCGCGCCATTTCCGTTCTTCAAAAAAAAAAAATATTCTCCATATGTTCAACGGGCAAGGCGTCGCGACGAACGACCTAGGAGTTGCGTGGACTCCTTGGCAGCGCTGCAATACTCTCTCGCGTTCCACACCTAACGGCGAAGCTTACCCTACCTCGAATTTCTCCTTCAAAACCAATTTTCAATTTTCCTTTCGAAACCATGGTCACGCGCAGTGGATTTATGTAGGGTGTGTGTAAAGCGAACCAAGCAAGCGCCGCAAGTCTCAGAAACCGGGAAACCTGTAACGCATGTGTACTATGTTTGCTTTTCACCTAGTTTGTGGAACAGCTAAATTTACAAATTACAGCATTGTGGAATAGCAATATGTATAATGCTTATGTGCTATTTGTAATTTAAATAACCTGTGTAGTTAACAAGCAGTTACGCTCACAGTGGCACGGCTTTGCTTGTTCTAAGAAGCGGGTGGAGGGGCGATTGTAGCAGAGAGCTGCATTTCATTATTAGCGATATGGAATGTGTGTTTGTTCGGTACCGAGCTAAGTGTACACATTAAATTCTCTTTGCATATTTCCGCTGCACCTTTTAGGCAGCACGTACTGTGCCTGTCAACGCCAGATACATGTTGTCGGTGTCAATCATGAATGAACAGAAAATAAAGCCTCTTACGAGCTCAGTCTTTACATGGCTGGGTCGGAAGGGATACCTGCGGAGTACAGGCCTATGGCTATAGCTGCAACACCACAGTGCTGAGGCCAAGTGCATCAGTGGGACATTCGCCATGTCTGTAGACAGCGTTGCCAGCCGTAGTGATTTTGTTAGGTGATAATATTAATCGTTTTTTCGGGAAAGGAAATGGCGCAGTATCTGTCTCATATATCGTAGGACACCTGAACCACGCCGTAAGGGATCCCAATTTGAAGTGGCTGCGACATTCAAAATTTGTCGTTTTCCACCCGCCGCGGTGGCTCAGTGGTTAGGGCGCTCGGCTACTGATCCGGAGTTCCCGGGTTCGAACCCGACCGCGGCGGCTGCGTTTTTATGGAGGAAAAACGGTAAGGCACCCGTATGCTGTGCGATGTCAGTGCACGTTCGCGGCAGCGGACTTCAAGGCAATGGTCGACTCCTAGCGCGCACTCTGCATCCCTCAGCGCCTTCGACGACTGTGGCGTGTTGTTGGTGGCAGCGTGGCCGTCCACTGCGGTCATAGGCGGGAGAGATTTTCGGAAGCCCACCAGACTCTTGCTGCGAGTACCCATGGATTAACCTGCTCTACCTACATTGCCGTCCTGTCGCAGCGGTATAGTTTGTGTTGTGTTCGCGTCGCTGACTCCCAACCCACCCCCACCGGATTACTTGTGCCTTGATCACTTTGATCTCGCCTCCTACGCCGTATTGTGCCGCACGCGTGGTCTGCTGTACCATGGGTGCGGCGAGGCAGGGCTCCTACCTCAAGACGTCCCCTGTTGCCATCCTGCTCCAAGCAGTCTTATCTCCACACTTAGTGACAAGAAAATAAAACGGGGGCGTAACGAGGATGTAACGCATATGTTTCAGCGTTCGCTGTGCCGTGAGAAGGCGCGGGACATAAGGCTGCGTTGAACTCATATATATTGTTGCAGCATTTTATTTCATCCCCGGGTTTCTGTTGGCAACGTCGTCAAGGTATGTGGTTTATGCTCGTTTTTTTTTTTATTTTCGCCTCGTAGAAATAATTTGTTTTTCGTGTTTTGATAACACGCTCAAGCTTACTCCGAGGCTCGTGCGAGAGGCAAAGCGAGAGGGAGGTTTCACACTGCAGAATACCCGTAACCTGAAACCGCGTATCTGTATCGTACGCCCATGCCGTCTTTTCTTTTGGCACCCAGGTTGCTCTTTACATGCGTTTGCTTTTGAATGTGCATATATGCTTTTGTACCGTTTTGAATGTTTGCTTAAGGTGCATCAACTTTCGGCCTGTATTATGTTTTTATTGCTCCTTTTTTCAGATTTCTCAGAGCTAGAGAAAATTTTGGCCATTATTATATACTGGTATCGTAGTGCTCCGTACATTGTGTGTTAAATGGTGCATACATATGCGTCTCCTGTTTGTATTCATTTAAATGCAAAGAGCACATCTAATAAACTCAAATTACATCTGTATTGCGCTGCTATTTCCTGTTATACGGGCGGGATCGGGCGAATTTTTCAATTCATATTTCCTTTGTGTGTAAAATTTTGGCACATTTCATGTTCTTGTGGCGGGAGCAGCGCACCACGAAACAAAGAATAGAGAGGCGGGAATCAACGTTGACTAAAAACCAGATTTTTAATCCATGTTCGATCGAATACATACATCTCGCTCGTGCAATGAGGAAAGGACAAAAGCATGACAAACGCATAAGATGTACACGTGGTAAAAGATTAGGACAATGCACGCAGATAATCAATTTCGCTGTCACGAAATGCTATCGAAAGTATGCTGACGCATATACGGCGCTCTTTTGCCCGATGTTGAAGGCTTCTTCAATCTCCCTCCCTATTGAAAAATGTGTACAGGTTTGAATAGGTCCACAAATAGGGTTATGGCACATTTCGTTTAACATTATAGAATGAAGTTTCGAAATCGATTCAGCCTTTGAGAGACTCTTTAGTGGAGGGCTCAGTATAACTTCGATTACCCGTGGTTAATTACCGTGCACTTACATCACACAGTGCATGCAAGTCGTGGGTTCGAACCCGCCCGCTACGGCAGCACTTCGATGAAGCGAAAATGTGAAAGGTCCGTGTACTGTGCGTTGTTAGTGCTCATTTAAGAACCCCAGGTGGTCGAAATTATCCGGAGCCCTCCACGACGGCGTCCCTCATAGTTTGAGCCGCTTTGGGACGTCCATCCTATAAAGCCAAACCAACTGTGCCATAATCCTATATGCTGACCCATTCAAACGTATATATACACTTTTCAGTAGGGCTGGTCCGTTGATCAAAATACGACGGGATGACCATTGTGTTGATAAGCTGCGGAGCGCATTCATGCTCTCTGCAATGTTTTGCTAAGTCACTGCTGATGGCGCCCTTTAGGGATCTTTTGAGCTCTCGAAGCCATTCATTCGAACAGCGCCCTGTTTGACCAATGTAGGTGCGTCCGCATGACAGAGGTATTTCATAAACCCCGCTTTTCACACATTTCACCTTTTTTTTCCGGTGCTTTTTCTTGCATTATTTTTTCTTTGCTCGCTGTTGACTTTGGCGCACAGGCTTCTTAATTTGTTGGGTGCTGACATGAGCACTTTTACACCAGCTCTTGCGCCTACCTTTTTTAGACTGTGGGAAATGCCATTAATGTAAGGAATGGCCGCGTACGGCTTCCTTTCTTCTGCTGTGGTTGTGACATAATTTCTGCCTCTCAGTGCTTGCAGAATCCCTTCTGCGACACTGGATAGCAGTCTCGTCGGGTAAACTGCTGCTTTCAGCCGACTGTTCTGGTCGTCAAAACTGCCTCGAACTTCATGATTACAGGATCTTGTCAATGCGGATCTCATTGCTACTTTTGCTAGGGACTAGAAGAACTAGGACTGGAAATAACAAGTGAACTCCCAGAAAACAACGTTATGCGATTTCTTGACTTGACGCTAGCCTTTCTAAGCGCTCACATCTGCTGGCGGTACGGACCACGAAGCTAGAAAGGACTGCTCCCCTACACATCTGCGCACTCCAACATCATCAAGCGGGGGTAGAAAAAAAACAGCAATGAGAGCCGAATTGACGAGATCCTGTCATCATGAGGTTCAAGGCAGTTTTAACACCCAGAACCGTCGGCTGAAAGGAGCAGGTTGCCCGACGAGACTGCTATCCAGTGTTGCAGAAGGGATTCTGCAAGCACCTAGAGGCAGAAAATGTCACAGCCGCATCAGAATAAAGGAAGCCGTACGCAGTCATTCCTTGCATTAATGGCATTTCCCACAGTCTCAAAATGGTAAGAGCAAAAGCTGGTGTAAAAGTGCTCATGTCAGCACCCAACAAGTTAAGAAGCCTGTCCGCCAAAGTCAACAGCGAGCAAAGAAAAAATAATGCAAGAAAAAACACTTGAAACAACATGTGAAAGGTGTGAAAAGCGGGGTTTATGAAATACCTCTGTCATGCGGACGCACATACATTGGTCAAACAGGGCGCTGTTTGAATAAACGGCTTCGAGAGCACAAAAGATCCCTAAAGGGCGCCATCAGCAGTGAATTAGCAAAACATTGCAGAGAGCATGAATGCGCTCCGCAGCTTATCAACACAATGGTCATCCCGTCGTATTTTGATCAACAGACCAGGGAGATTGAAGAAGCCTTCAACATCCGACCAAAGAGCGACATATGCGTCTGCATACCTTCAATAGCGCTTCGTGACAGAGAAATTGATTATCTGCGTGCGATGTCTTAATACTGCAAAACGTGCACATCTTATGCGTTTTTCATGCTTCTTTCTTTTCCTTCTTATACGAGCGAGATGTATATATTCGACGAACGTGCATTAATAATCCGGTTGTTATTCAGCGTCGAGTCCCGCCTCTCTCTTTGTCTCGTGCTGCGCTGCTCCTGTCACAAGATCATGCACCAGCCAGCCCAAATTTTCACCTTGTTACAGCACATTTGATGTAAACAGGTAAGTCTGAATGGCTAAGCCAGCAAGCGTTCACGCGACTAGACAGATGTATTACACCAACTGTAACGTAAGCATGTGCCAGAAATTTCGCACATATGTGAGCTTAGATGCTTGAAGTCTGCATGAAAAAGAAGAAATAATTTTATTGAGCCAGAGCCGAAAAATATAGCAGTAACCTTTTGGGGCCATCCCTAGGACGTACTACCTTTTGGACACGGCTAGTTGTGGGGACGTTTTTTGGACGTCTTCGGGAAAAATGAGAACCTCCTGGGGACGTTCCAAATGGCCTGATGGGATATTTCTGGGAGATTTTGAGGAGGTTCTGTGTTTGTTGGGTGACATCGCACAGCACACGGGTGCCTTACCACTTTTCCTCCATAAAAACGCAGCCGCCGCTGTCGATCGGGTTCGAACCCAAGAACTCCGAATCAGTAGCCGAGAGCCCTAACCGCTGAGCCAACACGGCGGGTCCCCCACAGATGGCAAACGCTATTTTTAGTTGGTAGTAGTTCTAGCTGCAACCCCGAATTTCGCCGATGGCAGTCCGAAGCCTGGGCCGGGCGGTCTAAAACTTCTCTCGTGTGTGTTGTGTTTGTAGTAATTTAAAGCACATAGGCAACTGAAGCCAACACCTCGACATCAACCATTAATTTACCACCTGCCAGGGTGGCTGGGTGGGCGCGCTGTCTATCCAGTGTGCGGAACGAACTCGGCTTTACAGACTCCCGCGTCTACTTGCCCGATACACCACAGCTTTCCCTCGCTAACCCGGCCCAGCAGTAGTTAAACCGCAGCTATTTTTTTTGCGAGCGGTTTTATGCGAATGAGCTTTCGCTTTTCCTTTGGTATTGTTACTAGAGCTCAAGCGGGGAGCTTCCCGTCTGCATACCTAGAGCGTTTAGATATATGAACCCCGCCTCGGTTTGTCTAAGACGTCGTTCTTGTGCCGTGAATTGCTCTTCTTTATGGAGGCAAAACGCTAAGGCGCCCGTGTGCTGTGCGATGTCAGTGCACGTTAAAGATCCCCAGGTGGTCGAAATTATTCCGGAGCCCTCCACTACGGCGCCCCTTTCTTCTTTCACTACCTCCTTTATCCCTGCCCTTACGGCGCTGTTCAGGTGTCCAACGATATATGAGACAGATACTGCGCCATTTCCTTTCCCAAAAAACCAATTAAAAATAAAAATGAAACTCTTCTCGGCAGTTGTGTACGCCGAGAGAGAGAGAGAGGTCTCTCGATGGATGCGTCTCTGAGTAGTCGCACAACCGCCTTACACGCTTGTCTAGAGACAGTTTAGCTCTTACCTTTCGCATTTCTTAAGGTGCACTGTGCGGTGTGGCATACATTAGGCTGCTTAGGACAAAGGCATCAACGAGCCGACGCGCGTCTCGCTCTTTCATCTCTCGTCTTTTGACTGCCACGCGGTCGAGGAGTCGAGTGGGTTGCTGGAGTGTGAAGGTTAACCTGTCCAGAGAGGTTAGATTGCTTATGTTCTTGTGAATGTGGAGACATCAGATTCCAATGATGCCCACTTCTGGTATTTGGTTGTTCCTATTTTTAATTAGTACCTTTGTCAGTACCCGCCGCGGTGGCTCAGTGGTTAGAGCGCTCGGCTACTGAGCCGGAGTACCCGGGTTAGAACCAGACCACGGCGGCCGATTTTCGATGGAGGCGAAGTGCAAAGGTGCCCGTGTGCTGTGCGATGTCAGTGCACATTAAAGAACCCCAGGTGGTCTCAATTATTCTTCTTGTGCTGCCTCGTTTATCCCTTCCCTTAGGGTTCGGTTCCAACGAGATACCGTGAGACAGTTACAGCGTCACTTCCTTTCCTCAAAAACGAATTTTCATTTTTTAAGCGCCCTCCAATTTTCCTTTAAGACCAATTTTAAATTTTCTTTCAGAAACCATGGCCTCGCGCAGTGGACAGTAAGGTGTGCGTAAAGCGAACCAGGTAAACTGCGCAGTTGAGAAACCCGAAAACCCGTAACACATTTTTACTTTGTGTGCTTTTCGGCTCCTTTACGGAAATGCTAAATTTACAATTTAAAGCACCCTGGAATAGCAATCTGTGTAGTGCATATGCGCTATTTGTAATTTAGATAAACTGTATAGTTTAGGAGTAGTTACCCTCAGAGTGGAGCGACTGCTTGTTCTAGGCAGCGGGATGGAGGGGCCTTTCATTAGCAGAGACCCCGCAGAGTATCTGGACGCCATAGAGTATCTGTTACGGGTCCAACTGGACTTATTTTTGGAAACGTGGCGGAGAGTTTGAAGGTTGCTTCACTTCCGCCACCGGTTGGCCCGGTATTGCACTACCTCCGGGATCGACCTTGTCTTTAGCGCGTCTTTACTATCCTGTCTTTCTATCCCATCTTTCAACTCTCCTACTATCTGCACGTGGTAGCGATTGTGGCTCAGCTTGAGCCAGTGAGCAGGCCTGTGCAATTTCCTTTTCTTTCTTCCTGGCAACAGCACACAGGCATTAGCAGAGAGGTGCATTTCATATACAGCTTGCAACCTGCGAAAAGCCGACCAACTCATCCAACAGTTCGTGTTGTGCAACCAAAAAAGTCATGAGAGAAAAATCAGAATTGCGCATGCAGAATGATACAGCTGAACAAGGGAGAAATCATGAATAGAAATCCCTACTGAAAGGAGCATCTTCACAGCACGAAGATGCACACCACCGGTCCACACACAATCAGAAAATAAATACAGAGGTACAAGCTGTGTGTGATGATTCTTGCATATCCTCGGTAATAACTGTGGCATCCTCTACTCGAAAAGAGACTAGAGAAGTTTTCAAAGAAGTTGATATTAAATCTTTTGAAGAAATCACAAAACTAAGTACTTCGCACTGCCTAAATCCCAATGATTCTATTTAGAATCATGCAAAAAACTTATAATCAACCGACAAAACCTTGGTTTTTTGATTTTATAGAATTATCCTCCTCCTACATATGCTAGTTTCTGGATATCGATTTTTTCTACTGAACAGTTTTAATTTGGGCCGGAAAGGGTTAAGCAACCACGGACCTGTAAGACATCAACCTACCATCAGTCTTGTGATTCCCTCACCACTATTTAAAGACAAAATCAACTGCCAGTGATTTCAACTGCAACAAAAATATTTTTCTTTCACTGACATCCCAACGTTTCGGTATCAACTCGGTTCCTTCTTCAGGCCCAAGAGTATCTCGGTATGCAGTTGAAAGAGGCGGGAGGGGCATTGGGGTTAGGGTGGAGAATACAGGAGAGCCAAGAGGCGTACGGCAGTGATTCTTGGTGCGGTTTTTATAGGACACGGGTTGGCTGGGTGGAAAGGGGACGCATATGTGGGGAGGGGGGGGGGGTCAGAAGGGTGTTGGTGTGTTCTGTGCTAGCTCCCACTTATCTCTCCCAAGTGCTGCATCTTGAGTGGCTCATATTGTCTGGCGTGTTCTGAATGTTCCATACCTCGAGCAGAGGTGTCTGTCGGTAGTTGCTTTCAGTTTCCAGAATAGCAGAATCATTGCAGTTGATTTTATGTGACTACGCAAGGCTCCCTCGCCAAGTTCCACTCATCCTTTCCGTGTTCTCATCTTGCCAGTGCATTTCGGTGTGTGGTTCATGAAAAGAATTTTGGAGGTAATGCCTCCAGCTCTCTCCCTTGGTGGGCAGCCCTCGGGTAGAGGACGGGAATGCACCAAAGTGTGCTGTTGGTATGTGGCATACATATCACAGTTTCATTAAGAAATTGACATACTGTACTATAGTTACTTCGATATAAATCCCACAACTGTAATTAAATTACATTTCAAATGACTGATCACAAAAGTAATATTACATTGCAAGCTCCTTTGGAAATTAAAGCAGTTACTTTACTTTCCAGTTTTGGATCATAAAAGCTCACTAGAAAGTTTTAAGAAACATTTTACATATTTATTGCTATTATTATTATTATGAACCTCAAGGGTCCTCAGGTGGGACGTTAGACAAGAGGTGGACGCTCACACGGTGGTTAACAATTACTGCTGAGCGGCAATCATTGAGATGAAACAGCTTCCATAATGGCAGTCTTGAAATGAACAGGATCAGAAATTTGCACTAGGCCACTAGGAAGGTCATTCCAGTTGTGAGCTGTGAGCACAAAAAATAACTCCTAGAATGTAGTACAGCACGATGCAGGATGATGCTGGTAGGACGGTAGTAGTAGTAGTAGTGGTTTATTAAAATAATAATAAAAAGGAAGGATAAGATTTTTGCTAGCCCCAGCATCTGCCACCGATAGAGAAGCACCTAAGCTGGGGCAAGGTGCGTGCGAGGTGTTTGGCACGCTGGGTGAATGAGCTGGCTGTTGTGGGGTGAACAACGAAAAAAAACTGAGAAAAGCAGAGGCGTGAAATTTGGCGATGGGCAGTGAGAGAAAGAACTTTTCAGCTGAAACTTTAAGGTGGATATGCTAGAGCATCGTAAGTATAGTTTAAAAAAATGAAATGAGTAGCTCAATTCTGAACGAATTCAAGAGCTCAAATAAGGTTAGACTGGTGTGGATAAAGGATTGCGCTGGCGTATTAGTTTAGATCACATAAGTGTTTAAAAAGTTAGCAATTTTAAGGAAGAAGGCACCATGTGCAGGTTAATGACAGGCGCACCCAAATGTTCGATTAGATGATTTTATGTGGTTATTGCGGTAGGACCAAGATAAATCATTTTTAATTTAGTTTTTACTCAACCACTATTGCACTTCAAAGCAGGCATTGGCAATTTTGTCGTTGTGAAGGACGCCTTTGCACTGTAAAAACGAAAACACCTTTTCGAGCATTTTCGATTCTATGACTCACACCTGGCCCAGAAGGGTGTTCTGTGCATTCATATGTACACCCTACTGGCGGCTGTGATGATGACTACGATCTCTTAATGGCACAAGGGCAAATTTGGCCAAAGACTGCCATGGCTCAAGGTATATTTTGCCTAGACAGGGTGGAGACCCATTTTCCAAGCATTTCACCAAAGACAAACCGAGCACCAGTGGGTACTAGGCGGCACTGGGGATCGAGCCCGCACTTGCATGAGGCGGATGTTCAAACCACTAGGTAACCATCCGCTGCAGTACAACACATGTTTCAGAAACTGATGTATCCAAAAATGAAAATATGTAACTGAGATGTCAGAATGCATCACATGACGTAACCACCAAGCCTAGGAGCATTTCAGCGCTTTCTTACATACCTACCCCAATGTGGTAAGAATGCATGCAGTGGGTTCAAAATTTCATTCTACTCTCAGCAACTTTCTTGGATACTCTTTAGCTTTATTAATCGTAATGCCTACATAATGTAATGTACCATATTTGCAACAAGTAACCAGGCAACACAGTTCGTTCCTTAGCTGTGTATAGCAAAGAACTTATGGCACCTTTCAAGTTTAAAATCTGTGTACAGAAAGGAGATCCTTTCTCTTCACCTTTTGCAGCATTTTGGTCTTTAGGGGTGCTGCAAGGGTGCCACTATATGGCTGAGAAGCAAACACAATTGCCTGGTCACTATCGGCAAAGACGTACCAGTTATCTGTACTGCCTGAGTTTTTCACAGAAATGAAAAGGCTATGTGCACTGACAAACATGCATCAATGTTCTAAACACACTAGTGCAGAAGTAGAGAAAAACTTTATTATCAAAACAAAACACATTGAGCACAAGAAGCTTCTGCCAAAGAACTCCTTACTTCCATCCAAGAAACACTGCCATACCAGCTTTTATTGATGTGTTACGATGCTTCAAGAATAAGATTCCATTGTAGTTACATTGACCTCCTAATTCTTCCAGAGCAAACAAAATTCAAGATTCTTGCTTGTGCAGCATTATAAACCACTATGAGGAATACTTGCACTGTGATGCTGCAACGCTTAAGAATGGGTGCTCAATGATGCATAATAGCTTGCATGCAAGCTTAAGGTAGCTTATGCTGAATATCCACAGAGCTGCCATTATGGAAGTTATGGTGCCAACTGCATCGATGAACCTGCTGACTAGTCACTTTCCTTTGGCGCACAAGAAGAGGTGATCAACCAGCTCAGGAGAACAGCATACGTGGTGCGAGTTTCTGCAATTTACGTAAAAAAAAACAAAGCATTTCACTGCACCTGGTACTACTCAGTGATCCATTTCAAAAACCAACATACTGCTCACTAATGATGTGCGATATTATGTAAGCTAACGCAACCAGAAAACTTAAAATCTGTGCCTAAGGCAAGTAAGCACCAAATGTTATTCACTCCCTGTACCCTTCCAAATAGGCCATAACTGTTCCAAAGAAAATGGCCATAGATGGCAATATACGAAACAATGCTTCAGCTAAAAAGCAACCTGCTGGGAAATAGAGATGGAAATAGAGCTGGGTCAGGCTAGGCAAGTTTGCGCGAACTGCTACAAACATGTGCAAACAACTGGCCTGACAAGTTCATAAGCTGACTATAAATGGCACACAGCACCTTGGCAGCCAAGGAGAGACGCATAGGGTGCTTCGACAAATGTTTTCATGATGATGCTGGTGATGAATTTTTATGGCGCAAGGGCACACAGGTGTTTTCGTCTATTCAGGGTGGGGTCAAAGACCTATTTTCCAAGCATTTCACAGATAAGCTGAGTACCAGGCCAGGGGAAAGCTTGTGCCCATTGTACCACTGATGGGCACCTGGCGGTACTACGAATCAAATCTCGCACCTCTGGCATGTCAAGCGGATGCTCAAATCATTAAGCCACTGCTTTGGTGACAATGTTTCACACAGAATACAAGTCAGAATGCAACAAACATTCATTGTGGCATTACAACAGACGTACATTAGTGTCACTGCCAGAAGTGCCAGCATTCATGAAAAAGATCTAATCTGATCAACACACAGCATGCTTTCATTAATGTGCCATTTGTGTGACATCTTCAATGGTAGGAAACAGTGCTAATCCACCTGACATATCTCTGGTATCCAGGGCCACCTAACTCAAACTATCAAGAAAAATTTGCACAAGGTTATGAAAACATTGTTATGTTCACCTTCTTAAGAGGCAAAGTCTAGATTTGGGAAAGAATCATAAGAACTTCCAAATAGATGTTTACTTTTCGCACCCATCTTTGAAGAAGTGTTGATGAAAGGGTGGGTCTAGAGGAGATTAGAAATGCTGGCTTTACAGGTTTGCATTGCATCACTAATGTGCAACCCAAACAGACAGGCAAATTTCTTACTTCACAAAAGTTAGTTCTATTTCAAGCAGTCAGGCAGTAGCTATAGAAAAATACGAACTAGACGTAATGAAGGAGGCATTTTTAAAAAACTGTCGTCATAAAATGGTCAGCCTTGGTGCAACCGAGCAAACGAGTGCACTGGAGGATTAAAGACGACATCGACGAGAGCATTAGAAGGAAAGTGGTAGCGTGAAATTAGCAGTTTTTGTGAAAACAAAAATGGCATAGTAACTGTCTCACTTCTCCATGGACAACCCAACTTGTAGCGGTTATCTGGCCATAAATGTGTCATGCTAGGTGCCGTGCTGTGCGGTGAAAAACCATTAAGAGACGACACAAATTGGGGCGCGAGACCTCAATTTTAAACATTTTTTCTTGTTTTAAGCAAGTCACCTTGATTAAAACTTCAGAAATGAAAGGCAATAAACTGTTCAACCAAACCCGCCATCATTTGTATTTTTACTTGGACCACCTCAGGGTGAAATAAACGGTCGTTTATGGTTCAAAACACACTTTTCTGGAAATTCAGTATTTTATTTCAATGCGATGTATTCCGTTTCGTCAGCTGTAACATTTTTTATAGGTAATACACATCTTGGGAAACAAGGTGGCCATTTCTGAATTTCCGAGAGGAAGTTGATTCTTTAAAAAAATGTAAAAAATGCCAAATTTTTACATTTTATTTAAATTTTTAAAAAATATTTATACCATCCAAAAATATATGATCTGAATCATATCAAAAACCAAAATCTGTGCAAATCTCTTAAAAATTCGTGGAGTGTTTTCTAAAAATTTATATTCATCGACTATTGAACAGTGCCTGGCTTCATGCCTTTTCGAAATGTTCAAACTGAGCTCACCTCAGGAATAAATTTTTTTCAGCAAAAATATTTTAGGCTTAGATTACACACGTTGCGATAAGTTTCCATGAATTTTTTAAAACAAATTTGAGATGGTTGAGCGCAATGTCTGGAACGTTTGGCGTGGATGACCCTTCTGCAATTTTTGCAAATACAGACAGGACAGATATCGACCATTAGGTATTAAAGTTACTGTGGTAACCTCCTTTGTGTATAACTCATATTCTTTCAAGTTTAAGCTGTTCTGGAAACATATATTCTTCTAAGCATAAATTGCAAATATTTCATGAGACGGGAGCTATATACCACATGCTGCTTTTACAGTTGGGGCTTCAGTGTTGTCCACTACAGCAGCAGACTTAGATATCTTTAAGGTTCATTATGTACTGTGCAATTTCAGCTGCAGTTTAAAAATATTGTATGCGGTTGATAGCAGGTGACAAAAGTTAGTGGGTCAGTAGTGGTGTGTTTGTGAATTTGTGCTCTTACCTATTGACAGAAAAGGCTTCGCTTTCTTCCGCATTGAAGGACATGATGTAAAAACATTAATGGGTCAAACTCGTTAAAACATTAAGTTGGGCTAGTTGGCGTTTGCTTGCTGGAAGCGGGTGTCCCCTGCACGTTTGTTGTAGATGTAGTGTGTGTGCTTTCAAACTGCTTAGAAAATGATTCCAGCAAGTTAATGGGTCGTGTCAATAGTTCCTCTTTCCCATGGAGATGTGCAACTTGTTTCCACATTATGTGAAAGACCACACTACATACATATAAAGGCCTCCTTTAACCAAGCTTTACAAACGTGCATTCATGGCCTAGGGGTAGCGTATGTGACTCTCAACCTGTCGGTCAGGGGTTCGATTCCCAACTAATTATACCAATTTTCTTTTCAGCACAATTACATTCCTTTGGAGACTTACATGTCATAATGGCATTTGAGACATGTGGCGATGCTTTAATGACACTGTATTTAATGTTTTAATCAATTCCACACCTCCACGTGTGACGTCATGACCTCTTGCCTGATATGGAGTTTCTCTACAGAACGCCGATGGACTACGCCAGGCTTACATTAATTTTGTTAAGGTTCCTTCAAAACAGCACACAAGAAATGGGCATAAAAACTTTATTCAGTGGAGCAGAGCAACAAAATACATCGTAAACTTACAATATTGCCACAGCTGCACCCACACAGTTTGTAATATTGGTTGACCTGCCAGAAGCTTCTATAACAGCAGAAAAGCCACAGTAACAAAAGCTAAAGTGGCACTTATGATTAGGACATCAAAGTAAAAAAGAACAAAAAAATTCACTTTATGTTGAGGAAAATTTGAAATAATGCGAAGGAAACCCGACTTCCAAAAAACTGATGCAAAGCAATAAAAATTATGAGCTGAGTAGAATGAACTCTTTCTAAAGGGCAGCAGATACAACATTCATGCCTATGTCACCTCTTACCTGCTGCATTAGTGCCAGCTCAAAAATTTCCGTGGCCAGCTTCTCCTTGGCACTTTTAATGTGTTCTATGGCTCGAATTGGGCAATGCAACCTGCAAAGCAACCACAGCCAATGCACACTCAATGAACACAGAACATTATTTACATTGTAAAAAGGCTTCGCCGCTATATTTCAATTGTAAAGGCACTCGGGCTACACAGCTTGCAGGGCGCCCTGAAAATGATGTGCTCATCCAGGCTTTTCTGCCACCATAATTAATGGGGAGAGAGTCAGTGGGCAAAAGGAAAACCATCACCTTTCTTCCATTTAGTTTTTTCGATGCACTGGTAACAATGAGCACAATCTGCCCTCCTTTAACAGGCACTCTAGAACCACCATGAGCACCAATACAAGGAAACTAGCTTTCTTGAGAATTGCACAAGCACACCCCAGCTGAGTAAGTTCATTGGTTCCAACTGGAATTTGTCCATTTGGGACCAGTTAGGTTTTGTGGACACCAATTGGACGTGCTTCCAATTGGATCTAACTGGTTTCAGTGGCATCAAAAAACAATTGGTTCCAACTGAAACCAATTAGATTTTCTCCCAGGACCATTGGGGAACATTCTACCTTGTGCCAACATTTTTCAGGGAAACTGATATTAGGAGAATTGCACACTGTTAGGGAAGTGAAGCTAAACAACCATCACAAAAGCATTGCACACAAGGAACATAAGCTCAGTCTATATCCACCAAACACACTTTTGCTTCCACTTGTATACTCCATTAATGGGACCCTCCTGCTGGAGCCAGTGGTGCTTGTCCATTGAGCGAAATTATTTCATCTACTCACACCCGCGGTGGTAGTGGAAATGATGAAAACAATTCAGCAGGTAAAGCTGCTAATATCTTTTCAACAGAAACCTCTTTAGTTCAGTGCTGTATGTCAATAATGAGCAACATGTAGCTGTGACACCGGTCCCCTGAAACCGCTGCAACCCATTGGAATGTCCAGTTGAAATCTCATGAACCAATTGGATTTATCCAGTTGGACAAGCTGCAGCCAACTGGAACCCAGTAACTCCAATTGGTTCCAATTAATGCCAATTGGCAAGACCAGTTGGACAAGCTGCTACCAATTAGAACCCAATAACTCCAATTGGTTCCAGTTAATACGACTTCGCAAGACCCGTTGGACAAGCTGCCGCCAATTGGAACCCAGGAACTCCAATGGTTCCACTGAATACCAGCTGGAATTCCAATTGGAACCAATGGACTTTTTCAGCTGGGACGTTTCCCTGTATAGCTGCTCGCAGAAATTGGGCACGGCCTGTTAAAGATATTCTGCCGCCAACTCATCGAAACCCACCAGTACCACACCTGCTAAACAGTATGGGATGAAATTTCAGTTTTAGACACCCTGCAAGCACCTCAGCCTCTGTGCACATTACAAATGAGGGAGACATGAAACATGTCTATGATCCATTGCAGTGGCTTTGTGGCTTTAGATTTCAGCTGTTAAAACCCAAGACCATGGGATCAAATTCCATGCGTGCTGGCTGCATTCCAATGGACGTAAAAAAGAAAAATGCCACTGTACTCTGCAATACCAGTGTACTCTAAAACACTGCTGTGACCCCCATAGCCCACATGCAGTTCCCAGATGCTAAACACCACAGTCCTAGCTGTTTTTGCATGGAATGAAACACATTTGCATGTTGTCTGCACGAAAGCCATAATTCACAATCCCTGAGCTGTTGATGTGTTTACACAAGAAAAACCAGTCATTGCCTCTATAACCAGTGTAAGACACCATGCAGCATCAGTCTTTTCTAGCCCTGGTGCACCTGTCAACATGCAGCAAAATGTATGGTTGTTGTCCACAGCAGAAAAGTATTGCAGTCACTGGACAAGCTGAAGTTGGCCGGCAAAATTCTTGATACATCAATAATGCAGAAGCCAGGAAGCCACATGTATATCAGTGTGTAATACCCTCCTCCTTACACAAAATTAGACACCCAGGACGCTACCTCCTGGCATCAGATCCAACAGAACACTGTCCCCAATTTCCACAAACTTCACCTCATGCACCCAACACTATACCCTGACACATGCCCATGGTGCCAGGCCCACCCAACATTCTTCCACATTTTCTGGGGATGCGGGGCAAAACCGAACCACTTACAGGTGCAGTACACGTCATTTGAGTTTTGGGAGGTGATCCTGACGAGCGATCGTATGGAGGACCAAAGAGCCCTAATAAAACAGGTCCACCTGACAGCTCAAGCCAGTGGAGCCCTGCAATGAGGACCCCACCTACAAGCCTCAAGAAACATTCCTCTGATTTTAACCTTTAAAGTTTACCTGCCTACCTACTGCTACGTTTCATGCAAAAGAAAAAAGATTATGCTTCTCAAGTGCTGGCAATTTTTGCTGCTTCGTTATTTTGAGCTTTTCTTATGATGAATAGGGACCATTGTTGAGTTTTTCAGTAGGTTATCTGTTTACTTGTGAAATGTGCTGTGTGATATGCAGGTATCAATCATATCCCATTCCTGCTGTTAAAGAAGCCTCTCGGCATGTGCAGTCATTCCCTGAGAAGGATGTTCCCAACAAGCATTCAGCTTTGAGTACTTGACTTATCCAATCTTGTCCTCAGTCTGTCTGTCTGTGTTATGTTTTTCCCATGTTTCATCAATAGGTACAAAACTTTCACTTTCCTAAATACATTCCAAAGCAAGTTTTAAATGCTTCATTGTACTGTTTTATCACAAGCAGAAAGGTTGTTTTTATGTGACAGTACCCTGAGCTACTCTTCAAAGGAGCCCGACCTACTCAGTGCTAAAAATTACAGCCAGGCATAAAAAGAAAAATCAATCTCAGTCATTACCTTCTGCAGATGTACAACCATGACACACTGAGCACTCTGATGGTATCATTAATATTCTTTCCACTCTACCAAATATACTCACTACAATATGACATGAAGTAGATGCCAGCAGCAAAGGGTCTCTGATGCTTCTAGCAAACATGTGCAGGCTCCTTTCAAGAAGTTTGGTATGACTGGAATACTTAATGAAGAGTGTTTGGTGTCAATACGGCTCATGCACCAATTTCAATGCATATTCATTCATGCTATGTGAGAACCTGCTAGAGCAGGAAATTTTTCAGGCTTATTCTTATGCATCTAGCTAATGTGTTCTTCACACGTCAAAGGGAAATTTAAACAGTGTCTACCAAGCTAAACAAAATACCGATAGGTATTGCATCATCTATCACCTTTGCAAAAAAATTTTTAGCCTAGCGCATCAAGCGTCTGAGATAGCGACGACTAAAAACAGCCTTCGCATTTTCCCTCTCAACTCATATAGCAAACACAGCGAGAAAAAAATAAAGATTACAGACCAGCACCACACTCTGTCTATGAAACTGTCACACAGGCGAACAGCCTCAGTTGTTTACTTGATTTTTTTTTTGCTGCTCACTCTCCTGCCACGTCTGTACAATACAGGAGAGCATAGAAAGGAAGATACCGCAATTTCTAGCTGGCCATTCACCTCGCCTTTCTTGCTGAGTGTTTATGTAAGCCAATGACAGCTCATCATTCCTGATGTCACGTGTGCTGCATCATGAAGCGTGCGGGGATTCAAGTGAAAGCCTGGCACTGCAGGTAGCTCTTAGGCGCAAAAGCGGGAATTTGAAAAAAAAAACTGCAAATTATTGGCTCACTTCTGAGGCATGCACGTAAAGTGACATTTACTCTACACAATGCATGCATTTCACAGTCACTTTCTGAACTGCTTTTCAGGGACCCTTCAATGAACTTCAGCTCATGCTCAAGCTAAGCGGCTGTTTGGAGTGAATGTAGAAACAAATTGCTGTAAATATGCTAATTTTATTACCAGAAAATGTAATAGGTAATTTACAAAATACAGTGGAACCCCGTTCATGCGTTTTTCACCGGACCGCGAAAAAAAAACGTAACAGCCGGGAAAACGCAACAGTGAGGAAAGGTCCGAAAATTAATGAAAACAGTGCAGCTTTGCCTTGAAACAATTTATTTCGACATCAAGTGAGCTTAGGTCTTAAAAAAATGGAGAATGGTCAATTGCCGTTTTTTCCGCTCGCTGGAAAACACCACGCGTTTCTCGATGGCCCGGAAAGCCGCATTGCTCTCAGGGTCGCTTTGAGGTGCAACGTACCTGCGGAGGAGGTCCAGAGCTGCGACGGCTTCTCCAAAGCTCGGGTCCACCAACTCCCCGGAATCATGCGGCTCATGCTCCTCGTCGTCATCACAGTCTGAGGCTTCATTCGCGACCGAGTCTGCAACGATCTCGGCGATACTCTGACACTCGGATGTCACGACAGCAGCATCCACGGCGACGTAGTCGTCATACGTGACTCCCGTGGCACCCAGCGCATTCAAAGCTTCACTCAGCTCTTGATCATGAGAGGCTGCTTCCGTCTCTTCAGCTTCCGTGGCAGTTTCCTCTCCGCCGTCCATGCGAAAGCCACACCGCGCGAAGCAGTGCTGTGCAGTTGACACGCTCACTGCAGTCCACGCTGAAGCGACGTAGTGCAGAGCGTCCAGTATTGAAACGATCGTAGGGTGCTGTCCGCGATCAATACGCGCCAGACAGCGCTTTACGATGGACTTCCTGTACGAGTGCTTTAAGTTCTTTATGACGCCGGCATCCAACGGCTGCAAGTGGCTTGTAGTGTTTGCAGGAAAAAAACAAGCTTAACGTTCCGAAGAAACGACAGGTCTCTCGGGTGGGCAGCACAATTGCCCAGAAAAAGGACAACACTCCCGCACTGGGAGCCCATCTTGTTGTCGAAGTAACGAAGAAATTCTTCAAACAAAGAACCCGTCATCCATGCACAACTGTTGCTTCTATAGTGACATGGCAGCAGGCGAATGTTCTTTAAGCACCGTGGGTTTCGGTATTTTCCGATTACCCATGGCTTCAGCTTGTCCGAGCCATCCATGTTGCAGCAAAGGAGCACCGTCAATCGTTCTTTGCTGCATTTGCCTCCGTGGCATGCTTCGCCCTTCAGGCTTAACGACTTGGATGGCTGCACCCGAAAGAAAAGACCCGTTTCGTCGGCATTGTAAATGTCACGAGGCTCATACCCCTCAATTATGGCAGATAGTGTGGCCTTCCAATCGTCGACTGTTTCCAAGTTTACACTTGCTGCTTCCCTGGATACCGTCTTATACGCGATGCCGTGCCTCTTCCGGAAACGGTCGATCCAGCCATTTGACGCTGTAAAGTCACTGATGCCCAGTCGGTTGGCTATTTCCATCGCCTTCTCGCGCAAAATGCTGCCGTCGAAGTTAACAGCGGCAGCGCGAGCTTGTTTAAACCAAGTAAGAAGCGACTCGTCGAGGTTTCCATACTTGGCGCCACGAGCCTGCTTAGCTTTCGGGCCGAGGAGCGCAGCATTCCCTCGTATCTCGGCACGCTTCGAGACGATGCTGTTAAGCGTCGAGGGCGGCAGACCAAGATCCTTGGCGATGTCGACTCTTTTCCGCGCTGGCTGCCTGTCGACTGCGTTGAGAACATCCAGCTTTTCCTCGAGGGAAAGCGCCTTGCGCTTGCGCGACGCCATCAAAGGACGACAAATCGCTCGCGGTGTTAGCGAGGCCCAACGAGGCGTAGGCAGCGTAGGTGTTGACGGGAGGACACGGACGACTCGGATGGGTTGACACGCACAAACAAGAAAGACTGGATTAGCAAGGCCTGACGAGGCATAGGCAGCGTAGCTGTTGACGGAAGGACACGGACGACTCAGATGGGTTGAACCGCACAAACAAGAAAGACTGGATTGCTGCAGGCCCGCGGGTTTTACTCGCTTCGGCTGACGAGGCAGTGGCCATCTAGTGGCAATCTCTCCAACTCGCGTGCAGCTTTTTATGGCCTCCGAGATTACTCAAACACGTGCAAGGGGGTGATCTCGGAGGCCATGGTCTTGTAGCCAATTCCGTAGCCAAGCCTGGCCAAGACTCGTCAAAATGGCGTTTGGCGCGCGTTGCCCGGCCGGGTTCGGGGTGCCAGGTTGCGACGCATCATTATGCAGGAATGTTTTCACAGCTACAACGTAACAGCAGGGTACCCAATACATTGGATCCTATGGGAGCTATGCCGGGACCGGACGAAAACGACGTAACATCCGGGAAAACGCAGCAGTGAGGAACGTAACAACGGGGTTTTACTGTATTAACAGCTGTTTCCCTACATTATATACAAACAAATTAAAAAAGGACACTATTACACACTCATAAGATATTTGCCAAATTGAAAAGATGACCAATTAAATCAGAAGAAATGTCTCTGGCACCCGATAAAAGCTTACGAGCCAAAACAAACCTATTACTCATATAAAGGAGGGGCCATGTGTGTGCATAAAAATGTGCTTAGAGCCTTCCAGTTGCATGTACAGAAGGCAACGGTTCGAGCAAAAGCAGATTCTCATGAAAGCGCACTAAGCATGTTTACAGGGCAACTCTGGAGGTTTTTTCAATACTTTGAGTTACTTATCAAAACACTTTCCTAAGGGCTACCTGTCGGCATAAGAAAGCAATTTTCAAAATACCAAGTAGAAATATTTTAAAAGAGATAAACACCAAACCAAAAGCAAGACTTAGGTTCATGGCCAGGGACAATGCTCCACTTGACACAGCAGTGACCTCACAGACATTATTGGAAAAACGTTGAATGGCTGAAATGACGACAGCGTTCATAAAATTCCTTAGACAACCTTATACTAGCCTAAAGGTTTGATCTTGATGTGGAGTGGGCAGTAACATGCGATTTACGCTCGCGACATTGCAAACGCAGTGTTACTCGCAGATATCACCTGAACTGAGGCCATGGAAATAGCAAACTCTAAAATCGATTTGCGCAGGAATGAATTCCCACACAGCTGCCAAACTTGGCACAAATGATAAGGATGCAGAGGAAAACCTACAGGAAAAGCATCAGAATACATGCATCTCGAAAAACCCCCGAAGTCGCCCTTTGTAAGCTGTACAGTTTAATGTCCCAAAGCAACACATGAGCTATGACGAACACAGCATAGCATACCTCAGCAGAGAGTAAAAAACCATTCCTTCAGCTTTCAGCACAATTGGTAACTGCATTGACAAGAACACTAAACAGGTTATCAGCTTAATTATCAAAGTGCACCTAAGCACAATGTGTAGCCCTCCGCCACTGTTTTGTAATTCAATAAACTACCAAGCTTTTCTAGTTCAACAATGTAGCATGTGTTAGATTGGATTATGAAGGAGAATGTTTGCATGAATTTTTGAAACTGCCTCAGTAGAGCCAGAGTCCTTCAATAGCACTTTATGGTCACGAAACTTCTCCATAAATCTAATGGAAGAGCTTGGTGCACTGCCCAAAGCGGCAGCACAGCAGCGCTAATGTCAATCGAGGAGCATGTTCTGGTAAGCGGCAGAGCGGGTGGCTACCTAGCTGAGTAGAAAGTGACGATTTGTGGTGTGTCATTTTCTTGTTCAGGCATTTACAGTGTCGAAATACTTGAATGCGCATCTTTTGTGGACCATCGAATGCTGTCTGTGAATGATGCCGTTACCTTGTGTGACTGGCTGCCGCTCCGGCTACAGGAGCAATGGCGACAAAATGTTTCTCATCTGATGCCGAACTGACAGAGACGTGGAGATGTGCCATCCCTCAAAAACGAAATTGGCAGTTTCAACTTTCGTGTTGCTGCGATGAAAGCTGCTCAAGCTGAAGCCTAGTGCTCTGCCTAGGTTATTCGAAAGCTCCCGCGATATTTAACCAAGCACAATCCCCATTCCTGATCATTAAAAAAGTGACACTGTATCGTATATGATGCCTGCACAGCAGCGAACGCTTTGAGTAATTCATTCTCGAACTACTCGGCCATCGATGACGCTGCTGAAGCAGCACCAGTGCCAAGACAGATAGCTCGCTGGTGCCAACGTGTCATAACTTGAAATGCTAAAGAAGGTGCTGGCTGGAATGACACCTTTCCTTCTTTTTTCAGCTGCAGAAAGTACACCTTCCAGTGTGGGTTTAGCGTGGCAAAATATAAAGCTGTCATACAATCCCAAGGAGCACTCTCACTTATATGTATCGCAGCTTTGCAATTGTATATACAAAACGTCCAGTTTGCGGGGGCAAAAGTCAACCGACTAAAAGCTGCTATGCTAACGCTTCTTTTTTTAATCTACAAAGTATATGTGAATAAACTGTCCATTCTGTACAAGACGTTCACTTGTTCATTTAGTGCATGTACACTGGCGAAGACGACAACGGCTTAATTGCGAAAATATATTGCTTTATTATTATTATTTATTGATACCTCACAGGCCCCGAAGAGCATTGAGTGAGTGGGGAATCAAGGAAAAGGAATATACCAAAATAATAAACAACAATAACGGTACAATGGACGCGGTACAAGGAAAAAAACATGAACACAGATTATTTAAAATGGAGCAAAAATAACATTTGAACGAAACAATACAAAATACGAAAAAATTGCAAAACGCAAATATGCAAAGAGGTTACTAGAAGTCAGGTGCAAGCAAAAACAGTGGTACATCAGAGAACAATATAACAGCAACTGAAACTGTAGAAAAGCATTTGAAACAATACTAAAGGGATAAATGCATACATAGGGTCGTTTTAAACTCTATAGGATCAGGACAGGAGAGCCTGATTGCTTTAAGTAATGCAGACAAATTAAATGATTGAGTTTTGCCATATATACGATTGAAACCGAGATGATTATTCAAGCGCGCTGAGGAGCGGAAAGGTGATTCTAGAGGCAGAAACAAGGGGCGGGTGTAAACATATTTATGAAATAAACAGAGACGTGAAAGTGAACGACAAATTTCGAGTATCTGTAAAACATTAAGGGTTTTAAGCTGGGAGAAACAGGCGAGGGGCTATAATTACTAACAATGTACCGGGCAGCTCTGTTTTGAACAGTCTCAAGCATTTTAATGAGATATTTTTGATGGAGTGACCATACAAACGACACGAATTCCAACTGGGGTCGTACGAAAGTTAGGTATGCAAGCTTACGAATGGAGCTAGGAGAGTTGCGCAGGCTACGGCGTGTGAAACCCAGTGTCCTCGACGCTTTGTTGCAGACAGCTGAAATGTGACAAGACCATGAAAGATCTGGAGTGAGCTGAATTCCGAGATATTTGTAAGACATAACTTGGGATAGGAAGGTGTTGTTAATAGAGTAGTTGAAGTTAGACATATCATGTCTTCTGCTAAATGTCATAGATTTACATTTAGTAGGGTTTAGGATCATGTGCCAGTTTTTATACCAATCAACAATAATGCTAAGATCATTTTGGAGGGTCAGGTGGTTAGTGTCTCAAGTGATCATGCGGTAAACAACACAGTCGTCTGCGGAAAGTCATAAATGGGAAGAAATGTTATTAGGAAGGTCATTAATGTAAATTAGGAAAAGCAAGGGTCCACGTACGCTTCCCTGTGGTACGCTAGAGGTTACATCACATAGTGGTGAGGAAGATCCATTGACAACAGTGAACTGTTGACGAAATGAGAGAAAGTTACGAAGCTAAGACAATGTGAGAGAATCAAGAGAAAGGGCAGATAATTTAGTAACTAGCCGGCCGTGTGCAACTCTGTAAAATGCTTTTGAGAAATATAAAAAAATGCAATCCGTTTGCTGGTTATCGTCCATGTTAAAATGCAAGTCAGTAGTAAATTCAAATAACTCGGTATCGCACGAGTAGCCTTTCCTAAAACCATGCTGATTAGAAAAGAAAAAGTGATTACGTTCTAGATGGTAGTAAATGTGGGAAGCAATAATATGTTCAAGTAATTTACAGCATATGTATGTTAACGAGGTAGGGCGATAGTTATCAGGTGAGCTTTTGATACCGGTTTTGAAGACAGGGATGCCCTTGACAATTTTCCAGTCAGTAGGCAATTCTCCGGATGATAAAGATTGCTGAAATATACGACACAAAATCTGGCTGGAAATTGAAATGGTGTTTTTAAGAATCTTGGAGTTTATGTCATCCACTCCAGCAGATGAGGATAACTTAAGGTTTTTAATCAGCGATGCAGTACCCTAGGCACTAATGCTGATAGACTCCATGAATCGGTAGTAGAGTCGGGAACAATAGGCATACTGGAATGGTCTTCCTTAGTAAATACTGAAGTAAAAAATCTATTAAACGTAGTCGGACATTCAGTGTCATCTAGCAGCAATCCACTATTGTGTAGTTGTATGAAGTCTTGTTTACATTTGGGAGATATAGTTCGCCAGAACTTCTTAGGATTACTCTACAAAAGTGAGGGGAGATCATGAGTGAAATATTTGTTTTTGGCAGCAGTAATAGCAGAACAGTATGTCCTCAGGCACTGTTTGTAGCTATCCAACAAGGATGGAGAGGGAGCAGATTTAGTTTTTCGGTAAAGCGCTTCTTTTTATTTCGTAATCGACTGAAGGCCTTGTTGAACCATGGATTAGTTTGTCATTAGTTATTGAAATTAGTGGAACATGCTTGTCTATCAGCGCAGAGAGTTTGTGTTTGAAAAGCAACCAGTTGTCTTCGGTAGGTCGTTGGTTACTCAAGGGCAAAAATACTCCATTAAAAAACTTGGTAAGTTCTGTATTACCATATAAACGCGTGTAAGGGCCGCACTTTTTTTCCCACTTTTTTCCGCACTTTTTTTCGGGGGTCAAATTTCGTAGTGCGGCCCATACACGCGATTTTCGAAAAAAAATGTTTTTTTCAAGTGAAAGCAAACCAATCTGGAATGCGCGGCATTTATTTACCGTTCATGCATCACTCACGGAGTCTTCAGACTCCGAGCTGGTGCTGTGTTCAGGTAAATGTTCAGCCCACAGAAAGTCGCCTTCGGTCCCGTCTAAACTGTTTGAAATTCCGGTCACTTTGAAACTCCGGGTAACAATGTCGGTCGACACGGAATTCCACGCGGACAAAATCCATCCAAGCACAGTCGCGAGCAGTGCCCTCTTAAGCCACCCTGTCGGCGTCTCGTCGTGATTGCTATTGGCCATCCATTCCGAATACTGCCTTCGAAATTCAACCTTAAAAGGCCGATTGACGCTTACATCCAGGGGTTGCAGCATGCCGGTGAGGCCGCCCGGTCCTCTTGCGGTATGCTTTTAGCACGCGCCAAGGCTTGTGCCCTCACGCACAGCGTGTCCGTTGTCAACGCGTAACCGTTCTTCCGCACTTCCATTGAATAGCATAGCAGCTCTTCTTCTAGCTCAGGAAATTTGCATGGCTTGCCTCGGAAAGCGCGCTTTTTGGAGCTGGTATTCTTCAACGCATCCCTTTGTCCGCACCACCGTCGGACACACTTCTCGTCCACGTCAAATTTTCTGCCCGCAGCACGCTTGCCGTGTTCGAGAGCGAACTCCACTACTTTCAGTTTAAAGCCCGCCGTGTAGCTGTTGAGGTGCTTGCCCATCGTGCAACAGTGACAATGCTCAGAGGCAGTTCATGAAAAAGTGAAGAACGACAGCGCACGAGAGCAACAACTATGCCGAGCGACCACGCTAACACAACCACTAAAAAACGCATGCTTTGACAGCCAGAACAGAACAAAGTTAGACCTGGTGATACTGATGCCGATACGGATAGCGGAAGTACAGTAGCAGAAGCTCGCGGCAGAAGAAAAGATAATGATGATGACCCGCGGCCTCGGGCGCCATCCATGGGCGGCACCTCGAAGCTCCTGTGCGCATGTATTTCGAAGGCTATTCTTGCGTGTTTCCTGGAAAGTTTGGGTGCGGCCCTTACACAGTTTTTTTTTTTCAAATATTTCCTTTGGGAATACGGGGTGCGGCCCTTACACGCGTTTATACGGTAATCTCACCATATCTTGCTTTACTATAATCTCTAATCCTTTTTATTGTATTACCTGAAAACAAACTAGGAACTAGAGTTTCAAACTGAAGCATCTTATGGTCACTAAATCCATCAAGGTACATAACCTGCCCTATGGTGTCAGGAGTGGTGGCTAAAGCTAAATCTAGTATGTTAGAACCATGGGTATTCTGGCTAATGACTTGAAATAATTTGAAATCTAGAGTTAGGTTAATGAATTCTGTTGCAACAGTATTAGATGAAGACAAATTAACCCAATCTATTTGAGGAAAATTAAAATCACCGAGCAAGCAAATGTTACTGAGCGCACAGTCATCAGCAGCGGCAGAAATGCTAGACCGCAGATTGTGAACAGTATGCCTATTGTACCAGGCACTGACTACCGATTCATTGAGTCTGTCAGCAGTAGTGCTGAGGGTACTGCATCGCTGATTAAAAACCTTAAGTTATCCTCATCTGCCGGAGTGGACGACATAAACTCCAAGATTCTTAAAAACACCATTTCGATTTCCAGCCAGATTTTGTGTCATATATTTGAAGAAACAGTTTTACAGGAGGCCCATGCTATTTCTAGGTCAGAATTGGATGCGATAGTGATGGAAGGTAACGTTCTTTTGATTGCAAGGAGAACCCCGCCCTGTTGCATTTGGGTTGTAAGCCCCAAGGGTAGCGTTGGCCTGGCGGCCTGGGGCAAAGCTGGAAACATCCGAAGGTCCCGGCAAAGGATGACTCGACTGGCAACAGAACAACTTGTTTATTCTGGCATCGCAAAAGAGCAGCCGGTCAGGGCGACCACGTTACTCGAAGGAAGGAATCGAAGTCTCTCTCGCGTCCGGCGCAGCTGTCTTTTTTTATACCCTCGGAGTCGAGGGCAAGAGGGAACGGCTTGGGAAGAGTCATCCGATACGGCGACGCTTGAACATGTTCAGGCGTGACGGGCGCGTCCGCCAGGCCGGCGCCGGTCAGACCTCCTCGCCTCCCAGTTGAGGAGCTCCTCTCCCCGGCTGCCGCGCTTTGACAAGCGTGGGCAAAACAAGCACACACACACACACGCACGCACGACGACACGTGGCACTGAAACATGCCTGGACGCGCTTGGCGGGAGGCGTCGCGGCGGCGATGAACGAAGCCGCGGCGTCCGTTGCATCCGCGCCGGCTATACCGCGCGTCGTAGGTAGGCGAGACGTAACAGACCGCCCCGCCGGGAGAAGGAGATCCCGATGGTCAGGGGACTGCATCCGCTGTCCAGAGGGATGTCGCTCGATGATGCTCGTAATCGAAACCGATCGTCCCTCGACGTTGCTTGAGCGCAGCGCACAGAGAAGGCCTCGTTCTCGGGTTCAGGATCACATAGGACACTGTAAAGTCACTTCGGGAGAGTTGCCATTTTTTTTGCTCGTTCCCAGCAAGCGTTAGAACTACGCCGAAACGCAACCGCTCAGTCAGCAAGCACGAGACAACCCTCACTAAGCTCTGCCAGGCTCTTTCCCCTTTTATACTACTGCCTAGTTCCTTACAGTAGTCAAGCAGCACTCAGAACGCGTCCACAAATTGGAAAATTGCACTAGAAGGCACATAATCACTTTGAAACACTAAACAAAAGCAATATGTTAAAAATCCTGCCTCAGGAAGAAAACATCAGTAACCAACAACTTTGAGGCGGATTCCTACGTTAGGGGCTTCGACTTAAGCCATCGGCGTTACCGTTGAGACTCCCCTTTTTGTAACGCACCTCAAAGGAATATTGTTGCAAAGCGAGGCTCCAGCGCAGGAGGCGGCCATTTTTGGGAGAGATGTTCTGCAGCCATTGGAGAGGGCAGTGATCCGTCTCAATGATAAACCTCGAGCCGGCTAGGTAGCATGACAATTTCTGAACGGCCCACACGAGACACGCACACTCTTTCTCGGTGGCGCTGTACGCCTGCTCACGACAGGTCAGCTTACGACTAGCATACAGGACGGGGTGTTCCACTTCTCCATTGTCCCTTTGGCACAGTACAACGCCCATGCCTCGCTCACTAGCATCGCACTGAACAACGAACCCTTTGGTATAGTCTGGCGATCGTAGCACAGGCTGGCTTGTTAGGGCGCTCTTTAGGGCGCTAAAAGCTCTCTCCTTTGTCTCGCTCCAGACGACTGTTTGGGGCTCTGTTTTTCTTAGAGCATCCGTCAGGGGAGCCGCGATATCGGAGTACCTGGGGATGTACCTCTGATAGTAGCCGGCGACACCCAAGAACGACCGAATATCGGTCTTCGTGCGCGGTTGCGGGAAGTCTCGCACAGCGGCCACCTTTATTTCAGAGGGGCGGCGACGACCCTGTCCAATCACGTGACCGAGGTAGACAACCTCTGCCTGTGCTAATTGGCACTTGGGAGCCTTGACTGTCAAGCCCGCTTCGCGCAGGCGGGTTAGCACTGCCCGCAAGTGTGCCATATGCTCAGACCAGGATGCGGAGAATATCGCTACGTCGTCTAAATACGGTAAAGCAAATTCTTCCTGTCCCCGCAACACTTTGTCCATGAGGCTTGAAAAGCAGTATGGTGCGTTCTTCAAACCAAAACTCAAAACTTTAGGACGGAATGTTCCCATTGGTGAAATGAACGCCGCATACCTACTAGCCTCCTCTGTAAGTGGAACCTGCCAATAACCCCTGACAAGATCTAGGGTGGAAATAAACTGAGCGCTACTAACTTTCTCAAGGCGCTCCTCGATGTTAGGGATCGGATAAATTTGATCCTTAGTGATAGAATTAAGCCTGCGGTAGTCGACGCAAGGACGAGGTTCCTTGCCCGGTACCTCAACTAAAATCAAAGGGGAGGTATAATCACTCTCACCCGCCTCAATAACATCGAGCTGTAGCATTTTCTTTACCTCAGTCTCCATAATATCGCGCTGGCGGGGTGACACCCGGTACGCCTTGGATCGTACTGGCTCTGGCGAGGTAAGTTCTATATCATGAGTAAGGACAGAAGTCCTACCAGGCCTCTCAGAGAACTGACCTTGAAACTCTTGTAAGAGTTGGTGTAGTTCGGTTCTCTGCTCAGCTGACAGCGGTGCTTTAATGATTAAGTCACTAATGACCTGATCAGTGTCTTCCCTGTTCGTCACTGAGCCTAGTCCCGGAAGCTCGACCGGAAGCTCTTCGGGAACGTTTACCATCATACACACCACTGCTTCCCGTTGTCTATAGGGTTTGAGCAGATTACAGTGGTAAACTTGCTGTGCTTTCCGTTTTCCTGGCAGACTCACCACGTAGTTAACATCCGACAGTTTTTGAACAATCCGTGCTGGGCCCTCCCACTGCACGTCGAGTTTGTTTTTTAGCGATGTGCGCAATATCATCACCTCATCGCCCACCTCAAAACGACGGGCCCTGGCTGTCCGATCATAATAAACCTTGGCTCTCTGCTGAGCCTTTGCCATTGCTTCACCTGACAACTCCTGTGCCCTTCTTAAGCGTTCGAGGAGACTAAGCACGTACTCGACCACGACTGGGTCGTCGCCCCTGCCTTCCCACGAGTCTCGAAGCATGCGAAGCGGAGACCGCAGCGAGCGACCGTACACCAGCTCAGCTGGCGAAAACCCCGTAGCCGCATGCGGCGCGGTCCTTAATGCAAACATCACCCCAGGCAGACACAGCTCCCAATCACTTTGTTGCTCAAAACACAATGCTCTCAACACGCGCTTCATGACGGAGTGGAGCTTCTCAACGGAATTCGACTGTGGGTGGTACACTGAGCTGTGTAACAGCTTTACCCCACACCTTTCGAGAAAGGCTGTCGTCAAAGCGCTGGTAAACACTGTGCCCTGATCTGACTGGATTTCCGCAGGAAAACCAACTCGCGCAAATATGGACAGTAGTGCATTGACTATCTCAACTGAGCTGAGATCTTTAAGCGGCACTGCTTCAGGGAACTTTGTCGCTGGGCAGATCACAGTCAAAATGTGTCTGTACCCCGTGGCTGTTACCGGCAGAGGTCCCACTGTATCAATAACGAGCCGTCTAAAAGGCTCCGTAATGATAGGTACCAACTTCAACGGCGCCCTCGATTTGTCCCCTGGTTTGCCAACCCGCTGACAGGTGTCACATGTCCTCACAAAGGTTTCTACGTCACGAAAACACCCTGGCCAATAGTACTCTTGCAAGAGACGGTCCTTAGTCTTCTTAACTCCTAGGTGTCCGGACCACGAACCGCCATGCGACAAGCGCAACAGATCCTGACGGTAGCACTGAGGCACGATCAGCTGATCGAACTCGACTCCTCTGCGGTCTAGATACTTCCGGTACAGGACCCCACCTCTTTCCACAAAACGAACATTTTTCTTGGCGATACCTTCTTTGACATTGCAGCGCATGTTTTCTAGGCTGCCATCCTTTTTTTGCTCTGCTATCAAAGCCGACCGGCTGACTTTTAGCAACCTATTAAGTCCATCGGACGTAGGCGCGATGAGCAAATCTGTAGATAGCTCTTCTAATTTTCCCGTGTCGGGCATTTCCTCTCCAGTACCTGGTGCCTTCAGCGCTACAGGCTCAATTTTATTCAGTTCGGACGTGCTCTGAATATCAGCTTGCTGCGCCTCCGACCCTTTCTCATTGCTCGACAACGTCGGCCCCGCAACTACCGCCTTTGCAGCGAGCTCCCGAACTCTCGATCTGGTTAAGGCCTGAACGCTAGCCTCACCAAACAAAAGACCCTTCTCGCGCAGGAGGTGATCGGACCGGTTCGAAAATAGGTACGGGTACTGGGGGGGCAGCATAGATGACACTGCTGCCTCCGTCTCAATTGCTCCGAAAGGTCCTTCAATGAGCACTTTTGCTACGGGCAGACACACGCTGTGAGCTTCCACGGCTTGCTTGATCCATGCGCACTCGCCCGTGAACATATCGGGTTCTACGTAAGAGGGGTGAACTACATCCATTGTAGCTGCGGAATCACGAAGCACTCGGCACTCTTTCCCGTTCACGAGGAAGTCTCGCATGTAAGGCTCGAGAAGCTTCATGTTCTCGTCAGTGCTGCATAATGACAAAAAAACGACTTTTGTTTTTGTTTCTGGACACTGCGCCGAAAAGTGACCCGGCTTCTGGCACGTATAACACACGCGCGCTTGCCTCGCCTCGAACCGCTTTCTGCGTTCGGCTTCGGCTGCCGCCGTCTCCTTACGTTCGGTCGGACTGCTTTCACTCGCATCCGCACTACGCGTGTCCCCCCTTGCTCTCATGGGTGTGAACTTCGGCCTCTCAGACTTGGAGCCAAATTCACCCTTTTGACCGTCCTTAGCTCCGCGAGCCCGACGCGTCACAAACTCCTCGGCTAGCTCGGCGGCTTTAGCCACTGTACTAACGTCTGGCCTATCCAAGACCCAGTACCGCACGTTCTCAGGTAACCGACTATAAAACTGTTCCAGCCCGAAACACTGCAGAATTTTCTCGTGGTCACCAAACGCTTTCTCTTCTTTGAGCCACTCCTGCATGTTTGACATAAGCCTGTAGGCAAACTCTGTATATGACTCATTTCTGCCTTTTTCATTTTCCCGAAACTTCCGACGGAACGCCTCCGCTGACAGCCTGTACTTTTTTAGCAGACTCGATTTCACTTGGTCGAAATCCTCTGCCTCCTCTCTCTTCAAGCGAGCGACTACGTCGGCCGCCTCGCCGGGTAACAAAGTGAGCAAGCGCTGTGGCCACGTTTCCCGAGAGAACCCCTGCTTCTCGCACGTTCGCTCAAAGTTAACCAGGAACAAACCAATGTCCTCTCCAAGCTTAAACGGCCGCATCAGGTCAGTCATTTTGAACGATACCCGTTCTCCTGCACCGTGTGCCTGACTTCCATTACGAGCGCGTTCCATCTCTACCTCGAGACGCTTCATTTCTAAAGCGTGGTCGCGCTCTTCTTTCTCTTTTTGCTCTTTACGTTCGCGCTCCTCTTTCTCTTTTTGTTCTTTCCGTTCGCGCTCCTCTTTCTCTTTTTGTTCTTTACGTTCGCGCTCGTCTTTCTCTTTTTGTTCTTTACGTTCGCGCTCCTCTTTCTCTTTTTGTTCTTTACGTTCGCGCTCCTCTTTCTCTTTTTGTTCCCTCTCCTCAATGGTCTCAAGGCATTCCGACAGCTCGTCATCCTCAGCCTCCAACTCAAGAATCGCCCTTAGCAGTTCTGGTTTTCTGAGTTTGTCTGAGACATCAAGACCCAACTCTCTTGCAAGCTCCAGCAATTTCGGTTTGCGCAACGACTTCAAATCCATGGCTGCTCCGAATGCTGCTTTCTCTACTGCCTACTATTGTCTTGCCGCAAACTAACCCGGCAGCAACGACAACCACAATTACCAGCTCTGTTTCTGACACTAACAAAAGCCTGGCAAAACTCAGAAGAAGAAAGTCCCGCACTCACCAAACCTCGCAGCCACGAATTCAGCGCAGTCGTTCCGCTGCAGGCAACCAGTCATCACACAGGGCTCGTTGCACTGCTCCCGGATGGTCGTTGTGCTGCTCAGCATACAGTTGACCGCATATCTTCGCTGCTGGCCTCCGTTGTCGGGATCTCACCGCTGGCAACCAGTTGTTGCATTTGGGTTGTAAGCCCCAAGGGTAGCGTTGGCCTGGCGGCCTGGGGCAAAGCTGGAAACATCCGAAGGTCCCGGCAAAGGATGACTCGACTGGCAACAGAACAACTTGTTTATTCTGGCATCGCAAAAGAGCAGCCGGTCAGGGCGACCACGTTACTCGAAGGAAGGAATCGAAGTCTCTCTCGCGTCCGGCGCAGCTGTCTTTTTTTATACCCTCGGAGTCGAGGGCAAGAGGGAACGGCTTGGGAAGAGTCATCCGATACGGCGACGCTTGAACATGTTCAGGCGTGACGGGCGCGTCCGCCAGGCCGGCGCCGGTCAGACCTCCTCGCCTCCCAGTTGAGGAGCTCCTCTCCCCGGCTGCCGCGCTTTGACAAGCGTGGGCAAAACAAGCACACACACACACACGCACGCACGACGACACGTGGCACTGAAACATGCCTGGACGCGCTTGGCGGGAGGCGTCGCGGCGGCGATGAACGAAGCCGCGGCGTCCGTTGCATCCGCGCCGGCTATACCGCGCGTCGTAGGTAGGCGAGACGTAACAGCCCCCTCTTTTGTTTATACAGTCATGTCTGTAGATATTGTAAGCATGGGCGTCGGGAAAGATTTCACTGTGTTCGATACCGGCATGCAACCAAGTCTCTGTTAAAGCAACTATATCAGATTCACTACCTTCAAGAAAGAAACAGAGTTGATCGCGTTTAGGCATTAAGCTTCTGATATTAGAAAATGAAAGGGACAGCTTCGGGGCGGAGGTGGATGACATGGGTTGGGGATGCTCACGGAAGCTGGTTGCATTGCCTAGCTATGGCGAGACTAATGTGACCGAATCACTGGCGCGGTCATACACAATTTTTTTTTGTCCATTCGAAATTTGTCAAATGTCAGTTTATAAGGCATGGATTGTGATTTAGCAAACTTTGTCAACTTGCTTCTAGCTTCACGAGTTGTAGCAGAAAAATCCTTGCGGGTAGAGTAACTAGTATCTTTCAATTTGTGCCCATTTGAAAGGATGTTTGGCTTGTCTTTAAAGAAGGTCTGTGCCTGTCAGATTTGAAATTAAAAATAATAATAATAATAGCTTTATTTCCATCAAAACGATGGAGGGGCCGTGGGTAAAAGCTGCTGAACAGCTTGACTAGAGCCCACGGTCCCCTCTACAAGGCAGTACAGGAGCATACATGAAACATACAGGAATACAAACATGCAGAAACGCAAAATTGATTCGATTTAATGTATCACAAGGAAATCAATATTAGAATTGTTCAAAAACATGACATATCACGTGGCGCAGTTCACGAACTGTAGTGCGACCTAAATCAATTCCACATTTATTCAGATCATTAAGAAGTTTAGGCAAAATGTACGATAGTGTACCCATAGAATAGTTAGCACGGGGAGTGACCACCTTCCAGTATTCAGACTGACATATAGTGTAGGATGTAGGCTTTATTTCTAGCTTGGCTAGGTTGCGAAAGAAATTTCGATTTTCTTTTAATTCGTACTTAAAGGCAACAATTAGTCTATAGCTAAACAATTTCCAGACAGGCATTATATCTGCTTTAATGAACAGAGCATGTGTATGAGAATTGTAGGGGACATCAAAAATAAGCCTAATTATCTTTTTTTGTAGGACGTACACCTGTGTTAAGTTTGTTACTGTGGTAGATCCCCATACCAAAAAGCAGTAAGAGAGGTGAGAGTAAAAAAGAGAATTATATATCAGCTTTTTTACGTTGAAAGGTAATATAGACCTACATCTGGATAAAATACCAACGACACTTGACAATTTAGTGCAAACAGAATCTACATGAATATCCCACAGCATATTTTGCGAAAACGTGACCCCAAGAATTTTAATACTACTTACTATTTCTATTTTTCTGGTGCCATAGGTAAGATCTACATTCATATTTACCTGCTTTGATTTCGGTCTAAATAGCACAGCCTTAGTTTTGTTGGTGTTAACTTCTAACTGATTTGCTACAGACCATTCCAGAAGTTTTACAAGGGCGGAGTTTGCTATATAGCTGATTTGCTCACAGTCTGTAGCGGAAAAAAATATGCTGGCATCGTCGGCGTACAATATATATTTGGCTTCAGCGCATGTATTTACCAGATCATTTATGTAGATATTAAAAAGAAAAGGTCCAAGAATGCTGCCTTGAGGCACTCCTCTTGCAATTGGTTTTTGGTCGGAACAGTGCTCACCTATTTGAACATACTGCCGCCGATAGCCAAGGTGAGATTTTATAAGATTCCAGCAATGGCCACGCACTCCATACAATTCAAGTTTTTTGAGTAAAATGGAATGAACAATGCAGTCAAATGCTTTCGTGAAATCAATGTACAGGCCCAGTACAACCATCTTACTTGAAAACTGTGATAAAATAAACACTTTTTGTTCTATTAAGGCTAGTTCCGTGGACCTATGCTTTCTAAATCCAAATTGAGCTGGGGTTGAAAGGTCATATTTCTGAAAAAAAATTGAAAGGCGCTCATGAATAATCTTTTCTAAACCCTTTGAAAATATTGGCAACACTGAGATAGGGCGATAATTCTTGATGTCATTTTGATCGCCGAGTCTATTAACTCTATCAAATTGTGAAGCAGACAAAGATAAGCCTAGATGCTCTGAACAAACCGCGATAATTTGCCCTTCAGAATCTGCCCAGTTTTCGTCTTCCACATCGTCGAAGCCAAAGAAAAGCAAGTTATTTTGACACAACCTGTTTTCAGCATCATCACATCTTGAGTAAATGTTAGAAAGCTGCGAAGAAATGTTTCGAAAGGCATTGTCAGCCAAAAAAGACTCGGGCTTATCGGGTGAGGCTGTTGGTGTTTCAATGGCTGCAACTCTCAGCATCAGCTGTTCGACTTCATTTTCGGTAGCATCCTGCCTTTCTTTAACACCTTTGATTTCATTAGGTATTGTAGCTTGGCCAGCTTCAATTCTTTGGACAGTCAGCAAAAGAGTTTCCAGAGTTTCCCTTTCAGTTTCATTCATAGGCCCAGAATTGCTTTCAATGTCACCCGATAATGAGAGTAGCATACCATAAAAAAGTAAGTAAAGGCGAGATGGCAAAGAAAATAAGTGCTTCAGTGCATCAATAAACTCTCCAGGGCACAACTCCACAAATAGACAATAATCGTTGCTCTTCACACAAGTAGCGCCTTCCAAATCACTAACCTGCAAAATCTGCAGCGGTAAGATTTCCATTGAGGTCACGGTGCCATGCCCGAGATGGGTGGTTCCAGGCTTGTTCTTATATGTGTCGCCCATATCGGAGATAGTAGAAGATCCATGTTGCCAGGTGTAAAAACTGTTGTCGGCTAGGCTTGGCCAAGAAGCAGGCGGGAACGGCGATCGTGCAGTGGCGCCGGATGGCGAAGATATAGCAGAACCTGGGAAACAGCAACAGCCACATAGGAGCGGGGCCTGCAAAATCCGCAGCAGTAAGATTTCCACGGCGGTCACAGTGCCGTGCCCCTGGTTCAGAGCTGTAATGCATAACTGAGCACGCCACCATTCAGAATGGCCTTATTCGATAGGGTTCGGGGCAGTCCGTGGTGCCTAGGCGTAGCACTGTCATTTTAGAAATAGCGGCACCCTGCTGGCAAAATGGTAAGAGCTGCGCCTGCCAAAATGGCTATTTATAAGCTCAAAAGATGAACAAGTGAAAATACCCTCTGCTGCATCAGTATCAGGAGCAGAATCAAATGCACTGTGCTTCCGAAAGTTGAATGCTGTGGTGCCAAGCATGGCAACAGACAGCGCGACATCTTGACACATTCATCAGCTTCTTGCAGAGGATTAGCCATGCTTTAAACTCTTCATTAAAAACACATGTCATATAGTGATAAGCGCACCACAGTATGCACAACATACAGTTAAACCAGCAGTCACGTCCACTGAACCCAGGCAAGTGACACAAATTCAGCACAAATCCAACAAGTGCCGTCTGCTAACGCAGACTCTGTCAACGTTCTTAGACCAATCAATTTCGCAACTTCCCTTACCCAGCTGCTAGCTATCATGCCTGCTGCGGACGTCACTGGAACTATCGGCGAAGAAGTCACGCTTTTATACATGTCTCAGGCATGGTGTGCTACGCCTCCGGAAAGGAGGGCAGCGCCGCACGCATACATGCAGGTAAATTTTTTTTTCCGGCATAAACAAAACAATAATGTGGCCAAGCTGGTGATGGTACATGGTGAAAAAAATATGCTGCTTGGCAGGCACAAGGGCAAAGACACTAAGGTTGGAACGAAAGATGTGGTACTAGACAAGACAAGCTTCACATTCTTGCATGTTGTGTATGTGTCATGCCTTTTGAGCACATTAGTTTTCCAGGCAGTAAGCTCTTATTGGCAGTTCTAACAGTGCCCACCAATCAGATGTTATGACAAAACTGTTTCACTGCACAAGCGTTGAGCTGTGTTCTGAACGGCCTAGCATGCCACATGTCGATGACATGAATGCCAGGTGCTGCAAAGTTGAAAAATCAACCAGTGCTCTTACAATTTCTTGGTCTGTAACTTCTGAGAGTGCTGCCTTCAGTGCAAAGACCTTGCTCTTTTTCCTCCCACATAGCAGTTGTCTCTGATGAGTAGTTTCTGACTTCATCGCCTGTAGGTCAATTTTGTAATTACGACTGCATTAATATTTAAGCCATCTGCTTCCATAAGGATTCTTTCAAGGTTGGTGACAGAGGCTGCAGTTTTGAACGGCTGCTTGTGCAGCTTGCTCTAGCCATTCATGACACAGCTAACATATTGACATAAGCCTTTGCCATTATTAGACGACTTGTTGCTAGCTTTCTGCAGTAGAAAACTCCGCACACATTCCCGGTTATTTCATTGTGCATATAGGTTCATGTCGCCAGTCCGTAGAAAGTACCGTCATAGTCACTGGGTTACCAAACATCAGGGCAGACATAGTACTGGTCTCAGCCGAGCAGGAAAATGGTATCAACTCAAACGGAATAAGTGCTCACTTGAAGACAACATACGCAAGGTTGAGGCAAGGATTTCCGGACTTATAAGCCTGCATTGCACAGACCCGGAAGGCAGGGAAAGAGGGTCCACGGATGACATCGGGCAGAGTGCAGTACATTCCTGCGAGGAATTACATTGTCCATTGCCCATTTAGAACGTGCTTGTAATCCTTAAAAATATTGTCATCCTCAAAATGACGCTCACATACCTCATACCTGCGAGAGAGCTGTTCTTGCGGCCGTATATATCTGCTCCCACCTTTTAATCTGGCTGTCATTGCAAGGTGGTGTGAAAAAATGATGATCAGTGGCTTCTTTTGCCACTTATGCAGCCAGGTGCAAAGCAGGATGGCATGTGTAACACTCGCTTGAAGTCGTCAAGTGCTCAGATTCCACCAAAATTTTTTCGCAATCACTAAGAGCACCATTCAAGCAAAAACCGACTAGCCTGTCATTACTGCAGCGAAGGAAACTGCTGCGCTGGCAGACAATGTAGAAAAGCTCGACTACAGTGCCACTGGTTCCCATGACCACCACTTCAGCAACGCCCGGTGCGGAACTGCGATACTGACCTTGTCCAAGAACATTGGACTTTGACTTATCATGCACTGAGTTGCAGTCATGTGCATATTGTAGGCTAATAAGTACACTGCCCATTTAAGCAATGTTTCGATGTCCCGTTAGGCACCACAAGTCTAAGCAGCAGCCAGACGATCACAGGTGAGCAGCTAGCCATGGCACTGCTAGCAGCGTTGTTTCTCCATACAAACCTCAAGCGCGCTAAGATTACAGAACTTTAACAGGTACAGGATCTCCACATCAATTCTGCATAAAATATTAAAGATGAATTAACAGCCCGGGCACAAAAGCAAGTATTTCTGGTGCAACCTTACCATAGGCCACCAGTGCCACTGCTCACAGCTCCTCGATCGACGACAGTGCCACTGCTCACAGCTTCTCGATCGACGACGGCGCCCCTAGCGGCCGCTTTTGACCAAATTTCAGCGGGAGTTTCATGAGCATTTGGAGTATTGAAAGACCCTGGTACAACCATCAAAAAGTCAGTTCTCCATTTCTAGTTGCTGGTGTCATAACACACTTAACCTAAAAAGACCAATTTTATCCATTATGTTGTGCAATAGACTACAGGGAAGAAACAACATGACAAGATGCTGGTGTTTTACCCCTGTCAGTCTTGTGTTCAAATAATGCATCGTCGCCAATGCCTCTGGCTCATTTGATATACAGCTGTGCCTCGTTAATAAAGATTGACACTTTGGTTCCTCAGCAAAACTGCCCATAAAGTGCGTCGCCCATAACGAATCATAGAAATAAATGATCAGAAATAAAAAAATTGGTACATAATTAAGTTCTGTTTCTCCGCACAGTGGTAGTCAGTGAAGTGGACATTAGGCGAAACCTCAAGAGTTCGAAGAGCATTGTTCTGGTCACCATTACCTTTTAAATATTTCGCCACAGTTTGAAGACCCTAGTGCCATGCATATACATGACGGCGTTACATGGAGTAATGGTATATCTTCTAGAACTCTTCGCATCCCATAAACCACTAATATTAGTCGCTGGCAGCTGTTGAAAGCGGCTTCTCTTCACATCAACTCGTGAAATACAGCAAACGGTAAGGAACATCAACTGGGCATCTTGGCACTGCAAAACACGAAAGCACAAAAAAATAAATAAAAAGGCCATCATGCACTTCCGTGCTACCGTTCGCTGCTGTCTTGCTTTCAAAATACAGGAAAGAAAACGTCTGGTCGGGGCAGATAGATTTGGTTCTCATCGCAGTCCATATTAATGCAACAGAAATACATGAACCCCAATGGGCTCTGTGCATTTTCGCCCTGAACACTGTCCGGACAGAGAGTTTCCATATTAATGAGGCATAAATGCATTGAAAAAGTTTGGTCCCCAGAAAAACTGTCCGCAATTTGAGACGTCTGTATTAACGGGGGTCGTATTAATGAGGCACAACTGTGGTCAAACATTAAACAGGTGATTTCATTTATTGTTGTGACTGTTCAGCGGCTATTTTTTAAAGTTGTATGCTACAATAGTGTAGAAAGCACAGATGCTACTAATCACAGCTTGCACTCATTGTTTCCAATCTAGCACCTAGTAAAAACAAGGGATAAGAGCGGCCTTTCTAAGTGCAGAGGCAACGCATGCAGGTATAGGGGGTATTCATGTGATGTCACGGGCATCATTTTGTGGTCCAGGGCGCAGCTTCAGTAGTAGCAGGAGGCAATAATTTCATTAGGCACGTGCGGGGCCTATTGCAGTGCTTCACAGATAACGAAATGGTGGCCGCTGTGACGTCTGTGAATACTCTCCATAGTCTACGTGACCAATGAAATGACGGCTTCGGGGGAAAGCAATATACAGCCATAAGGAGCCCTTAAAATGAAAGAAAGTTTTTTTACATGTATATCTATAGAGTGTGTGCATCACCTGTAGCGGCGCCACTGAGGTCTCCTTAGGAAGAGAATTTGGAACTGCAGGCTGGCCAATCACCACAGCCATAGTGTGGCTCTCCGTTGTCACTGCAATTATGGCCAAATTGCATGTGCATGATTTTCTGTTCTAGTATGTCCCACACAATTACTTTTGTGGTCAACCCATGTGGAATCATACTGCATGAGTGGATGCGTACCGAGCATAAGAGTTTGCAGGAATGATATCTTGTCCATACGCGCCAAGCGCTTGCTGCAGGCGAGTGTACAGAGACTTGCTAAGACAAGCAGCCGATTTTAGTATGCTACCTCTTATTACTGCAGAATGATGCCAGCAGGTGTTTGCCCCACTATCAATATTTCTGGCTTGTTTACCATTTGGAGCACTTTCCCTTGTTTACATGAAGTACAGATATTCAGTGTGTT